>NC_059109.1:113555026-114207147 GCF_020740685.1 Jaculus jaculus
GGAGGATTGCCAAGAGTTCGAGGCCACCCTGAGATTACATAGTAAATTCTGGGTCAGCCTGAGCCAGAGTGAGACCCTACCTCGGAAAAAAAAAAAAGAAAAAACAGTATTTTTTTTTTTAAAAAAGGTCTTAGTGGTTAAGGCACTTGCCTGCAAAGCCAAAGGACCAGGGTTCCATTTCCCAGGACCCACATAAGCTAGAAGCATAAGGTGGCACATGACTGGAGTCTGTAGTGGCTGGAGGCCCTAGTGCACCCACTCTCCCTCCCTCCTTCTCTGTATTAAATAAATAAATAAAAATTAAGAAAAAGCAATTTCTAGATTTGTTTTTTGTTTGTTTTGTTTTCCCAAGACAAAGAAAGAGGCTGGCCAGGGCCTCCAGCCACTACAAACAAACTCCAGACACATGCACCACCTTGTGTATCTGACTTATGTGGGTCCTGGGGAATGGAACCTGGGTCCTTCAGCTTTGCAGACAAGTACCTTAACTCCTAAGCAATCTCTCCAGCCCTATTTTACTTATTTGAGAGCGAGAGAAAGAGAGAATAGAATTTGCATGCCAGGACCTTTAGCTGCTGCAAATGAACTCCAGACATATTGATTGTGCATCTGGCTTAGGTGAGTTCTGGGGAATCGAACCTGGGTCCTTAGGCTTTGCAGGCAAGTGCCTAAACTGATAAGCCATGTGTCAAGCCCAAATGTTCAAAGAGTTTTAGAGAAGATTCCTAATAATGGAGCCTCTTTGTCTTAGGAAAACAAAAGTCACAGCAATATTGTTCTTACATTTATATGGTCAATGTTCAGACAAGTCTAGAAACAGAGATCTATAAGGTATTTTTGGTCTAATTAGAATTTTTTTTTTTCTAGATGAACAACTAGAATGTATTTGAGAAACCCAAATGAATTAAAGTATTAATTCAATCCAAATAAAACCAGGCAGACAAAGTGGTATAATAGGAATAGCAATGAATTTGGAATCAGATGATCCAGGACAAACTGGAGCCGCACATTCATCAGCCAGAATATTTAACTCTTCTTTCCCTCCATACTCTTGACTTATAAATCCCAAACTTGTCTGGTGTCAAATGTAAGGACTATGGAGTCAGAAGATACCTAGGGTTGAATGTCAGCTTCAACATTTACTATATCTGTGACCCTGGGCAATTTATTCAAACCTCTCTAACCTTTCTATTTTAAGTGGGCTTGTAGCCTAGTGTTTGGCATGAAAACAGTGTTCAAATGTTGGCTGTTATTATTACTTTAGAGGATGGATATGAAAATTAAATGAGAAACTGACTGTGAAGGTATTTTACAAACTAAGTTCAAATACAAACACGTGAAATTCTTTAAAATGTTGTCTAGTAATTCCTACAATAAAAATAGGTTGACTTTTGCAAGATAAAATTATTCTCAATGGGGCTAATGAGGTTAAAAAAGACTTGCTTCACTTGTTGGGTTATACTGGGCAACACACTTAACAGAACAGAGCATGGGTTTGGGGGTCAGATATTCCCTGGTTTTGTCTTTCACCTTGAAGATCACATTTTAGAAAGCAGTTGCAAGGACTATTATCAATGGCATTTTGCAAAAACAATAGCTCTTACATATTGAACACTTGCTATTTATTCATTGAGTGCTGCACAAGTCAACTAATTTAGTTTTCAGAACAATCGTAAAAACAGAAACTACGTTTTATTAATAAGCAGATCATAGGGCTGGAGGGATGGCTTAGCAGTTAAGGCATTTGCCTGCAAAGTGAAAAGACCCTGGTTTGATTCCCCAGGACCCACATATGCCAGATGCATAAAGTAGCACATGCATCTGGAGTTCCTTTGCAGTGGCTAGAGGCCCTGGTGTGCCCATTCTCCCTCTGTCTCTCTTCTATCTCTCTCTCTCCCTAATTGCAAATTAAAAAAAAAAAGCAGATCATAGCTGGGTATGGTGGCACACACCTTTCACCCCAGCACTCACAGGAGACAAAGATAGGTGGGTCACCATGAGTTTGAGGCCACCCTGAGACTGTATAGTGCATTCTAGACCTACCTTGAAATCCTCCTCCCTCCCAAAAAAGCAGATCATTTTTGGGGAGTTGGGACTCAGAGATGTAGCAATAACAGACTGGTGTAATAGTATTGCAAAAGGACAAGGTGGGAGAAGTTTAAAGACCAAAAAAACCGACACCTCTTAGAAAGGATTATGCCATCGTTATGCTAAGTCTGCAGACATATCATCTTACCTTTGTCCAGAGACTATGGCAGCATTTGCCTCATGTTCTGTAAAAAATACAAAAGACAGAATAAGATGTGGAAATTATTGGTATATACATCCACAGGCAGAAGTTAGGTGTCTACAAGAAGCCTGAATGCCTTATTTAGGCTAACAGAACTCTGTGCCCAGCAGGGTTCTCACCCTACATGGTATGGAGATGAAGTTGGCATTGACCCAGTTTGATTTGTTGGGGACATAAGATACTTGGTCTATTTTTATTTCTACTTCACACTGTGAAATAATCCTGTTTGGAACAACAGAACTAAATTCATACTGCCTGGTTCATATTTCACACAGCCAAAACTAGGTTAGTAAAATAAGCCTCTTCCTTTCATGTAGAAGAGATTATTTTCATTCTTAAAATATCTCCACCCTCTTGCATTTTCTTTTTAAAGGCATTATTAACTTTCAAACATGTCTTGAGTATCTACTAGAGTTTTCCTCTGAACAACTTCCTCACTAAATTTTAGAGAAAAGAGCAAGTGCCACTAAGAAATACTGTCCACAGACTTTTGTATGTGTTCATGAAACAAAATCTAATTGATATGAAGTCAGAGATATATCCTGATAGAGTAATAGTAGGTGACTTCAACAGGCCACTCTCACCAACAGACAGGACATCTGGATAAAAAGAAAGCATAGAAACACTGGAATTAAATGATTCTTTTTTTTTTTTTTTTTTCAAAGTAGGGTCTTGCTCTAGACCAGGCTGACCTAGAATTCACTATATAATCTCAGATTGGCCTTGAATTCACTGCAATCCTCCTACATTTGCTGGGATTAAAGGTGTGTGGCACTACGCCCAGCTTAAATTATACTTTAGATCATATGGATCTAATAGACATTTATATCTAAGCATTTGTGTATACATTCTACTCAGCAATTAATGGTATTTTCTCTAAAATAGATCATATATCAGGATGCAAGGAAAGTCTCAAGAAATTTAGGAAAACTGAATTAACTCCCTCCCCCCACCCCCCAGGGTAGGGTCTCACTCTAGCTCAGGGTGACCTGGAATTCACTATATAGTCTCAGAATGGCCTCAAGCTCACAGCGATCCTCCCACCTCTGCCTCCCAAGCGCTAGGATTAAAGGCGTGCGCTACCACGCCCAGCTCTAGCTTCTTTTTTTAAAGTATTTAATTTTTAAACTTATTTTATTGAGACACACACACACACACACACACAGAATGAATGAATGAATGAATGGGTGCACCAGGGCCTCCAGACCCTGCAAATGAACTCCAGACTGATGTGGTACCTTGTGCATCTGGCTTATGTGAGTCCTGGGAAATCAAACCTGGTCTTTTGGTTTTGCAGGCAAGTGCCTTAACTACTAAGCCATTTCTCCAGCCCCTAACTTTGTTTTCTTAATGTTTTATTTTTATATATTTATTTTAAAGAGAGGAGAGAGAAAAAGAGGCATAGATAGATAGATAGAGAGAGAGAGAGAGAGAGGGAGGGAAGGAGGGAGAGGGGAGTGAGTGAGTGAATGAGTGCACCAGTGCCTCTAGCTACCTCAAATGAACTCCAGATGTACATGCCACCTGGAAATTGAACCTGCTGAGATTAAAGGCATGCACCACCACACCTGGCTCTCTTTTCTTTTGGGGTTTGATTTTTTGAGGTATGGTTTCACTCTAGCATAGCTCTGGCACCTGGGATTCACTATGTAGTTTCAGGGTGGCCTCAAACTCACAGCAATCTTTTCCTACCTCTGCCTTTCAAGTGCTGGGATTAAAGGCATGGGAATTTTGTGGGTATTGTAAATGGGACTGTTTCCTTGATTTCTTGGCTCCAGCTCTCTCTCTCTCTTTTTTTTTTTTTAAATTTTTGTTTATTTATCTGAGAGTGACAGACATAGAGAGAAAGAGGCAGAGAGTCAGAGAGAGAATGGGTGTGCCAGGGCTTCCAGCCACTGCAAACAAACTCCAGATGCTTGCGCCCCCTTGTGCATCTGGCTAACGTGGGTCCTGGGGAATTGAGCCTTGAACCGGGGTCCTTAGGCTTCACAGGCAAGCACTTAACCGCTAAGCCATCTCTCTTTTTAAAACATATTGTATTTATTATTTATTTGCAAACAGAGGTACAAAATGAGTTTGGGCATATCAGGGCCTTTGACACTGCAAATTCCATATGCAGGCACTACTCTATGTATTTGGGGGAATCAAATCCAGGCCACTAGGCTTTGCAAGCCTAACAGCTGGTTCATTGAAAAGATAAATAAAACTGAGAAACCCTTAGCAAATTAACCAAGACAGAAGACTCTAATAAGATCAGATATGAAAAAGGAGACATTTCTCTTTTTTTTTGTTTTTTTTTCTAGTCCCTTATCCTGTTTCTTTTTTTTTTTTAATTTTTATTAGCATTTTCCATGATTATTAAAAAAATCCCATGGTAATTCCCTCCCTCCTCCCCCCGACACTTTCCCCTTTGAAATTCCATTTGAGGGCTGGAGAGATGGCTTAGTGGTTAAGCGCTTGCCTGTGAAGCCTAAGGACCCCAGTTCAAGGTTTGGTTCCCCAGGTCTCACGTTAGCCAGATGCACAAGGGGGCACACGCGTCTGGAGTTCGTTTGCAGAGGCTGGAAGCCCTGGCGCGCCCATTCTCTCTCTCTCCCTCTATCTGTCTTTCTCTCTGTGTCTGTCGCTCTCAAAATAAATAAATTAAAAAAAAAATTCCATTCAAAAAAGGAGACATTTCAACTAAATCCAGTGGGAGTGAGAAAATCATAAGAACATATTTAAAAAACCTAAAAGAAGCCAGGTGTGGTGGTGCACGCCTTTAATCCCAGCACCTGGGAGGCAGAGGTAGGATTGCTGTAAACCACCTGAGACTACAGAGTGAATTCTAGGTCAGCCGGGGCTAGAGAGAGAATCTACTTTGAAAAAACCAAAACAAAAAAAGTAAAAGAAAAAGATGCATATAATCTACCAATGTTAAACCAAACTCAGATTAATAATTTAAACACATCTATAACGAGTAAAAAGATTGAAGTGGTAATAAAAAAAAAATCTCCCAACCAAAAATAGTCCAGGTCCAGACAGGTTCACAGCAGGATTTTATCAGCCCTTTTCTTTTTAAAATATTTTATTTTTATTTATTTGGCAGAGAGAAAGAGGGAGGGAGGGAGAGAGAGAGAGAAAGAGAGAGAATTGTTGGCCTCCAGCCACTACAAACAAACTCTAGACACATGACCCCTTGTGCATCTGGCTTACGTGGGTCCTGGCGAATCAAACCAGGGTCCTTAGGCTTTGCAGGCAAATGCCTTAACCAGCCCCCCAATTTTTTTTTAAACAAAACAAAACAAAAACACTGGAGACTAGGGGTAATAATAAACACAATAAAGGCAATAATAGCAAACATACAGGCAACATCATACTAGATGGAGAAAAACTAAATCCATCAATAAGATCTGAAACAAGACAAGGGTGTCTACTCTCTCCACTGCTATTTTAGTACTTGAAGTCTTAGCTAGAGCAGCAAGACAAGAGAAAAAAAAGAATATAATCTGAGGGTTGAAGAGATGACTTGACTTAGCAGTTAAGGTACTTGCCTACAAATCCTAAGGAGCCAGGTTTTATTTCCCAGTACTCACATAAAGCCAAATGCATAGAGTGACACATCCATATGGAGTTTGTTTACAGCTGCTGGAGGCCCTGGTGCTCGCCTCTCTCTCTGCTCACAAATAAATACAAAACTTTTTTTTTGAGGTAGCGTCTCAATCTAGCCCCAGGCTAACCTGGAATTCAAACTCATGGCAATTCTCCTACCTCTGCCTCCTGAGTGCTGGGATTAAAGGTTTATGCCACCATACTCGGCTATAATAGTTTTTTTTTTTTTTTTTAAGGTGAAGGGCTGGAGAAATGGCTCATTGGCTAAAGGCACTTGCTTGCCTAGCCTGATAACTTGTGTTCAATTTCCTAATATCCAGGTAAAGCCAAATGCACAAGATGGTGCATGCATCTGTAGTTCTTTTACATACCCGTATTCTCTCTCTCTTTCTCCCCCTCTCTAAAATAAATAAGTAAATATATTTTTAAAAGGTAGGTCAGAGAAAGAGAGGGATGCTCAATGTTCTTTTCTGTGAGTTCATGTGCGCTCACAGGGTGCCACATCAGCACATTCATGTGCATACACCGCACATACAATCAAATGATAACAAGTGCTGGTGAGGGTGTAGGGAAAGAAGAACCCATATTCACTGTCTGTGGGAGTGTAAAAACAAGTGCAGCAATTACGAAAATCAGCAGTGACTTCTCATAAAGCTACAAATTGATTTACCATGTGACCCAGTACACTTTATACTATATACTTGCTCAGCCATGTTTGTTGTTGTTCCCTTCACAATAGCTAAGAAATGGAATCAGCCAGTAATGGATGAGGTACATTAATTCTTTAAAAAAAATATTTTATTTAAAAAATAAAAATATTCGAAGGGGCAGATAGAGAATGGGGACATTGGGGACTGGAGAGATGGCTTAGGGGTTAAAGCCTAAGGACCTAAGGACCCAGGTTCAATTCCCCAGAACTCATATAAGCCAGATGCACAAGGTGGCACATGCATATGGAGTTCATTTGCAGTGACTTGAGACCCTGTGTGCCCATTCTCTCTATCTGTCTCTTTCTCTCATAAATACATACATAAATAAAAAATAAAAATATTATATTAAAAAAAAGAGAGCCAGGTGTGGTGGAGTATACCTTTAATCCCAGCACTTGGGAGGCAGAGGTAGGTGGATTGCCATGAGTTCGAGGCTACCCTGAGACTATATAGTGAATTCCAGGTCAGCCTTGGCTAGAGTAAGACCCTACCTTGAAAAACCAAAGAGAATGGGCAAATTAGGGCCCCAGCCACTGCAAATGAACTCCAGAGGCATGTATCAATCACCTTGTACATCTGCCTTACATGAGTCCTGGAGAATCAAACTTGGGTCCTTTGGTTTTTCAGGCAAGTGCCTTAATTGTTAAGCCATCTCTCTAGCCCTGTGGTATATTTATATGAGAGAATTCTACCTAGCTGTTAAGAGAAATGAAACAATGGATGGAAAATGGATGATCTAGAAAATGTTATAATGGTAACACAGGCTCAGAAAAACAAATGCCACATGTTCTCTATCATGTGGATCCTAACTTTGAATTTCTAGACTGGTATGTAAGTTGAAATAAGTCAACAGAAGTTAGGAAGCCAGAAAGGAACCATGAAGGAAGTGAGGGCTTCAGGAGGGCATAACAGACATGTAAGCAGAGGGGTGGAATACTGTGGATGAAAGGGTTTATATGTGTCCAGGGGAAAGAAGGGGGAAGGGGACTGTTAATAAAAATTAAAGATGTTATGAAGACACCACAGGGAAACCTACTTTGTTAGCTAGTAAAAAATATAATATCAGGCTAGAGGGATGGCACATTGGTTAAGGCCTTTGCCTGCAAAGCCAAAGGACCCAGGTTTGATTCCCCAGGACTCATGTTAGCTAGATGCACAAGGGGCTACACAGGTCTGGAGTTCATTTGCAGTGGCTGGAAACCCTGGTGCACCCATTCTCTCCCTCTCTCTCTGTCAAATAAATAAATAAAAATAAAATATTATATATATAATCTTTGGCCAGGCATGGTGGCGCATACCTTTAATCCCAACACTTGGAAGGCAGAGGCAGGAGGATCACCAAGACTACATAGTGAATTCCAGGTCAGCCTGAGCTACAGTGAGACCCTACCTTAGAAAACAAAAACAACAACACAAAAATATATAGTCTTTAAAAAAAAAAAAGTACCTTTTTCCCCCTCTAGTGGTACCCTGCAAGGGCAGATAATGCTGCTCTCAGAAGTCTAGGCTGGTATGGGAAAACCGTACTGCCAGGGGTGGAATACTAGTGAGCTGTTGATCAGGAAGGCCCCAAAAACAATGCAGGCTATTGCCAATGCTTGTTACCCATCAGACTTAGATGGTAAGTCCCTATTAATGAAGATTCCACATGTTTTGGTTGCAGGACACTGAGAAGTCAAGCGGGAACATAGCTGGAAATCTCCCTGCTATCTAGCTGTCCTAGTGATGAAGAGGGCTATGCAGGCTGCTAGGGGAGAAAGGTCATTAATAGTCTTACTCAGTGGTAGATCCATCATGTATCCTACACAACTGGCCAGCCAGGCAAGATGTGTCCACTGGGGCAATAGCCTGACTGTTACATGGACAACTGCTTTCTGATTGGATGCTCCATGGGAGGGAATTCATTCTTGGCACTGAAAACCTAGCCAAAAACATATAGTTGGGATAATCATAGATTCTACAGGGAAAGCTATTGCTGGTATTTGGCTACATGGATATGTTGTGCTCACCAAACTTCCCTTTAAATATTTATTCTCAGAAGTGTACAAAGAAGCTTCTTTTTGTAAATGAAAGTGAATCCTGAGGATATTCAAAACTAGACAATCCTGAGAGTAAATGGCTGCTAAGTGATCAGTGTTAAATGAGACAACTCTATGCCACCCTCCAAGGCTAAGGGACCATTGCGAAAGAGGTGGCAGAAATAATGTAAGAGCCAGAGGATGGGGAGGAGTGCTTTAGAACGTTAACTTCTGGACATAAATGGACACCGCATTCATCACGCCTCAGCAACTGTCAATACCGGCACCAAGTTGGGCTCATCATTTCAACATGGATGAAGATAGGAGGAACAAAAAAAAGACATCAGGGGCTGGAGAGGTGGCTTAGCAGTTAAACGTTTGCCTGTGAAGCCTAAGGACCCTGGTTCGAGGCTCGATTCCCTAGGACCCATGTAAGCCAGAGGCACAAGGTGGCACATGCATCTGGAGTTCGTTTGCAGTGGCTGGAGGCCCTGGCGCGCCCATTCTCTCCCTCCCTCTCTCTCTCCCTCTCTTTCCCTCTCCCCGTCTTTCCCTGTCTATCACTCTCAAACAAACAAACAAACAAACAAACAAACAAACAAAAGACATCAAGGGGCTGGAGAGATGGCTTAGAGATTAAGGCTCATGCCTGCAAAGCCAAAGGACCCAGGTTCAATTCCCCAGAACCCATGTTAGCCAGGTGCACAAGGTGGCACATGCTTCGGGAGTTTATTTACAGTGGTTGAAGGCCCTGGTATGCCCATCATCATCTCTCTCTCTCTCTCTCAAAAAACAAACAAACAAACAAAAAAAACAGACATCAATGTAGGAAAAAGTCTAAAGCTGGGTGTGATGGCACACGCCTTTAGTCCCAGCACTCAGGAGGCAGAGGTAGGAGGATTGCATGAGTTGGAGGTCACCCTGAAACTACATAGTGAATTCCAGGTCAGCCTGGGCTAGAGTGAGACCCTACCTCCGAGGTGGTGGTGGGGTAAGAGTCTAATAAGTGAGGCATGGTGGAATGAAGAGATAGGAGGATCACCCTGAGACTACAAAGTGAATTCCAGGTCAGCCTGGGATAGAGTGAGACCCTACCTCCACAATCTCCCCCCCCAAAAAAGAAAAGGGACTAATCAAAAAGAAGAAAGGATTCAGTGGCAGTGACACAGGGTTGGGGAGACAATAGAAGGTAATGAAAGGAGATTATGATAAAAATACACTATGTACATGTCTGAAAATTACCAATAAAAAGATAAATAAGGGCTGGAGAGAGGGTTTTATAGCTAAGACACATGCTTGGGAAGCCTAAGGACCCTGGTTTGATTCCCCAGTACCCATGTAAGCCAGATGCACAAGGTGACACATCCATCTGGAGTTTGTTTGCAGTGGCTAGAGGCCCTGGTGTACCCATTCTCTCTCTTTCAATCTACCTCTTTCTCGATGTCTCTCTCAAATAAATAAATATTTTTTTTTTTTAAAAGAGACTGGAGATAAGAGAGGCTCTTCTCTGTCACCATGACAGTGTGCACTGCCAGTGTCTTGTACAGTATGTTCCTCATTTCCACCCTAACTGTCTAGAGGGGAAAAAAAAATTAGCAGTGGCTGGAGACCCTGTCATACTCATTCTCTCTCAAATAAATAAAGAAAAACAAATTAAAATATAGTGTGGGGGCTAGGGAGATGGCTCAGCAGTTAAGGCACTTGCCTGCAAAGCCTAATGACCCAGGTTTGATTCCCCAGTACCCAAGTAAAGCCAGATGCACAAAGTAGTGCTTGCATCTGGAGTGCATATGCAGAGGCTAGAGGTCCTGGTGTACCCTTATTCTCTCTCTCTGCTTGCAAATGAACAAATAAAAATATTTTTAAGGTTGGAGAGATGGTTTAGTGGTTAAAGAGCTTGCCAGAGAAGCTTAAGGACTTAGGTTCAATCCCCTAGGACCCACGTAAGGTAGATGCACAAGGTGGCACATGTATCTGGAATCATTTGCAGTGGCTGGAAGCCCTGGTGTGCCCATTCTCTCCCTCTCTCTTTCTGTCTCTTTCATTCTCTCTTAAAATAAATAAAAATAAATTAAGAAAAGAATGTACTGGGCGTGATGACGTACACTTTTGATTCCAGCATTTGAGAGGCAGAGGTAGGAAGATTGATGTGAGTTCGAGGAATCCAGGTCAGCCTGGGCTAGAGTGAGACACTACCTCAAAAAACAAAACAAAACAAAATGTACATAAAACTATAATATAGTATCTGGTACTTAGTAATAGCACAATCTTAGCTATTATTATTGCTGTGATGAAGCTTATACAGCTTTCCATGTGAGGACTACTATATCTTCAATGCAAAATGCTGGCAGCTGAGAAAAGTCTTACTTCCCACCTGTTGATTAGCTCCCACTATCTATCCCAGAAAACATGGAAAATCCTCCAGAAGCACTAGATACTCACTCCTACCTTGATGGTTCAGCTGCAGCATACAAATTCACATCATGTGTGCTCATAATATAGTTTAAGAAAAAGAGTTGCTAACCTCCTTGCTTTTCCTCTCTAAGAGGATCCGTGCTCTGTGTAGCACAAGCTGGCTTGGAATGTGCTATGTAGAGTAGGTTAACCTCAATTTAGTGATCCTGCTTCAGAGAGTGTTGGGATTATAAGCATGTGCTACCCATCAGGCTAGTCTCTTCTTTGAGAAATAAAATGAAATATGATGAGTTTGAGATTTTTTTTTTTTCAAGATAGGGCCTCACTCTAGCCCAGTCTGACCTTGAATTCACTCTGTATTCTCAGGGTGGCCTCGAACTCACCATGATCCTCCTACCTCTGCCTCCTGAGTGCTGAGATTAAAGGTGTGCACCACCACGCCCAGCCAAGTTTGAGAATTTTTGTTTGTTTGTTTGTTTTTGTTTGTTTGTTTTTTGAGGTAGGGTTTCACTGTAGCTCAGGCTGACCTGGAATTTACTAGGTAATCTCAGGGTGGCCTCAAACTCATGGCGATCCTCCTACCTCTGCCTCCCAAGTGCTGAGATTAAAGATGTGCGCTACCATGCCTGGCTAAGTTTGAGAATTAAAAACAAAAAACAACAACAACAACAAAAAAAAAAACAACAAGCATTCATTCAACTTAACTGCTGAGCCATTTCTCCAGCCTCAGATTTTTTTTTTTTCTTTTTTCTTTTTCGAGGTAGGGTCTCACTCTGGCCCAGGATGACCTGGAATTAGTCTCAGGGTGGCCTTGAACTCATGGTGATCTTCCTACTTCTGCCTTCTGAGTGCTGCTGGGATTAAAGGTATGTGCTACCAAGGTGGGTTTTTTCTTTTTTTTAAAACGACAACTTCCATAATTACAGACAATAAACCATGATATTTCCCTCTCCTCCCCCTTTCTCCCCTTCACAACCCTGCTCTCCATCATATCCCCTCCCTCTCTCCATCAGTCTCTCTTTTATTATTATTATTATTATTTTATTTTTGGTTTTTTGAGGTAGGGTTTCACTGTAGCTCAGGCTGACCTGGAATTCACTATGTAGTCTCAGGGTGGCCTTGAACTCACAGCGAACCTCCTACCTCTGCCTTCTGAGTGCACCACCACGCCCGGCTATTCTCTTTTATTTTGATGTCATCATCTTTTCCTCCTTATGAAGGTCATGCAAAGGTAGTGCTAGGCACTGCGAGGTCATGGATATCAAGGTCAATTTATGTCTGTACAATAGAATATTTTTTCCTCAAGGATAAGGTCTCAGTCTAACCCAGGCTGACCTAGAACTCATTGTGCAGCTCAGGCTGTCCTCAAACTCACACTGATCCTTCTACTTCAGCCTCCTGACTGCTTGGATTAAAGGCATGCATCACCACATATGGCAATTTTGAGAATTTTTATACTAATTCGCGCAAGTAGAAGGTTCTAAGGCTATCTTCTTTTTACTTTACTTTTTAAAAAAAATTTATTTATTTGAGAGAGCGAGAAAGAGACAGAGAGAGAGGGGGGAGGGACGGGGGAGAATGGGCAGACCAGGGCCTCCAGCCACTGCTAACAAACTCCAGACACATGTTCCACCTTGTGCATTTGGCTTACATGGGTCCTGGGGAATTGAACCAAGGTCCTTTGGCTTTGCAGGCAAATGCCTTAACTGCTAAGCCATCTCTCAAGTCATTTTCTTTCTTTGAGATAGAGTCTCATGTAGCCTCTGGTTTCAAACTTGCTATGTAATGGAAAATGACCTGGAACTCTTGGTACTCTTGTCTCTCAAGTGTAGGGAATATAAGTGTGTGCAAACATACCTAGCTTCTGAGGCTATTTTAAGACAATTCACAGAGGCTAAACTAAAAAAAAAATATTTATTTATGTATTTTTTTCAAAGTAGGGTCTCTCCCTAGCCCAGGCTTACCTGGAATAACTCACTATGTAATCTCAGGGTGGCCTTGAACTCGTGGTGATCCTCCTACCTCTGCCTCCCAAATGCTGGTATAGAAGGCGTGCGCCACCATGCCTGGCTAAAAACAAGATTCTTCGTGCAATTATTTGACCTATCAGTGTTCACTGTCCCACCTGAGAACTGAGGAGGAGGAAAAATGACAATAGTAAAGCCCCCTTTTTTAGAGTAAAAGGACTGGAACAGGAAATACAATTCCCTTTCCATTTCCTTTTCTTAGCCACAAATGAGTTTTATTATAAAATCCCTGTCTGTAGTACATAGTATACAGATATGCTCCATTCCAATCTTCCCCAAATGTCTATCACGGTGAAAGTAAATGACCTCACAGTGCCTGGCACAACCTACACAAGACCATTACAATAGGAGGAAAAGATGAAGACATCAAAATGAAAGAGAGACTGATTGAGAGGAAGAAGGGATATTATGGAGAGTGGAGTTGTGAAGGGGAAAGTGAAGGGGGGAAGGAATTATCATGGTTTATTGTCTATAATTATGGACGCTGTCAATAATAAAAAATTTTAAAAGAAAGTAAGTTATGTGAACAGGTAGATAGAAGCAGAGAAGAGATAAGGTAGCTGAAAATGTTTGTTCCTCATCCATTCTTTCCAAAGTGTGCAGCAGAAAAGTCCCATACATCACAAAGGGTGTAGTATTGTGAGCCAAGTTTAAATACAAGTTATATCTGTTTTTTTTTTTTTTCTTTCAGTTTTTCGAGGTAGGGTCTCACTCTAGCCCAAGCTGACCTGGAATTCACTCTGTAGTCTCAGGGTGGCCTTGAACTCACAGCAATTCTCCTATCTCTGCCTCCCGAGTGCTAGGATTCAAGGTTATATCTTATTTTGACTGGCTTACATTTATAAAATTAAACATGGTTATGTCGCTTTTTTTTCTGATTTATTTCAAGTGTATACCTTCAATGATATTCTAATTTCCTTGTGGGAACTAGTGCTGCTTTTTTATACCCTTTGCTGACAAAACACAAGAAAAACTAAACTAACCTATCTACGATATTCATTTGCAGTCTATCTGTAAAGGCAGAAGTGCCCTTACTCTCATCAAGATCCTCATCCAAACCAGACATGGTGGTGCACGTCTTTAATCCCAGCACTCAGGAAGCAGAGGTAGGAGGACTGTTGTGAGTTTGAGGCCACCCTGAGACTACATAGTGAATTCTAGGTCAGCCTGGGCTAGAGTGAGAACCTACCTCAAAAAATTAAAAAAAAAAAGAAAAGATCCTCATCTGTTCAGAGCTGACCCAGCATCTCAAAGCAGGGATCTGTTAAGATTACTATGGACCCCTCTTTGCAGAAATACCATCCCTAGTGCAATTTACAAAATCTTGGTCACAGGAGAAACTCAGTACCACCTAGAGAGGACTGAAATGCTTCTGCCTTGTAGCAGAAGCCTCCACTCCTGCCACATAATCCAATCATTACTTTGGTACGTTAACACTTGCTGCCCTGGTAAGTCACCATATATCAGGTAGTTAGCTGCCAGCTATAGGTCATGGAGCAGAACATTCTGCAGTAGAAACCACTTAGGGTTGGTGGCAGACAATGGTACAGAGATGCTCTTCTTGAGCTCCCTTGCTACTACTACAAACATGAAAGAGGACAAGCTGGTTGGGGAAAATAACTCTAGAGAGTACTGCATACATCCTGACCACTCAACTAAAGTCTGCTTAGAAGCAAGTGGGTAAGACAGTTCCAGATACTTACTGGCATGAGAACATGTGGCACAGAACAGCAGCAGTTCCTTCACATGTAACCACCCCACTTTCCAGAAGTTGTTCCAAAGCGGTCCTTACCTGGTCTGGCAACAGACCCCTGAAGTGCTGTAGCTGGAGGTTCCTTTGGGACTAAACTCTGTGAAGGGGCTAAGGCAAGAAAAAAAAAATGTAAGTCTTTTACTTCTTTTTTTTCTAAGTCAGGGAGCATTAGCAGAAGAACAAACACTGCATTCTTAAGAGGACAATGCTTAAAGCTGATCTTTAAAATGTATTTAACAAATCAACTACTCTAACATTTAGTAACAAGGACTACCACTGGGGTATTTGTTTCTCCTTTTATGTATATAAAGATGAGGGAAAGAAAGCCCCACTAGAAAAGCAATAACCAGTTTTTGCTTCTTGAGTGTCAGTTTCTGATCATTATTTTTAGCCTTTGTTTGGCTTTCAGACAGGGTCTTTAAAAAATACCAATATCTAGCTGGGCATGGTGGCACACACCTTTAATCCCAGCACTTGGGAGGCAGAGGTAGGAGGATCACAGTGAGTTCCAGGCCACCCTGAGACTACACAGTGCATTCCAAGTCAGCCTGAGCTAGAGTGAAACCTTATCACAAAAAACAAACAAAAAACCCCACCAATATCTGTTTAACTTTTCTTGATGCTGGGATTAAAAGTGTGCACCACCACATCTGGCCCTATGTTTAACTTTTTTTTGAGGTAGGGTCTCACTCTAGCCCAGGCTGACATAGAGTTCACTATGTTGTCTCAGGGTGGCCTTGAACTCATTGCAATCCTCCTACTTCTGCCTCCCAAGTGCTTGGATTAAAGGTATGTGCCACCATGCCCAGCTAATTTTTTTAAACTTTTATTGACAACTCCCTCCCTCCCTCCTCCCCCCTCTCATATATATATATATAAAATATTTTATATATATATATAAAATATATATATATAAATATATAAATATATATAAATATATATATTATATATATATTTTATATATATATTATATATATATATAAATATTTTATATATATATATAAAATACCATGATCATTATCTTCCTTTCTCCCTTCCCTCTACCCTCTCCACTGAATACCTTCTAACTAGTCTCTTTTCTATTTTGATGTCATTATTTTTTCTCCACCTATTATGCAGGCCTTGTGTAGTAGGTGGCATCAGCCACTGTGAGGTCATGAATACCACAGCCACTTTGTGTAAGACAGTGTCTTAATAGGTTTTACCAGTTTGTTCTAAAACTTTTGTTTTTAAACTTTTGATCATCCAGCCTTAACCACTAGAGTGCTGGCATTACCATACCAGGCCTGTTCACTATTAAAACAAAACAAAACAAAACAAAACACCTCAACACCATGCCTTAGTAAGCAATTCAAGCCAGTTTTAAAGGAATGACTATACCATTAACCTGAACATTTAAAAACTCCTGTCTTGACCCTCCTAAGACTACATTCCTTGATAACTAAAACAATCATGTAATTTTTCACTTTCCTACAGCATAAGAGTGATTGGCATAAAGGATATATTCAACTTATACTTAATGAATAAACCAATCTAATATTATTTACTTCTTACAAATAGTTACAAAGAATTTTCTAGGGGCAAGGCACTATGTCAGGCCTTAGAGTCCAAATTACACCCTTGCACATCAGAATCTCAGCTTAGTATTAAGAATAGATAAATACATATGGTACACTGGAGTGTACTGTGATATCACATTAAAAGACACATAAAGCATAAAGTGTCATGGGAGTCCAAAGCAAAGAGATACCCTATGTTGAAAAATCTGAAGGCACATTAAAGGGAGAAATGTCAGAATTAGTCTGTGAAGGACAGAAAGAACATGGGCTCATGAAGAATGGAGTAAATGACATGCTTTAGAATGGAAACTTTCTGGATCATACAGTTGTTTTAAAGCACAGATGTGCCATGAATGTTCAAGAGGATGACCTCCCATCTTGACACTTCAGCCTAAAGTTCTTGGTAAACTAGCAATAAGTTTTACCCTCTGGTGGAAACTGAATTTTGAGGATTTCTCTTCCTGCTTAGTAAATCATTCAATAATAATTTAGAATTTATTTTGGATGTTTATCTGATAAAGCTTAAAACTATACCTTAACTTCTACTTTTAACTTCAGAATTGGTTTGTCACATTTTCAAGATAAAAGCACAGAAGTCCCTTGAAAAAGAATAGAAACAATTGCTATAAGCAAAGTAGGTAGTCTTGACTAAAACTGAGAACTTTTTCTAACTGCTACTAATCTCCCTAAGTTTATGTATTTCTTTACTTCAGGATCCAAATAAAATACTTCCTAGTCACTTCATTATTGATCTCTTAGGGGAAATTTTCCCAAAATGAAGTAGAAATGGAAACATTTAATAGCAGAGAATATATTTAATCGCACCAATGGGGTTTTGTTTCTAGTGTTTGCTTGCTTTTTTTTTTTTTTTTTTTGAGACAAGACCTCAAATAGTTTAGGTGGTCCTCAAACTCAATATGTAGCTTGACATACTTTGAACTCCTAAACTTCCTGCCTTCATCTACTTCCCAAATTAGGATTACAGGCATACACCATGCCCAGCTTCCAGTTTCATTTTACTCTTATGGTCACCTATATAAACAGAACTTGAACTTGAATGGGAAATACACAGCTCCCACCCTGTGAAGCCTCTGTCTCCTGTAACAAACTACCTACAAGCCTTTATCTCTCCCTTGATCTCTAACACTAAAATAGAGGAAGAAAGGAGAAGGGAAATTAACCTTTCCAATGCTCTGCATGAGGCAATGTACTAGTCACTTGACTGTAAGGCCTTGCATTGAATTATATAAATTCTGAGAGGCAGTAATTACAATCTCTACTTTACACAGGTGAAGTATAAAGAATTTACCAGACTGTAACTGGCAACTTGTAGAGCTAAAATTTGAACTTGGATCATAACCTAGAACAGAATTCTTTCTGCTTATCCTCCTGTGGGCTGGCCACTGAATGTCAAGTGCTGAGCGCTCAAAGTATTTTAACTGTACAAAAAGACAGGCACTATCAGCTTGCTCAGGTTATTGCAGGTTATTCTGCACATGAGCCTCACAGAGGGCAAGAGGTTGGGGAGCAGGGTCAGGAAGCTGTAAGGACACCTATTCTCCCATTATTAGTCTACCTTAACTGCATAGAAAATAACCTGAGCTAGGTATCCACTAATGGAATGAATCAATTTCCAAAGAGATTATATCCAGAAGAAACTGGTAATAACACTTTTTAATCACTTTTTGAGCAATGACCATACTGTAGGTCCTGTGCTAAGCATGTTATATGCATCACCTCATTACAATGTTATAACCACTATTGTCCCCACATTACAAAGGAGGAAACTCAAACTTGCCCCAGCTCATCTCCCCAGAAAATACTGGCACTGTACTAGCCACCCAAGTCTAGTTGTCTCTACACCACTTGGATCTTCTCTGCAGTAGTCCAAAGAGAAAGGTTCCTAAGGTGGTATGTTAACAGAACTCATTCTAAGACAGTTGCGAGTGAAACTTCATCATGGTAAGGGGAAAATAAAGAAGCCCTGCTCACACTTGAGGGATCATATATATAGTGAATAGATATTAAACTTCCCTCAGCTTCCATTTTTCATTTACAAGATGGGATAAGACAACCTGACATGCTAGTATAAAGATGAGGTGAGATAATGAATATGAAAATACTTTTTAAGCTGAGAAACTTTTATATATAAATGAAATAAGTCATTATTTTTTGGGGGGGTGTTTCGAGGTAGGTTTTCACTCTAGCCCAGGCTGACCTGGAATTGACTATATAGTCTCAGGGTGGCCTTGAACTAATAGCAGTCCTCCTACCTTTGCCTCCCAAGTGATAGCATTAAAGAAAGGTGTGTACCACCACACCCAGTTTGAAACACATCATTATTATTTCAGGAGACAAGAGAGAACCATGTCAATGAATATAAACAACATGGATTTAAAAGTACATTTTCCTATCTATTTTAAAAAAAAACCCAAAAAACAAAATTATAACTACAATTATTGCCACTCATTTTCCTCCAAGTAGAAAAGGACTCATGCTTTCTTTCTTGTGGGACAGGTCAGCAAAAAACTCTGACAGGAGGAGCTGATGTCAAGCTCAAGTACATACCTATGCTGGGTAGAAGCTCTTGATGGAGTCCCACCTTCTCCTCCACTAGGCCACCTGAAAGTGGTTCGGATGCTACGCCACCATGATTGCCTTTTGTGGTCGGTGCCGTGGAGACGAGCTCAGAGGGTACCAGAGTGGTTACTATGGAGCGCACACTGGTGGGGAGAGCACCGCCAGGTAAGATGGCTCCTGTTGAGGTGGAGCTTGGGCCCACAGGGCTAGAGGTCATTTTTAGCAGAGTGGGTGCTGGGGGTGTTGGGGTTTTACTGTCCAGCTCTGTGGAGCACTGCTCTGTTCCCATGAGCCCAGGAGTTACAGTCTCTATCCCTTGGCCTTCAGTCTCTCCATCGGCACCATATTGCTCTTCCCCCTTCTCAAGAGAGCCTGTAACTTTCTTACATGCCTTGGTCAGCAAAATCTGGCCAATTTTGTCCACTTTTCCTTTGCCCTTACTAGATGAGACTGGACTTCGCCGATTGACAGAGGAACCTGGACTATTGGTCAAAAGGGGAGAAACCACTGTGGTTGACTGTGAAGAAGGCAGAGTGGTCTGTTCTGCTGAGGTGTTCATCTGAGGATTAACCTCATCTGTATTTAGTTCCTTCACTTGCTGAACAGAAGGATTAGGAGCAACAATTGGAGAGGATGTACATGGTGGGGAAGGCAGCTGAACAGGAGTGGCTCGTGAGTTAAGGACCAAGGGCCGGCCTGTCTGTATGTTTGGAGCAGGACTACTAGAGGGGACATTAGCGGGTACAGGAGCTGAAGAAAATTTTATGTTCTGAGGTATGTGTAAAGGGCCAACAACTGCGACAGAGGGAGGCATCAGGCCACTGTTGGTTGTCAGTGGGGTTGCAGGAATTGTGCTTGGCTGTGATCCTTTCATAACCTGAATTATTGAAGATGAATTAATAAAGACAGGTGTAATGAACTGAGGCCGAGCATTAGACTGAGCAGCTGACTGTCCCTCAGAAACCATAACTTTGTTACCCACGTTGGGCATTGTGACGACTGTTGACATCAATGCAGACTGCAAGTGAGTTGGCAAGGCTGCTGATGTGTTAGCTGAAGTGGTTATGGGATTGGAAGTAACAAATACAGTTATCTGATTTGGGGGCAAAGGAGTAGAAATGGAGGAAGAGCTGACAGGTCTTGACATTACTGGAGGGATGCTTGGTGCAACATTAGAACTGACCTCACTCAATTCTTGATGCACAAGGGTTGAACACGGCTCATTATTGTGAGGTAAGTTTAGGGAATTAGAGGGTTCTTTAGAAGAGGACGGATCCTGCAGTGTGGGAATGACAGATGCTTTTTTGAGGTCCTCCCCTGAAACTACTGGAGGTGCTACTTCTAGTTCTGTAAGCCCAGGGGGTTTAATGGTCACATTAGGAGCTCCAGAGTTGTCAAGAAGTTGGCTTAACGATGTTGGTGCTTCCCTCATGGCAGGAGACATCAAATTTTTGTTCTCTTCGACAGTGGGAAGTTTGTTAGAATCCAAAGGTTGCCCATCCTTTTTGGACTGATCTTCAAGGACAACCGTTTTTGCTTCTTGGGCAGGGGCTACTTTGAGCTCAATATTCACCTGCTCCTTCCTCCCCTGGGAATTCTGACAATCGCTGTCCTGAGGAGCATTTAGGCTCTCCTTGTTATCCTCAAGAACAGCCCCTACTGCAGTCACAGGCATGGCGGGATTCGGAGGATTTAGCCCACTGTTGGTAGGAAAGCTTCCAGGTATGGAGGGAGTGGCAAGAGGAGTGGGACTGACCAGAACATTTCTTGGCAACTCCACATTCTGCAACAAGGCTGCACTTGCTTGAGAGGCCAGGGTAAGTTTAGGGGCTTTTGAATTTTGCCTTCCAGGACTTGGGGTAGTTTTCCTACTGGACCCAGGACTAGACCTACGACTGTTGCTTGGACTTGCCCGCTTTGCTGCTCCAGGATTAGACTGCTTTCCAGAATTCACCACCACAGAATCTAACTTGTGAGTTTGTGGGGCAGCAAAACTGGAAGGATTATTCAAAGTAAGATTTGAAGGTGCTTGCCCAATGGCCTTCAGAGTTGTTGGGTTTAAGCCCTGTTGATCAAAGCCCCTGTTTAAGTTTGGCCTAGGAGGTAAAGGAATATTAATCTGTGGAGGAAAGAGTCCTGCTATGGAGGCATTGAGTCTTTCTGGTGACAGACTGATTTCTGAAGGTTCTGTGCTAGGAGGGCGATTGTTGGGTGTCTGAGGATAGTAGGGTCTGGGACTGGCTCTGTTTGGTGTTTTAGGCCTAGATGTTTGGGTTGGAGCAGCCACATTTGGGAAGTGGTGGCCATGGGAGCTAGGCAGGGAGTTTACAGGGGGCTGCTGGGGAGTTGCACCTTGAGTTGCTGAGAGGGGAGATGGTCCAGGTTTGGGCCCTGCCATCATTAGCTGATTCTGAGATACTGGCAAATGTGAAGGCATATTATTTGGGCCTCCTGGAACAGAAGGTACTTCACTGCTATTAGTTTCAGAAAGGGAGGACATCTCTCCTAATGGTGAGCTAGAAGGATTCTGTGGGTTCTCCTGGTACACCATTTTCCTTGAATTACCTCCCAAAGGAGTATTCATAGGCACCGGCATTCTTTGTTTATCTGGTGATGGTGGCACTGAGGCAGGTCCTTGTAAACTGACCATGACAGGTACATTGCCACTCTGCTGCATGGGCATTCTCTGGGAGTCTGTGTTCAAAGGGCCCCGTGGAGGATGGACATTTTGGGAGACTGGAAGCCTAACAGATTTAGGATCTTGCTGCATCATGAGCATCATCATCATTTGCTGCTGCTGTTGCTGTTGCTGCTGCTGCTGCGATTGTGGCTGACTAGGAGGAGGAGGTGGTGGTGGCTGCTGCTGCTGCTGCTGAGGCAGTGGTGGCTGTGGCTGTGGTGGCTGCTGTGGTGGCTGTGGTGGGGGTGCCACATGCTGCATGAGTTGAGGAGGCATCTGCTGTAGTGGCCTCTGTTCAACTGGTTGAGTAGGATAACCTAAAACAAGCCCCCCAAAATCAGGGAAGTTAGATTTTCAGCAAGCAAACTTTACTACCTTTGGAGTATAGCAAGCAGTGCTCATCCAGGTTGCAGACTGTACACAAACAGCTTGGGTGAGGCATGCTGGTGCCCATGAGCGAAGCAGTACATGGTTTAAGGAAGCAAAAAGCAAAATACTGAGAACCTAGAGCCCCTCAGTGCTCAGGGCATGAGTGTGGCACTGCTGCATTAAGACTGTATTATGCACTGCAAAGGGATGAATCTATAGCCAAATATGAAGAAAGAAAAACTCCATGAATACCAAGTGGCTGCCCATCAGTCTCATGAAGACATCATCAGTAATTCACTGTACATAGGAAGTAAAGCATTTAGGATTCATTTTTTTCTGGTAGCAAAGGATTTGCAAGCCTTGATTTTGTTGACAATACTAGCATTGAAGAGTTATTTTTTATTATTATTCTTTCAACGAAAGTAAAATATACAATTCTAGGATCCAGTTTTGTAAAAAGGATTTTAAATTATTCCAATCCATTGGCTCTATATACTGTGCAGTATTCTTTGAGCACAACTGTTTATGGGAAATGGCAAGAATTACCCTGTACAGGTGTGCATCAGTAGCTAAAATATATGCTGAAAATGTAGTGAGGGTACTGAAGTACTTATTCATATTATTTCCATTTACTTTCATAAATATAAACTTCAATTTGGAGAAATTTTTCTATGAATCCACAATTGAGGAATAAATAAGCCAGGAGCACAGTCCTCAGAAACAAAAACATAATAAATTTTGGATATGAACTTCAAGGGGCAATGCCTTCCAGATTTTCAGAAGGCAACATCCCAAATGATTTCCTCTTTTGTGTAGAATTTACTTGACATTTTTGAACAAAAACCTTTTGCAATTGCAGAAAAGACAGGAAGATTCAAATTAAACCAAGGATAAAGGTGGTTCAGCGGCATATATTTGGGATACAATTCCACAAATCAGATTGTTCCACTGTTGCATGAAAAACACATTCAGATGTTTTTCAGAAGATGCAAGAATACAGTAAGTTGGCTCTGGCAATTAAAAGAAATATTGGCTCAAGATTTTCAGAGAGCAGCTATCAAATGCTCTGTATTAAACTCTGCAATCATAGGCTAGCCAAAAATTCCCTTGTTGCCAATGAGTACAATGAGCAGAATCCAGTTTTGAAGAAATTCTTTTTTGAGACAGGTCTCATGTATCCTAGGCTGGCCTCAAACTCATTATGTAGCCAAAGATGGCCTTGAACTGCTGATCCTCCTGCTTCCTCTCAAGTGCAGGGACTATAGATGTATGCCACCATACCTGGTTCAGTTTTGAAGACTTTTAAAATAAATCCTTTATATGTGTGTGTGTAGAATGTGTGTTGAGTGCACCTGTGCATATACCACAGCACATGTGTGGAGGTCAGAGGGCAACTGCGGGTGTGTCTGTCTTTGCCTCCACCTTGTCCAAGGCAGGGTCTCTTGATGCTCACCACTGCATACACCAGGCTACCTGGCCTGTGAGGTTCCAGGGATTCTTCTGTCTCCATCTCCTTTTCGCCAAGATGCATGCTATTGTGTCTGGCTTTATGTGGGTCCTGAAATCAGGTTGTCATGCTTGCACAAGCATTTTTTCTTAAAAATCCCCCACCCTCCATTTTTGAAGGGAAATACAAGGAAGTGGAGAGTCAAGTAGCTTCTTGACAAAAAAAGCCCAGGTCAAACCCAATGGGTTCTTATATTTCATATTTAGTCTGGGGTTTCCCTTAGTAAGAAAATTATAGTTCTACAAAGTCTATTCATGTTACAGCTGTGACACTGATGCATTTCTTTTTAAAAAATATATATTTTATTTATTTATTTGAGAGAAAAAGGCAGAGAAAGAGAGAGAGAGAATGGGTGCGCCAGGGCCTCCAGCTGCTGCAAATGAACTCCAGACACATGAGCCACCTTGTACATCTGGCTTATGTGGGTCCCGGAGAATTAAACCGGGGTCCTTTGGCTTTGTAGGCAAATACCTTAACCGCTAAGCCATCTCTCCAGCCTCTTTTTTCCTTTTCTTTCTTTCTTTTTTTTTTTTTGATTTTTCAAGGTAGAGTCTCTAGCCCAGGCTGACTTGGAATTTACTATGCAGTCTCAGGGTGGCCTCAACCTCACTGTGGTCCTCCTACCTCTTCCTTACGAGTGCTTGGATTAAAGGCATGAGCCACCACACCTGGCTTTTTTTTTTTTTTTTAAGCTCATCAGACAGCACAAAAGATACCAAAGAGGTAGCATAGACAATATAGTGGCCTCTAAATAGAGCTAAAGGCATAGCTGCTCTGAAGGGTCCAGAAGCTAAAAGCGGCAGTCCAAAGGGCACTAGTGATGAAACAGACTGGGGCTAACATGACATAATAGTAGAGAGGGAAAGCCAGATACACAGAGTGCCCAGGACACAATCAATCAATAACCACGTTTATTTGCCAAGGGATACAAAACCATAATGCTTTTATGGGCTAGGTATATAAGGCAGCAGGATCCTATGGACACTGCCCAGTTGCAGAGCAGATTACTTACTTCAAAGGGCATTTAAATTCAGGGCTTTGTTTAAGGCACCTCATGGCAATTCAAATCCATTTCAGGCTGTATACATCATGTAGGACCCCAGTGTATAGAAAGGAGGCAATAAATGTTTGCAAGGACCCTGGTTTTCATACAAGAGTTCAGATATGCCCGAGGGAAGAGGCTACCTTCCTGCTCACAATGTCTTCTGAACATACCAAAGACTAGAGACCTCCCAGCCTCGACTGTGCTGTCACTCACCAGTGGGAACTGGGATGTACCAAACAATGTAGAGTAAATAACACCAGATATTGACGTAATGATGGATTTTGTCTTGAAACATATACATATATACACACATATATGTGCATATATATATATATATACACACACACACATACATATAGTAAAGTTTATACCTAAAATATCACTTTCACAAATGTACCCAAAGGACAATTACTAATAAGGAAAAAACAAACCTAACTTTGTATACATAGGGGACAGTGACCTAAATGTGAAGGATTTATTCAACTTTGAGTATGTCACTATGGAATAAAACTATAAGTAACTGTTTAGACCAAGAATTACTAGGTAGAGTAATACTGCGGTATTTGGTCTTGGTTACATCATACTTAGGCTGAAATGAATGAAATTTAGATTTTCTTTAATAATTTTTCAACTTTTATTTTTTTAAAGATTTATTATTTATGTTTTTCATTTTTAAAATGTTTATTTATTTGCAAGCAGAGAGAGACAGAAGAGAGAGAGAGAGAGAGAGAAAGGAGGAGGAGAGTGAGCGAGAGCATGGATGCACCAGGGCATCTAGCTGTTGCAAATGAACTCCAGATGCATATACCACTTTGTGCATCTGGCTTTACATGGGTACTTGGTATTCAACCTGGGTTGTTAGGCTTTGCAGGCAAGCACCTCAAATGCTGAGCCATCTCTCCAGCCCTTCTTTAACATTTAAAGGATAATATTTTATAATTAAAAGGGGACTAAATAGTATTTGTACTATTCATTATAAATTATCAAACTAGTATATAGCCACATGAATATGCCTTTTACTATTCTTTACACATTGTTTATATTTTAAAAATTTATAACATATACTTTTATTAAAAAATAGCAACTCATTTTAAATCCTAGTAGTTTTCTGCTTTGAGAAAATCTTAGCAGAAAAAGCAGGCAAGCAGAGAAAAATATCTATTTTGTCTTATTTCATCTGATACCAACTAGAACCATGACACTTGACAAAAATAAAAAGGCACTTCACATTTCAGTCTGATTTTTTTTTTGTTTCGTTTTTTTTGAGGCAGGGTCTCACCCTAGCCCAGGCTGACCTGGAACTTACTCCATAGAGTCCCAGGCTGACCCTGAACTCACAATGATCCTCCAACCTCTACCTCCCAAGTGCTGGGATTAAAAGCGTGTGCCACTATGTCAGGCTCTCAGTCTGATTTTATGAGGACTTAAGACAACGAAGACAATTTTAAAGAATGTGTGCACATGAGCGTATATGTCTTCAGAAATTATATTTGAAGTATTTACTTAAATATCAATGCAAAGCTTGCAAATACTGGGCATATCACATATTTAAAGCAGACTAGTTAGTAGACAAATTATTACTGATTTCTGGAAAAGGAAAGCCTGGTAAAGCTGCACACACAATGACAAGCATATAATATTGAGCTAGTATTTTATTACCTGGTGGCCGGTTTGAAAACTCTGGCAGTTTAGCGCCTGTGTTGTCCAAGTTAATTCCCTGTTCTCCAGGCAATGACTGCTGATCAGCTTCCTCTAGACCACCTGGACGATTATCTGGGGTGCTAAAAACAAGACACAATTTGAGAGCAAGTTATATAGGAAATACATGAAACTAACTTAACCTTTTCTCTATTTCTCTCCTAAATGATACTGTGTTTATGTTTATCATTTGTATATTTATATCTTTTGGCTTAGATAATATTGACATAAAAATAACCTGGCAATTTCATTAAACCTTAAAATTCATTCAGTCTAGTAGTACTGTAATTACCAAAAGAGTGTTTCACTAATTCCTGATATAACACTTTCATGTAATCACCCACCCTTTAGGTACTTTAAGGCCTAATAATGATTTTGAGCTATCAATGTTATAAATACTATTCCTGTGAATCCAGCGTCTTCAGTGTAGCTGTTAAATTGAATCAGGCCCTTGCCACAAGTTAGCTAGGTGGACATCACTACATACAACAAAATTAGTTTTAGTGTAGAATGAGTATTTGCAGACATACACATTGTTTTTGGGATGCCTTCATTTTTATTTGTAGCACAGACTTTTAATGAGGAAGAAAAAAAAAAAACTTAGTAACATTCATATTCCCAAGAAACCATTTGGTCCTACACCAAGGTAGTAAGGTCTTGCTCTAGCCCAGGCTGAGCTGGAATTCACTGTGTTTTCTCAGGTTGGCCTTGAACTCACAGCAATCTTCCTATCTCAGCCTCTGGAGTGCTGGGATTAAAGGTGTGTGCCACATGTAGGGTTAGGCAAGGATTCTTTTCTTTTTCCTTTAAATTATTTTATTTTATTTTAGAGTGAATGAGTGAGTGAGACAGACAGAACTGGCATGCAAGGGCCTCAGCCACTACAATTGAACTCCAGATGCTTGTGCCACCTGGTGTGCACATGTGACCTTGTGCCTGCCTCATCTTTGTGTGTCTGGCTTAGTGGGATCTGGAGAGTCAAATAATGGGTTCTTAGACTTTACAGGCAAGTGCCTTAACCCCAAAGCCATCCCTCCAGCCCTAGGCAAGGATTCTTTACTATCTTTTACTTACTAAGAATTGTAAGTAAACAAAATCTCCATTTCCCTCAGGTTATGGATGAGAAAAAAAAAAAAGCCCCAAGAGGAATAAAAATTCAAAGTTCCGCCAGGGTGGTGGTGCATGCCTTTAGTCCCAGCACTCAGGAGGCAGAGGTAGGATGACTGCCATGGATTCAAGGCCATTTTGAAACTACACAGTGAATTCCAGGTCAGCCTAAGCTACAGCGAGACCCTATCTTGGGAAAAAAAGAAAAAAGAATTCAAAGTTTCACAGTAAGTAATACAGCTGGAAATAGGTGGCTTCCTACTAAATTTACTGTCTTTCTCTTTCCTAGAAACCCTCATGCGATACAAGGTCCTTTTCAAAGATATAGACCTAACAAACAGTTTCCTTGGGGCCCAGCAAAGACAACGAAAAATGCATACTGACAGCAACTGAATAATCTTACTATTCCTGACCAACTAGGAGGAATATAATTATCTATATAAAAATGTTACTCTTGAGCTGGGCATGGTGGCACACGCCTTTAGTCCCAGCACTTAGAAGGCAGGGGTGGGAGGACTGCCTTGAGTTCAACAACACCCTGGGACTACATAGTGATATCCAAGTTAGCCTGGACTACAGCAAAGCCCTACCTTGAAAAACCAAAAAGTTACTACTATCCCTGCAACTGCTTTCTCTGTATCTCTATGCTTGCAAATGAATAAAATATTTAAAAATTTGTTATTCTGAAAGGTTGCCAACAGTAACTGAGAAAAAGTTATTACAAAAATCAAATAATTAAAATGCTTATTAAGGGCTGGAGGGATGGCTTAGTGGTTAAGGCATTTGCCTGCAAAGCCAAAGGACCCTGGTTTGATTCCCTAGGACCCATGTTAGCCAGATGCACAAGGGGGTGCATGCGTCTAGAATTCGTTTGCAGTGGCTGGGGGCACTGGTGTGCCCATTCACTCTCCCTCTTTCTCTGTCAAATAAATAAATAAAAATAAAGAAATTATTAAATATTAAAATGCTTATTAGTTTAAACTCAGAAAAATATAGGTTAAATATACAATGACTGGCTTTTATTCATTAATTTATTTTTATTCTTATTCTTTTTTCAAGGTAGGGTCTTGCCTCTAGCACAGGCTGACCTGGAATTTACTGGCTTTGCTTCCTACCTCTGCCTCCCGAATGCTGGCATTAAAGGCTTGTGCCACTACATCCAGCTATTTATTTCTTAACATTTATTTATTTCCAAGCAGAGAGAGAGACAGAGAGAAAAGAGACAGACAGAGAATGAGCATGCCAGGGCCTCTGGCCACTGCAAACGACCTCCAGATGCATATGTATATTTATGCATCTGGTTTTACATGGGTACTTGGGAATTGAACCAGGATTGTTAAGCTTTGCAGGCAGGCACCTTAACCACTGCATCATCTCTCCAGCCCTTATTTACTTATTTTTATAATATTTGAGACAGAGAAAGAAAATAGGTTATGCCAGGGCCTTCTGCCATTGCAAACAACTCCAGATGCATGCACTACTTTGTACCTCTGGGTTTATATGTACACTGGGGAATGGAACCCAGGTCATGAGGCTTTGCATGCAAGTGCATTTAATGGCTGAGCCATCCTCTCCAGCCCCATGACTGGTTTTTAATGTGTAAGATTCACTGAACAGCAAATTAGTATAATAGATTGTAGTTAAAGTACACTGTGGGAAAGCTGTGATAAAGGTAGCTGGGTTTAGTTGAACATTTAAGTTTATTTAAACAAAGCTCCCCTATATTTTTTCCCTATAGTTTTAGCAATTTTTTTCTCATTCCCTCTTCCTCCATCCCTCTCCTCCCCACTCTGTTTTCCAAGTACAGAAATTATAGGCATGAGCTACCATGCCTGGCCTAGCAATTTAACTCAATCTGCTTTATATTCATTAGCCATTATTCTGTTAATAAATTAGCATCTCCAAATTCTAGTTTTATGATTAAGGGCTGAAAATCTAAGTCAATACTCCTTCCTGAAATATTTAATTCTAGTCAGATTCATGACAAATACTGAGCTGCAAGATATGAAATGTAACTGTTAATTGCCCTTCCTGTTGTGGTCTTTCAAAAGACCTCATCTGGAGCTGGGCATAGTCGTGCACACCTTTAATCCCAGCACTTAGCAGGCAGAGGTAGGAAGATCCCTGGGAGTTCAAGGCCACCCTGAGACTACAGAGTGAATTCCAACAGCCTGGGCCAGAATGAAACCTGACCACAAAATAAAAAACCAAAAAAACAAAACACCAAAAAAAGCTGGGCGTGGTGATAGTGGACGCCTTTAATCCTAGCACTCAGGGGGCAGAGGTAGGAGGACTGCTGTGAGTTCGTGAGTCTCTTAGGGCCACCCTGAGGCTACAGAGTGAATTCCAGTCAGCCTGGGCTAGAGCGAGACCCTAAGTTAAAAAAAAAAAAAGAGGGCTGGAGAGATGGCTTAGCGGTTAAGCGCTTGCGTGTGAAACCTAAGGACCCTGGTTCGAGGCTCGGTTCCCCAGGTCCCACGTTAGCCAGATGCACAAGGGGGCGCACGCGTCTGGAGTTCGTTTGCAGAGGCTAGAAGCCCTGGTGTGCCCATTCTCTCTCTCCCTCTATCTGTCTTTCTCTCTGTGTCTGTCTCTCTCAAATAAATAAATAAAAAAAAATTAAAAAAAAAAGAGCTCATTTGGGAACCTTTATTGAAAGGGTAACTGACTTTTAAAAGGTCCAATCATTCTAACTTGAGGCTCAAACTTCTAGGGATGAGAATGAACCTTTAAAGGAACAGCTCCTGTACAGAGGATACTTTTATTTGAGAGATAACAGTGTGTCTTCATAAGCAATTCCTTTTTTTGTTGTTGTTTTTTTGAGGTAGGGGGTGTCACTCTAGCCCAGGCTGACCTGGAAATGACTATGTAGTCTCAGGGTGGCCTTGAAATAACAGTGATCCTCTTACCTCTGCCTCCTGAGGACTGAGATTAAAGGCATGCGCCACCATGCCTGGCTTTATAAGCAATTTTCTTTCCCAAAACACATTTGGTCTCTCTGGTTCCCCATGATAAACTTCAAGCCAGTGTTTTATAGAATGACCACTTGGCAGCAGCATTGGTTACTGTTCAAGCTCTGTGCTATACCCCACCAAGACTGTAGAATTAAAGTACATGGTCACACTGTCTGACTACAAAGTATTAACCTTGTTGGATCTTTTTTTTTTTTTTTTTTAAATTTTGGGGGCTGGAGAGATGGCTTAGCGGTTAAGCGCTTGCCTGTGAAGCTTAAGGACCCCAGTTCAGGGCTCAATTCCCCAGGACTCATGTTAGCTAGATGCACAAGGGGGCGCAAGTGTCTGGAGTTCGTTTGCAGTGGCTGAAGGCCCTGGTGTGCCCATTCTCTCTCTCTCTGCCTCTTTCTATCTGTCGCTCTCAAATAAATAAATAAAAAGTGTTTAATTTTTTTTAAATTTTTTTTTGTTCATTTTTTATTTACTTATTTGAGAGCGACAGACATAGAGAGAAAGAAAGATGGAGGGAGAGAGAGAGAATGGGCACGCCAGGGCTTCTAGCCATTGCAAACGAACTCCAGACGCATGCGCCCCCTTGTGCATCTGGCTAACGTGGGACCTGGGGAACCGAGCCTCGAACCGGGGTCCGTAGGCTTCACAGGCAAGCGCTTAACTGCTAAGCCATCTCTCCAGCCCTTATTTTATTTTAAAACTATCAACTTTCTAGGTGCACTAATAGAATGTATGATTATAAAAGAACTGTCCTTATTTACAAAGTAAATTAGCCTTTAAAAAAATTAAGAGCTTGCCAGATGTGGGGGTGCACACCTTTAATCCAGTAATCAGGAGGCAGAGGTGGGAGGATCACCCTGAATTCTAGGCCAGCCTGGAACTAAAGAGTTCCAGGTCAGCCTGGGCTACAGTTAGACCCTACCTCATTAAAAAAAAAAAGAAAAAGAAAGAAGAAGGAAAAAAGTTAAGAGCTCTTAAAAACACAAGAGGATAATGGGAGAGAATATAGATGAAAGCAAAAGTGGCTATGGACTAATAACTGTTAAGGCAGGAAGATCTCACTGTATTTTATTGTGCTTCTTTTTTCGTTTTGGTTTTTCGAGGCTGGGTTTCGCTCTAGCCCAGGCTGACCTGGAACTGACTATGTAGTCTCAGGGTGGCCTCAAATTCACAGTGATCCCCCTACCTCTGCCTCCCAAGTGCTGGGATTAAAGGCGTGCGCCACCACGTCCAGCTTTTGTATTTCATTTTTAAGACAAGGTCTCTTGTAGGGTGTGGCCTTGAATTTGCTGAGGATGACCCTGAATTCCCAATCCTCCTGCTTCCACCTTTCAAATGCTAGGATTAAAGGTATGTATCAAGACGCCTGGTTATACAGTGCTGAGTATCAAACTCAGGTCCTCAAGCCCCGTAGGCAAGTACTTTACCAACTGAGTGACATCCTCATTTCAGCCACATCTCCAGCCCTAATTTTTTTTTTTTTTTTTGGTTTTTCAAGGTAGGGTCTCACTCTAGCCCAGGCTGACCTGGAATTCACCATGGATCTCAGGGTGGCCTTGAACTCACAGCGATCCTCCTACCTCTGCCTCCCGAATGCTGGGATTAAAGGCGTGCACAAGCACGCCCAGCTTCCAGCCCTAATTTTATGTGTTTAAAATTTTCTATCAACATAGAAACAAACAGATCTGAGGTAACCTACTTTAGATCTTGCTGACTATTTTTCTTCTTCCGAGGGGGTTTCTTCTTCTTCGGTTTATTTGTGTTGGTATTATTTTGCTTACTGTTTACCCCAAAATGGCCAGCAGAAATGTCGCTCTGCAATAAGTTGACCAACAATGGACTTGTTAACGTTACATCCTTATTGACTGGGAAGCCTGGATTCTGTCCACAGGACATCTGATTTCCATTGGGTGCTCCACTGAAAGGTGCATTGAAAGGCATCCCATGGCCTGAGAAATGGTTTCCCGAGGCACTGTTTCCCTGCATGGCCTGCACATGTGGGGGGACCATGTTGGTTTGTTGCATGCTAACATCAGGCATCATCTGAGACAAGTTGACATCATTATTTACGGTAGTAGCAGGATCACCATGCTGCTGGGCCATGTGTGGGCTGGGCCCGGGTGGCCGCAGAACTTGCCCCTGAATCCCCATAACCTGAGATGGGCTGCTGTTCACAGGCCCTTGTTGGGGCAGCATCTGTCCTGACATTTGTCCTGTAAACTGCACCATGTTTCCTTGCATGTTTGGAGTTGGTCCCCTTATTATCTGTGCTGGTCCCGGTATGACATTGGACTGGTTCTGAGTATTAAACTGTTGCTTATTTCCTTGCATTTGATTGGTCATGATTTGTTCTATCATTGGATTCTGTTGGAGCAAAACTTGTCCCTGAGGCCCCATCATCTGGTTGTGTGGTGCCATCATTTGTGGGCCCTGCTGGGAAAGCATCTGCTTGGGTGGGGTCATCCTTTGGGGAGAAGGCCCGAGGTTTTGGTTCTGAGGGTTCACCATCATCTGGCCCTGTGGCATAAGCTGGGCCCTTGAAAGGATCATAGGGTTCTGAGGGTTCAAAGCTCCTTGTTGCTGGACCATTTGGCCTTGGGAGGGCATAATCTGTTGGTGCATGCCCATCAGCTGAGATGGTGGACCCTGCTGGGGCTGGTTTTGCATGTTGCCCAGGTTCACCTGAGGAACACCAGAGCTACCAGCCTGCTGGTTGTTCATGTTGCCATGAATTCCCATGAGGCTGGGTTGCATCATATTTGGTGGCCCGTGGGACACCTGCATCTGGTTTTGAGGAGGACCAGCTCCTTGGCCACCTTAAGAAACAAAAACAAAGGTACAGTTTCAGAATGAAATATCATATTAAGATACTCAAATTATCTTACTTAGAAAGATACTTATCACCCATATATTCACTGCCAATGTAAGTTTACTATGTTTGACATACTTTCTGTGAGATTTTTAGAACATGGCATTATGGTAGGGTATGAGAAGTGCTTGCATTTTCCATGGCCATATAGCAAAGGAGAAACAGCTTCTATACTCCTGTGTAATGACTTAAAGACAATGTTTTGAAACATTAATAAAGTTTATTTTCAGATTAAATAGAAAGACAGTATTATCACTATTTCAGCATGACTTGTAGCTACAAAAAACATTTGTAGGCTAGTGAAATAAGCTCTATTATTAACGAATCAGGGAAATGATATTTAAAACTGCTTCTTGGGAAATTAATTATAACTCTCAAAGGTTATGTTACCTGAATGTTGTACTTTAAAGAAAAGAATAATACTTTCTAAGGACAGGTCTTCTCCCAATCTAGAAGCTGGCTTTAAGTGACAGTCAACTGGCTAGATGACCTATTGGGAAAGCTATGGACAGAGGGATGCTAAAACTACAGAAACCCTGCTCTATTGCAGTCCCTATAAACCAAATGAGGCATATTCTGTTCTTCTAACTTCTTTTGTATTTTTATTTTGTGTGTGTGTGCGTGCGTGCATGCGCACATATTTATGTTTATGTGTAAGTGCAGGTTTGTACATGTGGAGACCATGACTTTCTACATAATTTGAGGCAGTTTTTCTCTGTCTGGATTCTCTCTCTGCTGTGGTTCTTTGTTATGCTTGCCATGAGCTTCTGGGAAATTCTCCTATCTCCACCTCCCACTGCATAGGGTTTGGGGATCAAATTCAGATACTGGCTTGCATGGTGGGCATTTTATCTAGTGAGCCATCTCCCAAGCACCCCCACCAAGATCTTTAAGTTTAGACAAAAAATACTGCTTGAAGTATTTGTTTATTGTTGGGTTCTTAGGTTTTCCTATAGCTACTTGCTTTATTCCCCAAGCTGGAGATTGAATCCAAGGCCTCACACATGCCCAGTATTTATTCTACCACTAAGGTACATTCCCAGCCCATTTCCCCCTCTTTTTTTTTTTTAAATCTACTTTTTATTTTAATTTTTATTTTAGAGAGAGTGAACAAGAGAGAGAGAGAGAAGACAGAATTGGAGTGCCAGGGCCTCAGCCACTAAAATCAAACTCCAGACGCTTATGCCACCTAGTGGGCATGTGTGACTTTGTCCTTGTCTCACCTTTGTGTCTGGCTAACGTGGGATCTGGAGAGTCGAACATGGGTCCTTAGGCTTAGCAGACAAGCACCTTAACTGCTAAGCTATCTCTCCAGACCCCCTTTTAAATGAATAAGTAACTTACTTTGTTTTGTTGAGACAGGGTCTCAGCCAAGAATTGTCTTGAACTCTGTATAGCCTACTTTGGTCTCACATTTGTGCCAATATGTTTGGCATTTTTGCTTGTGTGGTCTGTACAGGTGCATGTGTTTGTAGATACATGTCTATATATGTAGAAACCAAAGGCTGATTTCTTTCCACTTTATTTTACTGAGGCAGGATCTCTAACTTGAACCCAAACCTGGTCAATTAGACTAGTCTGGTTAGCCAGTTTGTTCAGTGGGTTCTATTTCAGCCTCCCATGTAGCGAGTGCTTTATCCACAGAGCCATCTCTTCAGCTATGGCTTAAAAGAAAAATTCTCAGCTGGGCATAGTGGCTTATGCCTATAATCTCAGTATTTGGAAGGCCAAGGCAGGAAGACTGCTAGCTATGAGAACAAGTACAGCCTGGGCTGCAGAGTGAGACCCTGTTTCAAAGTACCAAAACCAACCAAACAAACAAACAAAAACAAAACAAAACAAAATCAAGACTCTACTTTTTTGTTTTATGTGATACTGAGGATAGACTCTAGGGCCTCCCCATGGTAGGCAAGTACTCTACAACTGATCTTTACCTCTAGCATATCTAACCATTTTTTTTTCTCAATTTTTATTAACATTTTCCATGATTATAAAAAGTATCCCATGGTAATACTCCCCCCCACTTTCCCCTTTGAAATTCCATTCTCCATCATATCCCTTCCCCATCTCAATCAGTCTCTCTTTTATTTTGATGTCATGTTCTTTTCCTCCTCTTATGATGGTCTTGTGTAGGTAGTGTCAGGCACTATGAGGTCATGGATATTCAGGCCATTTTATGTCTGTAGGAAGCATGTTGTACGGAGTCCTACCCTTCCTTTGGCTCTTCCATTCTTTTTGCCACCTCTTCCGCATTAGACAGTTTTTTTTTTGGTTTTTTTTTTGAGACAGCGTCTTGCTCTAGCCTAGGCTGGCCTGGAATTTGCTCTGTAGTCTCAGGATGGCCTCAAACTCAGGGCAATCCTCCTACCTCTGCCCCTTGAGTGCTGGGAATTAAAGGTGTGTGCCACCATGCCCAGTTCTATATCTTTTTTTTTTAATTTTTTTTAAGCATATATTATTTATTTATTTGAGAGAAGGAAAGAGGGAGAAAGAGAGAGAAAAAATGGGCATGCCAGGGATTCCAGCCACTGCAAATGAACTCCAGACACATGCACCACCTTGTACATCTGGCTAAAATGGGTCCTGGGGAACTGAACGAGGTCCTTTGGCTTTGTAGGCAAATGCCTTAATTGCTAAGCCATTTCTCTAGCCACCTACCTTTCATTTTTAACTTTTTTTTTTTTTGGAGGTAGGGTCTCACTTTAGCCCAGGCAGTCCTGGAATTCACTCTGTAGTCTTGGGGTGGCCTCGAACTCAAGGCAATCATGCATGCACCACCACACCTGGCCTGGTTTTTATACTTTTATGTGGGGACTGTAAAGCCATAATAGAGTTACCAAGCCAGTCCATTGTTCATATTTTAAGATTTTTTTTTTTTGAGGTAGGGTCTCCCTTTCGCCCAGGCTGACCTGGAATTCATTATGTAGTTTCAGGCTGGCCTCAAACTCACAGCAATCCTCCTACCTCTGACTCCTAAGTGCTGGTATTAAAGGCATGCACCACTATGTCCAGCTACTAAGTTTTTTTTTTTTTTCATGCCAGGGCCTCTTGCTGCTGCAAACTCCAGATGCATGTGCCACTTTGTGCATATGGTTTTATGTGAGTAGTGGGGAACTGAACACTAGCCTGCAGGCATTGCTAGCAAGTATCTTTAACCATTGAGCCATCTCCCCCAGTTCTTATTAAGTTTTCCTGAGTGCTGGAGAGATGGCTCAGTGGTTAAGGTGCTTGCCTGAAATGCCTAATAACCCAGGTTCAATTCCCCAGTACCTAGTAAAGCCAGATGAACAAACAGGCACATGCATCTGAAGTTTGTTTGCAGGAGCTAGAGTTCCTGGTGTGCCCAGTCTTTGTCTATGTCTGTCTGTCTGTCTGTCTCTCTCTCTACTTGCAAATAAATACGAAAGAGATTTTTCCTGAACAATAGGAAGTCTTTGCAAACTAGCTTAATAAATTCAAACAGGGATGGGGACAGTTCAATGGTTAAAAGGCACTTGCTTACAAAGCCTTCCGGCCAGGGTTTAATTTCACAGTGCCTATGTAAAGCCAGATACTTAAAGTACTGTATGTGTCTGAAGTTTATTTGAAGTGGCAAGAGGCCCTGGCATGCCCATTTTCTCTCCCCCAGCTCCAATTCTCTTCCCAATCTCTCCAACACTGTGCAAACAAAAATATTTTTGGCTGAGATGCACAAGGGGATGCATGCATCTGGAGTTTGTTTGCAGTGGCTAGAGGCCCTGGAGCACCCATTCTCTCCCTCTCTCCCCCTGCCTTTCTCTCTCTCTCAAATAAATAAATAAATAAACAAAATATATCTTAAAAAATATTTTTGCCGGGCATGATGGTGTATGTCTTTAATCCCAGCACTCGGGAGGCAGAGGTAGGAAGACTGCTGTGAGTTCGAGGCCACCCTGAGACTCCATAGTGAATTCCAGGTCAGCCTGGGCTAGAGTGAGACCCTACCTCAAAAACAAAAAAAAAAAAATTTTTTTGGTTCAACATGATGGCACATACCTTTAATCCTAGCACTAAGGAGAAAAAGGTAGGAAGATCACTAAGAGTTCCAGACCAGCCTGAGTTCCAAGTTAGCTTGGGCTAGAGTGAGACCCTATCTTGAAAAAAAGCCATAAACAAACAAACTTGAACTCCATAAGCATTGTATATGCTAAATACACTTTGCATCCCAGCGAATATTCATTTGACCAACACTTATTTATTGAACACTCATAATTGTAGGGTACTTTTGGCGTAAATATCAATAAACAAGATAGACAAAATTTTTGTTCCTTTAGAGTCTAGTTGGCAAGAAATACAATATAAGAAGTATTTTTTTTTTTTCAGGAAATAGGATAAACTGGAGAAATAAAACAGGGTAACAGAATAGAAAAATGACAGATAGGAGGAGAGATGCTTTAACAGACTAAATGGAGAAACCAAAACAATAGGTGCAAGTGGAAGACACTAGATAGCTGTGCTAGGGTGGAGGAATTATTAATTTCATCAACTTTAAAACTTCCTAGAAAAGCATTAATTCAATAATTCAGAAATAGTTTTTCATTAGCAAAATGAAGCACTTTTGTCCTACTCTTTTTTTTTTTTTTTTTTTTTGAGGCATGCCCAACAGACTGGCTTTTTTTCTTTATTTTAAAATTTTATTTATTTATTTGAGAGTGACAGAGAGAGAAAGAGGCACATAGGGAAAGAGACAGAGAGAGAGAATGGGCACGCCAGGGCCTCCAGCCACTGCAAACGAATTCCAGACGCGTGTGCCCCCTTGTGCATCTGGCTTATGTGGGTCCTGGGGAATCAATCCTCGAACCGGGGTCCTTAGGCTTCACAGACAAGCGCTTAACTGCTAAGCCATATCTCCAGGCCCCCCTTTTTCTTATTTTTATTTATTTTGTTTATTTATTTATTTTTCCCTGAGGTAGAGTCTTACTCTGGCCCAGGCTGACCTGGAATTAACTGTGTAGTCTCAGGGCCTCAAACTCATGGTGATCCCCCTATCTCCGCCTCCCGAGTGCTGGGATTAAAGGCATGTGCCACCTTACCTGGCCTACTTTTACTTTTTTATGTGAGGGAGCAACTGAGAGAGAAAGAGAGAGAGAGAGAGAGAGAGAGAGAAGGTGGGGAAGGGGAGTGAGGATGGATTAGCATGCCAGGGCCTCCAGCCACTGAAACTGAACTCCAGATGCATGTGTCCCCTTGTATTACATGTGCAACCTTGCACACGTGTCACTGTGCATCTGGCTTACATGGGACCTGGAGAATCGAACGTAAGTCCTTAGGCTTTGCAGGCAAGCACTTAACCACTAAGCCATCTCTCTAGCCCTTGACTTAAGTCTTCTCTCATCCTGCAAGAGATAGTTTGAACTTTTCCCCCATTAAGTCAGGAGTTTTCTCATTTTTTGAAAATATTTTATTTATTTATTCATTTATTTAAGGGTGGGGGGGCAGGTAGAAAGACAGAATAGGTGTGCCAGGGCTTTCAGCCACTGCAAACAAACTCCAGACACATGCTCCCCCTTGTGCATCTGGATTATGTGGGTCCTGGGGAATCAAACCGGGGTCCTTAGGCTTTGCAGGCAAAACACCTTAACATCTAAAAGCCATCCCTCCAGCCCGAGTTTTCTCATTTTTTAAGTGATTCAGTTAAAAGTCAGAACAATATAACATGTAAGTCCAAGGGGGAATAGGAATTCAGAAAATATTTAAGCTGGGTATGATGGCGCATGCCTTTAATCCCAACATTCAGGAGGCAGAGGTAGGAGGATCACTGTGAGTTCAAGGCCAGCCTGGGGCTACATAATGAATTCCAGGTCAGCCTAGGCTATAATGAGACTCTACCCTGAAAAAAAAATCCCAAATATCCTGAACAAAATATTTAGGCTACTTTAGTTCAAACTGTTTGAATGAAAAAGGGCAAGAGGATTAGTAATTTGTTTCCTAAGCAACCAGAAATCCAGAGACATAAAGTTTGTATTTAACACAATACTGCTTTTCAAGTACTTCTCAGTCAATCCACTATATCTTATTTCCTGTCCAAACTCTGATTAAAAATTATTTTTGATTTTTCAAGGTAGGGTTTCACTCTAGCCAAGGTTGACTTGGAATTCACTTTGTGGTTCTAGGCAATCCTCCCACCAATGCCTTCTGAGGGCTGAGATTAAAAGCATGTATCGCCACGCCCAGTCAAACTTTCTTTTATATATACTACATTGTTGGTATTAAATTTTCATTATCTGAAAAATGCCACACTGAATACCAGAATTCAGACATTTATCATGAACAAAGTGAACATTTTCTATACAGAAATTTAAAAGTTTAATATCTGAGCAAATCAGGCCCACTGCTGCCCTTATTAAGCAGAATCAAACAGTTGCAAGAAAAATCAAATAACCTAGACTATTTACAATCTTGGCCCTTAATAGGAAAAAGAAAAAAAAAAAAAGGAGAGGGGGACAACTCCTGCTCAAAGTAGTTTCATCTCCTTTTCACAAAGCATTTCCTAGCTCTTGAGGCATAGTATGTATTTTCCTTGAATCAGTCCTTGCTCTGAGAGATTATGTATGCATTTGAAGTTAAGGGGAAAGACCAGGACATATTCTTCTATCCCTGTTGTTCATTACAGTGTCTACCACAGAATAAATGCTACCCAAATAAATGAAAGCAAACAAACCTGCATGCTGGACATTTTGATTTGCTTGCAGTTGAGGGGCTCCTGAATTCCCAGGGGTGGTTGCTGTGGTAGAAGGCACCTGACCTTGCATAAAGTTCGGATTGGCCTGTCCTGCTGAGAAGCCAGGTGGGAGGCGTTTAGGCATTCCTTAATAGAAAACAATGAGTAAGGCAGTTACCTAGCAAATTTATACCTTGCTTAGATATGGAATGAATAAGGAAGGATGAGCTGCATGAAGTCTCCACTGGCTTAGCTTTCTGTGTCACACTGGTAGGATCTTTAATAATAAGGTTGGGAAAGATGGTTAAAAAAATCGACACAATCTCTTACATGAGCACTGTCAAAATGGAAAGGAAATACTAAAAAAATTATACTTAGAACAAGCCAAGGAAAAGATGGCAACCTGCTCCCTACATGTGATCTGAGGCCACACCATAGCAAAGTTTGAGGGCTCACATTTCTGAGTAATTAACTGACCCCCCAAATTTACATACTTTCACAAGGTACCAAGGAAGTATGCTAAATTTTCTCATATCCAAACAAACTGATAGGAAATACTATAAAAGAAAGAGTTGGGTTCTGATTAAGAACAGGTAAATGATTTTTATTTCCTTTGTGGAAATGGACTGCAATTTCTAGCAGAAGACCCCGCCCCCACACCCCCAGTGCTGTGCTCTTCTCTTCAGAAGAGAAAGGAGATAAGAAAGAGTTCACAAGAGTTTCAAAGTGAGGCTGTATTATGCATTATAATGCCTTTCATAGAAAGTTTGCTGTGATTCTGACAGCAATGATACTACAAACCATGCTCTAATGTAATCTTACTCAAGTATTGCTTCCTTTTAGGAAGGTCTAATTTCAGAAAACAAGTTTGTAGTAAGGACAGTTCAGACCCACTCACTGTCTGTAATGCAGGCCTTGATGTGGCCAGATCACCTAGGCAAGCTTATCAACTGCCCTGTAAAAGCATCAATACCCTAACGCTCATGTAATTTTTTCTTTGCTATTTTTTTAAGGGCCAAATTTTCAATACCCTGAAAAACTCTCTGTGGACAAATAAGCATTTGTCCTTCCTTCAGCAGTGACAAATCCCCATTTGCATGCTTCCATTGTAATTAAATCAGTAATCACATCTGCACTGATCCATGGCTAGATGCCCAGAACAGTGAAGTTTGGAGCAGAAACATTATTACATTTTCTAAAATCTTAGGATTCAAATATTAAGAGCCTGCATGTCAGCAAAACTAATTACAAGACAGTGAAAAGACTGATGAGCAACTCAATTTCACCAGAAACCATGGGAACATGCCTTTCCTATGTTGCACTGAGGATGCAAGGGTTTTTTCTGGGTAGGCAATGGGTGTCTTTGGTGGGGGGATATGCTTATCAGATGGCAGTATTACTGACGCTCTCTATACTTTACTGAAAAGCTCCCAGCACACTCATGTGCCCTAAATCAATGATTAATAAGAATAAATAATAAACATGGAGATGGATAAGTTTTACTGTAATCGTTTTACCTCTCACACAATAAGCTCCATTGCTTTTTCTTCATACAAGAGGCACCTTACAAAATAAATAAATAAATCTCCTTTAGGTATAACTAGTGGAATTCCCTCTCTAAGGAGCAGGCATTGGCATTATAAAATTATAAAAGTAAATTTTTTTTGAACTTATTCCCCTTTAATACTTTAATCAAACTTAACAAATATCATGCTTACTATTTTACTAAGATTAACAAAACTGATAGGCAGACGGGCATTTTTTGTCCCAATAAGATCCTATATTATCTTTTCATTTTTGTTCTGTTGCATAATCTTAATTTTTCAACAGATGAGAAGTCAAAGATGTTAATAAAATACATGTTTGGCCTGGACATTTTAGTTTAGTAGTACAAGATCAAGCAAAAATAGTTTGAAAATCAAAATGAACATCTCTATATTGAATTTTATCTGTACTTTAATCCAGAGAGCTAGCTTGTATTTAACCACTATCAAGATAACAGTGTATCAAATTAACTAAGTTATGTCACTACCATATCACAAAAACCAAATAATTACAACCTTATTTCACTCCCTCCATTCACTCTAAAAGCTGACATTTTACTCATATCTCTATCTAGCAAATTTACCAACACAAATATCTTCAGTGTTCCTCACCTCCTAGGCCTGGATGTAAACTCTGTGGCCCCTGGTTGGGTGGTTGCTGCTGCATCACCATGAAGTTAGGTGGCACATTTCCCTGTTGAACCATGGGATTCCGACCTGGAGAGCTGACGGGCTGCTGAAATCCCTGGGGAAGTGGGTTATTTTGAGGTGGCCTTGGTCCCATCTGCTGTTGCGTTTGGTTAACCGTTGGGGAGGATGCAGGGGATCCCTGCTGGAAGGAGGAGGGTGAGGAGGCAGGAGACTTGTTGGTGAGGTGGGGTTGCTGCAGGGGTGTAGGGACCCTGGAAGGCCCTCCCTGCAAGCTCTTCATCTGAGGAGCTGTGAACTGGCCTGTGTTGCTCATCTGAGGAAAGTTTGTATGGGCTTGTGAAGCTTGCTGGCTGCCAAAGGGATAAGGAGGGGGAGGGTGAGAAGGTGTCTGTACCGTGGATAAGGATGGTCTTGCCTGGAGTTGCTGCTGCATTGGGCCAGGCAAGGGAGATTTCTTCCACCCTTGGTTTGCAGTCATTGTGCCCAGAGAACCCTGGGCTGGTGGAGGCTGAAGGGCTCCAGAAGGCAGCTGGTTCCAGCCTGGAGGAACAGGCACCTGAGTTGGAGCAGTAAACTGGGGCCGCATGCCCTGTTGCTGTTGCTGCTGTGGAGGTCTTGTCTGCAACTGCTGCTGCTGCTGCTGCTGCTGTTGCTGCTGCTGCTGCTGTTGCTGCTGCTGCTGCTGCTGCTGCTGCTGTAGCTGGGGAAAATTAGCTGGGTTCATTTGTCTGTTCATAGGGACAGGCTGCATTGGATGATGTGGAGGTAAAGATCCTGAGGGATGACTCTGCTGCTGTAGATGGAGCCCAGAGAGGAGTGGATCCACTACATCTGTTTAAAGATAGAAAACAATAATTAACTTATTAAAACTTAGATCACAGCACAGTAGCTTGGAGTTGTTTTTACCACTCATATTACTATTCTTGTGAGCTCCTTCTAAGCACAAACAAACCAAAGATTATAGAAAGATGAACCCCAAGGTAGGGGATATTTTTTAGTAGGTAAAAGTACCTGGGCTCAAATCTCCAGTACCCACATAAATGTATGGTGGGTGTGGCAGCCTACCTGTAATCCCAGTGTTTGGGAGGTTGAGACAGGGTATCCCCAGGGCAAGCTGGCTAGCTAGACTAGCTGAATCAGTGAGCTCTATGTTTGAGCAAGTGACCCTGTCTCAATAAGTAAGAGGGAGAGTGATGATGGAAGACACTCTATGTCAACCTGTGGCCTCTAAACACAAATGCACGCACATACACACATACATGCCAAAAAAAAGAAAGAAAAAAACAAAGAGAAGATGAACGCTGCCTTTAAAGAGAGCCTATGGTTCACTAATGGATGAGAATGATTAGCTCCAGCTGTGGCTCCAGCTAGCTGGAAGAGGTACACACCTGGGGTCCTGCCTGAGCCAGCAGGAACAGAACTATGATGAAGGGATTCTCCACTCACACAAGCCTCATAAAGTCAAAAAACCTGAAGACAACAGAGACCAGCTGAGCAGCTCTGGAACAAATTCAGATACCCTGCATAGCCTCCCCTCCCCAACAGCCAGCAATGGGATCCACTGGAGATACAAGGGATCAGAGCCACCCTTCAGACACATAGCATCCAGCACAGCTAATCTGAACAACAGATCCATCAGACCCCAACCAGCCTAGCTGAGAACAGAAGCCATCCCAAAAGGTAACAGGCCCTACTTATACTGGGTCAATACCTGCTCCAAATCCAGGTATACAGGCACTGGAAGTGGTAATTGTACCTTCCATTTCAGGGCAGGTTATGTGTTAGACTTGATTGATGTACTTTTGGTTGGCTTAACCATTCTTTAAAAAAAATTTTTTTTAAAAAAATATTTTATTTATTTGAGAGAGAAAAAGTGGGAGGTAGAGAGAAAGAGAGAGATGGGTGTGCCGAGGCCTCCAGCCACTGCAAATGAAATTCAGACGCATGCAGCCTCTTGTCTATCTGACTTACGTGGGTCCTGGAGAACTAAAACAGGGTCCTTTGGCTTTGTAGGCAAATGCCTTAACTGCTAAGCAATCTCTCCAGCCTTTAAATTTTAATTTATTTATTTTTACTTATTTATCAGACAAAGAGAGAATGAGAATGGGCACACCGGGGCTTCTAGCCACTGCAAATGAACTCCAGACACACGCATCACCATGTATGTCTGGCTTACATGGATTCTGGAAAGTCGCTTCTGGGTCCTTAGGCTTCACAAACAAGCACCTCAACCACTAAGCCATCTCTCCAGCCCTGGCTTTGCCATTCTTAAATAAGCTGTGTTTGGGGCTTGACTTTTATTGCTTTTGATATTTCCTGATTTATAGTGCCTTTCTGTCTTGCTCTTCTGTCTGTCTTGGGGATAGGGTTTCACTTGGGCCCAGGCTTACCTGGAACCTATTACAGACCAGGATTCTCAACTTTCTAGTCAATAGGATTAAGAGTGTGAGTCAACACACATCCTTTGGGACTTTGGCCTTGTTAAATAATCTGTTTGTTTTAATCCCCACTTTTTTTGTTTTCTTGTTTTTCTAAGTAGGGTCTAACCCAGGCTGACCTGGAATTCACAGTGTAGTCTCAGGGTGGCCTTGAACTCACTGCCATTGTGATTATATCCCAAATGCTGGGATTAAACATGTGTGACACCATGCCTGGCAAATCCCGAATGTAGCCTCAGGGTGTCCTTAAATTCATGTTGATTCTCCTACCTTTGTCTCCTTAGTGCTAGGATGAAAGGGTACCACCACACCTGGCTAATATGTTAATCTTGAATCTTGAAGGGCTGGGTGACATAAAGATAGATGTACCAAATTTTGACAAGATGGCATGATGTTTTTTTGTAGGAATGAAGTAACTCAAGGTATGCTTTAAAAAAAAAAAACTTTTAAAAAAATTTTATTTCTTTATTTGAGAGCAACAGAGAGAGAGAGAGACAGAGAGAGAGAGGTGTGTAGATAGAGAATGGGTGCGCCAGGGCCTCCAGCCACTAAAAATGAACTCCAGATGCATGCGCCACCTTGTACAACATCTGGCTTACGTGGGTCCTGGGGAATTGTGCCTTGAACTAAGGTCCTTAGGCTTCACAGGCAAGTGCTTAACCACTAAGCCAACTCTCCAGCCCACAAGGCACACTTTTTATGAATATGAGGACATAACTTATTAAAAAAATGAGGTGGTGAGGTGTGATGACACAAACCTTTAATCCTAGCACTAGGGAGACAAAGGTTAGGAGGATCGCTGTGAGTTCAAGGCCAGCCTGGGATGACAGAGTGAATTCCAGGTCAGCATGGCTAAAGTGAGACCCTACCTTGGAAAAAAAAAAAAAGGAAATTCTGAGGAACAAGTGATGACATTTAGTTGTAAGAAATCACAGTAGGTTTTATACAGAAGATGATAGCATTTGACATGGACAGTTATGAATTCAGCTAGATTTTATAATGATCTCTATATGAAGTTCCAGCTTCTTTAATCCCTGAAGAGAGGAAGTCATTACCTGACTGAGAAGCAGGGCGAGGAGTCCTGGGCTGCAGGTCTGGATTGGGGCCTGATGCCATCACAGAAGATGACACGTTCCCACCCTGGGGCATCATAACAGCAGCAGGGCTGGTCATCCGTATTAATCCTAGAAGAAACAAAATGCCTAGAATAGAGTACTGAAGTTGGCACATTCTTTTTTTTTTTTTTCCTCTGAGGCAGGGCCTCACTTCCAGGCTGACCTGGAATTCACTGTGTAGTTTCAGGACGGCCTCCAACTCACAGTGATCCTACTACCTCTGCCTCCAAAGTACTGGGATTAAAGGCCTGTACCACCACACCTGGTTCTTTTTTTTTTTTCTTAAACATTATTTACTTATTCATGAGAGGGAGGGGGAGACAGATAGAGAATGGGCATACCAGGGCCTCTAACCATTGCAAACGAACTTTAGACATGTGCCACCTTGTGCATCTGGTTTATGTGGGTATTAGGGAATTGAACCTGGATACCTAGGCTTAGCAGGCAAATGCTTAACCACTAAGCCATTCCTTCAGGCCAGTGTGTGTATTTTTTTTTTTTTTTTTTTTTTTTTAGGTAGGGTCTCACTCTAAGCCTAGGCTGACCTAGAATTCACTATGTAGTCTCAGGGTGGCCTCGAACTCACGGCAATCCTCCTACCTTTGCCTCCCGAGTGCTGGGATTAAAGGCGTGTGCCACCACGCCCGGCTGTGTATTGTTTTTGAGTCGGGGTCTTACTCTGTAGCCCAGGCTGGCCTGGAACTCAAGACAATACTCCAGCCTCAGTCTACCTGAGTGTTGGGATTACAAGTATGAACCATCATACACAGCTTAAAATTGAAATGACATAGAATTATGAAAAGATATGAAAAATTTTCTCTTATTTTTTTGTTTGAGACAAGGTCTTGCTACGTAGGCCAGTCTGGGCTATATATATAAGTTCTAGGACAGAATGACCTTGAGGTCATGGCAACATTCCTGCCTCAGCCACCAAGTGCTGGGATTACAGGTGTGTATCACTATGCTCAGCTGACTCATTTGTATATCATCTACGTTACCTTTTGGAACTCTAAAATCTTGGCTTTATCTTCACATATAAAGTAGGCAGATATACTTGAAACCTTACTTCTTCTCAATCACATTCTATTTCTTCTTCTTTTTTATTATAGTTGGCATTTATTAGCTCCATGCATGCTTTAATTCACCTTTTCTATATATGTAGTTATACTGCACAGCATTTTTGTGTATTTTAAAAAAATAATTTGTGGGCTGGAGAGATGGCTTAGCAGTTAAGGCATTTGCCTACAAAGCCAAAGGACCCCGGTTCAATTCTCCAGAATCCACATAAGCCAGATGCACAACAGCAGCTGGAGTTTATCTGCAGTGGCTGGTGGCCCTGACGTACCCATTCTCTCTCTGTCAAATAAATAAATAAATTATATTAAAAAATAATAATGTGTGTGTGTGCATGCCAGAGTCTTTCGGCACTGAAAAGAGATATCAGACACATGGGCAACTTTTTGTGTCCAGTTTTATATGGATGCTGGGGACTCAAACCCAGGTCAACAGGCTTTGCAAATAAGCACCTTTAACCACTGAGCCATTTTCTTTCTTTTTTTTTTTTTTTTTGAGGAAGGGTCTCACTCTAGCTCAGGCTGACCTGGAATTCACTATGTAGTCTCAGTGTGACCTTGAACTCATAGAAATCCTCCTACCTCTGTCTCCCAAGTGTTGGGGTTAAAGGCATGCATACCATGGCCAGCTTCCAGCCCTGCATTTTTGTATGTTTTAATTAATGTTTTATATTTCATTTATTAACTTGAAAGCAGAGAGGGAGAGTGAATAATGGGTGTGCCAGGGCCTCTTGCCCCTGCAAATAAACTCCAGACCCATGCATCACCCAGTGCATCCGGCTTTATGTGAGTACTAGACATCAAACATAGGCCCTCAGGCTTGTTCAAAGCAAGCACCTTTAACTGCTGAGCCATCTCTCCAGCCTCTTTTGTATGCTTTTCAAAAAAAAAAATTAATTAATTTGAGACAGACAGAGAGAGAATGGGCATGCCAGAGCCTCTAGCCACTTTAAACAAACTCTAGATGCATGTGCCACCATGTGCATCTGGCTTACATGGGACCTGGAGAACTGAACCTGCTGGGTCCTTAGGCTTCACAGATAAGCGCCTTAACCACTTTATTTCTAGCTTACTGTTGTTCTGCTGTTTTTTTGCTCAGGTAAGTCACTTAGCTTGTTTTTCAACTGACTATTCCACATTGATTTAAGTATCCAGGAGCCTCACTTTTCTTCCAATAACTGTAATGGACACATCTCACAAATTTTGATATATACTATTCTCATTCTTCCATCCTAAAATTCTTAACTGTCCCATTCCATCATGATTACTTTTTCAAATCATTGGGTGTTTAGAATATAGTTTTAAATTTCCAAAAATATGGTGTTCTTTGATCATTTGTTATTTATTTTGCCAAAAAGTTAACTTTACTACAATCAGAAAATTGGATCTATGTGATATCTGGCATTTACTAAGACTTGCTTTTAAATATTTTTGTTGCCAGACGTGGTGGCACACGCCTTTAATCCCAGCACTGGGGAGGCAGAGGTAGGAGGATTGCCATGAGTTCGAGGCTACCCTGTGACTACATAGTGAATTCCAGGTCAGCCTGAGCTAGAGTGAGACCCTACCTTGAAAAACATAACAAAAAATATTTTTGTTAATTTATTTGCAAGCAGAGAAAGAGAAAGGTGGGGGGCCACACTAGGACCTCAACACTACAAATGGACTCCAGATACATGTGCCACTGGCATCTGGCTCTACATGGGTACTAGGGAATCAAGGCTTTCCAAGCTGAACCATTTATCCAGCCCTAAAGCTTGCTCTTGATAGATGAGGTGGCTGAGTATTAAGGCAATGGACTGCAAAAACTTGCATCTAAAATCGTCTATGGTTAATTTGTATAAAAGTTCTTTTTGTTTGTTTGTTTTGTTTTGTTTTTCAAGGTAGGGTCTCGCTTTAGCCCAGGCTGACCTGGAATTCACTATGGAGTCTCAGGCTGGCCTCCAACTCATGGCAATCCTCCTACCTCTGCCTCCCGAGTGCTGGGATTAAAGGCGTGCACCACCACTCCGGCCCTAAAAGTTCCTTTTATGCTTGAAAAGATTAAGAACTCCTGAATTGGTACTACAGAGTCTACATGTTCATTATATAAAACTTTGGCAGCATTCAAGCTTTATCCTTATTGAGTTTTGTTTTTTTAAGGTAGGGTCTCACTCTAGCCCAGGCTGACCTGGAATTCACTATGTAGTCTCAGGATGGCCTCGAACTTATGGTGATCCTCCTATCTCTGTCTGTGCTGGGATTAAAGGTGTGTGCCACAACACCAGCCTTATTTTCTTTTTATAACCTTCACTCACCAATTACTAACAGAGGTGCAGTACAATCTCTAAAATTTGCTATCTCCCTGTACTTCTTGAAATTTGGAGGCTACATTATTAGGTATATAAAATTTTAGCTATCTTGGGCTGGAGTGATGGCTCAGCAGTTAGGGAGCTGGCCTGTGAAACCTAAGAATCCAGGTTCAATTCCCCAGTACCCATGCCATGTAAAGCCACGTTTGCAGTAGCTGGAAGCCCTGGTGTGCCCATTCTTTCTATCTGCCTCTTTCTCTCACCTTCTCTCTTACATAAATAAAAATATTTTTTAAAATTAGCTATCTTTTTTGTGTGTGTGCAGGCAGTATGTGTGTATCGATGCATGTGCCCTGTATGTACACTAGGTCCTGATAATGCTCAGCTGCATGTTTCCTTGAAATAAGATTTTCTCACTGAACCCAGAGCTATCCTTTTAGGGTGAGACTGGCTGACGAGCAAGCCCCAGCAATCTTCTGGTCTATGCTCCTCACTGGGCTGGGGTTACAGGCCATGCCCACCTGCATATATGGATGCTGGGGAATTGAAATTAGGGAATCTCATGCTTGCACACCAAGTGCTCTTATCTGCTCAGCTATCTCCCCAGCTCCAATTTAACTATTTTCTTAGTGAATTGCTCTTATGTTACACAGGGCCTTTTTCTATGATGATGATGATGATGATGATTATTATTACTATTATTATTTATAGTATTTGGAGTTTGGCATATGATAGGTAAACAGTCTGTCATTGAGCTACCCCTTCTCCCACCTTTTTTTTTGAGGTAGGGTCTCATTCTAGCCCAGGATCCCTAAATTTTTGAGACAGAGTCTGAGTTGCCCCAGCAGGCCTTCTACTTGCTATTCAGTCCAAGCAGGCTTCGAACTTGGGATCCTTCTGCCTCAGTTTCCTTAGTTGCTGTGATTACAGGTGTGCACCATTATGCCCAGTTTATATCTTTATGTCTATCTTATCTGATAAAAAGTTATAACTTTTCTTGGTTAATATTCTTCTGGCTTAATCCTATTTGTTACTTTGAACCTATGTCTTACCAAGTTCTTACATCAGCACAGCTACACTTGAGATTACTCTTAGTAGTCATTGCCTTTGTATTGTGTTCATAATCCATTTACCTTTATTGCTAACTACTAGTACATAACATTGGTCATTCTATGATTTTTATTTGCCTTCCTTTTTTCTATGCTGTTTTTCTATTTTTCCTGAATTTTGTTGAAATTTTCATTATGTCCTTCCTTTCTATCTTTCCACTACCTGTTTAGTAGTTGTACATTCTATTATCATTTTTGGGGGGTGGGGGAAGGTTCGAGGTAGGGTCTCACTCTAGCCCAGGCTGACCTGGAATTCACTACATAGTCTCAGGCTGACTTTGCACTCACAGTGATTCTCCTACCTCTGCCTCTCAAGTGCAGGGATTAAAGGTGTGCACCACCATGCCTGGCACATTCTATTATTATATTGATATCTTCAAAATGTTACAGGCACATCAGGGATTTGAAGTGTAATGACAATATATGATAATTACTATTAATAAGTCAATAGTTTATTTTAGATTTACCCATTGTTTACCAAGCATTAGCTCACCATTCCTTCTTAGATATTATTTCTTCCATCTTAGGTTCAACCTTCTTCTTCCTGAAGTACATCCTTGAGCAGTTCAATAGCAAGGGTCTGTTAATGGTAAATTCTCTTAGTCTCCTTGAAAAGTTCTCTTGTTTTACTACTCTTGGCAGTACAGCTAGATTTGAAATTTTAGGCTATCAACGAATTCCTCTGTACCCTGAAAAATATTACTTTGTTTTCTGGCTTCCAATGCTTCTGTTGTGAAATCAGCTTGCTGACATGGAATTCAATGTGAGGTCTTAGGGTGGCCTCAAACTTATGGCGATCCTCCTACCTCTGTCTCCTGAGTGCTAGGATTAAAGGTGTGTGCCACCATATCTAGCCTGAAAGTCTTTCTTTTATAAACAATTGGTCTTTTTTTTTGGGGGGGGGGCTTGAACATTCTTTTTGTTTTATAAGTTCTATAGTTCTACAATACTGTACTTAGGTGTGAATTTATTTTTATTTATGATGCTCAGAATTGCTGCGTTTCTGATTCTAAGAAATTATCTCTTTATTTCTTTAAAAATAGCTCTGGAAAAATTCCAAGTATTTTTCACTTCTTCCCCTCAATTTATCTTTTTCCCCCTTTATCTTTTTTAAAAATGTATTTAAAAATGTCATTTATTTATTTATTTGAAAGAGAGAGAGAAAAAGAGTGTGGGCATGCCAGGACCTCCAGCCACTGCAAATGAACTCTAGATGCATGTGCCATCTTGTGCACATATGTGACCTTGTGCGCTTGCATTACCTTGTGCATCTGGCTTATGTGGGATCTGGAGAGTTGAACATGGGTCCTAGGTTGTACAGGCAAGCGTCTTAACCACAGAGCCATCTTTCTAGCCCTCAACATTTTTTCTTTTTAATTTTTTTTTTTTTTTTTTTTGTTTTTGAGGTAGGGTTTCTCTCTAGCCCAGGCTGACCTGGAATTTACTATGTAGTCTCAGAGTGGCCTCAAACTCATAGCGATCCTCCTACCTCTGCCTCCTTAGTGCTGGGATTAAAGATGTGTGCCACTATGCCCAGTTTTCAACTTTGTTTTTGAAACAGGGTCTCTCACTGAACCCAGAGCTCACCTATTTGGCTAGTCTCTGTCTCTTATCTTCTAAGAACTGGGATTACAAGCATGCACCATCATGCTTGGCATTTATGTGGGTGCTGGAGACCCAAACTCAAATCCTTACATTTGTGCAGCAAATGTTTTACCACCTGAGTCATTGCTACAGCCTTCTTGACTTTTTTTGCATTTCTATTTCTTTATTTATTTTTGATTCATTCTGGGTGATTTATTTTCAGTTTTTTTTCCTTGCTTGTGTGTGTGTGTGTGTGTGTGTGTGTGTGTGTGGTGAATGTAGATGTATGTGTTCTGTTGTGCCCATACATTCACCTGTGGAGGCTGGAGTGGGATGTCAGATGTCTTGCTCCATCACTCATGGTATTGTTTTGAGCTTGAGGCTACTTTTTACTGATTCTAGAGCTTGCAGAGCTCTACAGATCCTTCGGTCTCTCCTTTGCTGCAGGACTCTGGGATTATAGGTGCACATTGCCAGGCCAACCATTTTATATGGATTTATAAATTTATAATTTGCTGAATAAACTTTTTACTTTGACTCTTTATTTTTACAAGTTCTTTTCTCCCTCCAAAGTTATTTGAAAATATCTTTTGTTTGTTTGTTTGTTTTTTTGAGGTAGGGTCTCACTCTAGCCCAAGCTGACTTGGAATTCACTATAGGGTCTCAGGGTGGCCTTGAACTCACAGTGATCCTTCTACCTCTGCCTCCCAAGTGCTGGGATTAAAGGCATGCGCCACCACGCCCAGCAATATCTTCTTTTCTTCTTATGGTTTTGTTTTTTATTCTTATGGTTTTCTTAATTTTAAATTAATACTCTTACTATCCTGAAATTCTGGAAGACATCTAACTCTACAGTTGTGAATCTGGAAGTGTAAGCTCCTTTCTTTATTCTTTTATAATAAACAGCAGGCTTTAGCTAAAAGAAGTCTACAAGCTGGGCTGGTGGCACATGCCTTTAATCCAAGCACTAGGGAGGAAGAGGTAGGATTGCTGAGTTTGAGGCCACTCTGTGAAATCCAGGTCAGCCTGGGCTAGAGCAAGACCCTATTTCAAAAAAACAGGAAAACAAAAGAAGAAGAAAGAAGAAGAGGAAGAAGAAGGAGAGGAAGAAGAGGAAGAAGGAGAGGAAGAAGAGGAAGAGGAGGAAAAAGAGGAAGGAGGAGGAAGAAAGAAGAAGAGGAAGAAGGAAGAAAGAAGAAGAGAGGGAGAGGAAGGAGGAGGAAGAAAGAAGAGGAAGAAGAAGAAGAGGAAGAAAGAAGAGGAAGAGGAAGAAGAAGGAGAGGAAGAAGGAGGAAGAAAGAAGAGGAAGAGGAAGAAGAAGGAGAGGAAGAAGGAGGAAGAAAGAAGAGGAAGAGGAAGAAGAAGGAGAGGAAGAAGGAGGAAGAAAGAAGAGGAAGAGGAAGAAGAAGGAGAGAAAGAAGAGGAAGAGGAAGAAGAAGGAGAGGAAGAGGAAGAAGAAGGAGAGGAAGAAGAAGAAGAAGGAGAAGAAGAGGAAGAAGAAGAGGAAGAAGGAGGAAGAAAGAAGAGGAAGAAGGAGAGGAAGAAGAAGAAGGAGAAGAAGAGGAAGAAGGAGAAGAAGAGGAAGAAGGAGAAGAAGAGGAAGAAAGAAGAGGAAGGAGAGGAAGAAGAAGAAGAAGGAGAAGAAGAGGAAGAAAGAAGAGGAAGAAGGAGAGGAAGAAGAAGAAGAAGGAGAAGGAGAGGAAGAAGAGGAAGAAGGAGGAAGAAAGAAGAGGAAGAAGGAGAGGAAGAAGAGGAAGAAGGAGGAAGAAGTAGAAGTAGTAGTAGTCATCCTCTGCAATGGCCTGGGTTGAGTTTATGCCCTGCATAGCTTCAGTGGTTATCACCAGTCTAGAACCCCCTAGTTAATGACAGCTTGGCAGTTTCTGGGTCCTTTCATTAACATATGTTTGACATGCCAAGCTGCTACTATCTTACCCTCCAAGTAGAGCCCAAACCAAGACAGACAAGTATTCACATGTCTCCTATGCCAAAAAACAGATTTTTTCTTTTCTTTTCTTTTTCTTTGAGGTAGGGCCTCACTCTGGCCCAGGCTGACCTGGAATTCACTCTGTAGTCTCAGGGTGGCCTTGAACTCACGGCAATCCTCCTGCCTCTGCCTCCCAAGTGCTGGGATTAAAGGCGGGCAACACCATCCCTGGCTAGCACAGATTTTTTTTTTCCCTAATCTACCTTTCACTGGAAAGTCTGGCTTCATGAGGAATTTTGAATTCTTTTATTTTTTACATGCGTAGTATGTGTGGTAGTGTGTATGTGTGTTTGGTATATGCATGAGGATATGCAGATGTACAAGCTCCATAAGTGCACTTGAGGAAGCTAGGGGTACATCAGGTGTCTTCCTCTTTAAAAGCTCATGTGTGTACTTCCTTGGATACAGTTCCTTACTGATTCTGTAGCTTGCCATTTTAACAAGACCCAGTGACTCTCCAGTCTCTGTTCCCCATAGGCCTGGAGTTATAGTCATGTGTGCCTGTGCTCAGGCGTTTATGTAAGTACTGGGGAATAAAACTCAGGCAGGCCCAGGCCCTTGTACATGTTTGACAAGTGTTCTTTAGGGGTTCTGAATTCTAACTTCAGTTTTCAGGTGGAACCACGAGACCTTTCTGGCAACCCAAATCTCTTGCCTCTGCAAAATCTTTTTTATTTAATTCATTAATTTGTTTATATTTATTTATTTTTTGAGGTAGGGTATCACTGTAACTCAGGCTAGAATTCACTCTGTAGTCTCAGGGTGGCCTTGAACTCACAGCCATCCTTCTACCTCTGCCTCCCAAGTGCTGGGCTTAAAGACATATACCACCACACCCAGCTAATTTGTTTATATATATATATATATTTTTTTAAATAATAACTTATTTTTCATTCTAATATGTGTCAGTGATACACATTTTATTCTGAGTGTTTTCTAGAAGTCTTTGTTTCAAATAGAAAAGAAAATTGTAGTAAAAGAGACCTTGTAGCATTATAAAGAATTATACTTAAGGTCCACTTGATGCAGTCTAGAGTGACTTGCTCAGGCACTTGAAATAGAATTAAAGCTACAATCATCAGGTCTTTAAAACAATTCTAAGTGAAACTATTGTATATATAAAAAGTGCAAATTGTCTTTTACATTCAGATTCAGTTTCAGTTAAATGAAGGCACTCCGTTAATACAGTTTCTTGCATGTCTGTCTGTTCTGTGATGATCTTTTTTATTTGTAGGAAGGCCTGGTCAACATAAGATACTACATTTAAAGTACTTGGCTAAGTACTAAGCAGTTTTTTTTCTACTAAAATTTTAAGTATTTGTTATAACCAGGTTCTACTGAAATCCTGAGGCATTATCAGAAACCCCACATGTTAGCCCTGACGTATCCTCTGTTGAGACTTTACTGTGGCAGATGAGAGATGGTACACTGAGGCTTTCTCATGCTGGTACGTCTTGTCTATCAGGCATCCATACTGGAGAGGGAGTACTCTTTAGAGAGCTGGTGGCTCTGGTGCTAGTGAGCTGATCACCCACTGTCACCTCATCAGTCACTATGATGTTGGGCAGCTCCTTTGTGGTGGTGTACACCAATTTCTTCGTAAATAGCTTCTGTAGTGACAGCCGGAGCTAAGGGATAAAACTCCATTACCTTGTAGGAATTGGGTATTTGAGAGTGAAGGGGGGGCTTACAGCCACTGCAAACGAACTCCAGATGTGTGCGCCCCCTTGTGCATCTGGCTAATGTGGGTCCTGGGGAATCGAGCCTCGAACTGGGGCCTTAGGCTTCACAGGCAAGTGCTTAACCGCTAAGCCATCTCTCCAGCCCCCAATCTGTTTATATTTTAAGACAGTGTCTCATCAGGTTACCCATACTGGCTTTAAACTCATGATTCTAAGTGTTGGGATTATAGGCTTGTGCTACTATAACAGTTGTTTAAGTTTTTCATATTTGACTTCTTTTTTGCTGAGGAGTTTCTTTGTCTTCCTAAAATCTCAGCTGCATGTTAAAGATTATATTTCCTCTAGCACTTTTAGGTGTTTTGTAGTTAGAAAAAGACAACAATCTTTCAAGGGTAGAAGGCTGAACTAGATCTGTGGTTCTCATCTTCAGCCAATTTTGTCCTCCAGGGGTCATTTAGCAACATTTGGAGATATGTGTAGTTGACATAATTAGAAAGAAGGAATGTACAGTGATGCTGCTAGCATCTGGTGAGTAAAGGCCTAGGATACTACTAAATATCCACGTTTCACAGGATAATCTTTCACAGTAAAGAATTCTTGACCCACTGGGCATGGTGACACACTTTTAATCCCAGAGCTCGGGAGGCAGAGGTAGGAGGATGGCTGTGAGTTCGAGGCCACCCTGAGACTCCACAGTAAATCCCAGGTCTAAACTAAAGTGAGACCCTACCCCAAATGTCAGTAGCTGAATTTAAAAATCCTTGATTAAATGATTATAATGGTATCCCCACAAATCTTGAGATTCCATAAAGGCATAAAAAAATAGACTATGAATTTAGTTTTATTTGTAAACGGCTTTTGCAAGCCAGGTGTGCTGGTACATGCCTTTTATCCCAGAACTCAGGAGGCAGAGGTAGGAGGATGGCTGTGAGGATTGCTTCGAGGCTAGTGAATTGCAGATCAGCATAGGTTAGAGCAAAACCCTACCTTGAAAAAGAAAACAAAAAGCCTTTTTTTTTTAAATCAGCTATTTTTCTGTTGCCAATGCTAAAAAATAAGTAGTCCCAAGACTAACTGATAAACAAAGATTTCCTGAATATATATATCATTTATTATTGTTTTAGAGGGGAGCTAACATCTTTTACTTAGAGAAATTCCTCTATTAGTTTAATCTAATGTTTTGTTTATAATCTTTAAGACCCAATAAATAAGTGAGAAAAGGAGCCCTAAAATATGCTTGGCAGTAAACAAAGATCCCTGAGGGTTAAAATGGTAGATAATTACTAACTGTTCTTGGAATTTGTGCGGTAAACTTCCATAATCAATATCTTTCACTAAATACCAATCTAAACTGATTTCAACTTAAAGCTTCTTAGTTTCCTATGTGGTAATGAACTTATGGCACTATAACATTGGCAGATATAAGCATAAGAGAACTTGAGATAAGTGTGTTGGTATCAGTTCAACAAGAATCTTAACAGGTTATGCCTTGATAGGATCCCTAACATCATATTTAGGACATAATTAAATTTACAGGCAACTGAGGTCAGATAATACTAAGTCCTATGGCCAGGAGTTGAGACTAGAACCTAAGTTTCCTGGCTATCCCACCAGTGTATTAATTTTTTCATTAACTATAATGTAACTTGGCTAGACTCTTCTATGCTGTTTCTGACCCTGGCTCTTCTAGCAGTGGCAATGGTGATACATATAATTTCTCATCAAGCTGTCTTAACACCACCTTCTTGGACCTTTGTGGGGGACCACATCTACAGATATGTCAATGGGTTGAGTATTTTCTATTAACTATATGGCACTGGCATTCCACAGCAGCCCAACAACCATAGGTCCTGACAGATGCATCAAACAGGATCCCAAGGGGATGGAGGATATAGTTCACCAGTAGAGAGCTTGCCTAAGTAGTTGTGAGGAACTCAAGAAATGTTTGCTGCGTGAGAAGGCACATCTACCTTCAAGCGTGAACTCCATGTCCTTGGCTACAGTTCAGAACAGCAATTTACAAAACTTAGTTCTGGGGCTCTGGAGATGGCTCCACTGTTTAAAAGTGCTTGTTTGCAAAGTCTTCCTATCCTGATTCAATTCCCCAGCAACCTGGTAAGGTAGGATGCAAAATGGCACATGGGTTTGTGATCCCAGCATGCCTATGACAATAGAAGGAGGAGCCAGGAGAATCTGGACTCAAGTTTGTAGCAGCTAGAGACCTGAGTGCTGGAATTAAAGGTGTGTGCCACCATGCCCCGCTCCCAAGCTCAAATTTTGAAGGAGAAAATTTAGAATCACTAGAAAAGTAAACAATTGTAACTCAAATTCTCCTTTTCTCCACTGAGACAGGCAATTCTTCTGACTTACTTTTGCATACTGGGACTGCAGACATGTGCCATCATTTCCAGCTAACACTCTTAAAACATTTTCTTCCACACTGGTACAGAATCCCACATAAACATATAAGTACTCTCAGTTTTACAGATTCTCGGACTCAGAAATTTGAAGTTGGAAAACTACATTCTCCACTACAGAAAATGTCCTTTCTATTTTTGTTTTTTTAATCTGGTATATATGCACAGATGCCAAAGCACCTGTGTAGAGGTCAGAGAATCACTCTCTGATTGGCCCTCTCCCTCCAACTTTTTGAGGTAGGGTCTTTTATTGTTGCTTACTGCTTCACTGGCAAACTTCTGGGGAAATTTTATGTCTCCACCTCCCTTCTAGTTGTAGAAGCCCTAGGATTACAGAAGTGCACCACAGTTTTTAGCTTGTATGTGGAGTCTGGAAAACTAAAAGTCAAATACTCAGAGTTGCAGAGAAATACTTTATCCACTGAGTGAGTTCCCCAGTCCCTTCATGTCTATTTCCAACATTTAGTATAGGCCCTGTTACATAACAGGAAATCAATGTTTACTTCATGGCTCAGTCTTCAGCTCTTAAAAGACATTATTTTGAGCCAGGCGTGGTGGTGCATGCCTTTAATCACAGCACTCAGGAGGCAGAGGTAGGAGGATTGCCGTGAGTTCAAAGCCACCCTGAGACTACATAGTGAATTCCAGGTCAGCCTGGGCTAGAGTGAGACCCTACCTTGAAAGCCAAAGACCAACAAACAACAAAAAAATATTTATTTGCAAGCAGAGAAAGAATACAGACAGACAGAGAGGTAGAGAATGGATATGGCAGGGCCTCCACATACTGCAAATAAACTCTGGATTCATATGCCACTTTGTGCATCTGGCTTTACGTGAGTACTGGGGAATCAAACCCAGGTTGTTAGGCTTTGCAGGCAAGCACCTTAATCACTGACCCATCTCTCAAGACCCTCAGCCTTCATTTTATAAGCCAGATTGCAAAGATCATAAGCTTCATGCTTTGTTACCCTAGCCTCCTTGGAAGTGGTCTATGTCTCACCTTCCTGTCTGAGTAAAGATATGGGTATGCCAAAAGGACTCAGATGATCATACCTTACCAAATTAAAAAAAAGGTAAACTAGAAAAATATCAAACAGTTGAGTAGAACTCACCTGGACCACCTGCCATGGGAAAGCCTGCTTCCATCCTAACAGAATTCCCGGATGCCATGGGTCCATTCATTCTCACATCTTGACTTCGGTTTTGAGCCAAAGCCAGGTTGATAGCACCTTCCCCTGAAAATGACAGTTAAGTTATTAAGTGGAAATAAAGATGCAAATTTTATTTAAAGACAGGTAAATAAGAACTCTCTCTCTCTTTTTTTTTTTTTTTGGAGGTAGTGTTTCCTTTAGCCCAGGATGACCTAGAACTCACTTTGTAGTCCCAGGCTGGCCTCGAACTCACAACAATAATCCTCCTACCTCTGCCTCCTGAGTGCTGGGATTAAAGGTGTGCACCACCATACCCAGCAGAACTTTATATTTCTGTGATTTTTAAGAGTTGTGGTAAGATTACCACCATAAAAGAGTGGGTCAATACTCTACATATGTATGTATGTATGTATGTATGTATGTATGTATGTATGTATATATGTATGCATATACAGACACACGTTTTTTAGAGAGAGAGAATGAATGGGCATGCCAGGGCCTTAGCCAGTGCAAACAAACGGCATACACATGTGCCCCCTTGTGCACATGCGTGATACTGCATGCTTGCATTGCTGTGCATTTGGCTACGTGGGACCTGGAGATTTGAACATGAGTTCTTAGGCTTCACAGGCAAGCACCTTAACCACTAAGCCATCTTTCCAACCCTCTATTTTTTTTTTTTTGAGGCAGTTTTGCTATATAGTCCAAACTAGACTTGAACTCATGATTCTCCTTCTGCTTCCTGAAGGCTGAGATGACGGGCAGCTGAAACTGCAGTCTAACTGGGTTTTTGTCAACCCATCTGAGTAGGTTTACTCACATGAAGGACAAAGAGGTCATAATCAATTCTTATAATCATTAATGATATTTAGCATCACAAAGCTTGGAACTTTTAATATTTCTTTTCAATCACCTCAGCAATTAGAGGGGGAAGAGTGAAAGAGTATGTTTCAGAAATTCAAGATCCTTATTTCTTTTTAGGAGTTTAATAGTCAGAAGGTAGAGATATGAGTAAGTTTAATGGAGAAAAATAGGACAGGATAAGGATATTGCTATACTTCAGGGTAGGGATACTTGTGAGCAAATCACCAATTTCCTAACTGTAACATAAAAAGGCTTTCAGCAAAAAAAGTTATAAAATGAAACTAAGACAGGTTTCTAATAATCTACTTCTGTGACACCAGATAATAAGACTTAGCATTTATATAGTTTTTTCCCCCCTGGCAATGCTGGAGATTAAACCCAAGGCCTTGTACATCATAAGCATATGTTGTACCAATGAACTACATTCCCTGAATAGAGTTCTTTATGCTTACAAATTTTTATCCGAGGTTTTTTTATTTTTAAAATAATTTTTATTGCTGGGCATGGTGGCACACACCTTTAATCCTAGCACTTGGGAGGCAGCAGTAAGAGGATCACTGTGAGTTTAAGGCTACCCTGAGACTACATAGTGAATTCCAGGTCAGCCTAAGCTAGAGGGAAACCCTACCTTGAACCCCCCCCCCAAAATATTTATATTTATTTATTTGAGAAGGAGAGAGAGAATGGGCATGTCACAGCTTCCAACTACTGCAAACAATGCCAGAAACATGTGCCACCTTGTGCATCTGATTTATGTGGGTTCTGGGTACTCAAATGTGAGTTCTTTGGCTTTGCAGGCAGCCATCTCTTCAGCCTTTATCTGAGTTTTACATTAGCCTAGCAGGTAATGTTTCTAGGATTGTTCTTATTAAATAGATCCTAAACTTAGAGGTAACTTAAATCTTATTTAGGCTAAAGTTGAAGCAAGTTCAGATTGCTTCTTGCACTTAGTACACAATATTGACTAGTGTTACTACAGAAGACAGCACCATTCTATGGACAATTACAATCTAGCTATCCTGTCACTATTAGCTAAAGGGCTGCAATCTCTAAGACCTTCTGAAGCCTAGGGTCCTGGTTTCCAGTCTGAAGAGAAAGCAAGGAGATCCTAGGGGCACAGCACAATTTCTTCTAGCCTTTCACTGATTTAGGATAGATTTCTTTCTGGTTTTGTTTTTTAATTTTATTTACTTGGGCTGGAGGGATGGCTTAGCAGTTAAAGCACTTGCTTGCAAAGCCAAAGGACTCATGTTCAATTCCCCAGGACTCACATAAGCCAGATACACAAAGTGGTACATGCATCTGGAGTTCATTTTCAGTGGCTGGAGGCCCTGGCACACCCATTCTCTCTGTCTCTGCCTTTCAAATAAATAAAAATAAAAAATAAAGTAATTTTATTTATTAGAGAGAGAGAAAATGGGCATACCAGGGCCTCTAGCCATTGCAAACAAACTTCAGACACATGCACCACCTTGTGCATCTGGCTTATATGAGTACTGGAGGATGGAAGCTGTATCCTTAGGCTCCGTAGGCAAATGCCTTAACCACTAAGTCATTTCCAGTCCATTAGGACAGATTTATGTGTGTACTTTAACCAAGGAAGATGGCTGGTCAAAGGAACAACATTCTTCCAAAAGGAACAATCACTAGAGTTTACAAAATGCTCTAATTTGCTTATAGGAATGGGGGGGGGAGGGAATATAGGTCTTGAGGGTCTCCATTAACATGAAGAAATGACTAAAATACCAAACTTGCTAAGATCACTCTAATCCGAAGAAGTCTTTGGTTGGTTGGTTCTGTTGTTTGAGACAAGGTTTCAACTCTTTAGCTCAGGCTGGCCTTAAACTTATAGCATTCTTCCTGCTTCAGCCTCTTAGGTTATTGGGTTTATAGGTAAAAGCAACTATGCCTGGCTTTCAAAACAGAATACGTTTTCCTTTAATTCCAGCACTTGGGAGGCAGAGGTAGGAGGATCGCCGTGAGTTCAAGGCCACCCTGAGACTACAGAGTGAATTCCAGGTCAGCCTGAGCTAGAGTGAGACCCTAACCTCGAAAAACCAAAACCAAACCAAACCAAAACAAAACAAAACAAAACAGAATAAGTCTTGAAATGACACTAGACTGTTACTGTCTGCTTAAAACTATCCCACTGCTTCCCACTGTTTTAGAGATAAAAGCCAAACTTCAGAACTGGAGAGATGGCTCAGCAGTTTAAAGAAGCTTACTTGCCAGCTGGTCTGGATTCAGCCCAGGTTCAAATTTCTAGTAACCACGTAAAGCCCGAGGCACAAAGTGGTGTATATGTCTGGTATGTGTTTACCTGAAAATTAGTTGTGTGCCTATTTTTTCTCTACCTTTCTCTACCTCACAAATAAGTAAATAAACTATTTCTTTAAAAAGCCAGACTTCTTAACCGGATCTACACAGCCTCAAATTATCTATCCAGTTCCATACTGCTCAACAGAAATATGAGCTATACATATAATTTAAAATTTTCTAGAAGCAAGAATAAAAAGGTGAAAATATAATATTGTATTTAATCTAATATATATAATATATTACAATTTTTAAAATTTTATTTATTTGCAAGGAGAGAGAAATAGGAACAGACAGAATTGGCACATCAGGGCCTCCGGCCACTGCAAATGGACTCCAAACACATGCTCCACTTTGTGCTGCATATGGCTCCATGTGGGTACTGGGGAATTCAACTCAGGTCATTAGGCTCTGCAGGCAAGCACCTTAAGTACTAAGCCATCTCTCCAGTCCCAATATATTATAATTTTAATGTACAAATGTTATAGAATTACAATGAAATTGGAACTCATTGTGTAGCCCAGATTGGCCTTGAACTCACGGTGCTCCTTCCACCCCAGTCTTCCTAGTGCTGGGATAAGGTGAAAGCCATCACACCTAGCTCTAATGAGATAGGTTACATTATTTTCTTAGGATACTAAGTCTTTAAAATCCATTGTACTTGCAGCAGAAATCAACAGGGACTAGCCACATTTTCACGGCTCAACAACTGCATGTGGCTTATGGCAACCACACTGGACAGCTGTAGACTTTGCCTGTCTTGATCTAATCTCATGCTATTTCTCCTTAAATGATAAGGATTCATCCTCAATCATTTTGCAGTTTCTTAGGCGTACAATGCTGCTTCTCACCTCAAGACTTTTGCTCCCTCATACTGTTTCCTCTATCTAGAATAGTGCACTCTTCTTACAGTCAGTTTCTCAAAAACATTTTTTATTTGTTGAAACTGGTTCTATGTAGCCAAGATTAACCTGAATATCCTATGTAGCCTAGGCTAGCCTAGAATTCACCTTCTTCCTATCTCCATCTGGTGAGTGCTGATACACCGCCATGCACAGCAATTTCTTTCATGTAAGCTGTGTGTGTTTGTGTGTGTGTGTGTGGTTTTTTTTGAGGCAGGGTCTTGGTCTAGCCCAAGCTGACCTGGAATTCACTATGTAGTCTCAGGGTAGCCTCAAACTCACAGCAACCCTCCTACTTCTGTCTCCAGAGTGCTGGGATTAAAGGCGTGCGCCACCATGCCTGGCTTCTTTCATGTAATCTTAAGTGTCACATGCCCTAAAAGGTCTTCCCCAACCATTTCATGCAAGGGTAGGTCGTCCTTATCAGAACATCTTGTTATTTCTCTAAGGTACATCCCATGAATTTTTTTTTTTTTTTTAATTTTCTCAAGGTAGGGTCTCACTTTAAGCCCAGGCTGATCTGGAATTCACTATGTTATCTCACGCTGGCCTCAAACTCATAGTGATCCTCCTGCTTCTGCCACCCAGGTCCTGGGATTAAAAGTGCGCCACCACACCCAGCTGCATAAAACTACTTATTCTTGTTTTCTTATCTGTCTCTTGCATTACTATACAAGGATCATCTTAATGATAAAATAATAATAATAATGAAGTAATAAAATATAATAGTTCATTACATGTGTTGTTCCAGTGTAATTATGAACAGCAATACTCCACATTCTTTTTTTTTTTTTTTTTTTGGTTTTTCGAGGTAGGGTCTCACTCTAGCCCAGGCTGACTTGGAATTCACTATAGAGTCTCAGGGTGGCCTCAAACTCACGGCAATCCTCCTACCTCTGCCTCCCGAGTGCTGGGATTAAAGGCATGCGCCACCATGCCCGGCTTGATCCTTCTCATTCTTAAGTATCTTAACTTGGGCAGTAAATGACCGAGTCATCTTAACAAACAAATGAGTAGTCTACTTATCATAACCTTACCAAGAATTATAGAAATTTTCATATGATGCATGGTTTCTGGAAAACTTCACATTCTAGAAAATCTTGCCTTGACAAATGAATTTTATTTTTTTGTGGCAGGGTCTCACTTTTACCCCATGCTGACCTGGAATTCACTCAATAGCCCATGATTTAGATAATCAGGAATTTACAGAAGGGTCACTAAATGTACCCAAGAAAACACATCTAACACCTTGGCCAAAACTCAAGAGAGAGGAGGGTGTAAGAACTATCCACCAATGGAGAACAGACCACTAAGGAAGAACCTCTCCCTCTGCCCTTGCAGCAGACAACAGGACAGTGACAATGATTCTTATAACTTACTTTTGCTTGACTACCAGGTTAACAAAAGCAATAGCTGCTGCCATGATTGTCAGGCATGAAAAGAGAGAAAAAGAGACCACCTGAGACACATGAAAACTCTTTTTGTATTGTGATGATCACTGCTAGTTATGAATGACATTTCTTAAAATGAGCAGTATCTTTTTGCTTCTTGGCTTATACTGTGTCTTTAGGTTATAGCTATAATACTTGTAAGTAGAAGAACAGATTATTGGGGGTGTAAAAGCCTAAGTGATGTCAAGGGAAGAGATTGGGTAAAGGAAGGGTGGGGGGGAAGGCTAATAAAAATCTAAGGGGGTATGAAAAAGTCATATGGAAACCTACTCTTTAGGACAATGGTGCACAAAGAAGCCATAGATTGTTACTAGAAAATTTTTAGTGCCAACAATAGGATACCTTCCAGTAAGTTTTGGCCAGGGAATACCCTGATGCCCCCAAAACATTACAGACTATTGCCAAAGCTCTTGTTTTCCCACCAGGAATAGATGGTAAGACCCTATTGCTGTTGATTCCACATACTTGGGCTGTAAGGTCACTGAGAAATCCTGTTAGAGCTGAGCTGAAAACCTCCTGTGTGTAGACCAACTGACAGAAAGCTGGAAAAAGCTATGCATGCCATCCATGGGAGAGCGAAATCACTAGTGGAGATAAACAACAGTGGACACTACAAGCCTTAAGTTTGGCCAACCAGGCCAAATGATCCAATGAGTGCAATAGTGGCATGTCTATTATGGGGGAAACTAACAGCTCACTAACTGGACTGGAGACCTGCTCCATGGGAGGAAATACAACTGAAAACCTATGATAGGGGAAGTCATGAGCCCTAGGGGTATAACACCTGAGGGTATCTGGCTAAATGCATATGTTATGCTCACCTAACTGCCCAGAAAACCCTTCTCCTTAATGTTTATAGCCATTCATTAATGCTACTCTCACTTTTGGTTAGAGAAACTTCTATTTTCAGATGGCAATGACCTCTGGGATGACTCAAAAGGCACCATAGTGCTAAGAAGAAGTGACAGAGGAGTGCTCAGCACTAAAATATCTCTATCACACCTTCCAAAGCTCAGGGTCCACTGCAGAAGAGGTGGAGGAAAGAATATAAAGGAAGGGTAGGACTCCTTACAATGCTCTTTTCCAGACACAAAAAGGCCTGGCTATCCATGACCTTGCAGTGCCTGGCACTACTCACACAAGACCATCGTAAGAGGAGGAAAAGATGATGACATCGAAATAAAAGTGATATGTAGATCCTAGCCACAAATGTTTAGAATTGTGTGTGAGCTGGAATCAAGAATTGGTAGTAGAGACCAGTAAGGTAGAAAAAGGCTATAAGGGAGGGAGGAGAGGGGAGGATTTAAGGAGATGGTATATAAGTAGAAGAACAGATTACAGGGAGTGGAATGGCCTAAGCGAGGCCAGGGAAAAAGACTGAATAAAAGAAGGCTAAGGGGAGGGTCAATCAAAATTCAAGATATGGGCTGGAGAGATGGCTTAGTGGTTAAGCACTTGCCTGTGAAGCCTAAAGACCCCGGTTCAAGGCTCGGTTCCCCAGGACCCACGTTAGCCAGATGCACAAGGGGGCACATGCGTCTGGAGTTTGTTTGCAGTGGCTGGAGGCCCTGGCATGCCCATTTTCTCTCTCTCTGCCTCTTTCTCTCTCTCTCTGTGCTCTTAAGTAAATAAATTTAAAAAAAAATGAGGTGGTTTTTAAAAATTTTTCCTTTTAAAAAAATTCAAGGGCTGGAGAGATGGCTTAGCGGTTAAGTGCTTGCCTGTGAAGCCTAAGGACCCTGGTTCAAGGCTCAATTCCCCAGGACCCATGGTAGCCAGATGCACAAGGGTGTACAATCATCTGGAGTTCATTTGCAGTGGCTGGAAGCCCTGGCACGCCCATTCTCTCTATCTGCCTCTTTCTCTGTCATTCTCAAATAAATAAATAAAAATTACAAAAAAAAATTAAAAAAAAATTCAAGATATTCTGAATAAGACATATGAAAGCCCTTTTTTTTTTTTTTTTTTTTTTTTTGATAATGGAACATCCAGAAGCCATAGATTGTTACTAGAAAAATTTCAGTGCCAGTGATGGGATACCTTCCAGTGAGTTGTTGGCCAGGGAGGACCCTGTTGCCTCCAAAACATTACAGGCTATTGCCAATGCCCTTGGTTTCACACCAGAAACAGATGGTAAGATCCTACTGCTGAAGATTCCACATGCTTGGGCAGCAAGGTCACTGAGAAATCAAGTGGGGGCAAGCTAAAAACCTTCTCCCTGTAGACCAGCCAAATGAAAGCTGAAAAAAGCTGCACTGAATGTAGCTCTATATGAGACAGAAGTCATCAGTGGCAAAAAACAGTGGACACTGCAAGCCTCAAGTTTGGCTAAGCAGGCCAAAAGACCAAATGGGTGCAACAGTGGCACGTCTGTTATGGGGGAAACCAACTACTCTCTAATTGGACTGGAGGCCCACTCTATGGGAGGGAATACATGCTTGGTACTGAAAACCTAATCAAAAGCCTATGGTGGAGAAGGTCATGAGTCTTAGCAGTGTAATGCCTGCTCTTGTTTGGCTAAATACATATACTATGCTCACCAAACTGCTCTGTAAGTACTTTACCTAATGTTCATACCCACTTTTGGTTAGAGAAACTTCTCTTTTTGGATGGCGGTGATCACTGGGATGACCCAAAAGGCAACATGGTGCTGAGAAGAAGTGATGGAGGAGTATCCAGCACTGAAACATCATTATCACACCCTCCAAGGCTCAGGGTCTATTGTGGAAGAGGTGGAGGAAAGAATGTAAGAGCCAAAGGATGGGTATGACTCATTACAATGTAACTGTCCAGAGAGAAATTGGCCTCAGTATCCACGACCTCACAGTGCTTAGCAATACCTTCATAAGACCCTTACAATAGGAGGAAAGAGAGACTAACGAAGAGAGGCAGGGGATATGATAGAGAGTGGAGTTGTGAAGGGGAAAGTGGGGGAAAGGGAGGGAATTATCATGGTTTATTGTCTGTAAGTACAGAAGTTGTCAATAAAAAAATTATACATTATAAAAGTGAGAGAGACTGATGGAAAGGGTTTATGATGGAGAGTAGAGTTGAAAACGGGGAAATGGAGGGAATTATCATGGCTTATTGTATATAATTATGGGCACTGTCAATAATAAAAAATTGTTTTTAAAAGGGATTTAAATTTTTACCTCTTTATTTTTACTTATTTATTTGAGAGAGGGAAAGTGGCTGGGGGGAGGCAGAGAGAGAGAGAGAGAGAGAGAGAGAGAGAGAGAGAGAATGGGCACATCAGGGCTTTGCAGCCACTGCAAACGAACTCCACATGCATGTACTACCTTGTGCATCTGACTTACGTGGGTCCTGCAGAATTGAATTGAGGGCCTTTGGCTTTGCAGGCAACTGCCTTAACCACTAAGCTATCTTTTCCAGCCCTTTATATATTTTTTAAAATATTTTGTTTTTAGTTATTTGCTTGAGAGTAGGAACGAGGCAGAGAGAATGAAATTTTACCTCCTTAAGTACTCATAGATAGTAAAAAACTGGTATGTCAAGATGCATAGATAACAGACTATAGGGTTTTATTTTCTGCTTTTTGAGAATCTTACTATATAGTCTTGACTGCCTGAAACTTGCTATGTAGACCAAGCTGGACTCAAATTTGTGGTGATCCTCCTGCCTCTGCCTCATAAGTACTGGAATTACTGGAGTGTATCACTATGTGTGCCTGGCAACATTTGGGTTTTTTCCTTAAAAATACTTCATTTATTTATTTATTTGAGAGAGGAAGAAAGAGGGATGGCAAAAAGAGAAAGGATGGGCACGCCACTGCCTCCAGCCCTGTAACAAACTCCAGATGCATGTGCCACCTTCTACATATGGCTTATATGGGTGCTGGGGAATTGAACCTGGTCCTCAGGCTTTGCAGTTTAAGTTCCGTAACTGTTAAGCCATTTTCCCAGCCCCACATTTGTTTTTTGTTATTATTATTATTATTTCTTTGGTTTTTCAAGGTAGGGTCTCAGGCTGGTCCAGGCTGACCTGGAATTAACTATGTAGTCTCAAGGTGGCCTCGAACTCTCAGCGATCCTCCTACCTCTACCTCCCGAGTGCTGGGATTAAAGGTGTGCAACACCACGCCCAGCACATTTGGGGTTTTTAAGAAGCAATTACCTGTTCTCTAAAGTATAAACAACCTATATACTGTTATTTTATGTAATTATTGGTTAATATCCATTATATCCAACAATTCATGTCTATAAATTACTATGAATTAAATCTTTCTTTTCTAAGTTGATATGCAATCCAACATTATTTTTCATAAAAAAACAGGTTATAAGTTAAGCTGCTCTCTCCCCATTTGTCAAGTAATAAAACATTTCTTCATCTAAAAATAAACCTCTCTATGGGCTGGAGAGATGGCTTAGTTGTTAAGGAACTTGCCTGCAAAGCTAAGGGACCCAGGTTCAAGTCTATAGGACACACATAAGTACAAGGTAGCAAATGCATTTGGAGTTCATATGCATCAGATAGAGGCCCTGACTTGCCCATCCTCTCTAAATAATCCTTGCTAATATTGTTCCCTTTAGAGTTCAACAACCAACAATTCTAGATTGCACAAAATGTGTCACTCCCAATGATGACATTCTCAGCTGTGGAACTTTCCTTGAGCACTTTGGTTCTAAGGTCAGCAGGCCACCAAGAGAGAGACACCTCTGTCAGATTACCATAGTTGATATTTATCTCCTTTATTAAGGTCGTTAGTGCCTTTGAGTTCCTATCAGCAAGTACCATATTTTATTTTATTTATAACCATATCTCAGGTATTAAAAGTAGAGTAGTGTCATGTTTCCCTTGCTTTCATTTAACACATTTACTGAAGAGAGTAACATACTAGGTAAGAGACATGCAAGATGAAGACAACCAGATTATGCTCCCTATATTACTGGAACTTACAGTCTATGGGGGAATAAAACAATCAAGTAATTGTTCTGAGGGAAGGATGAGGTGGTCCAAAGAGAGAATTTTCTAATAGCAGAACCTGAGTTAGTCAGGGAGGAGTTCAGAAAATACAATCTCAAGCTTGAAGCTGATACCAGAAGTGAGAAAGGGATTGCTAGGGGATAGTCCTCCATATACCAAAGGCAACAATGCTAAGAACCTGTGATGGAAAAAAAGACCTGTTGTTCAAGGCACCAAAAGAAAGCTGCAAAGGCTGGAAAACAGAAGAAGGAAAGTTATTCAAGACAAGGCTACACAAGAGAAGTAGAGGTCAGACTATGCAAGTCCTGAGGTTATGGTAAAAAGTTTACTCTTTATTCTGTGAACAGCAGTAAGAAAGGGTTAAAGCTGGGTCTTGATGCATGTACTGTATTGAGCTTTTTTTTTTTTTTTTTTTGAAAAGGAACATGACAGTGAAAATATTTGAAAAGTGAATACTTACGAAAGAACTGTTCAGGCCCTCCTAATGAGTCAGATGAATTAAGGAAATATTAAAGTTTATTCAGCAAAGAGAAGCAACTAAAATGAGATATTCTTTAAAAGACAAATCAGTTCCTGGTCAAGGCACCAGAGAAAAACACGTTTGAGACTAAAGGCCAAAATGAGGCAAAGGAAAGAAGTTTGGGGTTACTGGTGCAGAGGAGCCACAGGATGGCCAGAGCCTCCATCCCTCTTCATCCTAAGGCACTACAATATGAAGCACAGGTTACATGAACTACATATAAGAGTAGAGGAACAGACAAAGTAGCACCAGAAACAACGTTCTATACGACTACTGTAACATGGTGGTCCAGATGAGCACATAGCAAAGTAAAGGACCTTCAATCTGAACGGAGAGAATCCCCAGATCCCGAAGCTGCTGGTTGTTGCTCTGAGCCAGGATCCGTAAGCGCTCTGCTGCTTCCCGGGGGATGTTGAATGTCACGCGCACACTGTTCCAGGGCTCCACCTTCCGTACTTTTAGCTTGCTGGATTCTTGGTCAGGAAGGAGAAAGATTATTATTAGTAATTTTGTAGGCACTGGAAGATACGCATCTAAAAAGCAAAAACAAAAATTCCTACTTTCAACAAGAGTAGAGGTTCCATTAAAGCTTACCAAACCAAAGGGGGAAATACACATTTGACAAGTAAGCTTCACTTAGGACAGAACAATATATAATATATATTCAGTTAGGACAGAAAAATATATTCATATTTTTATTTATTTATTTATTTATTTAGTTTTTTTGAGGTAGGGTTTCACTCTAGCCAAGGTTGACCCTGAAATTCAATCTATGTAGTCTCAGGGTGGCCTCAAACTCACTGCAATCCTCTTACCACTGCCTCCTGAATGCTGGGATTAAAGGTGTGTACCACCATGCCCAGAGGGCTTTATTTATTTATTTATTTATTTATTTTTGGTTCACAGGACATATATTTTTTTTAATTTTGTGAAGTTTTTTAAATTATTTATTTATTTATTTATTTGAGAGCGACAGACACAGAGAGAAAGACAGATAGAGGGAGAGAGAGGGAATGGGCGCGCCAGGGCTTCCAGCCTCTACAAACGAACTCCAGACGCGTGCGCCCCCTTATGCATCTGGCTAACGTGGGACCTGGGGAACCGAGCCTCGAACCAGGGTCCTTAGGCTTCACAGGCAAGCGCTTAACCGCTAAGCCATCTCTCTAGCCTCACAGGACGTATTTTTAACATACAAAAGCTAACAATTGGTGGATAAACTGCAAGTTCTTAGAAGAAGATACAAGGCAAAACCTTTACAGCATTGGATTCGGCAGTGATTTCTTGGAAATGGTATCAAGGAACAAAAACAAGGAGCTAGAAAGATGGATTACAGTTGAGGAGCTTGCCTGCAAAGCCAAAGGACCCAGGTTTGATTTCTCAGTACCTACATAAAGCCAGATGCACAAGGTGGCACATGCATTTGGAGTTCATTTGCAGTGGCTGGAGGCCCTATTGTGCCCATCCTTTCTCTCTGCCTGGTGTGTTCTGAGGCCACCTTGAGATTACAGAGTGAATTCCAGGTCAGCCTGGGCTAGAGTGAGACCCTACCTTGAATAACTAAATGAAGAAAAAAAAAGTTTGAAACTAGGCAAAGGACTTAAGTAGACGTTTCTCCAAAGCCATAGCCAGAGCTGTAAAAGGATCGCAATGAGTTCAAAGCAAGCTTGGGACTACAGAGTACATGCCAGATCATTCAGGGCTAGAATGAGATCATGTCTCAAACAAAACCCCCAAAACTACAGGTAGAAAACACATTATACACATAAAGATTAATAAGGTTATGACAATATTGAGACCCTTCTGCACTACTGGTGGGAATATACAAATGGTACAAGCTACCAAATATATGGTGGTTCCTCAGGGGAAAAAAAAAAAAAAAAAAACGGAGTTGGAGGCGGGAGAGATGGCTTAGCGGTTAAGCACTTGCCTGTGAAGCCTAAGGACCCCAGTTCGAGGCTTGATTCCCCAGGACCCATGTAAGCCAGATGCGCAAGGTGGCACATGCATCTAGAGTTCATGTGCAGTGGCTGGAGGCCCTGCTGCGCCCATTCTCTATCTGCCTCTTTCTCTCTCTGTTTCTCTCAAATAAAAATAAACAAAAAATATTTTTAAAAAATGGAGTTATCATATGATGCAGCAATTTTACTTCTGGGCATCTAACCTAAAAACTGAAAGCAGGATTTACAAAGCTATTTTTTTAAATTATTTATTTATTTATTTGAGAGCGACAGACACAGAGAGAAAGACAGATAGAGGGAGAGAGAGAGAGAATGGGCGTACCAGGGCCTCCAGCCTCTGCAAAAGAACTCCAGATGCGTGCGCCCCCTTGTGCATCTGGCTAACGTGGGACCTGGGGAACCGAGCCTCGAACCGGGGTCCTTAGGCTTCACAGGCAAGTACTTAACTGCTAAGCCATCTCTCCAGCCCAGCAAAGCTATTTTTATACCCACATTTATGACAGCATTTTTGTTTTTTTGGGGGGGGCTTTTCAAGGTAGGGTCTCACTCTAGCGCAGGCTGACCTGCAATTCACTATGTAGCCTCAGGGTGGCTTTGAACTCATGGAGATCCTCCTACCTCTGCCTCCCAAGTGCTAGGATTAAAGCCGTGCACCACCACGCCCAGCCTAATGGCAGCATTGTTCAAGATAGCTAAATCATAGTTAACAGTGACTACTAGGGGACTCAAAACTTGTCAAAGCACTAACAATAAGTGACTATAGAGTGCAAAACACTAAATAAGGCATCTATATAAACCCCTCCAAATTTCAGGAAATACTGCAGAAGTGGGGGTGATAAGAATGTAAGAGCCAGGGCTAGAGAGAGAGTTCAGCACTTAAAAGCACTTGCTTGCAAAGCCTGAAGGCCTAGGCTCAATTTCCAAATACCCATATATAGCCAGATGCACAAAGTGCACATGTGTCTGGAGTTCATTTGCAGTGGTAGGAGACTTTGGTGCGCCCACACTTTCTTCTCCCCTTCTCTCTCTCAAATATATTTTTTTTTCATGCATTTTTTAAATGAATGTTAAGAGCCAGAGGAGGAGTGCTATGGAATGATGTCCTTTACACATGACATGGGTGTTCATGATCTCAAGTGATTATCATTACCTGTACAACACCTACATAACACTGGGCCCATCAACATTGTCACATATGATGGAAGAGTACTCCATCCCTCCCTGAGAAGTTATTGGCAGTTAATGGTTGCTGGGAGAATAGAAGACACATTCTGCAGTGGTGTGCCACTAGTAAATAATCTAACACTCATGCACATGCAGGCAGCCCTAACTGGAATCAGTGACTCACACATGCATGCATACACACACACACACAGGGAAAAAAAGAAAATCAAGGTGGGGGCTGGAGACATGTCTTAGCGGTTAAGGCTCTTGCCTTCAAAGTCAAAGGACCTAGGTTTGACTCCCCAGGACCCACATAAGCCAGATGCACAAGGTGGCACACACATCTGGAGTTCATTTGCAGTGGCTGGAGGCCCTGGCACTCCTTTCACTCTCTGTATCTGCCTTTCTTCCTCTCTCTCAAACAAACAAACAAACAAACAAACAAAAGAAAATCAAGGTGGAAGGGAGACTAGTTAGGAAGTAGAGGTTCAATGGGAGGTGAGGGGGGAAGGCAACAAGAGAAGGTAGTGGAGGAGATTACAATCAAAGTACACTATATACATATGTTAAAACTGTCAATAAGGACTGGAGAGATGGCTTAGCGGTTAAGCGCTTGCCTGTGAAGCCTTAGGACCCCGATTTGAGGCTTGATTCCCCAGGACCCATGTTAGCCAGATGCACAAGGGGGTGCATGCATCTGGAGTTTGTTTGCAGTAGCTGGAAGCCCTGGCACCCATTCTCTCTCTCTGCCTTTTACTCTCTCTCTGTCTGTTGCTCTCAAATAAATAAAAATGAACAAAGGGCTGGAGAGATGGCTTAGTGGTTAACCGCTTGCCTGTGAAGCCTAAGGACCCCGGTTCAAGGCTCGGTTCCCCAGGTCCCACGTTAGCCAGATGCACAAGGGGGCGCACGCGTCTGGAGTTCGTTTGCAGAGGCTGGAAGCCCTGGTGTGCCCATTCCCTCTCTCTCCCTCTCTCTGCCTTTCTCTCTGTGTCTGTCACTCTCAAATAAATAAATAAGTAAATTTTTTAAAAAATGAACAAAAAATTTTTTTTAAATTGTCAATAAAAATGTTAAAAATAAAGGTAACTCATGGTGAACATAGATAAACTAAGTCTTTTATAACCTTATTCAATTATACCTTTCATTATCATCAAATGATCATATAGAAATAGCTTTTCTCAGGGCTGGGGAGATGGCTTAGCAGTTGAAGATGTTTGCTTGCAAAGCTTGGCAGCCTGGGGTTAACTCCCTAGTGCTCATGTAAAGTCAGATGTATAACATGGCATATGCATCTGGAATTTGTTTGCAGCAGCAGGAGGCACTGGCGTGCTCATATTCATTTGGTCTCACAAATTTTTGACAAGTTCTGTAAGTATAGATAATATACCATGATAAAATATTACTAATTTGTGAGCAGAGAGAGACATAGTGAATTCCAGGTCAGCCTAGGCCAGAGTAAGACCCTACCTTGAAAAACCAAAACCAAACAAAACAAAAAAACATTTAAAGGGCTGGAGGAATGGCTTAGCAGTTAAGACATTTGCCTGCAAAGCCAAAGGACCCAGGTTCAATTCCCCAAGACCCACGTTAGCCAGATGCACGCAGCTGGATTTTGTTTGCAGTGGCTAGAGGCCCTGGTGTGCCTATTCTCTCTCTCTGTCAAATAAATAAATAAAAATAATTTTAAAAAAAAGCACTTAAAGCCAGGCCCAGTGAACCATTCCTTTATTCCTAGCATTGGGAAGGCAGGAAGATCACCATTTTATAAAAGATTTTATTTTCATTTTTATTTATTTATTAGAGACAGAGAGAGGGGAAGAGAGAGTAAGAATGGGCACACTATTATGTGGGTATTAGGAAACTGAAACCAGGTTGTTAAGCTTTGCAGGCAAGTGCCTTAACCACTGAGCAATCTCTCCAGCCCCAGCAAAAAAAAAAAAAAAAAAAAAAGAAAAAAGAAAAAATAGTCAAGAGCATAATCTTGGGCTGGAGAAATGGCTCAGCACTTAAAGGCACTTGCTTGCAAAGCCTGATAGCCTGGAATCGATTCACTAGTACCCACATAAAGCCAAATGCACAAAATAGTGCATACATTTGGAGTTCGTTTGCAGTGGCTTAAAAGCCCTAGTGCATCCATTTTCTCTCTCTCTCTCTCTGCAAATAAATAAATAAAAAATATATATATATTTTAAGTTAAGGGAGGCAGAAACAGGAAAATCTGCCAGAAGCCAGGGGCCAGCTAGCCTGGTAAACTGAGTGATGAACAACACAGAGACCCTGTCTCAAATTATGTGGAAGGCAAGGACCAACACCTACAAGTTAAAATGCATACCAGTGCCTGCACTCACACACATATACAATCCTGTAACAGTTTGGGTCTGGGATTACAGCCCAGTGAGTAGAGTGCCTGCCTAGCATGTAGAAGGCACTGAGTTCAATCTCCAACACTGCATGAAACTGGATGTAATGGTGCATACCCAATCCAAGCACTCCTGAGCTACACAGTGAATCTAGTCTAGCCTTGGAACCCTGACCAAAAAAAAAAAAGAGGGGGGGGGAAGGAAGGAAGGAAGGAAAAGAAAGAAAGAGAGAGAGAAGAAGAAAATAAAAGGATATGTTCTCTCTCTCTTTTTGTTTTTTTGAGGTAGGGTCTCACTCTATCTAGCCCAGGCTGACCTGGAATTCATCATGTAGTCTCAGAGTGGCCTTGAACTCAGGTGATCCTCCTATCTCTGCTGGGATTAAAGGCATGTGCCACCACACCTGGCTCTTTTTTTTTTTTTTAAACAAAACAAAAACATTTTTAGGGCTGGAGAGATGGCTTGACAGTTAAGACACTTGCCTGAAAAGCCAAAAGATCCAGGTTTGATCCCCCAGGATCTACGTGAGCCAGATGCATAAGGTGGCACAGGTGTCTAGAGTTTGTTTGCAGTAGATGGAGGCCCTGGCATGCCCATTTTTTCTCTCTCTCTCTCTCCCCCTCTTTCAAATAAATAAATAAACAAACAAACAAACAAATAAATGTTTTTATTAATTTATTTGTAAGCAAAGAGAAAGACAAAGAGAATAGGTGTGTCATATCCTCCACCTGCTGCAAATGAAATGAACTCCAGATGCATGGGCCACTTTATGCTTCTGGCTTTATGTGGATACTAGGAAAGTGAACCCAGGTTGTTACGTTTTGTAGCCAAGGGCCTTAGCAGTTGAGCCATCACTCCAGCAACCCCCCCTTTTTTTGGCTTTTCGAGGTAGGGTGTCATGCTAGCTCAGGCTGATCTGGAATTCACTATGTAGTCTCAGGGTGACCTTGAACTCCCGGCAATCTTCATACCTCTGCTTCCTGAGTGCTGGGAAAAAAAGTGTGCACCCCCACACCTGGCAATATTTTTATTTTATTTATTTGAGGGGGACAGATGAAGGGAGAGAATGGGTGTACCAGGACCTTGCACTGGCTTACATGGGTCCTGGGGAATCAAACCTGGGACCTTTGGCTTTTCAGGGAAGTGCCTTAACTGCTAAGCCATCTCCCAGTCCTCCCTCCTTCCCTTTCTCTCTCTCACACACATACATTTTTATTTACTCAAGAGGAAGAGAGAAAGAGGGAGGGAGGGAGAGAGAGAGAATGGGTGCACCAGGGCTTCCAGCTGATGCAAACAAACTCCAGATGCATGCACCACCTTGTACATCTGGCTTATGTGGATCCTAGGAAAATGAACCTGGGTGCTTTAGGTTTACAGGCAAGTGCTTTAACTGCTAAGCCATTTCTCCAGCCCTCTCTTTTTTTAAGTAAGTTGACCAGGAACTCAGTCTGTAGTCCAGGCTAGCCTAGAACTCATGACAATCCTCCTACTTGGCCTCCTGAGTCCTGGGATTAAAGGTGTGTACTACTATGCCCAGCTCAGAAGAATATATTCTTTTTTTTAAAAAAAAAAAAAACTTTTCTCAATTTTATTTATTTTTTTGACAGAGAAAGGGGGGAGAAAGAGAGATAGAGAGAGAGGGAGAGGGAGAATAGGTGCACCAGGGCCTCTAGCCACTGCAAACAAACTCCAGATGCATGCGCCCCCTTGTGCATCTTAATGTGGGTCCTGGAGAATTGATCCTGGGTCCTTCAGCTTTGCAGGCAAACACCTTAACTGCTAAGCCATCCCTCCAGCCCAAGAATATACTCTTGATACCATTAAAACTCTAGATTTGAAGCCGAGCAAGGTGGCGCATACCTTCAACCCTAGTACTCAGGAGGCAGACAGAGGTAGGAGGATTGCTGTGAGTTTGAGGCCACCCTGAGATGACACAGTGATTTCCAGATCAGCCTGAGTTAGAGTGTGACCCTACCTCGAAAAACCAAATTGGCAAAAACAAACCCTCTAGATTTGGTAATTAAAAAACCATAAATAGGGCTGGAGAGATGGCTTAGCGGTTAAGTGCTTGCCTGTGAAGCCTAAGGACCCCGGTTCGAGGCTCGGTTCCCCAGGTCCCACGTTAGCCAGATGCACAAGGGGGCGCACGCGTCTGGAGTTCGTTTGCAGAGGCTAGAAGCCCTGGCGTGCCCATTCTCTCTCTCTCCCTCTATCTGTCTTTCTCTCTGTGTCTGTCGCTCTCAAATAAATAAATTAAAATTTAAAAAAAAAAAACCATAAATAGGTGGGCATGATGGAACATGCCTTTAATCCCAGCCCTTGGGAGGCTGAGGTAGGAGGGCTGCTGTGAGTATGGGGTCTGTCTGGATGTACCACATAAGTTCTAGGTCAGCCTGGGCTAGAGTAAGACCCCAACCTTGAGGAAAAAAAAAAAATCCATAAATAAACTGATTCAGCACTTTATATACTATGATAGTAAAACATGTCAACCTGTATTGAAAAATATATAATGGAGCTGAGGAGATGACTCAACAGATGATGAGAGCTTTTTTTCCACACATGCATGCTGCCTGAGAAGGCCTAATATAAGCTGTTTGATTCTCCAGCACCCATGTAAACAGCTGTGCATAGCTAGCTCGCCTGTAAGCCTAGTCCTGTGGGGAGCAGAGACCAGAGAATCAATGGGGCTGTGGGTCACAAGCATGCAGGCCTAAGAAGGTCTAAATTAGTTAGTCTGAGTGAAGAAAAAAACAAAACAAAACACCAGTTCCAGGTTCAATAAAAGGCTATCTCAAGGAAATATGCATGAGCAATAGAGAAAGGCACTCAATGTTGTCCTTCCTCTAGCCTCCACAGACATGTACAAGGAAAGCACACATCTTCATACCTGTGAATGCATACTGTGGTGGTTTGACTCAGGAGTCTCCCTATAAACTTAGGTGTTCTGAATGCTAGATTCCCAGCTGATGGAGATTTGAGAATTAACACTTCCTGGAGAGAATATATTGTTGAGAGTGGGCTTATGGGTGTGATAGCAAGTTTCCCCATGCCAGTGTTTGGCACACTCTCCTGTTGCTGTTGTCCATCTGATGTTGGTGAGGAGGCGATGGCCACCCCCTGCTCATGCCACCACTTTCCTCTGCCATCATGGAGCTTCCCCTCGAGTCTGTAAACCAAAATAAACCTTTTTTCCCACAAGCTGCTCTTGTTCAGGTGATTTCTGCCAGCAATGTGAACCTCACTGCAACACACACACACAGGGAGAGAGAGAGAGAGAGAGAAAGAGAGAGAGAGAGAACATCTAAGGCATTAATGAGAAATAATTTTGGGTGTGTTTGTGAGGATGTTTCCAGAGATGTTTAACTGAGGGAAGACCCACCAATGTGGGGGTCCCAGACTGAATGAACAATAAGAAAGTCAGTGGAGCTAGTCAGTGCCATGGACCAAAATAATCAGCTCCTGCCTGCCATGACTTCCCAGCCATCTCTAACTACATTCCTCTGAATGGAAACAAAACAAATTTTTATTTCTTTGAGTTGACTTGTTAAGTATTTGGTCACTGCAATAACAATAATAAAACATGAATTAATTAAAGACAATAATCTCAGGCCCAGCAAGACCTTTAAAATATCATGTATTATGACAGTTACAATAATAAGGATAATGGAAATTTCAACACATAAAATTTTCTAATACTATGCATATTTAAAAAAGCCCTGGGCTGGAGAGATGGCTTAGCAATTAAGTGCTTGCCTGTGAAGCCTAAGGACCCTGGTTCGAGGCTCGATTCCCCAGGACCCACGTTAGCCAGATGCACAAGGGGGTGTACGTGTCTGGAGTTCATTTGCAGTGGCTGGAGGCCCTGGCACGCCCATTGTCTGTCTGACTCTCTCTGCCTGTTTCTCTCTCTCTCACTCTCAAATAAATAAATAATTTAAAAAATATTTTAAAAAATCCTTAAGTATGTCAAGAGTCAGTCACACAGTAAGAAGTGCGTTAAGAGCTGGAGGGATTGCTTAACTGTTAAGGTGCTTGTCTGCAAAGCCAAAGGACCTAGGTTTGATCCTCCAGGACCCACATAAAGCCAGATGCACATGCATCTGGAGTTGGTTTACAGCAGCTGGAGGCCTTGGCGCACCCATTCTCTCTCCCTCTCTCTGCCTCTTTCTCTCTCAAATAAATAAATAAAATAAAAAGTGCTTTAAAGCCGGGCATAGTGGCCCACAACTTTAATCCCAGCATTCAGAAGGCAGAGGTAAGAAGATCGCTGTGAATTCAAGGTCACCCTGAGACTACACAGTGAATTCCAGATCAGCCTGGGTGGGCTGGAGAGAGACCCTACCTCAAAAACCAAAATAAATAAATAAAAAGGGGTCACTTAATTTTTTTAAATTTTATTTGTTATTTTTATTTATTTATTTGAGAACGACATTCAAAGAGGCAGAGAGAGAGAGTGAGAGAATGGGCGCGCCAGGGTTTCCAACCACTGCAAACGAACTCCAAACGCATGTGTCCCCTTGTGCATCTGGCTAACGTGGGTCCTGGAGAGTTGAGCCTTGAACCTGGGTCCTTAGGCTTCACAGGCAAGCGCTTAACCGCTAAGCCATCTCTCCAGCCCAAAAGGGGTCACTTTAAAACACAAGCCTCCCCAGACACTAAATTTCAAAGAAAAAAAAATTAATTAGTAAATGATCAATTTAAAATTTGTGATAAACCAGATGTGGTGGTACACACCTCTAATCCCAGGACTTGGAGGGCTGAGGTAGAAGGATCACTGTGAATTTGAGGCCAGACTGAGTCTAGTTTCAGCCTGGACTATATAGAAAGACCCTACCTAAAACCCCGCCCCCTCCCCCAAAAAGATTTGTGATAAAAGGATGAAACCTAGGCTTTTCACAATGCCTGAAGAGATCATAAAATTGTGCTACAAAAAAAGATGAACATCTAAATCAAGATTCAAAAATATGCAAATATGCCAGGCATGGTGATGCATGCCTTTAATCCCAGCACTTGGGAAGTAGAGGTAGGAAGATCACCATGAGTTCGAGGAGGCCACCCTGAGACTATATAGTGAATTCCAGGCCAGCCTAGGCCAGAGTGAGACCCTTCCAAAAAAAAAAAAAACAAAACCAAACAAACAAACAAAAAAAAAAAAACAGAAAAGAAAAGAAAGATTCAAAGACATAAACACCCACCAGACCCAGTAGCAACTGCTACTTAACCCTACCTAGAAAAGAAGGAAGAGCTCAGCTAATCTTTCCATTTTTAAAACCTGGGTTTTTATATAAAATATCTCAAGTCTTAAAGTATTAGCAATGAAACTCAAACATTAAAAACAAAACAGGGAGGCAGAGGTAGGAAGATCACTGTGAGTTGGAGACCAGCCTAGGATTACAGAATGATTTCCAGGTCAGCCTGGGCTAGAGTGAGATACTACCTTGAGAAAAAAGAATTCCAGCGCAAAACAAAACATTCGGATTCTAAAGTGGGCCAAACAACATATGGCAACAGATTGAACCAACATGCTGTCAGTGACCTCTACAGTAAAATTTAAGAGAATAAATTTATAGTGCATTGTAAATATAGAATAATGGATTTTTTTCTCATCTTTAAGGAGCTTTAAAGATCCAGTTTAACCTTGTCAATTTACAGGAAAAGAAATTTAGACTAGAGTTTAAAGCAATAAACAAACATAAATTTATATTTTAGGAATCATCTCTATCCACTAGAGCAGATAATGACTTCTATGTTAAGCAGTACTTTATTAGCTCATTTTTTTCATTGTACTTACATGAAATACAAGAGCACTTCTATTTTAAAAAAACAAAACTTAAGTTCCAACTTTGCCCTTAGAATTACCCTTTCACTTTACCTTGCAAAGCTGAAGATAATCATGGAAGGACAAACACTTCGAAGAGTAATAAGAAGGAAATAATTAAAGCCAATTACCCATATGTAACAAGTTGGGCACATTCTTTAATATTGCATCCAGTTTCCACTTGAAGTCTTTATCATCTATATTTCCTTTGAAGGCTACAAAAATTGTGGAATCCTCCAAAATACTGTCATTTTTTGTGTCATCATCTTCTAGTCCAGAGTCAAAATCCATCTCTGCGTCTTCTGTTGATGAACATAAGGATGTATAGATGTCTTCTAAGTTTGGAAGGTCATCCAAAACCATAGTGAATATTATTTCAGAAGCATGTGCAAGTGGGTAATAAAACCTTTGAAAAGAGAATGCAAAAATAATATAACATCATATATTCAACACTGAATAATCTATAATTTTATGAAAAGTATAATTTATTTGCTAAGTAAAATTTCCTTTTAGTATATTCTGTGCTACCTTTCTGTAAGCCTAGAATACTGGGAAGAGAATACAAAAAGTCACAAAGAAAATAAAGGCTGGGTGTGATGGTGGTACACACTACTAATCCCAACAGGAGGATCAAAAGTTTTGAGCCGGGGCTACGTCATTGAGTTCCTGTCTTAAACAAGCAAAAATATTGCAAACAAAAATATTAAGCAAGGGCTAAGAGATGGCTTAGTGGCTAAAGCACTTGCCTGTGAAGCTTAAGGATTCATGTTCAACTCTCCAGGTCCCACATAAATCAGACACACAAAGTGACACAAATGTACAAGGTCACACATTCATACAAGGGGGCACATGTGTTTGGAGTTAAATTGCAGTGGCTGGAGGCCCTGGTGCACCAAGTCTCTCTCTTTCCCATTTAAAAAAAAAAGCTAGTCTTCTGGGCTTGCCTTTAAAAAGGGGGGGGGTTGCTGGAGAGATGGCTTAGTGGTTAAGCACTTGCCTGTGAAGCCTAGGGACCCTAGTTCGAGGCTCAATTCCCCAGGACCCACGTTAGCCAGATGCACAAGGGGGCACATGTCTGGATTTTGTTTGCAGTGGCTGAAGGCCGTAGCGTGCCCATTCTCTCTCTCTCTGTGTCTAGCTCTTTCTCTCTCTGTTTGTTGCTCTCAAATAAACAAATAAATAAAAATAAACAACAACAACAACAAAAAAAGATAAGCAAAAATCCTAGTGCCAGAGGGTGATGGAAAAAAGTCATCACACTTTTCCCAGCTGTGGACTGGGAGTGCTACACTATGGACCAGCCAGGCAAGATGTACTCACTGGTGTAACAGTGACATGAATGTTACGGTAAGTATAGCCAACCACTTTCTTTTTTCTTGTCTTATTGAAGGTAGGGTTTCAGTCTTACTCTAGCTCAGGTTGACGTGGAATTCACTACACAGACACCTCAAACTCACAGAATCCTCCTCTCAGCTTCCCAAGTGCTGGGATTAAAGGTGTGCACCACCATGCTTGGATCCAACCACTTTCTTTCTTTCTTTCTTTTTTTTTAATTTTTTTTTTGTTTATTTTCATTTATTTGAAAGTGACAGAGAGACAAAGAGGCAGATAGAGAAAGAGAGACAGAGAATGGGTACGCCACTGCAAACGAACTCTAGATGTGCGCGCCCCCTTGTGCATCTGGCTAACGTGGGTCCTGGGGAATCGAGCCTCGAACCAGGGTCCTTAGGCTTCACAGGCAAGCGCTTAACTGCTAAACCACCTCTCTAGTCCTCCAACCACTTTCTAATTGGAGTTCAGGTCAACTCCATAGGATGGAATTCATGCCTAGGACTATAAACTTTGTCAAAAGCCCATGGCTAGGCAGGTCACAGACCCTAATGAGAAAGCTACTACTACAACTATTTTATTGTACCCATCAACCTGCTTTTCAATATTTATGTTTACACCCACTGATTAGTGCTGCTCTCAGCTCTGATGAGAGAAACTTCTTTTTGCATTGGGTAGCAGTTACCACAGAGATCCATAATTGGTCAAAGTGATCAGAAAACAGAAGACTTGGCCAGGTGTAGAGAGGGAAGGGGCAGAGAGGAAGGGGAAGGAGGAAAGAAGAAGAAGTAATCTAAATAGAAGACTAGCTGGAAAGAAAGGGTTTAGTGATAGGGGTCAGGGGAGGGGAGTAAAAAAATAAAGTAATGGAAGAGGATTATAATCAAAATGTGTTATTTACATGTATGAAAATTGTCAAAAAATAGTTTTTAAGGGGCTGGAGACATGGCTTAGTGGTTGAGGTGCCTGCAAAGCCAAAGGACCCAGGTTCAATTCCTCAACACCTTTAGAAAGCCAGATGCACAAGGGGAGGGGGGTGTGCATGCATCTGGAATTTGTTTGCAGTGGCTGGAGGTCCTGGCATGCCCATTCTCTCCCCTCCCCCAGCCTATTTCTGTATCTCTCTCTCAAATAAATTAAAATAATTTTTAAAAATTAAAATATATGAAATAAAGAATAAATGGGCTAGGGAAATGGACCATCAATTAAGGGTGTTTGCAGCTGGGCGCGGTAGCACACGCTCTTTAATCCCAGCACTTGGGAGGCTGAGTTTATAGGACTGCTGTGAATTCAAGGCCAGCCTAGGCTAGAGCAGAGACGACCTCAGAACTCACCCCCCCCAAAAAAGGTGCTTGCTTGCAAAACATGACAGTCAGGGTTCAATTCCTCAGCACCCTTATAAAACTAGATACAGAAAGTGCCACAAGCATATGACATTCATTTGCAGTGTCAAGACAATGGTGCTCACAAACAAATAAAAATTAAAAAAAAAAAATAATAAGGTAGGAAGGGGAACAATAGGAGTGGGGAGGAACAGGAACAATAAAGGGCAATGGGGTGAACATGAGAAAAATACATTATATACATGTATGGAAATGTCAGAATGAAACAATTATTATATATACTATGTGCTAATAAAAACTTTTTAAAAATGAAAAAAAAATAGGGGGCTGGAGAGATGGGTTAGTGGTTAAGTTGCTTATTTGTGAAGCCTAAATATCCAGGTTCAATGCCCCAGTAGTCACATGAGCCAGATGTACATGGTGACACATGCATCTGGAGTTTGTTTACAGTGGACAGAGGCCCTAGGTTGCCTATTCTCTTTGTATCTATCTGCCTCTTTCTCTCAAATAAATTTTTAAAAATAAAAAAATAATAAAAATTTCAAATAACAATCCTGAAATTTACATGAATGCAAAATAGACCCCAAAGATCCAAAGCAATCCTGAGTATAAACAGTAATCCTGGAGTTATCACGATACCTGAATTTGAAGTATATGATAGAGCAATAGTAATAAAAACAGCATGGTGGGCTGGAGAGATGGCTTAGTGGTTAAGCGCTTGCCTGTGAAGCCTAAGGACCCCGGTTCGAGGCTCAATTCCCCAGGACCCATTTTAGCCAGATGCACAAGGGGGCGCAGGTGTCTGGAGTTCATTTGCAATGGCTGGAAACCCTGGTGCGCCCATTCTTTCTCTCTCTCTCTCTCTCTCTCTCTGTCTCTCTGTCTCTCTCAAATAAATAAACAACCAAAAAAATTAAAAAAAAAAAACAAAACAGCATGGTAATGACACAAAAAGACATGTACACCAATAGAATATAATAGAGGATCCAGAAATCTGCCAGCTACAGCCATCTGATTCTCAAAAAAGGTACCAAATATATATTGGAGAAAAGACAGCTTTCTTAATAGATGGGAAGATAGGATATCCACATACAGAAGATTTGTGTGAGGCTAGAGAATGGCTCACAAGTTAAAGGTACTTGCTTGCAAAGCCTGATGGCTCAGGTTTGATTCCCCAGTTCCCACATAATACCAGATGCACAAAGTGGCACATGCATCTGGAGTTTGTTTGCAATGGCAAGAGGTCCTGGAGTGCTGATGCTCGTTCTCTCTTTGCTTCTTTCTTTCTCTCAAATAAAACATTTAAAAAAAATTTTAAGTGCGTTTGTGTGTGTGTTGTATGCATGTATGTAAATACACATGCAGAGGCCAGAGGAGGATGTCAGGTGACTTCTTCTATCAGGCCTTTGCCTTATTTTCTTTACTTTTCCCTCACAGAGCATGGAGCTCACTGTTTTTCAGCTAACCTGGCTATTAGAGAAATGTAAATTAAAACTACATGCAGATTGTGCATCATTCCAGCCAGAGTGGTGATAGCCAAGAAAATAACAACCAAGGCAAGGCACTGCTGATGGGAATGTGAACTAGTCGAGTCACTACGCAAACACTGAAGCCAAACTACCACACGATCCAGTTATTCCATTCCTGAGAATAAACTTGAAGGAATCAAGATCTGCATATGCTAAGACACTGGCATAATTGTTTACTTTGGCACTATTCACAACAGCCACGTTATAGACTCAGTCTAGGTGCCCATCAATGAATGGATAAGGAAAGCATGGTATTTATACACAGTGGAGTACTATTCAGCATTAAGAATGAAATGTTAGTCTGGAGAGATGAGTTAGCAGTGAAGGCACTTGCCTATGAAGCCTAAGGATCCATGTTTATCTCTGTCCAGATCCCATGTAGGCCAGAAACAGGAAGGTGATGCAAGCACAAGGTCACACATGCCAACTAGGTGGTGCAAGCATCTGGAATTTGATGTCAGTGGCTGAGGCCCTGGCACCCCAATTCTCTTTCTCAGGAAAAAAAAAAAAAAAAAAAAAAAAGAGGGCTGGAGGGATGGAGGGATGGCTTAGTAGTTAAGGCATTTGCCTGTAAAGCCAAAAGAACTCGGTTCAATTCCCCAGGACCCACGTAAGCCAGATGCACAAAGGGGCACATGTGCGTGGAGTTCGTTTGCAGTGGCTAGAGGGCCTGGTGCACCTATTCTCTCTCTGTCTCTCTCACTCTCTCAAATAAATAAATAAATAATTTTTTTTTTAAATGAAATGTTGGGCAGGAGAGATGGTTCAGTGGTTAAGGCATATTTGCCTGCAAAGCCTGAGGACCCGGGTTTGATATCCCAGTACCCACGTAAAGCCAGATGCACAAGGTGGCATATGTGTCTGGAGTTCATTTCTTGTAGTGGCTGGAGGGCCTAGGCCACCCATTCTGTCTGGACAGATGCACCTAAAGATTACATTGAGCTGGGAGTGGTGGTACACACCTTTAATCCCAGCACTCTGGGAGGCAGAGGTAGGAGGATTGCCATGAGTGCAAGGCCATCTTGAGACTACATAGTGAATTCCAGGTCAGTCTGAGCGAGAGTGAGACCCTACCTCGAAAAAAAAAAAAAAAAAATTATATATTAAGTGAATAAGCCAGGCTCAGAAAGACAAGTATCATGTTTTCTCTCATATATATCATACATATGTTTTAAAAGGTGACATGAAAGCTGGGTGTGGTGGTGCATGCCTTTAATCCCAGCACTTGGGAGGCAGAGGTAGGAGGATTGCCGTGAGTTCAAGGCCACCCTGAGACTTTGTAGTGAATTCCAGGTCAGCCTGGGCTACAGTGAGAGTCTACCTCAAAAAACCAAAAAGAAGAAAAGAAAAGCAATAAAAGAAAAATAAAAGAATAAACATTACTTTGGGCCTTATTTTTTCTCTCATTTAAGGTTTCACTCACCAGAATGTCCTTCTTAATTTTTATCATTTATCCAGGTCATCCTCTAAGTCCAAAGAAGTTGGCATTTTTCGGGCTTGTATTTCAAAGTAGCAGCTAAATCAGAATTCTAAAAAAGAGAGAGATGGATTAAGAAAAAAAATTAAACCACAATATTATAAATTGGAGGTGAAAATATAAATATCACAAGCTATAAGGTCACCTGGTATCATTATATAATATTAAATCAGAGTTTTCATTAAATCTAAATAAATAAATATATTTTTCTGAAATCTTAAGCCATTCATCACCAAGCATTTTAGAGGATAAAAGGAAAACTCACAGAAAGAAAAGAGAAAGAATGAGCATGACAGGAGCTCCAGCCACTGCAGAAGAACTCCAGATGCATGCACTCACTACCTTGTGTATCTGGCTTACTGGGGAACTGAACCTAGGTGCTTTGGCTTTGCAGGCAAGTGCCTTAACCACTAAGCCACAGATATTTTTTATACACACTAAATAAAAGACCGATATCTTCTACCTATTTATTTAAGAAAGAGGCAGGTAGAAGCCAGATGTGGTGGTGCACGCCTTTAATCCAAGCACTTGGGAGGCAGAGGTAAGAGGATTGCTGTGAGTTCAAGGCCACCCTGAGACACATAGTGAATTCCAGGTCAGCCTGGGTCAGAGTAAGAACTCACCTTACCCCCCCCAAAAATGGAGAGGGGGGGCAGATAGAGAAAGAAAAGAGAATGGGTGGGCTAGGACCCCTAGCCACTATAAAAAATGAACTCCAGACTCATGTGCCACCTTGTACATCTGGCTTACTTGGGTGCTGGGGAATCGAATGCTGTTGGCATTCCTGACCTCACAGTAGCTGATTACCTACTATATAAGACGTGCATAATGGTGGTGGTGTGGGGGAGATGACATCAAAATAGAAGACTAGCTGTGAAGAAAGAGCTCAGTTGAGATGGAACACAGAGGGAGGAGGACAAGTAGGATAATGGGAGGGGACTATGATCAGGGTACATGTATTATTTGTGGAGATTGTCAATAAAAAGCTAAAAAAAAATCTTTTCATCTTAAAACAACAGCAAAACGCTTGGACTCAGGTTAAGAAATAAATATAGGGCTGGGGGCTGGAGAGACGGCTTAGTCATTAAGAAACTTGCCTGCGAAGTCTAAGGACCCAGGTTCGATTCTCCAGGTCCCATGTAAGCCAGATACATATGCTGCATGTGTCTGGAGTTCTTTTGCAGTGGCTAGAGGCCCTGGCATGCCCATTCACTCTCACTCTTTCTCTCCCTCTCTCTAATAAGTAAATAGAAATACAGGGCCAGGAGGAGTGGTGACAAACACCTTTAATCCTAGCATTTGGGAGGCAGAGGTAGGAGGATTGCCAGGAGTTTGAGGTCACCCTGAGGCTACATAGTGAATCTAGGTCAGCCTGGGCTAAAAGCAAGACCCTACTTCAAAACAAGAAAACAAAACAAACAACACTATGGACTGAGGCTATGACTCAGTGGTAGAGTGCTGGTTTAGCATGCACAATGCCCTAGATTCAATTGCCAGTACTGCCAAAAGATTTTAAAGTTTCTTTCTTTTTTTCCAAGGTAGGGTCTCACTGTAGCTCAGGGTGACCTGGAACTCACTCTGTAGTCCCAGACTGGCCTTGAACTCAGTGATCTTCCTACCTCTGCTTCCGAAGTCCTGGGATTCAAGGCATGTACCATTATGCCCAGCTAAAAGTTTATTTCTATTTTTGTTTTTTTTTTTAATATTTTATTTATTTGAGAGAGGCAGATATAGAGACAGGGGTGCCAGGGCCTCTAGCCACTGCAAATGAACTCCAGATGCATGTGCCACCTTTTATATGTGGCTTATGTGGGTACTGGGGAACCAAACCAGGGTCCTTAGGCTTTGTAGGCAAGTACCTTAACCACTAAGCCATCTCTCCAGCCCTTAAGATTTATTTTTCATTCAATCCTTTAAGTTGCCTTTATAAAGTAAGCTTTCATTTGTGTTCTGTAGAATTGACAGACCTGTTTAAGAACTGTCTGAGCACTCTCAGAAAAGGCAGTCAATAGGACCCCTCTCCATTCCTCCCAGGACCTAGACAAAAAGAAAAAGGGCAAAGAGGAAAGAAGAGAAACATCAGAAGACTGAACATAAACCCAGTAAATCTACTCAGTAAAAGTTAGTGACTAGCCAAATTCCTTTTTTAAACATATTTTATTTATTTAGTTATTTATTTGGAGGGGAGGCAGATTTTGAGAATGGGTACACTAGGGCCTCCAGCCACTGTAAATGAACTTTAGATGCATGTGCTTGTTTATCTGGCTTATGTGGGGCCTGGGGAATCAAATTTGGGTCCTTAGGCTTCACAGGCAAACACCTTAACCACTAATCCGCCTCTCCAGCTCACCAAGTTCCTTTTTTTTTTTTTTTCCCCATCTTTATTTACTTATTAGAGACATGGAGAGGGAGAGGAAGGTGGGGAGGGAGAGAGAAAGAATGAATATGAATGGGCATGCCAGGGCTCTAGCCACTGTTAATGAACTCCAGATGCATGTGCTACCATGTGTATCTGGCTTATGTGGGGCCTGGAGAAGAACCGAACCTGGGTCCTTAGGCTTCACAGGTAAATATGTTCACATTTACTCATCTATACTATAAAAAGTTATTTTACAAATGACAACTATAAAAATGAAAGAGTCAGGCATGGTAGTACACACCTATAATCCCAACACTTGGAAGGCCAAGGTAGGAGAATTGCTGTGAGACTGAGGCCAGCCTGAGACTATATACTGAATTCCAGGTCACCCTCAGCTAGAGAGAGACCTACTTAAAAAAGAAAAGAAGAAGAAGAAGAAGAAGAAGAAGAAGAAGAAGAAGAAGAAGAAGAAGAAGAAGGAATGAACGAACAAGGAAATACCTGGAAAGCATGGCAGCTCTGGGCTTACCACTGCAGTTACCTCTGCCTCACCATCCATATAAGGAAATGAACCCAGACCCAGGTAACCATTGCCTAACTTTGGTATCCAGTTTTTAAATGCTCTTAACAAGGAAATACAAGTGGGTGTGGTGATACACACCTTTAATCCCAGCACTTGGGAAACGGAGGTATGTGGATCACCATGAGTTCGAGGCCACCCTGAAAGTACATAGTGAATTCCAGGTCAGCCTGGGATAGAGCAAGACCCTACCTTGATAAACAAAAACAAACAAAAAACAAGTAAGGAAATATATTAAATGATTAGTGGTCAAAATATCATAGCTTTATTTATGTATTTGGACAAGGTCTAGCTATGGTAGGTATGCTGGCCTCAAACTCAATCCTCAGCCTCCAAATTCTAGGGTTACAGGCATGGACCACCATACCTGACTTTCAAAATAGAATGTGGCAGTGTGAAAAGAGCTAGGCTGAGCATAGCAGGGTGAGCTTGCCTTGGGCACTCATTGTGGCCTAAGCTGTTATATAATTTTGGGCAGCATACAACCTATCTGAGTGAAAGTCTTAAATTATATAGAGGATACATCATCAGAGCTATAGCTAGCAAAACAGAATTTCAGATCCTTTTAAGTCTAAAAACCCTCAAGGAGCTAGGCATGATGGCACTTTTGAAGAGCATTGCAGCAAGGCAGCGAGACACACAAGTTGTGCCTCTGCCGTGGCTCTAAGACCTCCCACCTTCAGAAGTTAACCTGTGACAAATGTGGCTACCCTGCCAAATGCAACAGAAAATATAAGTGGAGTGTGAAGAGTAAGAGCCAAAACACTATGGGAATTGGGCAAATGAGGCATCTAAAATTGTCTACCACAAAATCAAGCATGGATTCTGTGAAGGAACAATACCTACACCCCAGAGGGCAGCTGCTGAAGCACTTAGTTCATCTTGAGAATGTTGCCTATCAATCATAATAAATGTTCTGATTTGAAAGAATAATATGTATGACTGGAGAGATGATGGTCCAATGCTTAAGGCACTTGTTTATAAAGCCTAATGACCCAGGTTCAATTCTCCAGTACCCACGTAAAGCCAGATGCACCAAGTGGCGCATGTATCTGGGGACTGTATTGGCTGGAAACCCTGGCATGCCCATTCTTTCTCTCTACTTGAAAATAAAATGTGTTTTTTAAAATAAGAAGAAGTAAGGCCAGACATGGTGGTGCATGCCTTTGATCCCAGCGCTTGGGAGGTAGAGGTAGAATAATCACCGTGAGTTTGAGGCCACCCTGAGACTACATGTGAAATCCAGGTCAGACTAAGCTAGAGTGAGACCCTACCTCAGAAAACCAAAATAAAATTAAATAAAAAGATGCCATTGTTTCTGCCTATGATGTTGGGCAAAGAACTATGAGCTTCCTGTTGAATATAAAATATTTGGTCTTACTTTTTGCACCTCATTTGCCATGTTCTTACCATCATTTATTTCCTTTGGGTGTTTTTCAAAAAATTCCCATAGATTAATATAAAGAAGAAAGATTTTGCTAAGGAAGTCAGGAGGAACAGAAAAACCAGCATGTCTATGTTTACATGGTATGCCAAAATGTTTTTTGTGTGGACTCTGATGTTTCTGTTCATGACTTTGTTGTTGTCTAGGCTGTATTCATAAGGTCCCAACTTATTCAGGTATTTGATTCAAGCACGTATTACACAAACTACTTGTTAAAAAGAAATTTGTAGCCAGGTGTGGTGGTGCTCGCCTTTAATCCCAGCACTCGGAAGGCAGAGGTAGGAGGATTGCCATGAGTTCAAGGCCACCCTGAGACTACATAGTGAATTCCAGGTCAACCTGGGCTAGAGTAAGACCCTACCACAAATACATACATACATACACACATAAATAAATAAATGAAGTTTGTAACTGTAACTAAAATAATTCTTTTTTTTTTTTTTTTGAGGTAGAGTCTTGCCTATACTGACCTGGAATTCACTATGTGGTTTCAGGTTGGCCTTGAACTCACAGTGATCCTCCTACCTCTGCCTCTTGAATGCCGAGATTAAAGGCATATGCTACCATGCCCCGCCTAAAATAATTCTTTAAATAAACTAATCTTCAGTCATGCATGGTGACTCACCCATTTAATATCAGCACTAAGGTAGGAAATGGTCATGAGTTCAAAGCCATCAAAGGACTGCACAGATGGCCCAGGGGGTTAAGGCACTTGGCTACAAAACCTGATGACCAGGATTTGATTCCCTAGTAACCATGTAAAGCCAGATACACAGTGCATATGCATCTGGAATTCACTTGCAGGGACTGGGGGCCCTGGCCCACCCATTCTCTCTCTCTCTCCTTTACTTGCAAATAAAAAGTAAAAAATTAATATTTAAATTTTTTAAAAAACCAGCCTAAGCTACAAAGTGAGCTCTAAGTCATCCTGGGCTAGAATGATATCTTCCCTCAAAACAAACAAATTTTCCATTTAAAATAGGAAAACAATATGTGAGAAAAAAAAACCAGCACTGTCACTATATAGGAGAATGTCCAAATTCTTTTTTAATATTTTATATTTATTTATTTATTTATTTGATAGAGAAAGAGAGGGAAGGGGAGAGAGAGAGAAAAGGGCACGCCAGGGCTTCCAGCCACTGCAGAAGAATTCCAGATGTGTGTGCCCCCTTGTGCAGCTGGCTAACGTGGGTCCTGGGGTATTGAACCTGGGTCCTTTAGCTTTACAAGCAAATACTTTAATAGCTAAACCATCCCTCCAGCCCAGGAGAATGTCCAAATAAGCTGGTAGGAGGATTGCTGTGAGTTCGGGGCCAGCCTGAGAATACATAGAGAATTCCAGGTTAGCTTGGGCCAGAGCGAGACCCTACATCCAGGGGGGGAAAAAAATGTATTAAAGATTTTAAGGCATTTAAAATATCAAGATGACTTAATTTTTTAAATTTTTTTGTTTTTTTCAAGGCAACATCTCACTGTAGTCCAGGCTGACCTGCAACTCATTCTGTAGCCCCAGGTTGGCCTTGAACTCACAGTGATCTTCCTCTCTCTGCCTCCCAACTGCTGAGATTAAAGACATGCTACCATGCCTGTCCTTTTTTATTTAAATTTTTAAAATAATATTTTATTTACAAGCAAAGTGAGAGAGGAGAAAGAGAATAGGTATGTCAGGGCCACCAGCCACTGCAAATGAACTCCATAGGTAAACACCACTTTGTGCTTTATGTGGGTATTGGGGAATCAAACCAAGACTGTTAGGCTTTACAGATAAATATCTCAACGACTGATCCATCTCTCCAGGGCCCCCTTTAAACTTTTTTATTGACAACTTTTATATATGTACACAATGTACTTTGATCAAAGCCCTCTCCCATCACTCTCTTGGCCCTACTCCTTCATACTATTTCCACTGAACTTCTTCCTTCCCCCAACCAGTTCCTCTATTGTCTTTATTTCTGCCCTCCTTCATCAAGATAACTTTATTTATTTATTTATTATTTATTTATTTATTTGAGAGCAACAGACAGAGAAAGAGGCAGAGAGAGAGAGAATGGGAGCACCAGGGCTTCCAGCCACTGCAAACAAACTCCAAACACGTGTGCCCCCTTGTGCATCTGGCTAAAGTGGGTCCTGGGGAGTCGAGCCTCAAACCAAGGTCCTTAGGCCTCACAGACAAGCATTTAACCACTAAGCCATCTCTCTAGCCCAAGATAACTTTATTATTATAGGGTTTAACATATTATTAAGCATACATTAACATGTTGAATAAAGATGGTTATGTATTTTTTTTTTTAGGGAGAAGCTTGTATGTTTGAAATTTTTGTGATAAATTATTTAAAATGTCTCCCTTCACACATGCACACAAAATTTGTATGGTATCACTATTATGACAGAAGAAAATGTTAAAAACCCATTATTAAATAGTAGCTAGTGGCAATATAAACTGGAAATTATTCTAAAGAATATGATAGGGCTGGAGAGATGGCTTAGCAGTTAAAGCGCTTGCCTGCAAAGCCAAAGGACCTCAGTTCAATTCCCCAGTACCTACGTAAGCCAGATATACAAGGTGATGCATGCATCTGGAGTTTGTTTGCAGTGGCTGGAAGCCCTGGTATGCCCATTCTCTCCCTTTCTCCCCTACTCTCTCACTCAGCCTCTTTCCTACTCTCAAATAAATAAATAAAAATATTTTAAAAAAAAGATAACGTGGTCAAAAAATAATACTCTTGGGGCCAGGTGTGTTGGCACACACCTTTAATCCTAGCACTCAGGAGGCAGAGGCAGGAGGATTACTGTGAGTTGGAGGCCAGCCTGAGACTACATAGTGAATTCCAGGTCAGCCTGGGTAATACTCTTTGTCCTAATTTTAAGTCATATTAGGGGATAGTCTAAAAGAAAAACAGGAAAGACACAAAAAAATGCTATAACAATACAACTGAGAATTCCAAAACAGAAATAAAAAACTGCAAACACCAAGTACAATTTGGTTATTTTCTACCCACTGAAAATGACCTAGGGCTGGAGAGATGGCTTTATGATTAAGGTACTTGCCTATGAAGTCTAAGGACCAGATTTAACTCTTCCAGAACCCATGTAAGCCAGATGCACAAGGTAGTGCATGCAATTGGAGTTTGTTTACAGTGGCTAGAGGCCCTGGTGCGCCCATTTTCTCCCCACTCTCTCTCATAAATAAATAAATAAATACATAAATACATAAAAATAAAAAATAAAATATTTAAAATGACACAGATATAAAAGGACATCAGTGTTACCAAATAAAAAAACTATAGATGAGGGCCTAGCTTAGCACCCTTCTCAGCTACAAACGCCTATATTAAGCTTATAAAGATTGTACAAATAATTTAATGATATTATTATGTTTATAATATTCCAACAGTTTTTGGAATTTAAAAGGGACATACGATCTTTAAAATAAAAAAGATGGGGCTAGAGATATGGCTTAGTGGTTAAGGCATTTGCCTATGAAGCCTAAGGACCCATGTTCTATTCTCCAGATCCCACATAAGCCAGACACACAAAGGTGAGGCAAACACAGGATCACACATTCCCAGTAGGTGGTGCAAGTGTCTGGCGTTTGATTGTAGTAGCTGAGGCCCTGGCATGCCAATTCTCTCTCTAAAAAATTAAAAAAATTAAAAATTAAAGATGAACCCAGGGCTGGAGAGATGGCTCAGTAGTTAAAGGCTCTTGCATGCAAAGCCTGGTGGCCTGGGTTCAATTCCCTAGAATCCATGTAAAGCCAGATGCACAGTGGCAAGTGCATCAGGAATTTCTTTGCAGTGCCCCCCCACACACACACAAAGGGGGAGAAACACCTGAAGAGTTAATCATGCTTTGAATAGAGTCCTGTTGTAGACAAAGCCAACATAAGCTACTAGTAAAAGGACATAGCAAAATAATGTATTATTAGTACATAGTCTTTCTCTATTTTTTAAAATTTTTAATTAATTTATTTGAGAGAGAAAAAGAGGGAGAGGGAGAGAGGGAGGGAAAGAGAGAGAGAGAGGGAGAGAGAATGGGCACACCAGGGCCTCCAACCACTGCAAATGAACTCCAGATGCATGTGTCCCTTGTGCATGAGTCCTGGAGAATCAAACCAGGATCCTTTGGCTTTGCAGGTGAATGCCTTAACTGCTAAGCCATCTCTCCAGCCCCTATTTTTTTCCCCATTAGGTAGCTGTTTCAAAAAATATAGAAAACTGGGGATGGAGAGATGGATCAGTGGACATAGCACTTGTCAAACAAGTGTGAACCCATGCAAAGATAGATACCATAGCTTGAGTGCCTTAGGTGAGAAGGTAGGCAAAGACAAAAGCTCACCATCCAGCTAACCTGATGAACACAGTGATGAAAAGAAACCCTGCCTTGAACAAGGTAGATGACAAGACCACCACCTGAGTTGTCTTCTAATCTCGACACAATGCCATGGTACGTGTGCCCCTGCACTCTCACACAAATCCACATGTGAGCGTGTACATACACACAGATATATAAAAAACTGAAAGTCAGGAGTGGTGGCCCACATCTGTGATCCCAGCATATGGGAGGCAGAGGTACGAGGATCGATGTGAGTTCAAGGCCAGCCTGGGGCTGCAGAATGAGCTCCAGGTCAACCTGGGTTACAGTGAATTCTTATGGGGTGGGTGGGGAGGGAAAAAGAGAAGCTTAATAAAATCCTTAGTTTCTTGAGTTATTATTTTCCCTAAGAGGGATTTCTTCTTGACTATCCTGATGAAAAGTTATTGGTATAAGCAAATAAGAATGGATATATATTTTGGTTTTTCGAGGTAGGGTCTCACTCTAGCTCAGGCTGACCTGGAATTCAATATGTAGTCTCAAGGTGGTCTCGAACTTATAGCAATCCTCCTACCTCTGCCTCTCAAGTGCTGGGATTAAAGGTGTGCACCACCATGCCTGGCTCAGGATGGATATATTAAATCAGGAACCTTCTTGTTTTTCTTTAGGGTGGTACTTATTCATGATCATCTGATCATAAAATGTCTCTAAAGCTTGAACTAGTTTACCAAAGTTTGAGCCTGTCATCTACCACCTCAAAATTCTGCACAGTGACATCCTGCCCACAAACACCTTTCATTCACCAACATGTGAATATCTTAGATGTGGCATCCATGGCCCCAACAAACTACTCTGCTTTCATCTTTCCAAAAGTCTGCAACATACCAGCAACCGGACTTCTCACTACTTCTCTGCCTAAATACTCTTTATTCTTTCTAATGGCTATCATCTGCCTAGTTCATCCCTCCTTAATCCTACTTGTTGCAACTTTACTTTTATTTATTTAGTAAATTTAAATATGTCTCTGGATCATTTTATGCCACCTGTTATAAACTGAATCATGTTTCCCAAAAGGTATGTTTAATCCATAATTCTCAGAACCTCAGAATATAAACTGATTCAAAATAGGTAATTAGTTAAAATGAGGTGATTATTGGAGGAAGGTGAGCTCTTAATTCAATGGCTCTTATCCTTATAAAAAGGGAATTTGGGCTGGAGAGATGGCTTAGTGGTTAAGCGCTTGCCTGTGAAGCCTAAGGACCCTGGTTCGAGGCTAGATTCCCCAGGACCTATGTTAGCCAGATGCACAAGGGGGTGCACATGTCTGGAGTTCGTTTGCAGTGGCTGGAAGCCCTGGTGCGCCCATTCTCTCCCCCCCTCTCTCAAGTAAATAAATAAAAATAAACAAAAGATTTTTAAAAAGAAAGGGAATTTGGACCTAGAGACAAAAACCCAGGGAGAGCTTCAGGTGACAACAGAAGAGACTGGAGTGATGCTGTAGCAAGCAAGGAGCACAGAGAACTGATGGGAGCTGAGCAGGGTGACAGAAGCCTTTAACCCCAGCATTCACAAGGCTGAGGCAGGAAGATGGAAGCATTCTGCCCAAAGTCTGAGCAACCTCAATTCAGAGTTCAGCCTTCAGAACTGCAGGAGAATAAACTTAAGTCACCCAGTTTGTAGTCACTGAAGCCCAAGAAACTAGTATTACCACCTTTACCATGAAGCTTTTCTCGTAGCCTTCCAAGCAGAAGTGATCTTTTTCTGAATACCCACTGCATTTACTGACAGAGGTAGGGGTGTGTGGGGTATGTGTGTGTGTATTGAGATAGGGTCTTGCTATGGAGCCTAGGCTGGTCTGGAACTTACTACATAGCCTAGGCTACCCTAAAATTTGTGATGATTCTCCTGCCTCAGGTTCCCAAGTGCTGGGATTATAGGCATGCACTACCATATGCAGTTTACTATCTCATTTAAAATACACTCCCTTGGGCTGGAGATGGCTTAGAGGTTTAGACACTTAGCTGCAAAGCCTAAGAACCTGGGTTCAGTTTCCTAGTACCCACGTAAGCCAGATGAACAAGGTGTCGCATATGTCTGGAGTTTGTTCAGAATAGACAGAGGCCCTGAAGCACCCATTCTATGTTTCTTTCTTTCTTTCTCTCTAATAAATAATTTTTTTAAATTTCAGCCTGAGGGGCTGGAGACATGCCTTAGCAGTTAAAGCATTTGCCTGCAAAGCTCAAGTACCCCAGTTCAATTCCCTAGGACCCACATAAGCCAGATGCACAAGGGGGCACATGCATCTGGAGTCTGTTTGCAGTGGTAAGGACTTGGTGTGCCCATTCTCTTTCTCTCTCAAATAAATAAATAAATAAAATATATTTTTAAAAAAATTCAGCCTGTAGCCGGACGTGGTAGCACATGCCTTTTAATCCCAGCACTCGGGAGGCAGAGGTAGGAGGATCGTTGAGTTCGAGGCCACCCTGAGACTACATAGTGAATTCCAGGTCAGCTTGGACTAGAGTGAGACCTCACCTAGGAAAACCAAAATAAATAAATAGCATAATAAATAATAAATAATAAATAATTCAGCCTGAGACTACACAGTGAATTCCAGGTCAGCAAGAATTAGAGGAAGACCCTGCCTCGAAAACAAACAATAAATTTAAAATTAACATAAAGTTGTAAAATAAAATAAAGTAGGGCTAGAGAGATGGCTCAGCAGTTAAGGCACTTGCCTGCAAACCCAAAGGACCCAGGTTCAATTCCCCAGGACTCAGGTAAGCCAGATGCACAAGGGGGCACCATGAGTCTGGAGTATGTAGCAGCTGAACACCCTGGTGTGCCTATTTTCTCTTCTCTCTCTCAAATAAATAAATAAAAATAAATTAAAATCTAAAAAGTAGTTTAAAATATACTCCCTTCCCCCTTTTTATGTTCATCTTTCTAGATGAATTATTTTCTGGAAGGCAGAAATTATGCTTGGTACTCTGTACCTGAGGGTACTGCATAAAAAATATTAGGGCAGGGCTGGAGAGATGGCTTAGCAGTTAAGTGCTTGCCTATGAAGCCTAAGGATCCCAGTTCAAGGCTCAATTCCCTGGGGCCCACGTAAGCCAAATGCACAAGGGGGCATATGTATCTTGGAGTTCCTTTGCAGTGGATGGAGGCCCTGGCATGCCCATTCTCTCTATCTGCCTCTTTTTCTGTTGCTCTCAAATAAATAAACAAAAAAAATTAAAAATATATACTAGGGCTGGAGAAAAGGCTTAGTGATTAAGATGCTTGCCTGTGAAGCCTAAGAACCTAGGATTTCCCAGAACCCATGTAAACCAGATGTACATGATAGTGCATGCATCTGAAGTTCATTTGCAGTGGCTAGAGGTCCTGGCACGCACACGCACGTGCTCTCTCTTTCTCTCTCATAAATAAATAAATAAAATAAAATAAAATAAAATAAAATAAAATAAAATAAAATAAAATAAAATAAAATAAAGACTGAACTGGGCATGGTGGTGCAAGCCTTTAACCCTAGCACTTGGGAGGCAGAGGTAGGACAACTGCTGTGAGTTGAAGGCCATACTGAGACTACATAGTAAATTCCTGGTGAGCCTGGACTAAAGTGAAAACCTGCCTAGAAAAACAAAACAAAACAAAACAAAAAGAACTGGACATGGTGGTGCATGTCTTTAATCCCAGCACTCAGAAGGCAGAGGTAGGAGGACTGCCATGAGTTCAAGGCTACCTTGAGAGACTACATAGTGAATTCCACATCAGCCAGGGCTAAAGCTAGACCCTACCTCAAAAAAAAAAAAAAAAAAATGCTAGGGACTAGTATGTACTAACATGTACTTTTTTTGGTCATTATTCCTTAAATAATACAATGTAATAATTATTTTCTAGTAGTATTTACATTGTGTTCTCTATGATGCAGTCTAGATAAGATTTAGAGTTTATAGGAGTTTATGTATAGGTTATATGCAAATACTAAACTACTTTAGATATAGAGAAAGTTAACATTCATGAATTCTGATACCCAAGAGTATCTGAAATTAATCCCCCATAGATATTGAAGCCCAAATATACTCATTAACTATATATGTCTATCAACATACAGTAAGCATTCAAAAATACACTATCAAAGCTGCACTTTCCCATAGTTATTCTGATCTGTTTTCCTGTGGTGCTGGGACTCTAACTCAGGGCCTTGAGCATACTAGGAAAGCACTCTACTACTGAGCAACACACACAGCCCCAAAAACTCATATTCTTTAGGAAATATTCCTAGATTCAAACTTATCATTACATCAGTATGTATGCACATTCTGCTTGACTAATATCCACAATAGGAAATGATGCTTATTTAACAAATTCATTATTTAGAAACTATTTGACTTTATTTTTTGGGGAGGGAGGAGTTTCAAGGCAGGATCTAGCTCTAACCCAGGTTTACTTAGAATTGACTATGTGGACTCAGGCTGGTCTTGAACTCACAGGACTCCTTCAACCTCTGCCTCTCAAGTGCTGGGATGAAAGGCATGTGCCACCATGCCTGGCTGACTTTTTTTTCCTAAGAAGGTCTCACTATGTAGCCCAGGCTGGGCTTGAAATCAAAATCCTCCTGCCTCAGCCCTCTAAGTGCTAAGATTATAGACATATGTCAAGATGCCTAGCCTTTCTTTTCTCTTATTAAGTCTATTAATATGCTGGTTTATTCAAAACTTTCCCAGCTTTACTGGTATTTGGTGGTTACCAATGGTGCTTTTGAATTTCCCGACTGTTTAACTTCTTTTCATAGATCACATAAAATTATGGAAAGGGATGTAATCTAATGAATAATTTTTCTCAGGAAAATTCCAAGCAGGAATGAATCACAAATTTGCAACTGTAAGACCACTGCTTGTTATTCTTTTAATTTTTTTGTTTGTTTGTTTATTTATTTGAGAGTGACAGACACATAGAAAAAGAGGCAGAAAAAGAGAGAGAATGGGTACGCCAGGGCCTCCAGCTACTGTAAATGAGCTCCAGACGCGTGCGGCCCCTTGTGCATCTGGCTAATGTGGGTCCTGGGGAATCAAGCCTTGAACTGGGGTCCTTAGTCTTAGCTGGGCTTAGCGGTTAAGGCAATTGCCTGCAAAGTCAAAGGACCCAGGTTTGATTCCCCAGGATCCACGTTAGCCAGATGCAAAAAATGGTGCACACATCTGGAGCTTGTTTACAGTAGCTGGAGGCCCCGGCACGACCATTCTCTCTCTCTGCCTCTTTCCCTCTCTCTCATAAATAAATAAAAATAAAATAATTTTTTTTAAATAATACTCAACAGCTTCAGTACCAGTATGGGTTACCTCACTGTGTGTTGGCTGGGGGGGGTTTTGATGAGATGACGCATACAGCCCTAAACGCCTGCTTATTCGAGTATGAACACCCTGAATTTGGGGTCCATCAGTATTATTAACTGACCAGTCCAACTGATACAGAATAGGCAATTTTCCACGAGTTAAAGATGTGGTTTTGGTCTTTTGCTTTATATTGTTTGTGTATACAATAGAGTATATCATCAGACTACAGGGCTGCTATTATTCCTTCCATCAACACCTTCATATTCTCTTTATGAATATAAACACACACACACACACACACCACACATTGAGCTCCTAAGGAAATGTTTACTGAGCTCTGAAGCAATAAGGGAAAGTATAAAAAGATCAACTTTTGAGGCTGGAGAGATGGCTTAGCAGTTAAGGCGCTTGCTTGCAAAGCCTAAGTACCCAGGTTCAATTCTCCAGTACCCATATAAGGCAGATGCCCAAGATGGCACATGCATCTGGAGCTTATTTGCAGTGGCTGGAGGCCCTGGCACACCCACTCTCACTCTATGTGCTCTCTTTCTCAAATAAATAAATAAAATACTTAATAAAAAAAAACCCAGATGATGGCTGGGTGTGGGGTGCATGTCTTTAATCCCAGCACTTGGGAGGCAGAGGTAGGAGGATCACTAAGAGTTCGAGGCCACCCCGAGACTGCATAGTAAATTCCAGGTCGGCCTGGACTAGAGCAAGACCCTACCTCAAAAAGGGGGAAAAAAGGGCTGGAGAGATGGCTTAGCAATTAAGCGCTTGCCTGTGAAGCCTAAGGACCCCGGTTCAAGGCTCGGTTCCCCAGGTCCCACATTAGCCAGATGCACAAGGGGGCGCACGTGTCTGGAGTTTGTTTGCAGGGGCTGGAAGCCCTGGCACGCCCATTCTCTCCCTCTCCCTCTGTCTTTCTCTCTGTGTCTGTCGCTCTCAAATAAATAAGTAAAAAGTGAACAAAAAAATATTTAAAAAAAGGGGGGGGGGAAGATGGTTAAAAAAAAAAAAGATCGGGGCTGGAGAGATGGGTTAGTGGTTAAGCGCTTGCCTGTGAAGCCTAAGGACCCCGGATCGAGGCTTGATTCCCCAGGACCCACGTTAGCCAGACGCACAAGGGGGCGCATGCATCTGGAGTTCGTTTGCAGTGGCTGGAAGCCCTGGCACGCCCATACTCTCTCTCTCTCTCTCTCTCTCTCTCTCTCTCTTTTTCTCTCTCTCTCGCTCTCACATAAATAAATAAATAAATAATTGATTTAAAAAAAAAAAAGATCGATTTTTTAAAGTTTTTTTCAAGGTAGCTCTCTCAGGCTGACCTGGAATTCACTATGTAGACTCAGGCTGGTCTTGAACTCACAGCAGTCCTCCTACCTCTGCCTCCAAAGTACTAGGATTAAAGGTGTGCACCACCAAGCCTGGCAAAGACAACCCTTAAAAAAAACCTACTAAGTAAAAAGATAATAATAATAATTAAATTAAAATGGGCTACAGAGATGACTTAGTAGTTAAATGCTTGCCGGCAAATCCTAAGGACCCAGGTTTGATTCCTCAGTACCCATGTAAACCAGATATACGGGATGGCACATATGTTTGGAGTTCATATGCAGAGGCTAGAGGCCCTGGCATACCCATTCTATCTGCCACTCTCTCTCACTCTCAAATAAATTAATAATAATAAAAACGATTAAGTAAATAAAAAGCAAATAAAGCCAGGCATGGTGGTACATGCCTTTAATCCAGCACTCGGGAGGAAGAGGCTGGAGGCTCGAGGCTGCCCTGAGACTACATAGTGAATTTCAAGTTATCCTGCACTAAAGCTAGACTCTACTTCAAAAAAAAAAAAAAAAAAAAAAAGGCAAGTAAATATAACAACACAAGTAGACATTAGAATCAAAAGGAGGCAAAAGAAAGAAGCAGAGACAGCCCGTGGCCCTCCCTCAAACAGCATCCAATCTAGTCAGCAAGGAATGGGAAGGTAATCCAGTTCCATCTCCCCTTCTCCCCATGCTGGTTCTGTAGTTTGTAAGGTTTTCTTGCCTAATAAACAATTTTCATTATCTCACTATATGGCTAAAAACTGTTTTTATTTTGAGGTAAGGTTTTGCTCTAGCCCAGACAGACCTGTAATTTACTATTTACTCTCAGGCTGGTCTTGAACTCACAGTGATCCCTCCTATCTCTGCCTACCAAGTGCTGAGATTAAAGGCATGCACCACCATGCCCAGCTATGGCTAAAAACTTTTGACGGATTCCAGCTATAGTCAGACAAGCCAAAAATTTTCAGTTTATAACAACAAAAGAGTTGTCATAACCTTCCATGAACCAGGTGTGGTGGCATATATATCTCTTTGGAGAACAGCCAAGGAGATTCTTAAGTTTGAGGGCAGCCTGGGATACAGAGAACCTGCCTCAAAACAAAACAAAATAGGGGCTGGAAAGATGGTTCAGTGGTTAAAGGCTTTGCTTGCAAAGCCTGAATGCCTGGGTTTGATTCCCTAGTACCTACATAAAGCCAAGTGCACAAAGTGGCATATGCTTTTTGGAGTTCATTTGTAGTGGCAAGAGGCTCTGGCGTGCTTTTACTCTCGTTGCCTCACTAATAAATTTAAAAAAAAAATTTTTTTTTGGTTTTTCGAGGTAGGGTTTTACTCTAGCCCAGGCTGTCCTGGAAGTCACAATGTAGTCTCAGAGTGGCCTTGAACTCGGCAATCATACTACCTCTGCCTCCCAAGTGCTAGGATTAAAGGCATATTGCTACAACTGGCTTTTTAAATTTTCTTTGAGGTAGGGAAAATATTTTTTAAAAAATAAACACAAGCCAGCTATCCCAGCAATCAAGAGGGGGGAGTACAATATCTTCAGATCTCCACGATCTGTTAGCATACAAGGTACAAATTAGGAGTACTGACTTTGTAACTAAGACTGCTTGGACTCAATTATTGTTAGATATATCTATTGCTAGTCTGTAAAAAGGGATTTAAGGGCTGGAGAGATGACTTAGCGGTTAAGGCGCTTGCCTGAAAAGCCTAAGGACTCATGTTCAACTCTCCAGATCCCATGTAAGCCAGGTACACAAGGTGATGCATGTGCCAGGTCATGAATGAGCAAAAGGTGGTGCACCCATCTGGAGTTCCACTGCAGTAGCTGGAGGCCCCAGCATGCCAATTCTCATTTGCTCTCTTATTAAAAAAGGGGGGGGGGGCAAACAAACAAAAACCAGGCTTCATCCAAAGCCAAATGGAATCACTGGAGCAAAAAGGCCAATTATTTTGGCCTGTGCTCCCAGGTCATAAGGCCACTGGAGATGATGGGACACTTCTACACTGGCCCCTGGTATGTCACCTGTCTTTCTGATCAGGGAGGATATGGAGACCCAAAGAAAAAATCAGTGTACAGTCTGAAATAGGAGAGTCACAACTGAGGAGCAATCAGTCCTCCTGGCTTTCCAAAGAAGGGAAAACTGCTGGGCCAACATGGCCCTGACTCATCCTAACAGACAGAAAACACCAGTAAGCTATAGGGCTCCTCCTGGGTCCCTAAAGTCTCCTTTGGAAAGTCATTAGTGACCTCCAAAATTAATCCTTGATTAACTTTTGGCTATCTGCTTGGTCTTAAACACTCAGAGAAAAATGTATAACCAAAGATAAAGGGATAACTCAAATATATGAATGACCTATTAAATGATACAAGAGCTTCCCAAGAGGGAAAACAAGCAAAGCCTCAAGACATGTTGTCCCCAACTCTAATAGTTCTAATTCTATAATAATGAAAAACAACCATACATGTCAAAAGGGTTATTTTCAAATCTAGGAGGTATATATATATATGACTCTGACCAAAGGTCATTTAATTCAGAAGACTTCTTTATACTGGAAACAATAGTGAATCTCTTTTAACTGGTACCAGGACATCCTTAAATAAGTCCTGAGAACAAAAATGTATTTGTACAGCCTTCAATGGCACAATGGCTCTATGGTCCCAACCTTTGGCCTTGGTTACCTCAGGATTAATTAAAAAGGTACACTCTGGAAGGCTATTATCAAGGTTAAATGTTGGGTATGTTTCTGATAACTCTGCTAATATCTGTTTTACAAACCATATGGAAACAGATTCAGGCCATGTCAGACACTACTGTGCCATTTGATGAACAGTTCTAGAAGAAAATCTCAGCCACCTCATGCTCAGATGGTCCCAAGGCAAGCCAACTCCATCTACCTGGGTTTCCTTGAATGCTTCCCAAGGCCTACAAGCCCACAAGAATGATAACCCTGAAGGCAACCAGTTTGCTATGTGCTCACTTCTCATTAACTCCTTAATTGTATTCTTTCTCCCCAACATTCTGTTTCAAAACTGTCTTCCTGCACTCCATCAGTATACTTTTGGAATCCTTTAGAGTAGTTCCCCTCTCTGGTAGAAACTCTCTAGCTGCCACAACCTCATGCCTCATTCAGCAGGAAATAGTTACTCTGACATCTTTGTCCCTTGTCCTCTAACGGCAGTTAAGAGTGTCTTCTCATGAGAGGGGGTAGGTAGAGCTAGGGTAACTGGACCCCTGTTAAAAAGGGCAGGAAAGGCTGGGCATGATGGCACATGCCTTTAATCCCAGCACTTGGGAAGCAGAGGTAGGTGCACACCATGAGTTTGAGGACGCCCTGAGACTACATAGTAAATTCCAGGTCAGCCTGTGCTAGAATAAGACCGTACCTCGAAAAAATAAAAATGGGCTGGAGAGATGGCTTAGCAGTTGAGGCCTTTTCCTGCAAAGCCTAAGAATCGTGGTTCAATTACCCAGTACCCACATAAGCCACATGCACAAGGGGCACATGCATCTGGAGTTCGTTTGCAGTGGTTGGAGACCCTGGTGTGCCCATTCTCTCTCTGTCTGCCTCTGTCTCTCTCTCTCTCTGACCCTCTCTCAAATAAATAAATAAAAATTTCATTTTTTTTAAATGATATTTTTATTTTTTATTTTTTGAGAGAGTCAGAGAGAGAGAGAGAGAGAATGGGCGTGCCAGGGCCTCCAGGCACGGCAAACGGAACTCCAGATACGTGCGCCCCCTTGTGCATCTGGCTTACGTGGGTCTTGGAGAATCAAACCATGTCTCCAGCCCCTTTCCTTTTTTTTTTAAAGAAAATTTTATGGGCTGGAGGGATGGCTTAGCGGATAAGGCGTTTGCCTGCAAAGCCAAAGGACCCTGGTTTGATTCACCTGGGCCAAAAGACAGCCCACCACCCTAAGGTTATAAATACTTTTGCAAGGGGAGGGCAGTCTCTCACTCTCTGATCACTTGGGAACTTCTAGCTGTGGGTGAGTTTTTCCCTCAGCTGGGCCTGGGCCCTTAGTCTCTGCATGGGTTCTCTATCTCCTCTAGCTCCCCACACAGCAGGAGCTCCTTGAACTGTAGTATACACATGTGTATGTGCTTATATGGCATTCTATGTGCTCATTGATGGGGCTGGGCTAGAGCAGAAAATTTGTTCTTTCTTTGTGATCAAGTCTTTTACTGATTCCAGAACTTGCTGTTACTCAGCCCTGGTAATGATTCTCTAGTCTCCACTCTCCACAGGACTAGGGTTCCAAATGTGTATGGCCACACCCAGCTGCTTATGTGGGTTCTGGAGATCTGAACTTGGCCAGTCTCAGGTTCCCTTGAGGCCATCCTTATGCAGAAAGCACACTTCGCCACTGAGGCATCTCTCCAACATGGTTTGTGTAATTTCTTTTTTTCTTTCTTTCTGAGGTAGGGTCTCAGTCTAGCCAGGCTGACCTGGATCTCACTCTCAGGCTGGCCTTGAACTCACAGCAACCCTCCTATCATAGCCTTCAGAGTACTGGGATTAAAGGCATGCATCACCACGTCTGGCTTGTATAAATTTAAAAAAAAATTATTTGAGAGAGGGAGGAGAAGAGAGAGAGGAAGTGGCAGATAGAGAGAATGGGTGCACCGGGGTCTCTAGCCACTGCAAACCAACTCCAGACACACGTGCCACCTTGTGCATCTGGCTTATGTGGGTACTGGGGAATCAACCTGGATCCTCAGCCTTCTCAGGAAAGCACCTTAACCTCTAAGCCCTTGTGTAAATTTTTAAGACATGAAAAACTATATATATGGATTGGGGATGTGGCTCAGTGATTAAGAGCACTTACCACACAAGCAAGAGGGCCTTAAGTCTAATTCCCCAACACCTATGTAAACGGTTGTGTCAATGAAACCTCATAACCCCATTCCTGAGAGAACAGAGAATCTCTGGGGCTTTCTGGCAAGCTAGTACGACTAAAAACAGTAGTTCCAGGTTCACAGAGTGATTCTGTCTCATGGGAATATATGGATGGGTGCCAAAGGAAGACACCTGATTTTCTCCTCTGGCCTCTGCATGTGCACACAAAGGGCACCTACACCTGTATACACATGTGCACATATCACATACTACACCATATGAGACACACACATACACACCACAATACTGTGTGAGCCAAATAAAACGTGTTCATATCAAAATCAACCCAAGTTATATTCTCTGCTAAAAAAGTTCTTTTAAAAAGAAATTGCAAGCTGGGCGCAGTGGCGCACTCCTTTAATCCCAGCACTCAGGAGGCAGAGGTAGGAGGTGCGCCGTGAGTTTGAGGCCACCCTGAGAATACAAAGTCAATTCCAGGTCAGCCTGATGTTAGAGTGAGACCCTACCTCAAAAAATTGAAAAACCAACCAAACACACAAACAAGAAAAAAGAAATTGCAGGGCCTTTAATCCCAACACTCAGGAGGCAAAACTAGGAAGATCATAGTGAATTTGAGGCCACCCTGAGACAACACACTGAATTCCAGGTCAGCCTGGGCTACAGCAAGACTGTACCTCGAAAAAAAAAAAAATTTTTTTTTTACAAAAAGACAGAAATTATATAGGAGGATTCCATTCAAATAGACAATTAAGGCAGCCCTAAAGTTAAACAGCTCCTTACAGTCATCTCAGCTTAGCTCTCAACCATTCTGATTTAACCTGGAAACAAAATTAACATAACAATTTAGTTAACACTGGTGAGCCCATACTCCATGCCAAAGTGCTGGTGAATCAGAAATGAATAATTGTTCTAAATAAGAGATAATATTTATTGAGTACTTCATAGGTCCCAGGCACTGTTCTACATGATACAAGAACCTAACTCGAGATTTCCAGTTAAGATGGCGGCAGAGGAACCACACCAAAGCAGCCAGGGGGGAAAAAGCAAAAAGAAAAAAAAAAAAACAAACAGCAAAATGTACTCTTCTACTAAAAAATGAAGTGTATAAGAAATTACCAACTGCAGCACAGAAGGAGGACAGATCCAGAGTGACTAGAGCGCGCAGCGGCAGCACCAGGTCTGTGTGGCCACAGCCGTAAGGCTCGGTCTGAGCCGCAGGAAAAACCAGGTGAGGAGACTCTCCACTCACGCCGGAGCTCCTCACAAACTCAAGAAACGTGAAGTGAGGATGGCAGGGATGAACAGAGGAGCAGCTCGTGAGGAATACGATTGCGAGGACCAGTGGGAAAACATCAACCATCCACAGCCTCCCCTCCCCAATCGCCAGCATAAGTACCAGCAAGCACCAGAGACCTGGGGAAGAGAGCTCACCTACACAGCACCTGACAGGTGATCAGAGCAGCGATCCAGCGACCCAGGCAGCCTACCTGAACTCACAGTGCAACAAAGAGGGACCCAAGCAGGAGCACAGCATAATTGAGAACAAAATTATCCCAGAAGGTAACTGGGATTACACCAGGGAAAGGCCTCACATGGTCACAAACTGACCTGGAACCTTCAACAGACCAGAAATCTTAGCCTCCTGTTTGATAGGACTAAGGATGTGGGGCAACACACATCCTAAGAGGCTGTGACTTTGAGGAGCTGGTAGTCATAATACCTATTTTGCATAAATACTCTGTGCTGTTTTTCACTGAATATGTACATTGTTTAGTTAAATTTTAGAATCTGCATGTATTTTGTTCCATTCAGCCTTCTTGAATACTCTCATAGCAGGCAAACCCAACATCTAGGGTCACTTTTGCAGTTACCCTAAGAGTCCTAAGAGCCACACCTAGCACCCTAAGCTCCTACCCTGAATATATATAACGTCAGATTGATTGATACATCTAATAATACTGCAGCTAATTAGAAAATCCAAGCATTAAAATTAATCCAAGATGCAAAAATATGTACCTTATAACACAAGAAACACAAAAAAATCAAGACAATATAAATCCACCAAAAAGTATTAATGCATCAGAAATGACCTCCAGTGAGACTGATCTAGAGGAAATGCCTGAGAAAGACTTCAAAAGAATGATTATAAATATATTCAAAGAAATCAGGGAGGAAATCAAAGGAATCAAAGAGGAAATCAAAGGAATCAAAGAAGACACAGGAAACCAATTTAATGACATGAGGAGGTCAATACAAGATAAGGAAATGCAAATAATAAACAAAAGCCAGTCAGAATTACTAATAATGAAGAATACAGTCAATAAAATAGAAAAAAAAAAAACTCTGTAGAAAATCTCACCAGTAGAATGGATGGATGAGGGAGAGGACAGAATATCTAAACTTAGAAGACCAGGTGGCTGGTCTAATACAGTCCAACAAAGAGAAAGACAGACTAACAGAAAAGTACCAAACATACAAACCAAAGAAAGTACCTTGAAAGCAGTTAGAAAAATCAAGTCACATACAAAGGCAAGCACATCAGGATCACAGCAGATTACTCAACACAAACTTTCAAAGCCAGAAGGGCTTGGAATGATGTATTCCAAATTCTGAAAGATAACAACTGTCAACCAAGGTTACTTTATCCTGTAAAAGCTATCCATTCAGAGAGATGGAGAAAAAAGGACATTCTACAACAAAAGCAGGCTAAAGGAATATTTGAAGACAAAACCAGCTCTACAGAAAATACTTACAAGGATCCTCCATGCTGAAGAGAAAAGAAAACATAAGGAATCTGGAAGAAACAAACCATACTCAATATTAGTTAATACAAGAGAGCAAAGGTAAAACCAGAAGAACTACAAAACAAGAAAAATGACAAAAATAAATACACACCTTTCAATAATAACTCTGGTTTTTTTTTTTTTGGGGGGGGGGTTCGAGGTAGGGTCTCACTCTAGCCCAGGCTGACCTGGAATTTACTCTGAAGTCTCAGGGTGACCTCAAACTCTGGGCAATCCTCCTACCTCTGCCTCCTGAGTGCATTAAGGGTATAGTGGCCCACCATGCCCCGCTCAATAATAACTTTTTAATTTCAACGGCCTCAATCCCAAAACCAAAAGACATAGGTTTGCAGACTGGGTTAAACAGAAAGATTCTTCAATTTGTTGCCTCCAAGAAACTCACCTTTTCACAAAAGAAGTGCATTATCTTAGGGTAAAAGGTTGGAAACGGTGTTTCAAGTAAATGAGCCTAGAAAACAAGCAGGGGTTGCTATCCCAATATCTCATAAGGTAGACTTCAGTCCAACATTAGTTAGGAAAGATAAGGAAGGTCACTTTATATTGATTAAAGGCACACTCCAACAGGAGGCCATTACAATCCAAAACATATATGCATTGAACACGGGGGCTCCAAACTTCATCAAACAAATGCTATTAGAACTATGGTCACGGATAACACTAAACACAGTTGTGGTGGGTGACTTTCAACACCCCACTCTCATCAATTGACAGGTCATCCCGGCAAAAAAATAAACAGGCATCTGGATTATATGAGATTATAGAACAAATGGACCTAACAGGTATCTACAGGACATTTCATCCAAATGCTGCAGAATATACATTCTTTTCAGCAGCACATGGAACATTCTCTAAAACAGACCATATATTAGGACACAAAGCAAATCTTAACAAATACAGGAAAACTGAAATAATTCCTTGCACTCTATCTGATCACAATGGGCTCAAACTACAAATCAATAGCAATAAAAAGCTATACAGCATATACAAAATCATGGAAACTAAACAATACACTACTAAATGATGAAAGGGTCAATGAAGAAATCAAGAAGGAAATCAAAATATTCAAAAAGCTAAACGATAATGAGAACACAACATACCAAAACCTTTGGGACACAATGAAGGCAGTCCTAAGAGGGAAATTTATAGCTTTAAGTGCCTATATTAAGAAATTAGAGGCCCCGGCTTGCCTTTCTTCTTGTGCTCAGCTTTAACTATAGTCTCTGGGAGAGCGAAAACTTTATTGGGCCCTGACTTCTTCTAGTCACCTACATCGCAACAGACATGGAGAGATGGCTTAGCGGTTAAGGCGCTTGACTGTGAAACCTGAGGACTGAGGGAGTTACTATGGTTAAACCAATAGTTTATGGTAATGTTGCTCGCTATTTTGGAAAGAAAAGAGAAGAAGATGGTCATACCCATCAATGGACGGTATATGTAAAACCATACAGAAATGAGGATATGTCAGCATATGTGAAGAAAATCCAGTTTAAATTACATGAAAGCTATGGCAAAGCCTCCATATGAAATTACTGAAACAGGATGGGGCGAATTTGAAATAATCATCAAAATATTTTTCATTGACCCTAATGAAAGACCTGTCACCCTCTATCATTTATTAAAACTATTCCAATCAGACACCAATGCCATGCTGGGGAAAAAGACAGTGGTTTCAGAGTTCTATGATGAAATGATATTTCAAGACCCAACAGCAATGATGCAACAGTTATTAAAAACATCTCGTCAGCTAACATTAGGAGCCTATAAGCATGAAACAGAATTTGCAGAACTTGAAGTGAAAACCAGAGAAAAATTAGAAGCTGCCAAGAAAAAAACAAGGTTTGAAATTGCAGAACTTAAGGAGAGATTAAAAGCAAGTCGTGAAACTATAAATTGTCTAAAAAATGAAATTAGAAAACTTGAAGAAGATGATCAGACAAAAGACATATAAACAGTGTTGAAGAGAACTTGGCAGCAAGTTAGACTGGAAATAAGGTGGACTTTAATGGAGAAATGGACTGAATGAAAAAACTGTGATGTTTCTTGGAGGAACTGCATAAATAATTGCTGACCATAGATTTCTCAGTAGTGAAGTCCAAGTATTCATACTACTTAAGCAATCATTGGGGAAAATATATGGATGTCTTAAGAGTGGCTACTGTATGGGCATTTTACCAACATCCTTTATGGAAATTCCATGATGTTGAGCACAATTTTTTTTACATTTTTATTGGAATATATATATGTAGCTTATTTTCCATTAGACAGGCATCAGAATTTCATTATAAAGTATAATGTGCAAATTTTTATACTTCCCTCCTAGTTAGAATTAATAATAAGCTTGGTGTGTATATTTAATTTTGCAAGTACCTGTCTGCCCTCTCCTACCTCTTTTGTATATATGATGTACCCAGTAAGTAAATGTAGCTTACTGATCCTGAAAAAAAAAAAAGAAAGAAAGAAATGAGAAAGGTCTCAAGTAAACAACTTAATATTTCACCTTAAAGCCTTAGAAAAAGAAGAACAAGGCAAACCGAAAATCAGAAAACGGGAAGAAATAATAAAGATTAGGGCAGAAATTAATGAAATAGAAACAAAAAAAAAAATCCAAAGAATCAATGAAACAAAGAGTGTGTTCTCTGAAAGGATAAACAAAACTGATAAACCTTTAGCAAATCTGCCAAAAGAAAGAGAGAAGAGACACAAATTAATAAAATTAGAGATGACAAAGGCACCATCACGACACCAGAGAAATTCAAAACACCATGGGGGCATACTATAAGAACATATACTCACTAAGTTTGAAAATATGAAAGAAATGGATACTTTCCTTGATTTATATGACTTACCTAAATTAAATCAAGATGAGATTAACCACTTAAGTAGACCTATAAAAAGTATGGACATCCAAGAAGTTATCAAAAATCTGCCAACTAAGCCGGGCGTGGTGGCACACGCCTTTAATCCCAGCACTCGGGAGGCAGAGGCAGGAGGTTCGCCATGAGTTCGAGGCCACCCTGAGACTCCATAGTGAATTCCAGGTCAGCCTGGGCTAGAGTGAGACCCTACCTCGAAAAAAAAAAAAAAAAAAAAAAGAAAGAAAGAAAGAAAGAAAGAAAGAAAGAAAAGAAAAAAAAAATCTGCCAACTAAAAATGTCCAGGCCCAGATGGATTCACTAGTGAATTTTACCAGACCTTCAGGAAAGAACTAACACCAATGCTTCTTAAACTTTTCCAAAAAATAAAGAAGAAGAGAAGGCATCATGGTGCTGGGAAGAAGTGACAGGAGTACTCAGCACTGCAATATCTCTATCACACCTTCCAAGGCTCGGGGTCCAGAAAGAATGCAACAGCCAAAGGAAGGGTAGGACTCCTTACAAAGTGCTCCTCCAGACACAAAATGGCCTAGATATCCATGACCTCACAGTGCTTGACACTACCTATAGAAGACCATCATATAGGAGGAAAAGATCATGACATCAAAATAGAAGAGAGACTGATTGAGAGGGGGAGGGAATATGATGGAGAATGGAGTTTCAAAGGGGAAAGTGGGGGGAGGCAGGGCATTAAAATGGGACATTGTTTATAATCATGGAAGTTTTGTTATTTAAAAAAATAGAAAAAGAAGGAATCCTACCAAACTCTTTCTACAAAGCCAGCATCATCCTGGTTCCAAAACCAGGTAAAGATAGAACAAAAAAAGAAAATTATAGACCAATCTCCCTCATGAATATAGACGCAAAAATTCTCAACAAAATATTGGCAAACAGAATACAAGAATATATCAGAAAGATCATTCATTCCAACCAAATAGGCTTTATCCCAGAAATGCAGGGATGGTTCAACATATACAAATCGATAAATGTAACACATTATATAGATGGACTGAAGGACAAAAATCACATGATCATCTCATTAGATGCAGAAAAAGCGTTTGACAAAATCTAACATCGCTTTATGGTAAAAGTCCTACAGAGACTGGGAATAGAAGGATCATATCTCAATATAATAAGGCTATCTATGACAAGCCTACAGCCAACATATTACTAAATGGAGAAAAACCTGAAACTTTTTTCACTAAAATCAGGAACAAGACAAGGGTGTCCACTGTCCCCACTTTTATTTAATATAGTTTTGGAAGTCTTAGCTATAGCAATAAGGCAAGGGACACATATAAAAGAGATACAAATTGGAAAGGAAGAGGTCAAGTTATCATTATTTGCAGATGACATGATTCTATACATAAAGGACCCTAAAGACTCTACCAGCAAACTGTTAGAGCTGATAAACACCTATAGCCATGTAGCAGGATACAAAATAAACACACAGAAATCAGTAGCCTTCCTATATGCTAACAATAAACACACAAAGGATGAAATCAGAGAATCACTCCCATTCACAATTGCATACAAAAAAATAATAATAATAAACCTAACCAAGGAAGTGAAGGATCTCTACAATGAAAACTTTAAAAAAACACTCAAGCGAGAAATTGCAGAAGACACTAGGAAATAGAAAGACTTCCCTTGTTTTTGGATCAGAAGAATGAATATTGTGAAAATGGCAATTTTACCAAAAGCAATTTACACATTTAATGCAATCACCATCAAAATCCCAATGACATTCTTCACAAAAATAGAAAAAAAAATCCAAAAATTCATTTGGAAACATAAAAAAACTGACTATCTAAAACAATTTTGAGCAACAAAAACAAGGCTGGAAGTATCACAATACCTTATTTTAACCTATACTACACAGCCACAGTTAACAAAAATATGGTACTGGCACAGAAGCAGACATGTAGATCAATGGAACAGAAGAGGACCCAGATGTAATTCCGGGTAGCTATACTTACCTGATCTTTGACAAAAATGCCAAAAATACTCATTCGAGAAAAGACAGCCTCTTCAGCAAATGGTGCTGGGAAAACTGGATATGTATCTGTAGAAGGATTAAAATAGATTTCTTCTCTCTCCCCATGTACAAGAATTATGTCCAAATGGATCAAAGACCTTAACATCAGATTTGAAACTCTGAAACTGCTAGATGAAAATGTAGGGGAAACCCTTCAACATACTGGTCTTGGCAAGGACTTTCTGAATATAACCTCAAGTGCTCAGGGAATAAAACCACAGATTAATCACTGAGACCAAATGAAATTATAAGCCTTTGTATGGCAAAAGACACTGTGAACAGAGCAGAGGCAACCTACAGAATGGGAGAAAATCTTTGCCAGCTGTACATCTGACAGAGGACTAATATCTAGGATAGACAAAGAACTCAAAAAATTAAATAATAAGAAATCAAACAACCCAATTTAAAAAATGGGCTATTGCCGGGTGTAATGGTGCACGCCTTTAATCCTAGCACTTGGGAGGCAGAGTTCAAGGCCACCCTAAGACTACATAGAGAATTCCAGGTCAGCCTGAGCTAAAGTGAGACCCTACCTGAAGAAAAAAAAAAAAGGGCTACGGAACTGGAGAGTTCTCAAAAGAAGAAACACAGATGGCATATAAACATCTAAAAAAATGTTCAACATTCCTAGTCATCAGGGAAATGCAGATTAAAACTACATTGAGATTCCATCTTATTCCTGTCAGATTGGCTACCATCATGAAAACAAATGAACGAAACTGCTGGTGAGGATGCGGAAAAAGAGGAACCCTTCTACACTGGTGGTGGGAATGTAATCTGGTCCAGCCATTGTGGAAATCAATGTGGAGGTTCCTGAAACAGCTAAAAATAGATCTACCATATGACCCAGCTATGGCACTCCTAGGCATATATAATAAGGACTTGTCTCACTACCTTAGAGATACTTGCTCAACCATGTTTACTGCTGCTCTATTCACAATAGCTAGGAAATGGAACCAGCCTAAATGCCTCTCAACTGATGAATGGATAATGAAGATATGGCACATTTATACAATGGAGTTCTAATCAGCAGTAAAGAAAAATGAAGCTATGAAATTTGCAGGAAAATGGATGGATCTGGAAAGGGTTATACTAAGTGAGGTAACCAGGCACAGAAAACCGAATGTCGCATGTTCTCTCTCATATGTGGATCCTAGCTACAAATGATTGGACTTGTGTGAGTAGGAAGAAAACTCAGTAGCATAGGCCAGTAAGCAAGAAAGGAGATATAAAGGGAATAGAAAGAAAGGGAGTGGGGACCAAATAGGATGGTATTGTATATATGTAAGTAGAAAAACAGAGTAATGGGGTGAAAAAGCCTAAGTGAGGTCAGGGGAAGAGACTGAGTAAGGAAAGGTGGAGGGAGGGCTGAGGTGGGAAAAAGAGGTTTATTTTGGCTTACAGGCTCGAGAGGAAGCTCCACAATGGCAGGGAAAATGATGGTATGAGCAGAGGGTGGACATCACCTCCTGGCCAACATAAGGTGGACAACAGCAACAAGAGAGTGTGCCAAACACTGGCATGGGGAAACTGGCTAGAGCACCCATATGCCCACCCCCAACAATACACTCCCTCCAGGAGGTGTTAATTCCCAAATCTCCATCAGCTGGCAACCTAACATTCAGAACACCTAAGTTTATGGGAGATAATTGAATCAAACCACCACAAGGGTTAATCAAAATCTAAGAGGATATGAATAAGTCATATAGAAACATACTTTTTTGGACAATGGAACACACAGGAGCCACAGAATGTTCCTAGAAAATTTTCAGTGCCAGGGATAGAATCCCTTCAAGTGAGTTGTTGGCCAGGGATGTCCCTGATGCCCCCAAAACATTACAGGCCATTGCTGAGGCCGTTGGTTTCCCTCCAGGATTAGATGGTAAGATTCTGTTGCTAAAAACTCCACATACTTGGGCTGTAATATCACTGAGAAACCCTGCTGGACCTGAGCTAAAAACCTCCTCCATGCAGACCAGCTGAAAGAAAGCTGGAAAAAAACATGCTGCATGCAGTTCAATGGGAGAGAGAGAAACACCAGTGAAGATACCCAACAGTGGATACTGCAAGCCTTGTATTTGGTCAGCCAGGCCAAATGAGCCAACAGGTGTAATAGTGTCACATCTATTATGGGGGAAACCAACCACACTCTACTGGAGGCCCACCCCATGGGAGGGAATACATCCCTGATACTGAAAACCTACAACAGGGGCAGTCATGAGTCCTAGAAGTATAACGTCTGCTACTGTCTGGCTAGAAGTATATGCTATGGGAGCTGAAGAGATGGCTTAGCGGTTAAAGCATTTGACTACAAAGCCAAAGGATCCTGGTTCAAATCTCCAGGACCCACATAAGCCAGATGGACAGGGTGGTGCATGCGTCTGGAGTTTGTTTGCAGTGGCTGGAAGCCCAGGTGCACTCATGTTCTCTCTCTCTCAAATAAATAAATAAAATTTTTTAAAAAGTATATACTATGCTCACCAAATTGCCCAATAAGCACTTCTTTAAATGTTCATACCCATATATTAATACTACTCTCACTTTTGGCTAGAGAATCTTCTCTTTTCAGATGGCAGTGACCTTGGGATGACTCAGAAGGCATCATGGTGCTGAGAAGAAGTGACAGAGGAGTGCTCAGCACTGTAATATCTCAATCACACCTTCCATGGCTCAGGGTCCATTGCAGAAGAGGTGGTGGAAAGAATGTAAGAGCCAAAAGGGAACGACTCCTTACAACATGCTCCTCCAGACACAAAATGGCCTGGATATCCATGACCTCGGTGCCTGACACTACCTACACAAGACCATCATAATAGGAGGAAAAGATCATGACATCAAAATAAAAGAGAAGCTGATTGCGGGGGGAGGGGATATGATGGAGAGTAGAGTTTCAAAGGGGAAAGGGGGGGGGGAGGAAGAGAATACCCTGGGATATTGTTTACAATTATGGAAGTTGTCAAAAAAATACAAAACAATTTGATCCTTAGTATTGTAAAAACAAATAAAATAATGAGACAAAATCACCTTGTAAAATACTAACTAAAAGCAAAAGCAGGAGCTGGAGAGATGGCTCAGAGGTTAAAGTGCTTGTCTGTAATGACTAATGACCTGGGTTGGATTCCTCAGTATCCACATAAAGCTAGATGCACAGTGGTGCATGTGTCTTGAGTTCGTTTTCAGGGATGGAGGCCCTGGTGTGCCCATTCTGTCTCTTTGTCTCTGTTCTCTTTATCTCTCTCCCTGCTTGCAAATAAATAAGTAAAAATATTTTTTAAAAGAATTTAACTTATTGGAGTTGCAAAGGGAAATGTGGGGGGAGGGAATTACCACGGTTTGTTGTCTATAATTATGGAAGTTATAAATAAAAAAAATTAACTCATTTAATCCTTTTAGTAACTCTATTTACTACTATCATCCTTAAAGATGAGGAAGCTGAGGCACAAAAAAGTTGCATAAATTTGTCCCAGGTCACACAAATGGCAAGCAGCAGAGCTGAAATTAGCACATCAGATTTCAACAAAAAGCTCACAAGTGGTAAACAAGCACCCTTCAACATATGATATTAGGATCACTTATTACCATAGGGTAAAATATGAAATAGCACTCTACCTCATTCTACACACAAATGAATTCCAGATGAATTAGAGTTCTAAACATTAAAGGCAAAACAAGAGATTCTAGAAGATAACATACAAAATAACTTCAAAATCTTAGGGGAGCTGGGGGTGGTGGCGCATCATGCCTTTAATCCCAGCACTCAGGAGGCAGAGGTAGGAGGATCTCCGAGAGTTCAAGGCCACCGAGAGAGTACATAGTGAATTCCAGGTCAGTCTGAGCCAGAGTAAGACCTTACCTCGAAAAACAAAACAAAAACAACAACAACAAAAAAATCTTAGGGGAGGAAAAAGTAAAACCAAATGCATTAAAATTCATAACTTCGTAAAAACCTTAAACGTGTTTGTTTTTATTTATTTTTGCAGTGCTAGGGACTAAAACACAAGGCCTTAAGCATATAGGCAAATGCTCTAACACTAAGCTATATACCCTCAATCCCCAGATATTTAAAATAAGAAACAGCCAGGCATGGTGGCGCATGCTTTTAGTTCCAGCACTTGGGAGAAAGAGATAGAAAGATGGATCACTGTGAGTTCAAGGCCAGCCTCAGATTACATAGTGAATTCCAGGTCAGCCTGGGCTAGAGCAAGATCCTACCTTGAATAACCAAAAATAAATAAAATAAGGAATAATCTAGAAAATGACATTTGTAATACATATAAGCAAAGAATTAATAATCAGAATGTGTAAAGGCATCATTTGAAAAAGATAATCCAGTGAAAAATGGCAGAGCTGGCAGGGTGTGGTGGAACACACCTTTAATCCCAACACTAGGAGGTAGAGGTAGGAGGATCGCTGTGAGTTCAAGGCCACCCTGAGATTACATAGTGAATTCCAGGTCAGCCTGGACTAGAGACCCTACCTTGAAAAACCAAAAGAAAAAAACAAAAACAAAAACAAACAAACAAAAAAAAAATGGGCAAAGGAGGCTGGAGAGATGACTTAATGGTTAGGGCACTTGCCTACAAAACCAAAGGAGCCAGATTCAATTCCCCAGGAACCAAGTGAGCCAAATGCATAAGGTGGCACATGCATCTGGAGTTTGACTGCAGCGGCTGGGGGCCCTGGCATGCCCATTCTTTCTCTCTCTCTCTCCCTCTCTCCCTCTCTCTCTCTCTCTCTCTCTGTGTGTGTGTGTGTGTGTGTGTGTACAAATAAATAAATAAAAATATTTAAAAAAATATCCAGGATTCCAGGCATGGTGGCACACATCTGTAATCCCAGCACTTGGAAGGCAGAGGTAGGAGGATCACCATGAGTTCAAGGCCAGCCAGAAACTACACAGTGAGTTCCAGGTCAGCCTGGGCTACAGCAAAACTCTACCTCGACCTCCCAAAAAAGAAAGAAATATCCAGTAGTCTATGTCATGTTGCAGGTACACAGAATGTGTAGGATCTAGCCACAAAGGCAGAAACAAGATAGTTATTTCTCCCCAGTATAGAAATTGAATGTGGACTAGAGAGATGGCTTAGCTGTTAAGTGCTTGCCTGTGAAGCCTAAGAACCCCAGACTCAATTCCCCAGGACACACGTAAGCCAGATGCACTGGGGTGGGGGGGGTGCATGCATCTGGAGTTCGTTTGCAGTGGCTGGAGCCCTGGTGTGCCCATTCTGTCTCTCTCTATCTGCTTCTTTCTCTGTTGCTCTCAAATAAATAAAAATAAATAAAATTTAAAAAAAGAAAAGAAATTGAGTGGGAACGTAAAAGTTGAACATCTAATATGCACACCCCATAGATAAAGGGTTGACAAAGACTTTGTAAAATAATCTTTCAGCCTGTGATATAGGTTCTTTGTCATAGCTGTTCAATTTTGCCACTAGTGACACAAAAGTAGCCATACACAATATGTAAATGAGTGTACTTGTGTTCCAATGGAATTTTATTTACAAAAACAGATTATGGACAGTTTGAACTATGGGCCATACTGTACTAACTCTAATACAGGAAGCTGTCATTTTCCTATACTCTAGTAATACTTTATGCATCTTACCCTGCCTTTTATATCTGCTGAGATTTCCAATTTTTAACAATATTTTATTTTTATTTATTTATTTGAAAGATGGAGACAGAGAGAGAGGGAGAGAGGAAGAGAATGGGCACACCAGGGTCTCTAGCCACTGCAAATGAACTCCAGTTGCATGTGCCACCTTTTGCATCTGGCTTACAAGAGTACTGGAGAATCAAACCTGGATCCTTTGGCTTTGCAGGCAAGTACCTTAACTGCTAAACCATCTCTCCAGCCCAATTTCTGATTTTTCTAAGCAAAAAGTACACTGCATTTAACATCTTTGCAATGTTTTAAAAATAAAAAAACAATATCTCCCTTATCTGTGATCATTTTTGTCCTTATCTCACTGTTTCAAAAATATCTCTTTGACAGCCACAATATCAACCTAGAAAGCTAGACAAAACAACAACAAAAACAAACAAAAAAACCTCACAATGCTGGCTCTGAATACCTGGAATTTCATTTTTCTTATTTCCTCTTTTCTTTTCCCTTCCTCCCTTCTTTCTTTCATTCTTTTTTTCTTTGACACAGGAACTCATGTAGCCCATTCAGCCTCAAATTGGTTATGTAGCTAAGGATGATCTTTCATTTCTTTTCTTTTTTAATAAAGGGCAACTTTAATATTTTATTTATTTATTTGAGAGAGAGAAAGAGAGAATAGGCTTGACAGGGCCTAGAGCCACTCCAAACGAACTCCAGACTCATGCACCCCCTTGTACATCTGGCTTACGTGGGTCCTGGGGAACTGAACCATGGTCCTTAGGCTTCGCAGGCAAATGCCTTAACTGCTAAGCCATTTCCCCAGCCCCTCCCGTTTTAAAATTTTTATTTATTTATTTGAGAGACAGAGATACAGAAGTAGGCAGGTAAAGAGAAAGAGAATGGGCCTGCCAGGGCCTCAGCCACTGCAAACAAACTTCAGATGTGTGCGGCCCCTTGTGCATCTGGCTTACACAGGTCCTTAGGAGTGGAACATGGGTCCTTTGGCTTTGCAGGCATGCACCTTAACTGCTAAACCATCTCTCCAGCCCGATCTTGCATTTTTTTTATCCTCTTGCCTTTGCTTAAGATTACAGGCATGCATGACCATGCTTGGTTTATTAAATGCTGAGAATCAAACACAGAGCTTCAAGCAAGTTAGGCAAGTACTCCATCAGCTGAGCTAGATCCCCAGTCCTACATATACTTCTTTATACTACATTATAAAGTCAGATCTAGAGGCTGGAGAGATGCCTTAGTGGTTAAGGGACTTATCAGCAAAGCCTAGGGACCCAAGCTCAACTCCATAGTACCCATGTAAAACCAGATGCACAATGCTACACATTATGTCTGGACTTCACTTGCAGTAGCGAGAGGCCCTGGTGCACTCCTTCTCTCCCTTTCCCCCTGCCTCCCTCTCTATGTCATACAAATAAATGAAATTTTTTTTGTTGTTGCTGTTTTGAGGTACAGTCTCACTCTCTAGCTCAGGCTGACCTGGAATTCACTATGTAGTCTCAGGGTGGCCTTGAACTCAGTGATCCTCCTACCTCTACCTCCCAAGTGCTAGGGATTATAGGCATGCACCATCATGCCGGGTTCAAAGTATTTTTTTTTTTGAGGCAAGCCCAATAGACTGTTTTGGTTTTTTTTGTAATGAAAGAGACAGGAAGAGAGAGAAAAAATGGTGCACCAGGGCCTCCAGCCACTATAATCAAACTCTAGATGCGTGTTCTACCTTATGCACCTCGAGCATGCATGGCCTTGTGTGTCTGGCTTACATGGGATCTGGGGAGTTGAACATGGGCCCTTAGGCTTTGCAGGCAAGCACTTTAACTGCTAAACCATCTCTCCAGTCCCTGAAATATTAGAACAAAAAAAACCACAGAAACAAAAAAAACTTTAGATGCCAGGCATGGTGGTGCAGACCTTTAATCCCAACACTTGGGAGGCGCAGGTAGGATCACCATAAGTTCAAGGCCACCCCACCCTGAGACACCCAGAATGAATTCCAGGTCAGCCAGGGCTAAAGCAAAACTCTACCTTGAAAAACAAAACAACAACAACAAAAAGCCCTTTAATAAGTGAAAGAAGATATAGGGCTAAAGGAATGGTTTAACAGTTAAGGAACCTGCCTGCAAAGCCTAAGGACTTAGGTTCAATTCCCCACTACCCACATAAAGCCAGATGTACAAAGTGGCACATGCATCTGAAGTTTCTTTTGCAGTGGCTGGAGGCCCTGGTGTACCCATTCTCTCTTTCTGCCTCTTTCTCTCTCAAATTAATTTTAAAATATTTTTTGTTTCATTTATTTATTTGAGAGAGAAAAGGGGGGAGGAGAGAGAGAGAGGGAGGGAGGGAGAGAGAGACTGACTGCATCAGGGCCTGCAGCCACCGCAAACATAGGCACTCCTTGTGCATCTGGCTAACGTGGGTCCTGGGGAATCGAGCCTCAAACCAGGGTCCTTAGGCTTCACAGGCAAGCGCTTAACCGCTAAGCCATCTCTCCAGCCCTCAAATTAATTTTTTAAAAAAGTAATATCTTGTTATGGGTGTGAATGTAACTGTAATTTAAAAGACATGATGGCCATCAATACTTCAAGGCATCTGTTTTCTTGTTGTAAAGTTACACATGCTGTTAGTACTAGAAATGTTGGCTGCATTCATATTGGAACAAAATGGCAACTTTTAGATAGCAGTTAAGTTGATTTTTTTTCCACCCAGATTCATAGATTTCCCTCTTGTTCCATGTAAACTCTCAGATGTCATTCCCCATTCCTACCAGGAGGTATGTCTTCGATTCAACAGACATTTACTGTATGCATGTTAAGTATTATGTTAGGCTTGTGGGGTTAAAAGTTCTTTAAAAAAGAATCACTTTGGACTGGAGAGATGGCTTAGTGGTTAAGGTGCTTGCCTGCGAAACCTAAGGACCCATGTTTGACTCCCCAGATCCCACATAAGCCAGATGCACAAGGAGATGCATGCATAAAATTGCACATGCACACAAGGTGGCACATGTGCCTGGAGTTCGATTGTAATGACTGGTGGCCCTGGCACGCCAATTCTCTCTCTCTCATAAAGGGGAGGGGCTGTAGAGATGGCTTAGTGGTTAAGGTGCTTGCTTACCTGTAAAGCCAAAGGACCCAGGTTTGACTCCCCAGGACCCACGTAAGCCAGGTGCACAAGGTGGTGCCTGTGTCTGGAGTTAGTTTTCAGTGTGGAGGCTCTGGCATGCCCCTTCTCTCTCTCTCTCAAATAAATAAATATTTTTTTAAAGAAGGCCAGGTGAGGTGGTGCACACCTTTAATCTCAGCACTCAGGAGGCAGAGGTAGGAGGACTGCTGTGAGTTTGAGGCCACCATGAGACTACATAGTGAATTCCAGGTTCCAGGTCAGCCTGGACTACAGCGAACCCCTATCTCAAAAAAAAAAAACAACACAAAAAAACCCTTTCATTTTGAGTACTCAGACCAAAGAGAGAAGCAGACATGTAAACAATGACAGTTTAGGATGATAATAATTATAAATTATAAGGACACAGAGATGTGTGTGTCTTTGCTCTAGCCATCAGAAAAGGTTTTTCAAAGGGATGATGTTTCAAATGTGTCCTGAAAGGTACATTAGTTTGGGAGGGGAGTGTATGGTAAGCTTTACGTTTTTATTTATTTGCAAACAGAGACACACAGAGAGATACAAAGAGAATGGGTGCGCCAGGGCCTGCAGCCACCACAGAAAAACTCGAGGCATACCCCTTTTATGCATCTGGCTTTACATGGGTGTTGGGGAATAGAACCCTGGGTAGTTAGTCTTTGTAGGCAAGCACCTTAATGGCTGAGCTACCTCTCCAGCCTATGGCTAAAGTTTTTGATGAATGGATACTCTTTTGAAGTACTGAAGCTAGACTGAAGACTTGGGAATAAATAATAAGGTTCTGAACTAAGTAACAGACTATAGGAATTGAACAGGAATTCCATTTGTTAGGTTGGCACTATAGTTCAGTACTACAATGCCAAGGCAAGGCCCTGGGCTCAATTCCTAGCATCACACAAACAAAAAAGATATATACATACAAACATGCATATATATACACACATATATGTATATATGCCAGCAAACACAATACTTGGTAGCTATTTTGATATAACTGTAATCCAAAGTATCTTTACAGGATCATAATACCTAATATAAATGTTATGCAAATAGTTGTTATACCATTTGGTTTAGAGAATAATGACAAGAAAGAAAACTGCCAGTACTTGGCACAGATACAATTTTTCAAAAGAATGTTTTCTATTGATCAACTGAAGCCACGGATTAAAAAAAAAAAAAAAAAAACACTCAGTGGCTGTAAGCCCTGGCACACCCATTCTCTCTCCCTCTTCCTCTTTCTCTGTCAAATAAATAAATAAATATTTTTTAAAAATAAAAAAAAAACCACTCAGATTATAAAAGCTCTTTTTTCAAGGTAGGGTCTCACTCTAGCCCAGGCTGACCTGGAATTCACTATGTAGTCTCAGGGTGGTCTCAAACTCATGGCAATCCTCCTACCTTTGCCTCCCAAGTGCTAGGATTAAAGGTATGCACACTACACCTGGCTCAACTATGAATTCTTAAAAAAAGAAAAGAAAAAAAGCTGAACAATATTTTAAGGCCAGTTTAAAAAAAGGACAAAAAAAATCAACTATGAATTCTTCTCTATCATGACTAGCGATCCTAGGTTTCTACCACGGATCATGTTTGTTTGCAGTTTTCCTTTTAAGCTTTTGTTTTCTTGTGCTGTGAAATAAATAAACATCTAGAAAAGAAGGAACATTTTTGAAAGTATAGAAAGAGGTTCTTTCCTTCCTTTTTTTTTTGTTTTGGAGGTAGGGTCTCAGGCTAGCCCAGGAATTCACTATGTAGTCTCAGGGTGGTCTAGAACTTGGGGCGATTCTCCTACCTCTGCCTCCCGAGTACTGGGATTAAAGGCGTGCGTCACCACACCCAGCTCTTGAAAGTTCTTAAATTTATTTATTTATTTATATGCAAGCAGAGGGAGAGAAAGAGAGAGAATGAGCAAGTCAGGGCCTCTTGCCCCTTGCAAATGAACTCCAGATGCATGTGCCACTTTGTGCATCTGGCTTTACATGGACAGTGGAGAACTGAACCTAGGTCGTTAGGCTTTGCAGGCAAGCCCCTTAACCACTAAACCATCTCTCTAGCACCCAAGAAACTTTTCTTTTTTCCACTAATGGAGATGAGGTATAAAATATACAATAGCTGTTTGCCCATCTTTTTGTATTCTTTTCAGCCTTTGTACTGACAAACATGAAATAAAAACAAGAAGTTATGGTTCCGTAATATATGCTGTTTGACTTAGCAAGTCCCTTTAAGGTCATGTATAGAATGAGGAAGCAGCAGGCCATTTCCAGGAGACCCCCTTGCCACCAACGTATAAGATCTTAGGCGGTCAACTTTACCTTCCCAAGTCTCAGCTAAAATCACTACTTCACACATGATCTCTACGACCCTTGTAGTTTTTACATTATCCACTGTTCTTCACCATCCAAACTGGCTTCGATAAGACCTTTCAGATGACCTCCCAGGTGACCCTGCTCTCAAGCAGTGGACAGTCCCCTTCCTGGAAAGACACCTTGGGTCACCGCCCCCAAACAGCCGGGTCCCTCCTTTTAAAGACAACTGCTTGAGTTGATAGAGGTTCTCTCTCTGTTTTCTGACCAACCAGTTCCATTCTCTTGTTACCTTTTGCTGGTCAGCTCCTACATCCAACCCCCAACCCCTTCTCTCCTTTTTCGCGTTGCTGACCTCCAAGATGGGTAGTGGGGTTCCTGGTGTGCGGAGAGCGGGGGGCGGGGGGTGAGAGGCGCTCATAGGTCCTCGGTTCCTTTGGGAGTCCTAAGGACTTGGAATTCTGCGCCAGGAGCGCTTCGGTGTGATTTCTGTGCCCGTACCCCCATGTCTTAAGCAATCACCTCCCCCTTCAGGCAAAGAATGGCCCCAGCAATGACAGCCTGAACTTGCCCACCGCCCGCGGCCAGGCCGCCTCCCCCCCACTCCCGGGTCCCAGGTGCCCAGGGGTAGGGGGGGTTCGGATCCCTGCCCGTGGGCCCAGACCCCACGAGCTGCCATCCTCTCAGCCCACCGACCCACAAACCCGGCTTCCGTGCGCACCCAGCGTCTTTTCTTCGCCTCCTCCCGGCAATCCACGTCCGGCTGCCCCTAGATCCCGGGCCGCCCAGCACTCCCTGGGCGACCCCGCACCCTCCCTCCCGCGTCCCCGGTCCCCGTCCGCCCGCAGGCCCCGGGCCCGCTCGCTCCCCAACAACATGGCGACGGGGACGCGAGCGCGGCCGGCGGCCGGGCGGGGCGGCTCCGCGCCGAGCCCCACACTCGGGCCGAGCGGCGGCAGCGGGCGGCACACACACACACACACACACACACACACACACACACACAGAGACACACACACATACACACACACAGACACACACACACACACACACGGCCGCCCGGCGCCATTTTTCGCGCGCCAGGCCCGGGCGGCGCCAGCTCGTCACGAAGCCGGGGGATCAGGCTGAGCCCCCCGCGGACGCCCCGGCAGGCCCAACCCCGTCACCAAGGCCAGCGTCGTCGTCGCCGTCGTCCGTCTCACCTGAGCGCCGCCCGGGCCCTCTCGGGCGGGCCTCCACGGAGCGCCGGCCCCGGGGCCGCCGTACGCAGGCCCCCCCCCCACCCCCGCCGCCGCTGCCGCCGCCGCCGCCGCCCTCGGGATCCGCGTCCGTCCTCACACGCGCGCGCGCGCGTCCCGTCTGTCCCGGCCGTCGGCGCCCGGCCGCCCGCAGCCCGACCCGGCAAGGGCCTCAGGGAGCCGGTGGGGCAGGGGGAGGGGGATGGGCCGGACCGGGCCGGGGAGGGAGGGAGGGGGAGGGAAGGAGAGAGGGAGGGAGGGAGGGAGCGCGGGGCGGGGCGGGGCCGAGAGGGGGCGGGGCCTCGCCCACGTGACCGGGCGTGTACCGCCCCCCCCTCCCCGGGAGCGGGAGGTGGGGCGCGCGAGCTCACGTGGGCGCTCACGACTCGGGGCTGGGGTGCCCGTGGGTCTCTCGTGTGCTCTCCTCTCGGCCCTGTTCCACCACGCCGCCTGAGTAGCCCCTGGGTGTGTCAGCTCTGCCGGCCTCAGTTTAACCCCCCCCCCCCGCCCTCCATCCCCCCGCGTAGAACTCTTGGGCATAAAATAGTATTTCCTCATCCAGAGGAACCGAGGGAAGACACGGAGGGCGCTTGGCACGGTGTCCGATGCCTGCTGTCTTAACAATGTCGTTATTAGCATAGCGTCTAATTAACAGCGGTGATAAAGATGATTAAACCTTTGTTATCTGCCTATAAATGATCTTCCTGCTTTTTCCCATCATCACCACTACCACCCTAGCGAACGCAGTAGCTAGTACTCCCAAAATATTCTTTTCGGATAACATTTTTATTTATTTATTTATTTGAGGGTGAAAGAGGCAGAGAGAGAGAATAGGTACCCCAGGAGGACACTGCTCCAGATGCATATGCCAGTTTGTAAAAGCTGGCTTACGTGGATCCTGGGGATTCGAAACTTGGTCTTCTCGCTTTGCAGGCAACTGCCTTATCCACTAAGCCTTTCTTTCCAGCCCCTAAAATATTCTTGAGTGAGCACTCCCAAAATGTAGGGAGGCCTCCTTGGATTCAGATCCGTCAGTTCTCTCTCCATCCTGTCATGATTTTCTTTGCCTCCGAATCTCACCTTCATCTGCGAAGTGTGAATTGGGGCCCTGTTATGCACATTACAGGCACTAGAAGATGAGCAGGTAGATTGTTGACTCAGTCATCATTCTCATCTAAGAAAGGGACTTAGGAACTCTTTCTTTCCACAAATACTAGCTGAGTACACACTGCACACCTAGACTGGTGCAGGAGCCATCTCACATGCCCCCTGGTATCCTCCAATCCACTCTCCACTTGTGTCAGTACAGTGACTAGGCTAAGTCAGAAATCTGATCATGTCACTCCTTTAGTAAAAGCGATTTGACAACCTAGATGCTGTATGTGTACACACACACACGTACACACACACACACACACACACAATCTTGCAAGCAGAAGGCAGACTCGGGAAAGAAGAGGACTACCGGAAGAGAAGATTGAGGATAATGGGGATGATTATGAAATACATGTGAAAATTAATAATGAAACCTATTGATAAAATTAATCAAATTAAATTTTAAACCCATTTTTATGGTTCATCATTGCTCCTAAAACAGAGGCCAGGGCTGGAGAAATGGTTTAGCAGTTAAGGTGCTTGCTTGCGAAGCCTAAGGACTCATGTTCAACTCTGCAGATCCCTCATAAGCCAGATGTACAAAGTGACACAAGCATGCTAGTCACCCATGTGCACAAGATGGCACATGCATCTGGAATTGATTGCAGTGGCTGGAATTCACACGCCAATTCTCTCCCTCTCTCTCTCTCATTAAAAAAAAATATGTATATATAGGGGTTGGGGATTTAGCTCAGTGGATGAGCTTGCCTAGCAAGCGCAAGGCCCTGGGTTCGGTCCTCAGCACCGAAAAAAAAAAATGTATATATATAAAATAAAAATAAAGGCTGGAGAGATGGCTTAGCGGTTAAGGCGCTTGCCTGAGAAGCCTAAGGACCCATGTTCTACTCTCTAGGTCCCACATAAACCAGACACACAAGGTGATGCGCAAGGTTACACATGCACACTAGGTGGCACATACGTTTGGAGTTCGAGTGCAGTGGCTGAAGGCCCTGGTGCACCAATCCTCTCTTGCTCTTTCTCTCATAAAAATAAAGTTAAAAAACCAGGCGTGGTGGAACATGCCTTTAATCTCAGCACTTGGGAGTTAGAGGTAGGATGATCAACATGAGTTTGAGGCCATCCTGAGACTTGAAATCCAGGTCAGCCTGAGCTAGAGTGAAACCCTACCTCGAAAAACCAAAAAAATTAATAATAATAAGCTAATTAATTAGTTAATTTTAAAAAAAGGCTAAATAAATCTCTGTTTCAGTCACCACATCCCCAGACTTATCTCATGGTCCTCTTTGCTCTGATCTGCTCCTATAGTTACCTTTTCTTCCCACAGCTACCTTTTTAATACTTTATATTCTTTTCTCTGGCCCCATGATCCATCAGATAGATTCTCTTTCTGATAACCTTCAGATCTCAGTTCAAGTATGACTACCCCAAGAATACCCACTCTGGCCTCTCCCTCCATCAGACAGGCTCTCCAGGCAGCATGTACTTGTCTTCAACAGAGTATGCTCAGTTGTTTATGATCTGTCTTTGCTACTAGACTGGATTAGCAACAGGAGGGAAAACTTATCCGTCTTGCTTATTGCTGTTTCCTCAGTACCATAGCACAGTATCTGACACAGAGCAGGTATTCAATACATTTTGTTATGTGAATCCTGTATGCCATTCAAGGTACTAGTCTCAAGACAGTAAAAAGAAAAAGTGAGGGACTGGAGAGATGGTTCAGGAATTAAAGGCATTTGTGTGCAAAGCCTGATGCCCTGCCAGGTGTGGTGGCACACACCTTTAATCCCAGCTCTCAGGAGGCAGAGGTAGGAAGATCAATGTGAGTTCGAGGCTAGCCTGAGACTGCATGGTGAATTCAGGTCAGCCTGGCCTAGTGCGAGACCCTACCTCAAAAAAACAAAAGCCAAGCCTGATGACCTGGGTCTGATTCCCCAGTACCCATGTAAAGCCAGATGCACAAAGTGGTGCATGCATCTGGAGTTCATTTGCAGTAGCAAGAGGTCCTGGCTTCTCTCTCCCTCTTTACCCCCTCTCTCTGCTTGCAAATGAAAGAATAATTTGAAGAAAAAAAAAAAAAGAGGGCTGGAGAGATGACTTAGCAGTTAAGGTGCTTGCCTGAAAAGCCAAAGGACCCAGGTTTGATTCCCCAGGACCCACGTAAGCTAAGGGGGCACATACATCTGGAGTTTGTTTGCAGTGACTGGAGGCCCTGGCACACCCATTCTTTCTCTCTCTCTCTCTCTCTCTCTCTCCACCTGCCTATTTCTCTCCCTATCTCTCTCACATAAATTAAATTAATTTAATTTTTTAAAAAAAGAGGAAGAAGAAGCCTGGGCATGGTGGTGCACACCTTTAATCCCAGCACTCAGGAGGCAGAGGTAGGAGGATCGCCATGAGTTCAAGGCCACCTGAGACTACATAGTGAATTCCAGGTCAGCCTGGGTTAGAGTTACCTTGAAAAACCAAAGAAAGAAAGGAAGAAAGAAAAACCCACAGTGAGACATCACTTCAGGACAATTGTGTGTGTGTGTGTTGTTCCTTAGGAACTGTCCACCGTTTTTTTTGAGACAGGGTCTCTCACTGGCCTGGAACCTGCCAAGGAGGCTAGACTGCCTGGTCAGTGAGCTCCAGGGATTCTCTGCCTCTACCCCTCTCCCCAGCACTGGGATTAACAAACCCATCACAACACAGTGAGTTATTTCTACCTGGGTTCTGGAGATCAAACTCAGGTTCCATTCTTATAAGACAAATAATTTACCACCTTAGTTATCTCCCCAGCCTTAATAACAACTTTTTAAAGACAGAACATGGAGCTGGGGATATGTAGTTCGCTCAGTGGACTGCTTGCCTAGCATGCATGAAGCCTTTGGGTTCAATCACCAGCTATACCATTAACTGGGTTGATGGTGTGCATCTATAATCCCAGCATTTGGATGGAAGGTTAATAGATGGATCAGAAGTTCAAGGTCATCCTCAACTGCATAGCAAATTTGCGGCTAGCCTGGGCTATATGAGACCCCATTTCTAAAAAAAAAAGTAAATGTTGGCAAGGATGTGGAAAAATTGGCCCCCTGTGTGTTACTAGTGGGAATGTAAATATGAAAAACTGTTTGACACGTTCTCAAATAGTCAAGTATAGGATTACTACTTGAGCCAGTAGTTTTATCTACTTCTAGATATTTATCCAAAAAAAGGTCTCTATACGCCCATGTTTATAGCAGCATTATTCACAAAGAACAAACTCTGGCAGTGGCCCAAGAATCCATCAACAAATGAAGGGAAGCAGAATGTGGCCTGTACCACAGAATGGCATTCAGTCTAAGAAAGCAAAGAGAGGATGGGAGGATAGCTTAGTGGTAGAACGTGTGCTTAACATGAGCAAAGGCCTGGTTTCAATTGCCAGGACCAAAAAGAAAATAAAAATATTCTGGGCTGCAGAGATGGTTTAGCGATTAAAGCGCTTGCCTGCAAAGCCAAAGAACCTTGATTCAATTCCCCAGGACCCCCATAAGATCAGATGCACAAAGTGTCTGGAATTTGTCTGTGGTGGCTAGAGGCCCTGGCACACCCATTCTCTCTCTCCCTCTCTCTCTCTTTCTCTCTCTATGCCTCTCTCTCAAATAAATAAATGAAAATATTATGACACATGATACAATGTGAGTGGTCCTTGAAGACATCATGCTATATAGAATAAACACAAAAGCAAATATCATATTCTTTTATATGAGATAGCAGTCAATTTTATAAAGACACAAACTGGGCTGGAGAGATGGGTTAGTGGTTAAGGCATTTGCCTGCAAAGCCTAACGACCTGGGTTTGATTTCCCAGTACCCACATAAAGCCAGATACACAGTGGCCAATGCATCTAGAGTTCATTTGCAGTGGCTGCAGGCCCTGAAACACCCATTTTCTTTCTGTGTCTTTTCTTTTTCTCTCTATCTCTCTCTGCTTGCAAATAAATAAATAATTACATATATATTTAAAAAGACACAAAGTCAAACCAGGCTTGGTGGAGCATGACTTTAATCCCAGCACTCAGGAATCAGAGGTAGGAGGACCCCATGAGTTTGAGGCCAGCCTGGGACTATAGAGTAAGTTCCAGGTCAGTCTGGGCTAGAGTGAGGCCCTACCTTGAAGAAAAAAAAAAGATATAAAGCAAAAGAAAAATTGTTAAGATGGGTCTGGAGCTCCAAATGGCTCAGAATTTAAAGATACTGGCAAAGCCTGCCAGCATGGGTTCAATTCTCCAGTACCCCCATAAAGCTACATACACAAAGTGGTGCACGTGTCTGGAGTTCATTTGCAGTGGCAGGAGGCCCTGGCACACCCATCCATACTCACTTTGTCTCTCTCTCTTTTCCGAGATAGGGTCTCACTCTAGGTCAGGCTGACCTGTGTAGTCTCAAAGTGGCTTTGAACTCACTGTGATCCTCCTACCTCTGCCTCCTGAGTGTTGGGGTTCTCTCTTTCTTAAATAAATACTTTTTAAAATTGTTAAAATGAGTGCTGGAATTCTTTTTTTTTCTTTCTTTCTTTTTTTTTTTTTCCCACTTAGCACTTATTCAATATCGTACTTGAAATCTTAGCCAGACAACAGAAAAGAAAGAAATAAAATGCAACTTAAGAATGAAAAAATTTGGATTTTCTCTCTACATGTAAAAGACTCTAAAATCATCATCAGAAAAATGTTTGAGCTGTTAAAGGCATTCAGAAAAGTAACATGCTTTAAAAATAACATACAAAAATCAATATCTTTCTTAAACATCAATACTGAAATGATAACAAAGAAATCCAGATAATAATCTCATATGCAATAAACAGAAGAATAAAATGCAAGAATAAACATAATCCAGGATGTTAAAGACTTCAATAATGAAAACTTTAAAACTATGGAGAAAGAAATTGGAAAAGACACTACAAGTGGGACTTCCAATGTTAATACAGCAGAAGAAATATTGCATAAGTGACTGTGTCACTAAAAGTGTTGTAAAGATTCAGTACAATCTCTTTCAATATCCAAATGACATTACTTATGAGTTGAAAAATGATAATCCTGCAATTTTAAGTCACAAATATCCAAAGCAATCCCAAGGGGGGAAAAAAAAGAAATGCAGATATGTGACTTCAAATTATACCACTGAGCAGGAGTAATAGAAACATCATAATAATAGCACAAACTAGATTTGTAATCCAAAGGCATAAAATAGATAACAAAGAATTAAACTCACATAGCTACAACCATCAGATTTCCAACAGAAGTGCCAAAAATATACATTGGGCAAATGATAGTCTCTTCAACGGAAAACTGAATAGTCACATAGAGAAAACTAAAACTAATGGTATTTCCTAACCTATACAAAAATCAATTTAGCTCTCTCTCTCTTTCCCCTCCTCCTGAGATCTCATTCTTCAAAACTAATTATTACTCCTTCAAGAATAAATAATACTTTTCTCCTTCTCTCTTTCTTTTTTTTTAATTTAATTTATTAGTTTTCATTTCAGTGAATACAGGCAGTTTGGTACCATTATTTAGGCTCATCTGTGATCTACCTCCTCCCATTAGACCCTCCTTGTTAATGAAAATGGGTCGTGTATTGTGGAGTTAGCTCCCAGTTGGAGGCTCAATTCCCCAGGGCCCACGTTAGCCAGATGCACAAGGGGGCACACACATCTGGAGTTCGTTTGCAGTGGCTGGAGGCCCTGGCACGTCCATTCTCTCTTTCTATCTGCCTCTTTCTCTCTGTCTGTCCCTTTCAAATAAATAAAAATAAAAACGAAATTAAAATACTTAAATGAATAAACAAATAGCAGGAAGAAGAAGAAAAAGATGTTGAAATGAATTGAGGCCATGGCTCATATTGATCTGGGTATAGCTCCCCAGAATTCCATATAAAAAAGCCTGCTGCTAATGGAATTTCAAAGGGGAAAATGTTGGGGCGGGGGAGGGAATTACCATGGGATATTTTTTTATAATCATGGAAAATGCTAATAAATCTTTTTTTAAAAAGCCTGCTGCTGTAATAGATGACTGTCATCTCAGTGTGCCTACTGTGAGATAAGAGGTGACAGGAGAACCCTGCAAGCTTGTGGCCAGTTAGCCTGTTGTCTGCCGCAATGAACAAGAGACTCCGCCTCACAACAAGATGGAAGGCAAAGACCAACACCCAAAGCTGTTCTCTGACTTCCACATGTGCACTGTAGCACATGAACACTTATATTCTCACAGAGAGAGAGAGAGAGAGAGAGATTCCAGAGCTATGACCATCCCATATTTTTTCACGTGTATGCATATGTGGTATGTGTGCATGTATGCATGTGGGCACATGTGTGTGCCATGGAGGGCAGAGGTTGCCACCAGGTATCTTGCTCTGAGGAAGTGTGAGAGAGAGAGAGAGAGAGAGAGCAGTGAGAGAGGAAGGGTCTCTCACTCGAGCCAAGAGCTTGCTGATTCAGCTAAACTAGCTCGCTTGCTTGCCCCAAACCCTTTTACCTTGCTATTCATGTTTAGAGCTGAAGTTCGTGGGTTTTGCAAGGACTGGAAGGGATTAGGAGAGACAGGGACCCACTTGGGAACTTATATAGATGAAAACAACAGGTTTATAGGCCACATAAATACAGGAAGGCAGCACAGGGACAAAATACAGGCATGAATTGACTGGTATAAGGTTGGGCTGCAAGCCAAGACGCCAAGTTGCCATTTATTAGCCACATATTATTGGGCCAATCCAACCTCTGTTTTACAAATAAGGAAATTGGGACCGAAAGATTTGTTTTCTAGGGCACAAAATATTTTCTACTTTATTTGTTATTAGATCTTTACATGGCTTTTGTTTTGCATCCCTGATAGACTGTAAACTCCTCAGGGAAGCTAATTAATATTTTTATGCTTCAGTCGCTTCACCTGGACAATGCAAATAGCAAGGGTTTCTACCTAATACAGCTGCCAAGAGGATTAAACTTATCAACATGTATAAATGGTCAGAAGCACGCTTAGCACATATTATAGATTCAACGAGCAGCAGATTAAGAAGCTGTTGCACAGAATGTTCTGAGCAAGAAAAGTGGTCCAAGAACATCTAGGATTATTCTGAAATCTGCCCAGGGTAAAGAAAAAGCAAATCTATTCTTCACTGGCATTAGTAGTTTGATTAGCATTTATTGAACTTCTCCTGTCATATGTATGTACAAGTAGGCTTAAACCTTGCAGTGATAAGATTGTTAGGGAATATTTGAATGATGTCTTTAAGAAAACAACAGCAGGGCCAGAGAGATGGCTCAGTGGTTAAGGTGCTTGCCTGCAAAGCCTGAGGACCCTGCTTTGATTCCCCAGTACCCACATGAAGCCAGATGCACATGTGCCTGGAGTTCATTTGTTGTAGTGGCTGGAGGCCCTAGCATGCCCATTCTCTCTTTCTCTCTCTCTCCCTCCCTTTTTCTCTTTCAAATAAATAAATAAATAAAAACCTGGTTGGGGGGGAGAAAGTAAAAATAAATCCATCTGAAAAGTGTCCACATGCTGTCTATAAAGCTTATCAAACAGAGGCTAATGACAAGGTTACCACATTTATTTGGGTGCCCTATAGGAAGATACCACTTTTAATTGAGCACCATTCACAGGGTAGACATATGTTGTCTAAATTTAGTGTGTTGGGCTGGAGAGATGGTTCAGCAGTTAAGTGCTTGCCTGTGAAGCCTGAGGACCCCAGTTTGAGGCTCGATTCCCCAGGACCCATGTAAGCCAGATGCACAAGGTGGTGCATGCATCTGGAGTTTGTTTGCAGTGGCTGGAGGCCCTGGTGCACCGATGCTCTATCTGCCTCGTTCTCTCTCTGTCACTCTCAAATAAATAAAATAAGCAAAAAAAAAAAAAAAATTATTGTGTTAATTTATCAGTAGGTGGCAGTAGCATGCCTTGTTATGTAGTAGTGCCTCCTAACATCTCAGACAAGTAGAGGGTTACTTTTCCTTTGTATAAATGTTTAATGTGGGCAAACAATAGCTCACTTTTGGGGAAGAAAGAATTGAAAATGGAAGAAATAGAGTGATAGCTACATGATTGGAAAAAATTTGGGTCGATATCAAGAAGTGACCACACCCTCACAACAAGGGAAATATTTTTAGTATTTAAAGACATCTGTGATGGTTAATTTCAATTGTCAACTTGACAGGGATTTAGAATGACCATAAAAACAAATCTTTCAGCCTGTCTGTTAGGGATTTTCTAGATTAGATCAACTGAGGTATGAAGACCCACCCTAACTGTGGGGGGTGCCATTCCATGGCCTGGGTTACTGACTGTATAAAAAGGAGAAAGCTAACTGACTGCCAGCATTCATCACTCTCTCTGCTTCCTCTCTGCTGATATGATATAAGCTGGCTTCCTGCTTCTGCCATACTTTCCCTGACACAATGAACCATACCACCTAGAGCTGTAAGCCCTTTTCTTTCTATGAGCTGCTTCTGGTCAGGTATTCTGTCCCAGTAATGAAAAAGTCACTGATAAAGAAAATTGCTACCAAGAGGCTGGGTATGGTGGTACACACCTTTAATTCCAGCTCTTGGGAGGCCAAGGCAGGAGGAGCACCATGAGTTCAAGGCCATCCTGAGACTACATAGTGAATTCCAGGTCAGCTTGGGCTAGAGCAAGACCCTACCTCAAAAAAAAAAAAAAAAGAAGAAGAAGAAAAGAAAATTGCTATCAAGAAATGGGGCCATTGGGCTGGAGAGATGGCTTAGCAGTTAAGCACTTGCCTGTGGAGCCTAAAGACCCCTGTTGGAGGCTCGATTCCCCAGGACCCATGTAGGCCAGGTGCACAAGGTGGCACATGCATCTGGAGTTCATTTGCAGTGGCTGGAGGCCCTGGCATGCCTATTCTCTGTCTATCTGCCTCTGTGTCTCTTTGTCTGTCACTCTCAAGTAAATAAATAAAAATAAATGAAAACATATTTTAAAAAAAGAAAGAAATGGGGCCATTGATGTGATAAACTTGACCATGTGGTTTTCTTAGTCTTTTGGAAGGGTTTATGGGAGAAATGTGGAAGGATTTTGAACTTTGGGCTAGAGAAGCCTTGCAGTGCTATAAGCAGAGGTTCGTGGGCTATTTGCTGCCCACTCAGAACTGCACATGCTCCGTGGGATCTCTGGGAAAACAGGAAATGATTCAAGTTATGGATTCAAGGCCGAGAGAAATGTGGACAATGTAGGCTTGATCATAAGGTTTCAGAGGGGAACAAGGACTCTATCAAGAACTGGGCTAAATGCAAACCATGTGATATTGAGGTAGAGAAGCTGTCCACATTCTGGTCCAGGTTGAATTTTAAAGCAATGGACTAATATATTTGGTGGAAGAAATTTCAAAGCAGGAAAACACTGAATCTGTGGTATGCTTTTCTTTGTTGCACTGAATCAGATCTACAATGAAAGTGAGTAGAAACATACTAAAAATATAAAGTTTGGAACTGAAAGAAATATAGGTGAGTTTAAAATCCCAGGTCCCGAAACTGCTGCTATGTTAACTATTATTATTGAAGAGATGACCACCATTAAAAATAAGCCAACTTCTTTGTACTGGGGCAATAGGAAAGATGTCCTGAGGGTAAGACTGAATCCATTGAAGGCTCAAGCTAAGAAGAATATGAATTTTTTAATGAAGTTTAAAAAATATTTTAATCTATTTATTTGACAGAGAGAAAGAGAGAGAGAGAATGGGAGCGCCAGGGCCTCCAGCCACTGCAGCCAAATTCCAGATGCGTGTGACCCCTTGTGCATCTGTTTAATGTGGGTCCTGAGGAATCAAACCTGGGTCATTTGGCTTTCCAGGCAAATGCCCTAATCACTAAGCCATCCCTGAAGCCCCAAGAATATGAATTTTTTTAATTTATTTATTTGAGAGCGACAGACACAAAGAGAAAGACAGATGGAGAGAGAGAGAATGGGCGCGCCAGGGCTTCCAGCCTCTGCAAACGAACTCCAGACGCGTGCGCCCCCTTGTGCATCTGGCTAACGTGGGACCTGGGGAACCGAGCCTCCAACCGGGGTCCTTAGGCTTCACAGGCAAGCGCTTTAACTGCTAAGCCATCTCTCCAGCCCAAGAATATGAATTTTTAATAAAATGTACTTATTTGTATATTTGAGACACAGAGAAAGAGGCAGAATAAGCACACCAGGGCCTCTAGCCACTGCAAATGAACTCCAGACTCACGTGCCATCTTGGGCATCTGGCTTATGTGGGTCCTGGGGAATTGAACCTGGGTCCTTTGGCTTTGCAGGCAAGCGCCTTAATTGCTAAGACATCCCTCCAACCCAAGAATATGAATTCTTTTGAAAGGAAAAGGCTTAAAGGAAGAATGCTGAAGAAGGTTGCTGTCCTCCAAGGTCAGCATAATCAGACTTAAAATTGTGGTCCAAGGCCAAACTTGTCCCTATCTGGCAGCAGAACTTGGTAGTGTTGCCCACATGATACTGATTTTGGAAGCACACACACAAAAAATGCAAAATATAGAGGGTAATGGACAAAAAGAAAAAAAAAGTACTACAGCTGTACGTAGTGCTGTAAGAAGGGAGTAGTGGTGCAAGCATTCAATCCCAGCACATGGGGGATTCCTATGAGTTCAAGACCAGCCTGGAGCTAGAGTTTTAGGTCAGCGTTGGCTAAAGTGAGACTCTTATCTTGAAAAGAAAAGAAAAGAAAACTAGAGAATCATGAAGTATTTCACCACAGTACCAGAGATCTGCTGAGGTTAAGCAGTGTTAGATAGGGTCCAAGTCCCTGCCCTGTAAGGGTACACAAAGCTGTGAATGTGAACTGTAAGGTGCAATGGACAGCCCAGAATGCTAAAGATGCTAGGACCATGAGACATCTGCCAATAAAAGCTGCAATCTCAGAGTGGGTCCCACCCACAAGAGAGGCTACAGATAGCAGATCTGAAGGTGGAGAGCTACCAAAGATTACTTGGGCCATATGATTTCATCAGGAGTCAGATATTAGACATGGAGCTGCAAGATTTGGTATTTGTCCTTCTGGGTTTTAGTCCTGCTTTGGTTAAATCTTTCCTTGCAATGCTCCCATTCCTCCTTTTTGAGATGGGAATGTGTATTCTATGCTATTTTATATAGAAAGTGTGTAACTTGTATTTTGATTTTTCTTTGCTCACAATTAATAGACTGCCTCGAATCACAGATGAGACTTTTGAACAGTGTTGGAACTTTTGAAGTTAGACTGAATGTATTATGCATTATGAGATGGCCATGAACCTATAAAGACAAAAGGTGGACTTACAGTGGTTAATCTCTGGTTGTCAACTTGACAGGATTTAGAATCACCATGGACACAAATATCTTGGCATGTCTGTTAGGGATTTTCTAGATTGAATTAATTGAGGTGGGAAGGTCCACCTTACTATGGGCAGCACCATTCCAAGGGCTGGGAGTCCTAGGCTATAAACAGGAGAAAGCTAGTTGAGCACCAGCATTCAGGACGCTCTACTTCCTCCCTGCTGATGTGATGATGAGAGCCATGCTTCTGCCATGCCTTCACTGTCATGATGAATTATAAGAAACTAAAAGCCTTACCCAGGCTGGAGAGATGTCTTAGCGGTTAAAGCACTTACCTGTGAAGCCTAAGGATCCAGGTTTGATTCCTCAGGACCCACATAAGCCAGATGCACAAGGTGGAACATGTGCTTAGAGTTCATTTGCAGTGGTTAGATGCCCTGGCACACCCATTCTTTCTCTCTCTGCCTCTTTCTCTCTCTTTTTTTTTCCAAATAAATTATTTAAATTTAAGCCTTGCCTTTTTCTTCCATAAACTGCTCCTGGGCAGATATCTTTCTCCAGCAAGAAGAAATTAATTGATACAAACCTTTTGAAAATATTTTGAAATTGGGACTTTACTCCCTCCTGCCTCTTCATTGGCAAGAGCTATGCATACTCTCTCCTTTTTCTTCCTTTAAGGCAATAAAGTCTCTCTACACTTATATAAAAAAAGAGCTGCCAAGATAGCTCAGTGATTAAAAGCACTAGCTTGCAAAGCCTGATGACCTGGGTTCAATTCCCTAGTAGCATCTATTGCTAGATACACAAAGTAACACATGCATCTGGAGTTTCTTTGTAGTGGTAAGAGATCCTGGCATGTTCATTCTCTCTCTGCTTACAATAAATTGTTTATTTTAATTCCAAAATTTTAAAACTTAAATCTTTTCTCAAAAATATTTTATTTATTTGAGAGAGAGATAGCAAGAGGCAGATGAGAGAATGGGCTCACCAAGGTCTCCAGCCACTGCAAACAAACTCCAGACACATGTGCTAGAATTCATATCTGCCACCAGTTACAGCACCCCAGCCCCATAGCAGGTGTCTGCCTGATATGGGCAGAAATTGCAAACTCAATTTTTAAAAATTTTATTTTATGCTTGTTTATTTACTTATTTGAGAGAGAGAGAGAGAGAGAGAGAGAGAGAGAGAGAGAGAGAGAGAGAGAATGGGCATGCCAGGGCCTCCAGTCACTGCATATGAACTTCAGATGCATGTGCTACCTTATGCATCTGGCTTATGTGGGTCCTGGGGAATCGAACCATGATCCTTTGGCTTTTCAGGCAAGCGCCTTAACTGCTAAGTCATCTCTCCAGCCCCTGCAAACTCATCTTTTTTATTTTTAAAAAGATTTTATTAATTAATTTATTTGACAGAAAAATGGAGGGAGAGAGAGAGAGAGAGAATGGTGGTGCCAGGGCCTTCAGCCACTGCAAAGGAACTCCAGACACATGTGCCCCCTTGTACATCTGGCTAATGTCAGTCCTGGATAATTGAACCTGGGTCCTTTGGCTTTGTAGGCAAACACCTTAACCACTAAGCCATCTCTCCAACCCTACAAACTCAATTTTAATAGTATCTGAATCAATGGGGTTGTGGTAGTCTGGTTCGCATTGCTGGTAGAAATCACCCAACTGAGAGCATCTTCTGGGAAAAAGAGGTTTATTTTGGCTTGCAGGTTTGAGGGGAAGCTCCACGATGGCAGGGGGAAACGATGGAATGAGCAGAGGGTGGACATCACCCCATGGCCAACATAAGGTGGACAATAGCAACAGGAGAATGTGCCAAACACTGGCATGGGGAAACTGTCTATAACATGCATAAGCCCACCCCCAACAATACACTCCCTCCAGGAGATGTTAATTCCCAAATGTCCATCAGCTGGGAACCTAGCATTCAGAACACCTAAGTTTATGGGGGACACCGGAATCAAACCACCACAGGGATGATATCAAACTACCAAATTCTGCTCCTGACCCCCAATAGACTCATGACCATCTCAAACTGCAAACTGTATTCAGTCCCACTTCAAAGGTCCCCGTAGTTTTTAGTAACTTACGATTGTTCCAAAGTCCCAAGTCTCATTTGAGATTTAAGACTATCTCTTAATAGTGAGTCCTATAAAATCAAACAAGTTACATACTCCTATATATAATGGCAGAGAGTAAACATTTCCTTTGCTATAAGGCATAACAAGGAAAGGCTGGACCACTGTAAACTCAACAACCATTAGGCAAACATCAAACATCTGCAGTTCAAGTTTGATATATACAACCAGTGACTGACAGTTTCTGAATTTTCCAATTCAACTCTTCTAGTGGGGCTGAGTAGCCAAGGAAAACTTCCAACCCAGGCCATCCCAGTGCTCCATGGTAGCCCTTGCAGAGCCCTGGTATATACAAAGCATCTTCAGGTCTCCATTGCAAATATCAGCCTGCCTTCCAATGGCTTCACTGGTCTTTTTATCAGGGTCATCAATGCCCTGCTTCTTATGCCATGTCTCAGCAGCAGCTCCTGGAACTGTGTGCACTTCATGAACTACTCCACAGATTTTTCATGCTTTCAAATCAATGCCAGATGTGCAAGACATGACATGTTGTTAATTAAGGGACAAAATAAACCATGACCTTGAAGAGCAAGTTCCTTCCATTCAGTCATTCCCTTTAAAAGAGTTTGCATTTCTTGCAGATTAAAACTACATTGAGATTCCATCTCACTCCTGTCAGATTGGCTACCATCATGAAAAGCAAATGACCATAAGAGGAACACTTCTACACTGTTGGTGGGAATACAATCTGGTCCAGCCATTGTGGGAATCAGTGTGGAGGTTCCTAAGACAGCTAAAAATAGATCTACCATATGACCCAGCTATAGCACTCCTAGGCATATATCCTAAGGACTCATCTCATTACCTTAGAGATACTTGCTCAATCATGTTTAAGACTGCTCAATTCACAGTATCTGGGAAGTGGAACCAGCCTAGATGTCCCTCAACTGATGAGTGGATAATGAAGATATGGCACATTTATACAATGGAGTTCTACTCAGTGGTAAAGAAAAATGAAGTTATGAAATTTGCAGGAAAATAGATGGATCTGGAAAGGATTATACTAAGTAAGGTAACCCAGGCCCAGAAAGCCAAATGTCACATATTGTCTCTCATATGTGGATCCTAGCTACAGATGACTGGGCTTCTGTGTGAGAAGGAAAAACTCAGCAGCAGAAGCCAGTAAGCTAGAAAAGAGATATAAAGGGAAGAGAAAGGAAGGGAGAGGGTTACTTAATAGGATGGTATTGTATGTATGTAAGTAGAAGAATAGATTAATGAGGGTGGAAAGGCCCAAAATGAGGTAAGAGGAAGAGATTGAGTAAAGAAAAGGTGGAGGGAGGGCTAATCAAAATCTAAGAGGATGTAAATAAATCATATGGAATCCTACTTTTTTGGACAATGGAACACTCGGGAGCCATAGATTGTTGCTAGAAAATTTTCAGTGGCAGGGATGGGATACCTTCCAGTGAGTTGTTGGCCAGGGAGGTCACTGATGCCCCCAAAACATTATAGGCCATTGACGAGGCCCTTGGTTTCCTACCAGGAATAGATGGTAAGACCCTATTGCTGAAGACTCCACATACTTAGGCTGCAAGGCCACTGAGAAATCCTGCTGGAGCTGAGCTGATAACCTCCTCCATGTAGACCAGCTGACAGAAAGCTGGAAGAAGCCATTCTGCATGCAGTTCAATAGGAAAGAGAGAAATCACCAGGGAAGATATTCAACAGTGGACACTGAAGGCCTTATATTTGGACTGCCGGGCCAAATGAGCCAACAGGTACAATAGTGGCATGTCTATCATGGTGGAAACCAACTGCTCTCTAATTGGACTGGAGGCCTGCTCCATGGGAGGGAAAGTGGTGCAAGCCTATGCCAATCCATTTGCAGTGGCCAGAGACCATGGCACACCCATACACACTTGCAAATAAATTTCTAAAAACGTCTTTATTTATTTATTTGCAAGCAGAGAGAGAGCAAGGAGGGAGAGAATGGGTGTGACAGAGTCTTTATCCACTGCAAATGACCTCTAGATGCATGTGCCACTGTGTATCTGGTTTCACATGGGGAATTGAACCTGGGTCGTTAGGCTTCGCAGATAAGTCTTAACTGCTGAGTCATCTCTCTGACTTATCAAATTTTAAAAAGTTATTAAAGAGCTTGTTTGCAAAGCCTGCTGGCCTGGGTCCAATTCCCCAGCACCCACGCAAAGCCAGATGCAAAAAGTGGTGCATCAGACTGGAGAGATGATTTAGCACTTAAGGTGTTTGCCTGCCAAGCCAAAGGACCTCTGTTCAATTCCCCAGAACCCATGGAAGCCAGATACACAAGGGGGTGCAGGTATCTGGAGTTCATTTGCAGTGGCTGGAGGTGCTGGTGCACCCATTCTCTTTCTCTCTCTCAAATAAATAAATTTTTTTAAATATATTTTTTTAAATTTTTTATTTATTTGAGAGCGACAGACACAGAGAGAAAGACAGAGGGAGAGAGAGAGAGTGGGCGCGCCAGGGCTTCCAGCCTCTGCAAACGAACTCCAGACGCGTGCACCCCCTTGTGCATCTGGCTAACGTGGGACCTGGGGAACCGAGCCTCGAACCGGGGTCCTTAGGCTTCACAGGCAAGCGCTTAACCGCTAAGCCATCTCTCCAGCCCATCAAATAAATAAATAAATAAATTTTTTAAAAAGTGGTGCATGTGTGTGGTGTTGGTTTGCAGTGGCATGAGACTACTATGGCCCCTCACACAAATAAATAAAAATTTTTAAATTCTTTTAAAAATTATTATTATAGTTATTATTATTATTTTGTTTTTTGAGGTAGGGTTTCACTCTAGCCCAGGCTGACCTGGAAGTCACTCTGTAGTTTCAGAGTGGCCTTGAAGTCACAGCAATCCTCCTACCTCTGCCTCCCAAGTGCTGGGATTAAAGGTGTGAGCCACCACACCTTGCCCTTTTAATTTTTAAAAATTCTATTTTGGGTCTGGGGAAATGGTTTAGTGTTTAAGGCATTTGCCTGTGAAGCCTACGGATTCCAGTTTGATTCCCCAAGGATCCATGTTAGCCAGATGCTTATTATGGACCTGGAGAATTCAATCTGGGTCCTTAAGCTTTGCAGGCAAGCACCTTAACTGCTAAGCTATCGCTCCAGCCCTTAAAATTCTTTTTTTTTTTAAAGTTTTTTAATTTTTATTAACATTTTCCATGATTATTAAAAAATATCCCATGGTTATTCCCTCCCTCCCCCCTGACACTTTCCCCTTTGAAATTCCATTCTCCATCATATTACCCCCCCATCTCAATCATTGTACTTACATATATACAATATCAACCTATTAAGTACCCTCTTAAAATTCTTTTTAAAAACTGACTTAAGGGCTGGAGATACTGCTTAGCGGTTAAGGCGCTTGTCTGCAAAGCCAAAGGATCCAGGTTCAATTCCCTAGTATACACGTAAAGCCAGATGTACAAGGTGGCTGTAGAAACCAGCACACCAATTTTCTCTCTTTTCCCTCTCTTTCTTTCTTTCTCAAGTAAATAAAAATAAAATATATTTTTTTTAAAACTGACTTAAGGGCTGAGGAGATGGCTTAGTGGTCTCTGGGAGACAGGTCTTGAGGTTTATAGGCTGGCCTTGTCCTTTCTCTGCTCCCTGATCTGCTCAGATGTGAGCCAACTCCCATTGCAATAACCATGAGCTATCTTGTCTGCCACAATGGACTGTATCCCTTTAAAACTGAGAACCAAGAGAACTCTTTCTTCCCTTACCAGGCCATCTTGTCAGGTACTTTATCACAGCCATGAGGAAAAAATAGCAGATACATCAGTCAAACATAAATCAAACAAGAGCCATGGTTAAGCAATATTCTTTCTTTAATTCTTCTTTGCAAATGGAGCCCCTGAGCTGGTGCCCACCCCCATCCCTACCCTATACCCTGGGGAACCCAAATGCAAGGTCCCTGCCTCAACCTGGTAGAAGGAGAGGATTATCCCTCCCCATGATGGCCCAGTTAAAAAAAAAAAATCCTAGTAATTTAAGAAATGAGGCAGGGTACAAGAGAAGGGAAATGGAAGACAAGGTCCAGGTCAGACCAGTCTGGAGATGCTGGGGTTGTGAGACCCTTGTGAAGGGTTTGCAAGCACATCCCTAAGCTCAGGGACAGCATGGCTGATACAGGAGAGGAGACAGACAGACAGACAGAGAGACAATCTGACTCCTCAAGGTCCTGCCTGCCTGGTTGTGGATACTAACATCACAGCCACCAGCACAGGCCTCTTGATGGAGAATTTTCCAGTTACTCTGGGATAGGGTTTGCTAAGCATCCCCTCTGGCCTCTGATCTGAGGCATCCTTGGGGTCCCCCTGAGACCAAACCTGGGAGAAAGAGGGACTCTGGGAACATGCAAATATGGGTGGAGCAGTTACCCCGCCCCACCCCACAGCTCTACAGGATGGTGGCACCAGCTGCATCTGGGCTCCGAGGGTCCTTCACACCGATGATGAAGTTGTTGGTTCTCCGACTGCCATGGACCCAGGATAAGACATCCACCTTCTCCACGTGATGACCCCTGGCTTCCAGAAACTCAATCTCTTCCTCTGTGAATTCACCTGAAAACCATCCCCCCAACATACAGGTATTTAGTGATCGGAACACTGGCGCAGGAACCCTACAATCAGACTTGAGGTATGGTCTTTCCACCACCAATGGCTTGTTTAGCCTTAGAAAAATTGCCTTATTTCTCTGAGCCTTGGTGTCCTCTTGCACAGAATAGGGGTTATAAGGGAACAGAGGTTGTTGAAGGGATTAAAGAAGATGATGTATAGGAAACACTGAGCTTAGAGCCTTACACAAAGTAAACAATTAATAATGAGTAGTCACTTTTTTTTTTTTGAGGCAGTATCTCACTCTGTAGTCCACTCTAGCCTTGAATTCACGGTGATACTGCTAACTCAGCCTCTTAAATGCTGGGATTAAAGGTGTGTGACACCACACCTGGTCAACAGTCACTTAAAATTTTTTTTAAATTTTTGTTTATTTTTACTTATTTATTTGAGAGCAAGAGACAGAGAAAGAGGCAGAGAGAGAGAGAGAGAAAGAGAGAGAGAATGGGCACACCAGGGCCTCCAGCCACTGCAAATGAACTCCAGATGTGTGCGCCCCCTTGTGCATCTGGCTAACGTGGGTCCTTGGGAATCAAGCCTCGAACTAGGGTCCTTAGGCTTCCCAGGCAAGCACTTAATTGCTAAGCCATCGCTCCAGCCCGCCAAAAAATTTAAAAACATATTTTATTGGGGCTGGGGAAATGGCTTAGCGGTTAAGGCGTTTGCCTGAGAAGCCTAAGGACCCCAGTTTGATTCCCCAGGACCCACATAAGCCAGATGCATGAAGGGGTGCATGTTTCTGGAGTTCGTTTGCAGTGGCTAGAGGCCCTGTAGTGCCCACTCTGTCTTTCTCTGTGCCTCTTCCTCTCAGTCTCTCTCTCTAATAAATAAATAAATAAAATATATTTTTTAAAGCCAGGTGTGGTGGCACACTCCTTTAATCCCAGCCCTTGGGAAGCAGAGGTAGGAGGATCACTGTGAGTTTGAGGCCACCTTGAGAATACAGAGTGAATTCCAGGTCAGCCTGGGCTAGAGTGAGACCCTACCTCGAAAAACCAAAAATAAGTAAATAAATAAATAAAATAAAATGAAATAAAAAATACATATATTATTTATTTGAGAGAAATTGATAGATAGTGTGAGAGAATGGGCATGCCAGGGCCTCTAACCACTGGAAATGAACTCCAAATGCATGTGCCACCCATGGGTATTGCGGAATTGAACATTGGTCCTTAGGCTTTGCAGGCAAGTGTCTTAACCACTAAGCCATCTCTCCAGCCCATCAGTCTTTTTTTTTTTTTTTTTAAATTTTCAAGGTAGGGTCTCACTCTAGCTCAGGCTGGCCTGGAATTCACTATATAGTGTCAGGGTGGCCTCGAACTCTCGGCAATCCTCCCACCTTTGCCTCCCCAGTACTGGGATTAAAGGCGTGCACCACCACCCTACTTTGAAAAACCAAAAGAAAAAAAAAATCTGGGCATGGTAACACATGCCTTTAATCCCAGCACTTGGCAGGAAGCAGAGGTAGGGGGATCATCATTAGTTGGAGGTCACCTGAGACTATGTAGTGAATGGCATGTCAGCCTGGGCTAGAGCAAGAACCAACCTTGAAAAGCCAAAAGGTAAAAGAAAAGCTGGGCGTGGTGGCCCTCTTCACACAGTAGCCAAATGGGATCCTTTCGCCCACTTAAAACCCTCCAGCAGTATTTTTTTTTGAGGTAGGGTCTCACTCTAACCCAGGCTGACCATGGAATTCACCATGTAGTCTCAGGCTGGCCTCAAACTCATAGCAATTGATCCTCCTACCTCTGCCTCCAGAGTGCTAGAATTAAAGGCGTACACTACCATGCCCGGCTCTCCAGCAGTTGTAATGAATCTTAGAATACCATCATGTGAGACCCCACTCCCCCTAGATCCTTCTGAACTCTTTCTATTCTCCTTGCTGCAGATTGAGCTCAGATGGTTGCAGGCCCTTGTGCTTGTGCAGCAAGTGCTCTTACCCCCTGAGCCCTCTCCCCGGCCCCTATTTACTTGTTTATTTATGGGGTGTTATGTGTGTGTGTGTGCATGTGTGAGTCCAGGTGTGTGAGAGCCATGGCATTCGTGTGAAGGTCAGAGGACAACTTGCAGATGAGTCTTCAAATCCCACCTCATTTGAGGCAGGGTCTCTTGCTGTTCAGTGCTCTCTGTTCCTGAGAGTTTGGAAAATCCTCCTGTCTCTACCTCCCTTCTGCCAGTGGGAGCACTGGGATTCCAGAAGCCTACCACATCTTCCAGTTTAAAAAAAAAAAATGATAGGAGAGAAATGGAAAGCTGGACAGCGAGAGACCGAGAGACAGAAAGGGTGGGAGAAAATGGGCACTCCAGAGACTCCAGCCACTGCAAATGAACTCCAGACACATGTGCCACCTTGTGCATCTGGCTTACATGGGTCCTGGGAAAGTGAACCTGGATCCTTTGGCTTCGCAGGCAAGCGCCTTAACTGCTAAGCCATCTCTCCAGCCCTCTCCCAGCTTTTACATGGGTGGGTAGAGGGAGTCTGGGAGCCAAACTCAGATACTCAGAATTGTACAACAAACACTTCATCCACTGAGCCATCTTCCCAGACCAAATATTTGACCTTTAAATATCTATTTGTGGCAAATGTTGCCCTCTTCCCAATCGTGATTATAAGATTTACTTTTAGGGCTGGAGAGATGCCTCAGTGGTTAAGGTGCTTGCCTTTGAAGCCTAAAGACCCAAGTGTGATTCCCTAGCACCCACATAAAGCCAGATGCATAAAGTGGTGCACACATCTAGAGTTTTGTTTGTAGTTGCTGGAGGCCCTGGTGCGCCAATTCTCTCTTCTCTCCTGTCTCTCCCCCTGCTGGGTGTGGTGGCGCACGCCTCTAATCCCAGTACTTGGGAGGCAGAGGTAGGAGCATCCCTTTGAGTTTGAGGCCAGCCTGAGACTCCATAGTGAATTACAGGTTAGCCTGAGCTAGAGTAAGACCTTACCTTGAAAAAAAAAAAAAAAAGGAAGAAGAAGAATGATTTTGAGCTAGAGAGATGGCTTAGTGGTTAAGGAAGCTTGCTGTAAAGTCTAACAATGCTGGTTCAATTCCCCAGTGCCCACATAAAGCCAGATGCACAAAGTGGCATATGCGTCTGGAGTTCATTTGCAGTGGCTAGAGGCTCTGGCATGTCCATTCTCTGCATTGCTTTCTGTCTCTTTCTGCTTTTAAATAAATAAATACACACACACATACATACATACATAAATATTTTGAAAAGATTTCTTTTTAAAAATATTGTTTATTTATTTGAGGGAGAGACATAGAGACAGAGAGAGTAACTATGGGTGCACCAGGGCCTTCTGCCTTTGCAAATTTATTCCAGATAAATGTATGTACTGCTTTGTGCATCTGGCCTTATGTGGGTACTGGGGAATGGAACCTGGGCCATCAGGCTTTGCAAGCAAGTGCCTTTAGCCACTGAGTCATCTTTCCAGCTCAAGATTTACTTTTATAATACATCTAGGAAGAAAGAGAAGGAGGAAAGAAAGAAAGAAAGAAAGAAAGAAAGAAAGAAAGAAAGAAAGAAAGAAAGAAAGAGTGCAAGAGAGAACGTATTGCCTCATAGGCACTTGCCCACAAAGCCTAGTAAGCTGGGTCCATCCCCAGGACCCATATAAAGCCAGATGCACAGTGGCACATGCATCTGGAGTTCATTTATAGTCGCTAGAAGCCCTGGAGCACCCATATTCTCTCTCTTCTTGGAAATAAACAAAAATATTCTAAAAAAAGAAGAAGCCCATGTATAAAGATGCATTATGTACATAATGATTTTGATGGTGTCTAAATGTGACAAAAGCCACAAAGGTGCTGGATACATTCAGAACTTTTGGAAACAGTTGGCTGCTCTCTAAATCATTCTATTTTGAGTTTTTCCCAGGCTGTTCCTCCTATCCAGAAAGTCATTTACCTCCATGTGCCAAATTCCCACTCCTACTTCAAGGCCCAGCTAATCGTGGCTTCCTTCTCCACAAAGCCTCCCAAAGCCACTTAGCCACTTCCTGGTAGACCACTAACTAGTGTAGAACCTCTGTGAGATTCCTGACCGCAAAACAGAAATGATATTGATGAGGCAGGGTCTGTATCTCAATCAATTCCACATCTTCTTCGAATTAGCATAGTATTTTGTTATAATGAAAATAACTTAAAAGTGAAAACACTTTCCTATTTCTAAAATTAAGCTGGGTCCAAAATTAAGCCCCTGTTATTATTATTATTATTATTGGTTTTTCGAGGTAGGGTCTGACTCTAGCCCAGGCTGACCTGGAATTCACTATGGAGTCTCGAACTCACAGTAGTCCTCCTACCTCTGCCTCCCGAGTGCTGGGATTAAAGGCGTGCGCCACCACGCCCGGCAAGCCCCTGTTAATTCTTACAGGCAACCCCATGCTGTCACTACAAACCTGTAAGACCCATGATCTGGTCCCTTCTTGCCTCTCTGATCTCATGTAATTCTCTCACCTTGGTCTTCTTTTTATTCCTCATAAACAAGAAGCCCAGTCCTGCTCTGAGTTCTCCGCACTCATTCCCTTGGTCTAAGAAGCTCTGCCCCAGTTCTGTGCATGGTGGGCATTTTCTCACTCTTCAGCGCTCAACTTAGATGTTACCAAAGCAAAGCCTTTCCCCACCCTTGTCAGTCCTATTACATCACCCTGCTTTAATGCTCAGCTGAGTTCTCATGTTGCTATTTCATATTTCTTTCATCATTTTCCTGTCTGCTTACGAACACAGTAACCCTAGTACCCAGGAAGAGGTTAAGGCTGGTCATACAGCAAGTGTTCAACACAAACTGCTGAATGAAGGTTTGCAGGATGAACATCTGTATCTTATTTTACACACAAGAAAACCGTGTCTCAGAGATGAGACATGGATTTTCCAAGGCCACAAACCAGAACATGGTAAGATAGTTCCAATCCCCCAAGTCTTTCATTGCTCCAACAGGAATGTGTGTGTGGGGGGGGGAGGGGTGGGCACCTAAATCTTCACAAAAAGGAAGCGGAGTACTGGCCAACGCCAAGGAAACCTGGGAGGAGCCCCTTCCTCCATCTCACCCTGGCCCCACCCTGTAGGAGTCTGCTGCGCACTCACTGTCCACCTGCAGCAGGTTGGACTGCAGGTCTGGGTGCAGGCGTCCTCGGGCCAAGCTGTCACTCAGGTTCCGGTTCAAGGTCAGAACATTCAGTAGAACCTGTGGGGAGGCAAAAGGGCAAAGCAATCAGAGCTGCTCCTGGGAGATAGTTCAAGTCTCCCCACCTCATCCTTGGTTCAGACTCTTCAGTCTTTAGAATGCACACACCAAGTGTCATTTGAGTTTCTCAATAGCCCGTGGAAAGACAAGTAGGACTGTGAAAACTGTTCCCATTTCACAGAGGAGGAAACTGAGGTCCAGAGAGAGAATGTGACTTCCTTTGAACTTTAAGGAATTGGTACCAGTCTTCCCTAATGTAGCCCAGTGCTCTCTTCCCTTCTTTCTGGACAAAGGAGGTTGTTAAAACAGTTGGAGGTGGGGCTGGAGAGATGGCTTAGCGGATAAGCGCTTGCCTGTGAAGCCTAAGGACCCTGGTTCGAGGCTCGGTTCCCCAGGTCCCACGTTAGCCAGATGCACAAGGGGCGCACGCGTCTGGAGTTCGTTTGCAGAGGCTAGAAGCCCTGGCGCGCCCATTCTCTCTCTCTCCCTCTATCTGTCTTTCTCTCTGTGTCTGTCGCCCTCAAATAAATAAATGAATAAAAATTAAAAAAAAGAAGTTGGGTGAAGTTCCTTCAGCTAGCAGGCAAGAAGTTCAGTTCCAGAGGTGACAACTCCTAACCACTAAACTGAATAATCCACATTATTCCCTAAACTACCTCCAACTGTTTTTTTTTTTAATTTTTTATTTATTTATTTGAGAGTGACAGACACAGAGAGAAAGACAGATAGAGGGAGAGAGAGAGAGAATGGGCGCGCCAGGGATTCCAGCCTCTGCAAACGAACTCCAGACACGTGCGCCCCCTTGTGCATCTGGCTAACGTGGGACCTGGGGAACCGAGCCTCGAACCGGGGTCCTTAGGCTTCACAGGCAAGCGCTTACCCGCTAAGCCATCTCTCCAGCCCAATTGACCCAACTTCTTAATCTCTCTGTGCTTCCATACCTCTTGTTTCCTTATTCATAAATAGAAATAAGCAGCCCTCTCTGAGTTGGGAGGTTAAAAGGGCTGATACACACCTGTGTCCAGCACTCAGTAAGAATTCTATGCTGTTAGCTATTGTTATTGTTATTATTCATTTATTTATTTTGGTTTTTCAAGGTAGGGTCTCATTCTAGCTCAGGCTGACCTGGAAATCACTACGTAGTTTCAGGGTGGCCTAGAACTCACGGTGATCCTCTTACCTCTGCCTCCTGAGTGCTGGGATCAAAGGTGTGCACCATGCCCAGCTTATTATGAATATTTTAATTCAGATAAGGATACTACAGCTCAGAGAGGTTCAGTGAGTTCCTCAGCAACATACAAGTGGAAGTGGACAACACCTAGGCTGTATAACTAAGTGAAGTCAAATTCCGAAGTGAGCTCTTCACTTGCCAAAATATGTGCCCAGTACATATGTCAGGGGCTCAAGACAGTCACAGAACTGTCTTGAGGTATTCTGGACAGTAGCAGGTCTGTCCTTTCAAAATAAGACCTGAGGGACTGGAGAGATTGCTTAGTGGTTAAGGCACTTGTCTGTGAAGCTCAGGGGCCCAGTTCAATTCCCCAGAACCCACATAGAGCCAGACGCACAAGATGGCACATGTGTCTACAGTTTGTTTGCAGTGGCTGGAGGTGGTGGCACACCCATTCTCTCCCTATCTGCCTCTTTCTCTCTCTCCAATAAATAAATAAATAAATAAATAAATAAATAAATAAATAAATAAATTTTTAAAAAGGTTTATCAAGCTAGGCGTGGTGGCGCACACCTTTAATCCTAGCACTCAGGAGGCAGAGGTAGGAGGATTGCCATGAGTTCGAGGCCACCCTGAGACTGCACAGTGAATTCCAGGTCAGCCTGAGGTAGAGTGAGACCCTACCTCAAAAAAAAAAAAAAAAAAAAAAAAAAAAGACCCTAGAGGCTGGAGAGATTGTTCAGTGGTTAAAGTGCTAGCTTGCAAAGCCTAATGGCCTGGCTTCAATTTCCCCAATATTCACTTAAAGCCAGATGCACAAAGTGGGCATGCATCCAACACAAGCTTGGCAGAAGGCTCTGATGGTGCACCCATTCTCTCTTTCCTTGCAAATTAATAATAAGTTAAATTAAAAAAAAACAACAGCCTGGTGTGGTGGTGTACTTGGGAGGTAGAGGTAGAAGGATCGCCATGAGTTCAAGGCCACCCTAAGACTACATAGTGAATTCCAGATCAGCCCGAGCTAGAGTGAGACCTGCCTTGAAAAGAAAAAAAAAAAAAAAAAAAAAAAAGAGAGAGAGAGAGAACTGCTTGTCCATTCAGATGCAGGGTAGAGGGATGGGACTTGAGGCAGACAGAACACACAGTCCAGGTGCTAAATTGCTTTTTGATTCTACTGGTTCTGCAATTTTCCCTCTCTGCTATTTGGGAAGCCAAGAGGCCTTAGGACCCCGTTTTCACTGAGAAGCTCACCATAGCACATTTGTGCCCAGTATGGGCCCAACAAACACAAAGCAATACAGCTCATGTTTGCTGTATGAGGGGTATAAAAACAATATATTGTTTTTACAATACTGTGACAACATATGATAACGTGAGATAATGTGAGGCATCCGTAACCCAGGTCACAACTTGGCTCCTGGCTGCAAAAGGCCCAGAACGTGGGACATCTCACCTGGGTCAGGCCACTGAGGCCACGGGCAGCTCCGTTGGCTCCCAGAGCGAGGTAGGTCCCACAGAGCCCCTCTGCTGGTCGGACTACAGTGGGCAGCAGGAAAGACAGTGGCCGTTTCCCAGGCTGCACGGAGTTCTCCTATGGCCAGAGGGCCGAGATGATGAGGGAGATATGGGATGAGGTTAAGTCAGGAAAAGAGCCACTGGACCGCCCATCCCACCTTTCTCCCTCTTCTACAGGGTTCACATGTTCCGCTCCTGGGAGACAGGTCAACAATTACTGTCTGTGAAAAGAGCAGTGACAGCGGGGTGTGGTGGCACACGCCTTTAATCCCAGCACGCAGGAGGCAGAGGCAGGAGGACCACCATGAGTTCAAGGCCAGCCTGGGAGTACAGAGTGAGTGCCTGGACTGGACTAGAGTGAGACCTTACCTTAGAAAAATAAATAAATAAAAGGAGAGAGCAGCGTCCCTGGATATATCATGGAAAGGAGTGAGAAGTGGATCCATTGAGGCTGCTATGAGGTAGGAAAGGACTAAGTCAAAAAAGATGGCCATGGGAGGAACGGTAGAGTCCCCACTGGACCATCCATGTGTCACACCGAAGTTCTTTGGTATCCAGACAAGGTGTGAGCCCCATCAGCCCAGCGTTATGCCGTCCTTTAATCCTAGCACTTGGGAGGCTGAGGTAGGAGGATCACTGTGAGTTTGAGGCCACCCTGAGACTACACAGTAAATTCCAGCTCAGCCGAGGCTAGAGCAAGGCCTACCTTGAAAAACAAAATACAACATACAAAAAAAAGGGACAATATGCTCACTGTACACTTGAAGGAAAGAAGGCCCACAGAGGTGGCAAAACTTCCCGTAGGTCATACTAAGACTGTGACAGAATTGGACAAGAGTTCATTAATCCCACCAGTCTCCCTGCTCCAGACTTAGCAGGGCCAAGGATGCAGTGGGCATCTTATTTCCATATAACAGAAGTTCTTAAAGGAAATAAGGAGGGAGGAGCAGCCAAACTTCTATCCCACCTAGCCTCGGGGTCTTCAGGGAAGGAGAGAAGCAAACCCTACCAGGCTGGGTGCCGAGTGGTTAGCGGTCCTATTGGGCCAGGAGAAGTCCAGCATTTGGCTGTTGAGCAGGATCCCCGAGGGGGTGATGAGGCCACTGCCAAAGGGCCGGTTTAGGGAGCTGAGGAGAGACGTGGAGTCAGGTGAGCCCTGTGGCCGTCTTCACCTCTCCCCAGCCCCTCCTTGCCTGCTGGTTCCAATGAACCCCTGTTACCTGACCACGGCGACAATGAAGTCATCAGGGCCCATGATCAGCACCTGGGCAGCTGTGGGAGCCCCATCCAGCTCATAGACAGGCAGGAGTGGGGCAGGGGCTGCCTGAGAGTCGTTGATGTGGCCCCGGAAGTAGGCGGCCTCCACCTTGCTGAAAAGGGGGTGAAGAATGAAATACGCCAAGCCCTCATTACATTCCCTGTACCTGCGATGTTTGTTTGGGCAGTTATTGATTAAACCTGCCCTCTCCCCTCGACTATTAGGCCTACGAAGGCTTAGCACACAGGAAATGTCCAGGCACAGTGGCACCTACCTTTAGTTTTAGCATGCAGAAGCCTGAAGTAGGAGGATCACTGTGAGTTTGAGGCCAGCCTGGATTAGAGTTCCAGGTCAGCCTAGGCTACAGTAAGACCCTGCCTCAAAAAAACAAACAAAAGCAACAACAAAAAAAGAAAACTTGCAGCTGGGCATGGTGGCACACACCTTTAACTCCAGCACTAGGGAGACAGAGGTAGGAGGATCACATTGAGTTGGAGGCTACCCTGAAACTACAGTGAATCCCAGGTCAGCCTGGACTAGAGCTAGACCTGACCTAAGGAAAAAAAAAATCAAAACTAGGAAATTGCCCAGGAAATAATTATCTCTTCTCATCCACATAGTGTTAACATAAAAAATCAGTTACTTGGCTCTACTGTATTTTTTTAAAATATTTTATTTATTTATTTATTTATTTGACAGAAAGAGGCAGATAGACAGAATGGGGCACTCCAAGGCCTCCAGTGACTGCAAGCTCCAGACGTATGTGCCACATTATGTATCTGGCTGACTTGGATATTGGGGAATTGAACCTGGACCCTTAGGCTTTGAAGGCAAGTGCTTTAACCATTAAGCCACCTCCCCAGCACTCTACTTTCTTTAAAAAAGTTATTTCTTTTTGTTTATTTACTTATTTGAGAGAGAATATGGGTACACCATGACCTCTTGCTACTGCAAACAAATTCTAGATGCATGTGCTACTTTGTGCATCTGGCTTTATGTGGGTACTAGAGAATAGCCCAGGCCATTAGGCTTTGCAAGAAAGCGTGTTTAACCACTGTTGGCTCTACTTTCTATAAAAGTGCCTTGGAGCTGGGCATGGTAGCACATGCCTATAATCCCAGCACTCAGGAGGCAGAGGTAGGAGGTGAGTTTGAGGCCAGCCTGGGGCTACAGAGTGAGTTCAGCCTGGGCTAGAGTAAGACCCTATCTTGGAAACCAACCCCCCAAAAAGAAGTGAAAGAGATAGAGGGAGAAAAAATGACTTAGAGCCCAATGGATGCTCTGAAAATACTTTTTGAATAAATTAACTTGATCCCTTTAACATGACGTTTGTACGTTAGAACTAAAATGCATTATGAGTATAGTTGCAGGGCTGGAGAGATGGCTTAGCAGTTAAGTGCTTGCCTGTGAAGCCTAAGGGCCCCAGTTTGAGGCTCGATTCCCCAGGACCCACGTTAACCAGATGCACAAGGGGGCGCTCGCGTCTGGAGTTCGTTTGCAGTGGCTGGAAGCCCTGGTACGTCCATTTTCTCTCTCTCTGCCTCTTTCTCTGTCTGTCGCTCTCAAATAAATAAATAAAAATAAACAAAAAAATTTTTCTTTAAAAAGGAGTATAGTTGCACACTGCAGAAGAGGGCTCGGAAAGGAAGTCAGAGCTGCAGAGTGGGAAGAAGTATTCTGAAGTGTTGTCTCCCGGCCCCGACAGAGGCTGACTGGTGCGTCCATCACCCACAGTGAATACCAATAACCTCACTGAGGAGGACCCTTTGTGGAAGGGGGGTGGGTAGGAGAGAGGAAAATGAGTATAACCTAGTGGAAATATGACCATTAGACAATATGCTCATCTGATAAAGTTCTCACTTTTAAAATGGGTGGGGGGATGGAGAGATGGCTCAGCGGTTAAAGGTGCTTGCTTTAAAGCCTCATGGCTTTGGCTCGATTCCCCAGCACCCACATAAAGCCACATGCACAAAAGTGGTGCCTGCAACAATTGGAATTCATTTGCAGGAGCAAGAGGTCCTGGAACACCCATTCCTCCCTACTTTCTCTCTGCTTACAACATATATATGTATGTATGTAATAAAAGAAAGGTCTGATGTTGACACCCCCCCCCAAAAAAAAAAGAGAGTGTAGTTAGAGCTGGATGTGATGTTTCTTGCTTGCAATCCCAGCATTCAGGAGGCTGAGGCAGGAGGATTATGAATTCTGGCTCAGACTAGACTACCTAGAGCTCCAGCATGTGTCTGGAGTTTGATTGCAGTGGCTGGAGGCCCTGGTGAGCCAATTTTCTCACTCTCCTAAATTAAAAAAAAAGGCCAGTCTATTGGGCTTGCCTCAAAAACAAACAAACAAACAAAACAAAACAACAAACAGCAACAAAACGTGAACAGCTGGGTCCAGATAGATCAGGTACCCTGCTAAGATGAAGAAACAGTGACATGGAGCAGACAGGAAAGGTAAAATGTGAGCAGAGGGATCTGGTGTCACAGTGCCGGTTGCATTAATCTGAGATGAACCTGAAACTTTATGAGATTTTCTGATTTCCCCCCCACCCCCAAGGTCTCTGCAGCACTTGGGGTCCATCCCTAGCACCCACCTGAGCATGTCGTCCATGCTCTCAGTTATGGTGGAATCGTAGGCAGGATCTCCCAATCTGCTGGCCAAGGCCAAGGCAATCTTCAGGGTCTGGAAACATAGCAGGGATGGGAAGAGGCTGCTGGGCCCCTCCCACATCCCCACTCAGAGGATCCTCGCATACAAGGAAACTCAAAAGGTGTTGTAGTACTGCTCTAAGAAGGCACTACATCTCCCCCTCCCCAGTATCCCCAGATCCACGTGAGGTCGACAGGTAGGCCTTACCTCTGCTATCCAGTGAAGAGCCTGTTCACGGGATACCAGGCTGGTAAGATTGAAGCCCTCCAGGATGTTGAGAGCACTGATGAGGGCAGGGCCTGTGTGCGGGGGTGGGGGGCTGAGAACCAGGTGGCCTGGAAGGACGGGGAATGAATGGATGGCAGGAGATGGGTCACCTTCACATCCCACATCTAGTCTGCACGCCCCGCCAGCTCACACACACCGAACACCCTCATCAAATGAGGAAATGGAAGCACTGTGAGTTCATAGGGACCCACTCAGGTTCACATGCTAAGTCAAAGGCAAGGCCAGGACTTGAGTCCAGACATGGGTCTTCAGTTTTTTCTATCACAAGAGGAAACTAAGACTGACGAGGGCTGTACTGTGCTCACCTAGGCAGCACAGACACTAAAATTGGAAGGGGGCTGTGGCCTGCTGAGAGACACATTACAAGCCATTGGTAAAACAGGGATAGGTGACCAAATGTCCATATATTCCTAGTACCCCCAGGATACTGCCCAAGGCCCCAGTGGTCTCACTTAACCCGAAACCTCTTGGCAACAGCAGTCTCTTCTTCCTACTCTGTTATTTGGATATTAAATGAATAATGACACATAGCACTGACATTAAGTACTTAACTCTTTTAATCACCCTTATTCTACAGGGGCAGAAATGGAAGCACAAGAAACAACTGGACCCAGGTTATAGGAGATGACGGGCCCAGGTTATAGGAAAACCCAGAGTGGTCAAAGTACTGGATTGCTGAGACAACTCAGGCTAGGAAGGGAAAATGGATAATCTAATAGACACTCATTCCTGCCTATGGTCAAGACAGCTGCCTAGGTTATGTCATCGAATTCTCATAGGCACCCTGAGATGTGGACACTATTACTGCCACCATTATTTTTATTTATTTATTTAATTTTGGGTTTTTTTTTTGAGGTAGGGTCTCACTCTAGCTCAGGCTGACCTGGAATTCACAATGTAGTCTCAGGGTGGCCTCGAACTCACAGCGATCCTCCTACCTCTGCCTCCCGAGTGCTGGGATTAAAGGAAACTGTCTCCATGACCATCATAAAGAGTTCAGTCTAGGGCTGGAGAGATGGCTTAGCAGTTAAGCGCTCGCCTGTGAAGCCTAAGGACCCCAGTTCGAGGCTCGGTTCCCCAGGTCCCACGTTAGCCAGATGCACAAGGGGGCGCACGCGTCTGGAGTTCGTTTGCAGAGGCTGGAAGCCTTGGCGCGCCCATTCTCTCTCTCTCCCTCTATCTGTCTTTCTCTCTGTGCCTGTCGCTCTCAAATAAATAAATAAAAATTTTAAAAAAAATTTAAAAAAAATTTAAAAAAAGAAAAGTTACTACTTTAAAAAAAAAAAAAAAGAGTTCAGTCTACACTCAGGTTTAGATGGGATTCGGTCCGACAAATTTGTCAACACAGAACCCAATCAAGGAAACCTACGAGACTAGGTATAGCTCAATAATGGAGCACTTGTCCTAAATGCAAAGCTCGGGGCTCAATTCTCAAAACAAGTAACAACAAAAACAACCCATAAAACAGAAGAAAAACTTATGTACAGAATCCCCAATTTGCAGGTTTGAGCCTTTGGCTACAGATTTGCCCCCATATCTTAAACACTTGGGATAACTAATCCCATGGCTACTTCAGACAATGGGCTGGCTCTGATTTGCTTTAACAGTTGGCTGCCCAGGCAACTCATTGCCTCAGTGTCTCTCCTGTGAAATGGGAAGGAGTTTCCAAGTCAAAAGGATGTGGCCATGGACTGGGAGCTTTTCCTGAGTGGGAGACCCTGGGAGCTGGGGGAGAGGTCACCTCTGTACACTCCACACACAGGCTTCTCCACGAGGGCACTGTAGTTACTGAAGTCCTCTTCAGTTATGACACCCCCTGCACGCTGAGCCTAGAGGCAAAAAAACAATAAAGAACAACCACCACCCAGGCTAGAGAGATGGATTAGCAGTTAAGATGCTTGACTGCAAAGCCTAAGAATCCAAGTTCGATTCCCTAGTACCCATGTAAGCCAGATGCACAAGGTGGCACATGTGTCTGGAGTTTGTTTGCAGCAGCTGGAGCTGATGTGCCCATTCTCTCTCTCTCTGCCTCTTTCTCTCTTTTTCAAATAAATAAATAAAAATAAAATATTAAAAAGTGACCACCCACCACCATGAACATATGGGCTTGGCATATGAGATATATATATATATACATGTGTCTATAACAGACAGATCAACTGTTTATAACTTTTGTCCTTAACACCCATTGGCCTGATTTCTGTTGCCAGGGGTTAATTTTTCTTATTCTATAATTTCAAATAAATATAGTTAGAAACTACACAGAAAGAAAGGCAGGGCCCAGGTATGGTGGCGCATGTCTTTAATCCCAGCATGGGGAGGGAGTAGAAAGAAAACCAAGTCATGGGCTGGAGAGATGGCTTAGCGGTTAGGCGCTTGCCTGTGAAGCCTAAGGACCCCAGTTCAAGGCTCGATTCCCCAGGACCCACGTTAGCCGAATGCACAAGGGGGCGCACGCGTCTGGAGTACATTTGCAGTGGCTGGAGGCCCTGGTGTACCCATTCTCTCTCTCTCTCTCTCTCTCTCTGCCTTTTTCTCTCTCGGTCTGTCGCTCTTAAATAAATAAATAAATAAAATAAACAAACTCTTACTATGAAATAAAGTTAAGAAAATAATAAAGGTGTCTGCAGTATTAAACATTTAAAAAAAAGAAAAAGAAAGACCACCAAGTCAGCCTGGGCTAGAGAGTGGAGAACATGCTTCAAGACACCCCCACACACACACCACCACCACCGAAAGTGAAAGAAAGAAGGCGGGGAAAAGATAAAGGAGGAAAGAGCGTGTTCTTGTGGTGGGGTCCTTGGGCATGTGCCACCTCGGTCATGCTTACCTCGGCCACCATCTCCAGGGTGAGGTTGCCACCATTGTAGAAGGCCGCCGGGCCAGAGACGCCAAGAGTGTTCAGCACCTCGGCCAGGTCCGGCCGGCGCAGCAGGGAGCCGGGCAGGGGTGGGTGGCCCAGTGGCAGGAAGGTCTCCAGGAAGCGCTCAGATGCATTGGGAGGCAGCTGCTCTGCCAAGGCGCGGGCTGCGGGCAGGGACAGGAGGCTGGGCAAGGGATGCCTGGGCTGGACCGGATGGCTGAGACGCGCAATAGGTGAGGTGAATGAGGACTGAGTGACTGACCCTAAGTGCTCTGGGCCCCCCAGGAGCCTGTTATAGGGGAGCCAGGGATACATACAGGTTCTTCCTAGATCCTCTCATTAGAGAGCCGCTTCCAGGTGAGGGTGGGATGGGAAAAGGAAGAAGTGTGAAGAGCAAGTTGGGAGTTCCTCTTTGGCTTGGGTCCCAAATCTCAAAGGCCTCCCATCAACTTTGTACCTCTAACCCCCACCCCACCCCGAATCCCAGGCCCCACTGACCTAGATCATGGGTCACGTTGAAGCCTTCTTGGGCCACAGCAGCTGCGAAGGCCAGGGCTTGGGACCATGGCAGCCTGAGGGGGCCGGAGAGCAGGGGGTGGAGGAGGTCCTGGGGGGAGGAGGAGGGGTTCTGGGGGGAGGGGGGTTCCTGGGAAGGAGAATCCTGGCAAGGGAAGGGGAGTTGGGAAGGAAAGAATCCAGGAGGGCTGGAGAAGGCCACCCCAGGAGCGATGCAGGCAGGGGCCACTGGTCTCCGAGGGAAGGTCTTTACCTGCCATAGAGCTGGTGAGCTTCGTGAAGCCCTTTCACCATTCCGGGGACCCCAACCAAGAGCCCAGGCTGGGCGAGGCGGGCAGGCGAGGGAGAGAGGAGACCAGGTCACTGGAAGGAGGGGGCTGGGCTGAACTCCTCAGAGCCCCAAGCCAGGGATGGCTGGCACAGGGGAGAGATACAAGGCCAAGTATCCCAGGGGAGGGACAAGCTTCTTCTAGGAGGTGCCTACCTCTCCCATGCCCCTGATTTCCTACATTCAAATATCGAAAGTCCTTTACTTCATGTAGTAGAGGGGATTTAATAAATGAAGCACTCCCTTTCAAGAGGCAGGACAGAGTCTGGATAAAATTCATTTACAAGCCAGGTGTGGTGGCGCACGTCTTTAATCCCAGGCAGAGGCAGGAGGATCACTGTGAGTGCAAGGGTTAGGCAGCCCTGTGACTACATAGTGAATTCCAGGTCAGCCTGGGTGTCTAGAGTGAGATTCTACCTTGAAAAAAGAAAAATTCTTTTTTTTTATAAAGGAAAATTTCTTTCTTTTTCTTTTTATTTTTAATTTTTTTAATTTATTTTTTATTTATTTGAGAGCGACAGACAGAGAGAAAGACAGATAGAGGGAGAGAGAGAGAATGGGCGCGCCAGGGCTTCCAGCCTCTGCAAACGAACTCCAGACGCGTGCGCCCCCTTGTGCATCTGGCTAACGTGGGACCTGGGGAACTGAGCCTCGAACCGGGGTCCTTAGGCTTCACAGGCAAGCGCTTAACCGCTAGGCCATCTCTCCAGCCCTCTTTTTATTTTTTTAAAATTCTTTTTTAATTGATATATTACACATCTGGATAGCAGCTCTACTTGTCTTTTAAAATGATGGGCAGGGCTGGAGAGATGGCTTAGGGTTAAGCGCTTGCCTGTGAAGCCTAAGGACCCCAGTTCAAGGCTCGATTCCCCAGGAGCCACGTTAACCAGATGCACAAGGGGGCGCACGCGTCTGGAGTTTGTTTGCAGTGGCTGGAGGCCCTGGCGCGCCCATTCTCTCTCTCTCTCTCTGCCTCTTTCTCTCTCTGTCTGTCATTCTCAAATAAATAAATTAATTAATTAAAATGATGGACAAGGGGCCTTCGTTTAGCTAATTAATTGTCACCCCACCATTACTCTGAGCTGTGATAATTCAGAAGCGTGCCTGGGTTTCACCACTGCACTGAACACCTACGTTTTGTTCTTTGCTCTCAGTAGATAGTAAGTGGGTTTGCTTCTAGCAGTTGCTCTCTAACCTTCTAACACCACTGAGAGAAGTAGGCTGGGGAAGTTACAGTCATCAGGTTGAGAGTGAGTTTGAGCACAACAACAGCGTAACACTTCAGGTTACTCAAGGGTGGCCTTGTATTTTCTTCCTAAACTCAGGCACATAAGATTGCTTAGAGAAGTAGGACGTTGCGGCATTACCTGTTATCACGTATCCACATATTTTTTATTGTTCTTTTTTTTTGAGCCTTAACCACGAAGCCATCTCTCCAGTCCTGTTGTTCATTATTTTATCTGGGGGTGAGGGTATGCTGCCTATCTTTATATAGCCTAAGAGCATCCTGCTACACATTAATGCCTATGTTATCAGAAGGGCCATGAAGGGAGACCTCCCCCTATCCTTTGGACCCCTCTCTTCTCACCAGGGTCCCCACCTTGGTTTCCCAGGACCTCTGGAGGGCCTCTTCCCTGAGGGCTCCTGGCGCAGACTCTCGGAAATCAATTAGGCGGCTCTCATTTCGTCGGATATCGTGAACCAGCATCACGCCCCCACTGGGAAAGACACAGCATGGGGAAGGTGGAGATGACGTGTCAACCCTCTGAAACCGCTCCCTGCTAAGCCCCAGTGCTAAGGGCTGTGGTCTGGCTGTCACCCTCTGTCAGATATTGGAGCCCCCTTCCCAGAGTCGAGGCTCAGAGATTCAGCCATTTTGCAAAGGCTGAAACGAAGGGTGGAAGGTAAGGGGACCTAGGTTACTGGAGACTTTAATCCCTGATTAAGAAAAACCCAGAGACTGGGAGAACAGGATGTTCTGTACCCAGCCCCCACTTTATATTAGAGCTGGAAACTTGCCAGCTTCCTGCACCTGCCTACTTGGTATGCCCCTGCCACTCCCCCAGGACTGGATTATGTAAGGATAGAGCGCAAAGCCTAAAGGGGGTCTGGAGGGCTGGTCTCGTATAACCCAAGATACTGAGTTTATCGGCTAGTTCCTTTTCTGTGGCTTATTTACATCTGAGGTAGTGCTTGCAAACTTAAATGCCTGCATTCAGGTGACAAAGTAAGGAGGGCGGGACAGATAAACAAACAACAGAGAGCAGGAATTACACACGCGCGGCCGCAGCACCTGCGCCAGCATGGGATGACTGCGGCCGTGTGGGAATGTGGGCTCTGTTACCAGATCTAATTGCTCAAGATGCTGGAGATCTGGATTTTTATGAAAACTCTCGCCTTTTTAACAAATTTTTTAAAAAACACTTTTAGGGGCTGGAGAGAGAGAGCTTAGCGGTTAAGGCACATGCCTGCGAAGCCTAAGGATCCAGATTCGATTCTCCGAGTAAGCCAGATGCACATGGTGGCGTGTGCGTCTGGAGTTTGTTTGCAATAGCTAGAGGTCCTGGTGCGCCCATTCTTTCTCTCCCTCTCTCCCTAATAAACAAATAAATAAATAAATCTTTATAAAAAAAAAAGTCTTTGGATGTGCAGGGGCTGGGGAGATGGATCAATGGTTAAAGGCACTTAATTTTGAAACCTAACAACCTGGGTTCAGTTCTCCAGTCCTCATGTAAAAAACCAGATGCACAAAGTGGCACATGTGCCTGGAGTTCATTTACAGTGGCAGGAGGCCTTGGAGTACCCATTCTCTCTCTCAAATAAATGAAACTATTTTTTTAAGCAAATTAAGTATGCCAGCTGGGCATAGTGGCCAACACCTTTAATCTCAGCACTCGGGAGTCAGAGGTAGGAGGATCACGAGTTCTAGGCCACCTGAGACTATATAGTAAATTCAAAGTTAGCCTGGGCTAGAGTGAGACCCTACCTTGAAAAAAAAAAATAAGTGTGCAAAATCAGTCTATGTGCTGAGTTTGGTTTATGGGTGACTAGTTGGAAACCTCAGAGTTCTGACCCTGAGGTTGGAGGGATGGCCCAGTGGTTAAAGGCTCTTGCTTACAAAGCCTGACAGCCTGGATTCAAGTGCCCAGTGCCCAGGTGAAGCCAGATGCACAAAGTAGTGCATGTGTCTGGAGTTCATTTGCAGTGGCAGTAGGCCTTGGCGCACCCATTCTCTTTCTCTCTTTCTATATATATGTCCCTCTGTCTCTCAAATAAATACATAAGTACAATATGTTAAAAAAAAAAAAAAGAGTTCTGGAGCTTTTTTTGTTTTGTTTTCTGAGGTAGGGTCTCACTCTAGCCCAGGCTGACCTGGAATTCACTACGTAATCTCAGGGTGGCCTTGAACTCACTGTGATCCACCTACTTCTGCCTCCCAAGTGCTGGGATTAAAAGCATGCGCCATCACGCCAAGCTCGGAGCTTATTTTTGGTGGACAGAATTGCAGGGATTTGTGAGTGACCCTAAAAGTTTAAGTGCCACTGTCTTAACTGACAGTATTCCTTACTGTGCATCTCACTTTGTATGTCACAGACTTCCTCTCCTGGTGGAACTAAAGAAGCTACTAAAGGGCTGGGGAGATGGCTCAGCAGTTAAGGTGCTTGCCTGCAAAACCTAACTACCCAGGCTTGATACCCCAGTACCAGAATAAAATCAGATGTACAAAGTGGCGCATGCATCTGGAGTTCATTGGCAGCAGCTGGAAGCCCTGGTGCACCCATTCTTTCCAGCGACCCCCTGTCTCCTTGCAAATAAATAAATTAAATATTTCTTTAAAAAGCTACTGAGCTGGGTTTGGTGGCACACGCCTTTAATCCCAGCACTCGGAAGGCAGAGATAGGAGGATCGCAGTGAGTTTTAGGCTACCCTGAGACTATATAGTGAATTCCAGAGGGAGACCTTACTTCAAACAAACAAAAAGGAGCTACTGAAGGTACCGTCATGTCTTCCGTAGGGTAGTTCTGCTCTCCTGACTCCACCCAGGGAGGGTATTGACAAAAGAAAATGCAAGGAATTGGAGCCCAGCACCACCTCTGCTCAGAGAAACCTGGCCCCTCTGCCAGGCCTACAGGCCAGGAGACAGGAAGGAGGCTTCCGGGACCCAGAGCTGCACTGGGTCTCATCCAGTTCCTTACCCGCCCAGGCCAGAACTCTGTGGAGCCACAATCCCCAAACACAAAGCTGCTGCCACGGCTGCGTCCACGGAAGAGCCCTGTTTACTGAGCACCTCCATGCCCAGCGATGTGCAACGGGTAGCATCGGTCACCACAGCACCCTGCTGGAAGATCTGGGAGGCAGGAGGTGGTTAGTAGGGACCTACCCCCCCCCAACACCCAGAAGCTCTGCAGAGGAGGTACTTCGCACCCCTGATTCTCCCCCATCACCTTGCCTTATGACCCGATGGGATCCCTTCTTCACCGGGTGGCTCTCATGCCCCAGAACCCTGTCCTTTGGGACTTTTCTTTGTCTCTTCCAAGGCCCCACCCTCTCCCCTTCCCACTTCCTAGCCTTCTCCCACCACCCTAGTGCCCACAGCCCTCCCAAGATTTCCTTCTCTCCCTCTCCACCCCCAACCCCCTGCCCCAAGCTCCCTCCCTCTGCCCCACAGGCCTCTCGCACCTGGGGATCTCCGAAGTAGATCTGCATGACCAGCGCCACGGTGACGCCGGTGGCGAACGTGAGGCAGGCGGTGACGATGACCGTGAGCCCGTCCTGGCGGCAGGAGCACTCCGAGGCCGCGGCGGAGAACGGGTCCTTGCGCGTCTCCCGCAGGGGCGACCCGTCCTGGCTGCCCATCTCCGACGACGACGAGGGCAGCCGCTGCAGCCGCGCCGACTTCAGGAAGGAGTCGGGGTCTGCGGGGGTGGGGGGTGCGGCCCGAGGTCGGTCTGGCAGTCCCCTCCCTGGCCCTGTGGTCCTCGGGGGGGCCCCAGGTGTTCCACGCCGCCCTTCGCCCCGCCCCTGCCACACACACACCTCCCCCGCCAGCGTACCCCAGGCTGGCGGGGAGGCTGGTCCGCAGCTAGAAAACCAGGATTCCAGCTCCTGGCTAATACCCTAGGCCAAGTGCCCCCCGACATAGATAGGTACCAGGGCTAAGAAGAGCAGAGAAAGGGGGTTGTTCAGCCCTCCCTGGAAACCCTATCCTGTCCCCACTTGGGCCTCAGCCTTGCGCGCAAGGAGGCAGCTATCAGGCAGGACCCTGGTTTCCAGCCTTGCAGCACTCATCGGCTCATTCAACAACTATGAAGAGCCTACTGTGTGCTGCTCCATGCTAGATGCTGGCGGGAAAGGAAGAGAGAGGTTCACAGGTTAGTGGAGTGGAGGAAAACACGCAATAAACAAGCAGGCATGCAATTACAAGTTGTGCCGAGTGCTACAAAGGAACAGGAGGATGAGATGACAGAGAACATTGGTGAAGGGAGAAAGAGGGTGGCTTAGCAGGGACATCAGGTGAGGCCTCTCTGAGGAAGGTCACTTTAAAGCAGAGAACTGAGAAATGAGAAAGCCAACCACAGGTAGGCGAACAAGGAGTGCCCATACAGAGTACCAGGAAGTGGGAGCAACAGGTGCCAAGGCCTTACTGTGGGATGAGTTTGGAACGTTTCTTTTTATGAGAGGTGGGTGGTTTTTGAGGTAGAGTCTCGCTTTAGCCTAGGCTGAATCTGTAATTCACTATGTAGTCTAAGGCTGGCCTTGAACTAACAATGATACTGAGCCACTATGCCTGGTGGTTCCACACATTTGAAACACACACACACACACACAAAACCCAAGGCCTCAGGGTTCTGGTGTGTCAGGAAAAAGCAGTAAGGGTAGCGTCTAGGCCCCATGCAGAGCCTCACTATGTAGATCAGGCTGACCTCAAACTCCTCCTGTCTCACTGCTGTGATTGCAGGTGTGAGCCACCATGCCTGGTTTATCTTCCTTAAGAAATATCATGGGAGCCAGGCATGGTGGCGCACGCCTTTAATCCCAGCACTCGGGAGGCAGAGGTAGGAGGATGGCTGTGAGTTCGAGGCCACCCTGAGACTACATAGTGAAATCTAGGTCAGCCTGGGCTAGAGTGAGACCCTACCTCGAAAAACAAAACAAAACAAAAAATTACTGAGAAAAAATAAAAACAGACAACAAAAAAGACAAACTCAAAAAATTGCTGAGCCAGGCGTGGTAGTGCACAGCTTTATTCCCAGCACTCAGGAGGCAGAAGTAGGAGGATTGCCGTGAATTCGAGGCCACCCTGAGACTACATAGTGAATTCCAGGTCAGCCTGGACTAGAGTGAAACCCTACCTCAAAACCAAACCAAACAAAACAAAAAATGCTGAGAGGCTGGAGAGATGGCGCAGTGGCTGGAGGCCCTCTTGCCCATTCTCTCCCCCTCCCCCTGTCTGCCTCTTTCTCTCAAATAAATAAATAAAATATATTTTTAAAAATTGCTGAGGGGCTGGAGAGATGGCTCGGCAATTAAGACACGTGCCTGCAAAGCTTAACAACCCAGGTTCAATTTCCCAGTACCCATGTAAAGCCAGATACACAGTGGCACATGCATCTGGAGTTTGTTTGCAGTGACTGGAGGATCTGATGTGCCCATTCTCTCTCTTTCCCTCTCTCTCTCTCCCCACAAATAAATACATTTTTTAAAAAATTATTTAGTTATTGGATTTTTGAGGTAGGAGCTCTAGCCCAGGCTGATCTGGAATTCACTACGCAGTCTCAAGGTAGCCTAGAACTCACAGTGATCCTCCTACTTCTGCCCCCTGAGTGCTGCGATTAAAGGCATGTGCCACCATCCTGCCTTAAATTTTTTTTTCAAATTCATTTATTTGAGAGTGACAGAGAGAGAAAGAGGCAGATATAGAGAGAGAGGGAGAATGGGCACGCCAGGGCCTCCAGCCACTGCAAACGAACTCAGATGTGTGTGCCCCCTTGTGCATCTGGCTAATGTGGGTCCTGGGGAATTGAGACTTGAACCGGGGTCCTTAGGCTTCACAGGCAAGTGCTTAACCGCTAACCCATCTCCCCAGCCCCCACCTTAAATTTTTTTTATTTAAAAAATATTTTAAATTGCTGAGAGGCTGGAAAGATGGCTTAGCGGCTAAGGTGCTTGCCTGTGAAACCTAAGGATCTTGGTTTAATTCCCCAGTACCCATGTAAGCCAGATGCACAAGGTGGCACATGTGTCTGGAGTTTGTTTACAGTGGCTAGAGGCCCTGATGTACCCATATTCTCTCTCTCACACACTCAAGTAAATAATAAAAAAGAAAATAAATTGCTGAGTACATACCATGTATACTGTGTAGGTGCTAGGACAATAAATGTTATTGACACATAAAAGGACAAGACACTGGTAAAAGGTTGGTTTGGGACCAGAAAAGTCAGGAAACAGAGGCAGGAGGAGCACCATGAGTTTGAGACCATCCTGGACTGATGTGATGATCCAGGTCAGCCTAAGCCACAGAGTGAGACTTTGTCTAAAAACAAACAAATAGGGGCTTGAGAGATGGCTCAGCAGTTAAAGGCACTTGCTTGCAAAGCCTCATGGCCTGAGTTCAAATCCCCAGGACCCATGTAAAGCCAGATGCACAAAGTGGTGCACACAACTGGATTTCTTTGCAGTGACAGGAGGCTCTGGTGTACTCATTCCACTCCCTTTACATGAAAATCAATACATAAAATATGAAAACTGTCTGGTGCGCCCATTCTCTCTCTCTTCCTCTATCTGTCTTTCTCTCTGTGTCTGTCGCTCTCAAATAAATAAATAAATTAATTAAAAAATATATGAAAACTGAAAATAAAAAATAGAGCGGGTGTGGTTGCATGTGCCTCTAATTCCATCACTCAGGAGGCAGAGGTAGGAAGATTGCTGTGAGTTCGGGGCCAGCCTGTGACTACAAAGTAAGTTCCAGGTCAGTCTGGGCTAGAGTGAGATCCTACCTCAAAACAAACAAACAAATAAATAAATAAAAATCTCTAGTCTCTTAGGAGAAAGATGATGGGCTTAATTTTGATGATTCTAAATTTATGGAAACAAGGAGTTGCTGCCTGAATGTAGCTGGCATCAAAGATATCTAATTTTTATCTTTTTTGTTTTATTTATTTATTTTGGACAGTGTCTTATATACCCCAAGCTGGCTTTGAACTCCCTGTGGGGCTGGGACTAACTTCTAACTCCTGATCCTTTCTGTACCTTTCTCTGAAGTGCTGGGATTATAGGTGGTGTGAACTCACACACCCAGCTTTCCCCATTCTTTTCAGGGAATTTTCTTTTAGGAGCACCCTTGCCCCTTCCTCAGCCAATTCCTTCATCCTTGACCAGCATGATTATATGACACAGACCAGAACAGGCATTGTTTTTCTTTTCTCCTCCTCTTCTCTCTCTGTGTGTGTGTTGTGGTATATGTATGTGGTGTGTGTATGTGGTGGTATGTGTGTGTGTGCAGATGCACATGCCCTGGGCATGTGTGTGGGGAGGCCAGAGGAGAACGTCAGAGACACTCTTCTATTGCTCATCTGTTTTGTTTCCTCGAGGCAGTCTCTCACTGAACCCGTAGCTGCCATTTTCAATCAGACTGGCTCATCAGCAAGCCCCAGCAATTCTCCATTCTCTCTTCCCTGCAGGATTGGGGTTACAGGCATGTATGACCATGCTCAGCTGTTTATGTGGGTGCTGAGGAATCAAAATTAGGGCAAACTGGGTCCTCTAAGGCCCTCATGCTTGCAGGGCAAGTTACCCACTGAGCCATCTCCCCAGCCCAGAACAAACATTTCTCTACAGTGGCTGGTTCGTGGACATACATGTGACCCAAAACCACGACATCAGTGCTCAAAATTTGTTCTTTTGCTTGAACTACTGGGAAAAGGAAAAGCTTGCTTTTGGTCTGGGTTGCTAAGCTAATAGAACATTAAGTCTATAGCTGCTGGAACATCTCACCCCTAATATGATGAGAGGCTTTCTGATGATAATGGCCACAAAAAGGAAGGCAGAACAGAAGATGGAGAAAATTTCATTGCTTTTTAGGACCTTGATCCATCTATGCCTGAAGCTCTATTTTCTTGGACTTTTCAGGTACACAATCCAATTTTTTTTTCTTTTTAGATGATACTGTTTTAGCTGGTTTTATAATAAAGGAACCCTGAGTAGAGTTGATAATGTGAGTCCAGTGTTCACAACAGAGATTTTTGGCTAGAGACTGAAGTCACCCAATCATTGGCTTGCTTACTTACTTAAAGAGGAGAGTCACTAAAGTTTTTTGAACTAAAGAGTGGCATGACCAGAAGTTCAGAGCAGTGGATGTTCTGTGGCGGGGGCAGAGGCAGGAAGGATGGCGAAGGACTTATGAGTAAAACTGTTACGACAGATAGTGGCTTAGTCTACAGTGGTGATGACAGGATAGAAAATAGAATTTAGGAGGACAGAGAATACCAGATCACATTTTGGTAATGAAAGGAAAACAGGGACTAGACTTCTGCATTAGGAACTGGATAAATGGCAGTGTCATGAATTGAGAATAGCGTGGAGGAAGAGGGGGTGTATGGGGAAGAAATGAAGATTTCAGCATAGAACATGTTGAAAGAGGCACTTGCAAGATACTAATGTCTAGGAGAGGGAGATACATGTGGGTCCCATGTGGAAGAAAATATTTCCTAACCTTGGAGTGGCCACTATCCAGCTCCATTTTGCATAGGGCCTGCTGTGGGATGCCTGACAATTGATTTTGGAAAATGTCAGACTAGAGGCACAACCAAGGTCCAGGCTCAGAAGAAGGGGTAGTGCCACTAGGTGGCACTACTAGGTCGAGAATATAGAAGGTCATGTTAGCCAAAAGACTGATCTACCAGGACCAAAGGACCTTAGAACTTGGAAGCGGAGCTAAGTGCCTTTGACATGCTTGTGCCAATATGATGCCAAGGTCCTGGGTACCCATGAGGCATGTCCCTTGGAATCTTGGCGCACAACCCTGCAATAAGGTTTAAGTTCCCAAAAGCTCAGGTAAACCAAGGTCTCTGCTGTATGTCTAGGATTACGTGTTCTGCCACTGAACTACATTTCCAGTCCCCTCACTGCTGAATTTCTGTACACACGAGGACAGTGCCTGTACTGAATTTCCTCAAAATATTCCTGAGATCTTGGAACCTCCCTTCCCTACCATTATTTCATCCTGAAATATCCTCTAACTCATTTACTCATTCATTTATTCCTTCAACAATTATTCTTTGAGTGTCCCTGCCCTCAGGGGGGCTTACAGTAATGGAGCCCAAATAAATAATCACAGGCTTTTATAAATGCTATGATATTAACAGGGGGTCAGGAGAGGATAGATCAAGTGTTCCAAGCTGTAAATGAAGACAGACAAGCATTCTTTATTGAGTTGGAAGAGAAAAACTAAGGCACAGTATGAGGTAGGTACACCTACTGTAATATTGCCAGGGCAATGCTAAGAGAACAAAACCATCACTCCTGATCTCTGAATAAAAGACCTGACTCAGGCTGGTATCCACCAGGACACACCTTTCCCACACCTCTCCCCGCTACCTCCTGATTCCAAGACTATTCCGCCTAGAAGCTTTGATCCACAGCCCTGACATTTGATGGCCCAAAGCCTCCACGCTCCACCCTTACCGTCCCATCGTACGTAAAGTGCAATCCAGTCGGGGTTGGAAAGGGTTGTTGGTCAGGGCCAACTGACCAGACAGTTGTGAAGGGGGTGAGAATTAGGGGTTGTCAGGCCAAGAACAGCTGTGGAAGAGCCAGGCTAGAGAGAGCTGGTCCAGAGAAGTGGCATTGGCTAGGCCAGTAAGGGATGAGAACCAAGTGCAGGGCCAGGGAGGAAAAAAGAGGGAGGCAGAGGATGCTCTAATGCCAGGAAGTGACGTTGAGGGAAAGAAGGCTGGGGGATGGAGGATGAGGAATGGAAGACAAGACAGCGATGGGCCACATGGATGGGAGAGAGAGCACTGGGAAGGAATACTGAGAGAGCTCTTGGCCCCCAGGTCTCTCCTAAGCCCTGTTTCTTCTCTCCCCTCCCCCACCCATCCTCCCTCCACTTAATTTTCTTAGCATATGGTTAAGAACACAGTGCAGTTTGGAGATTGCTTCTCACCTAGGGATCAGGTTATCTCACCAGTATCCAAGCCATGGTTCTGGAAAGGGTAGGGTAATGCACAGGACAGCAAGTGCCTTCTAGTCCCCAAGGACTTTGAGAGGTCATGCAGTCTATCCCCTTGTCTCCCAAAAGCCCAGGGCTCCCAGCCATAGGGGAATCTTATTTGCCTTACCCATCCCTGGACATGAGGGGAATCTCAGCATCTCTCCAGACTCTTTGCTTCCCATAAGTCCTTGGCTGTGGGAAGTTCTTAAGACCTAAGATTCTATTCCTCCTACCGCAGTCTCTGACTTGGTTTCTCCTACCCTGTCCTCTGTGGCTACAGAGAAGCTTCTACTGGGTGATCGCAGCTGTTCCTGAGGGATCTCCCCTCCAGCATTTCCTTGCTTCTCGGTAGGCTCTTCCTAAAAGGTAATGCTAAGCCCTCCTACTGCAGTCCCTGGCAACCTCTTCTTGTCGCATCCTACGCCTCCAAAGCAGAAATGCACCCCCTTCCCCACGAGACAGTTAACAGAGACAAGAGAAGAGAGGGTGCAGGAGGAAGGAGATGAATTAAGGAGATGGAGACTGACAGTGGATGCTCGAGACAGGTTGAAGGGAGCACTTTGCACTTCCCAGAGCTTGGGGCAGGGACAGGGGCCAGTGGGCCTCACCGGTATCGGGGTCTCCCAGGAAGGCATCTTCGTCTTTGCGGCCTCTGAGCGGGGCTGCAGGCGCCGGCTCATCCTCGGGCAGCCGCGGGAAGCTGGTGATGCTCATGTAGTCCACGGGCGAGTAGGCGCCCAGGGCGCTCTCCTGGCTGGCCTCGTTCTCCGCCGCCATCCTCGCCCGCACCCCCCAGCAGCGCAGCGCCTGCCGGAAGTGGCAGCGGCGGGGGTGGGGGTGCGAGGGCGGAGGGCGGGGTCTGAGCGCCTGGACAGCCGGGAGGGGGCGCCCCCACCCTGGCCGTGTCCGCGTCGCTCTCGCCCCCAGCCGGCCTTCGGTCCACAGCCTGCAGCCTTGCAGCCGTGCGCGCAGGTGCGTGCAGGAGGACCGGGGAGTCAGCGCAGAGGACGAGCATGCTGCCCCTGGCCCCGCGTGCGATCCTGGGCCGAACCCAGGGGGCTGACCACTGACCCGCAAAGCCTCCGGCTGCGGCTTCTTCCTCTGACCCAAACTGCTAGGACCCCTCAGACTCCACGAGTTCCCTCCTCCGATCTCAGACGACTCCTTCATCTCCCAGACCTGTCTTCGACTGGGGCTCCGCCTTCACCACACTCCCAATCCCCTAAGCCTTCATTCTCAGACGGCTGCTTTCACCGGCATCCCTCCCGGACCTCTCTTTTGACCTCAGATGCCTTTCTGCGCTCCAACACTTCTCAGGCTTCTCTTTTAACCCCAACTTCTTTTGGAAACCCCCGATCCATCAGCATGGGAAAGTGACCTCCAAACCTTACTGTGTTTTAAGATGTTTGAAAGCAAGCCCTCTGATTCCACCCCAAAGAACACGTTTCAGTATGCTAAAAGAAGTATTTTGGAATATTTTATTTAAAAAAATATTTTACTTATTTGCAAGCAAGCAGAGAAACACAGAGAGAGACTGAGAGAGAGAGAGAGAGAGACAGACAGACAGACAGACAGGGAGAATATGGGCGCGCCATGGCCTCCAGCCGATACAAAAATGAACTTTGTGCATTTGGCTCAATGTGGGTATTGGGGAATCAGTCCTCAGGCCATTAAGCACCACAGGAAAGCACCTTAACCGATGGGCCATCTCTTCAGCCCTAGAATTTTTTTTTTTTTTGGTGGCTAATATTTTTATTTATTTATTTGCAAACAAAGAGATAGAAGAGAGTCATACAGAGAATGGGCACACCAGGGGCTTCAGCTGCTGTAGACAAATTCCAGATGCATGCACCACTTTGTGCATCTGGATACTGGGAAATCAAACTGTGGTAATTAAGGCTTTGCAGGCAAGCCTCTTAACTACTGAGCTATCTCTCCAGCCCCTGGAATCTTTAAAAAAAAATATATATATATATGTATGTATACATGTATATATATATGCATATATATTTTTTTGAGAGAGAGAGAGAGGGGGAGGGAGAGAGAGAAAGAGAGGAAGAGGCAGATACAGAGAGAAAATGGGCACACCAGGGCCTTCAACAACTGCAAATGAACTCCAGATGCATGTGCCACTTGTGTATCTGGCTTAAGTGGGTACTGGGGAATTGAACCTGGGTCCTTAGGCTTCACAGATAAGTGCCTTAAACCACTAATCTATCTCTCCAGCCCTAGTCCCTGGAATCATAATGTATATTGTCAGGCTAAGAGTTCTTTAAATCCCAGCACTTGGGAGGGAGTGGTAATAGGATCGCCATGAGTTTGAGGCCCATTCTGAGACTATGTAGTGAATCACTGTTGCCCAGGTCAGCCTGGGCTACAGTGAAACCCTACCTCAAGAAACCTATATATACATATATATGTATGTATGTATGTATGTATATATATACACACATTTATTTATTTATATTTATATGGTTCTGGAAAAAGGTAAAAGGAGTAATATCAACCCCTTTCCAAGGCTTAGGGAATATTGGGGAAGAGGAGGCAGAAAGAATGTAAGAGCCAGAGGATGAATAGGAGTGTGTGGAACGCTGTCTTCCAGATATGGCATAGCCATTGTGCTCATGACCTCACAGTGACTGTTACTAACTGCACAAGACCTGGACAACACTGGGCCCTTCAACATTTCATCGTGGATGGTGGAGGAGGGCAAAGAAAAGATTCACATCAAAGTAGAAGTGGGACTGATTGGAAAGAACAGGTTCAGTGGGAGGGGATAGGTGAGGGGGCAAGAGATAGTAACAGGAGATGATTATAATTGTACATGTATGATACATGTATGTAAATTATCAATTAAAAATTAGGAAAAGGGGGCTGGAGAGATGACTCAGTGGTTAAGACGCTAGCCTGCAAAGCCTAAGGATAGGAGTTTCATTCCCCACTACCCGTGTAAGGCCAGATATACAAGGAGGCACATACATCTGGAGTTCATTTGCAGTGGCTAGAGGCCCTGGCAGATCCAGTCTTTCTCTTTATATCTGCCTCTCTCTCTTGTTCTTTTTGCAATACTGGGGCTTGAATCCCATGGTCTGTGCATACTAGTCAAGTGTTCTGCCACTGAGCTATAGTCCCAGATCTCTCTCTCAAATAAATCAAATATTAAAAGTTAGGAAATGTGGGAAACCAGGGGGAAAGTGGGATGGGGGAGGATAAAAGGCTGAGAATGCCTTAGGAAGTTGCCCAGCAATAGAGCACTTGCCTGTGCGAGGTCCTCGGCTTGATCTCAGCACCAGGAAGAAAGGAAAGGGGAGGGGAGGGAGGAGAAAAGATGAGGGTGTTTCTCTCTGGAATACGACAGTTTACACTACTGGCCCATCTCCAAAAAATAAGTTCCCTACTTATAGGTCCAAACTTCTGCTCAGCCTACAGGAAGAGGAAAAGGGCCGATGAAGCCTCTCTACACTTAGTCTCTGCTTTCCCAACCCTAGACTTCTGGCTCAGTGAAGACCTGTTTTAGCATTTACTATGGGTGAAGGAGCTGCAATGCCTCCTATAGACAGGAGGGGGCAGCAGCAGGTGGGGGAACAAGGGCAGGAGAAAGGCTTGGGACAAAAGATAGGAAGGGAATGGGCTCAGAGCTGTGTAGATGGGCATGGGCTTCGGGATAATGACGGTCTTTGCATCTTTAGGTAGAATCACATGTGCCTTCTCTCCACAGAGGAGTTCCTGTCTTCCTCTGGAGGGCCTATTAGGCTTCCACAGTTCCCACCCCACTCACCTCACAGCTCCCCACTCAATGAATAGATCTGTGTGTCCTGAGTGATGCCTGCTCCTTCAGTGTAGGTAGATCTACTTAGTGGGATTTGAGTCCTCTCATCGGGGTTCAAATCTCCTTGGTAAAGTCTGTATCTACTAGGGGGAAATCCATACAGGGTCAGTGTCCTTCAAATGCCAGGCCAAAGCCCTTCCATGGGCTCTGAGACCTATGCTCACTCTAGCAAACCCTGTGCTTCCTTAGCAGAGTCCATGTGGCTTCAGCGGAGTGTTATGCCCCTTCAGAGCAGTGGATGTCCATGTCTCACCTACATGGTCTGTATGCCGTTAGTGGGCCCTGAGACCCCCTCCTCTGGGTATAGGCTCTGGATCATACTCTGGATATTTTGGCCTGCAAAGCCAAAAGACCTCGGTTTGAGTCCCCAGGTTCCACATAAAGCCAGATGAACAAGATGGCGCATATGTCTGGAGTTCATGTGGAGATTATTATTTTTTCTGTTTAGGATGTGCTGGGCTTATGATTGGCTGAACAAGGAGCAGGGGAGCAAAGTGGGAAATGAAGCAGGGATAAGTGGAGTCATAAACCCCACGAAGTCATCAGAAGTCAAGGTTGTCTGCTCCAGACCTCAGGCTTAGTCTTGCCGTTAGACATTTAAAGATCTTTGCCTTGACAGCCAAATCTGTGAGTTGTAGGGTGAGGTGGAACCTTCTTAGTGATGAGTGAAGGTAGTCAGATTTAGGGTTTTACCTGGCTTATTTTGGGGGTGACAAGGAAAGAGAGAAGCTAGAGCTAACTGAACTGAAATTGTGATGGATGGGGAGTGAGTCTTGATGAAGTGAAGAACTTGGGGGTGGGACTGGGGAGAAGGTTCAGTGGGTAAAGAGCTGGTGGCACAGGCATGAAGACCCGAGTTCAGATTCTTGGTATCCAGGATACTGCTTGCCTGGGGAGGGAGAGACAAGGACTCCCTGAGGCTTACTGGTCAGCTAGGCTAGCCAAAGCAGCAAGCTCTAGATTCTGAATACTTAAAAAAAAAAAAAAAAGGCCAGGCATGATGACACCCTCTTCAATCCCAGCACTCAGGAGGCAGGGGTAGGAGGGTCACCCTGAGATCAAGACCACCCAGAGACTACATAGTGAATTCCAGGTCAGCCTGGGTTAGAGCAAGACCTTACCTCAAAAAACAAAATAACAAGGAAAAAAAAAAGTGGAAAATGGGGGCCTGGAGAGATGGCTTAGCAGTTAAGATCCTTGCCTGCAAAGCCAAAAGTCCTCGGTTTGAGTCCCCGTACCTACCTAAAGCCAGATGAACAAGATGGTGCATATGTCTGGAGTTCATTTGCAGTGGCTGGAGTCTGGCCAGCCAATTCTTCCTCTCTCTCTCTCTAGCTCTCTCTCTCTCTCTCAAATAAAATAAAAATTTTTTCAAAAGTGGAAAATGACTGAGGAAGACATCCAATGTCGACCTCGACCTCTGGCCTTCACACACATGCATGTGCACCGGCCCGCATGTGCACCCACACACTTGAATGTGCATACATATATATGCATGTAAAAAAGGAAGTTGGGAGGCAGAGAAGAGAATGTGAATGATTCCTCTTCTTTTTTTTTTTCCTCTCTCTTTGCATAGACTGATATTTTACCAGCCGTAGCTTCAGCCCGTGGCAGTAAAAACAGATCTGAGTGCGAGAACCCAGACTTGGTCCTTAGTTTAGTCACGATTTGCTCCCTTGACCTTGCGAAAGTCATTCCTCTTTCCTGGGATTTCCATTCGTGTAAAGAGGAGGTGTTGGCTTTTGCGCAAAGGTTTGAGAGTTTCCCTAGTCTTCATCTAACGAATCTTGGCCCTTTAGATCTGGGTGGAGATTTATGGGAGCAAGGAGAACAAAAATAGATCTTCAGAAATGGGAGTGAATTAGAGTGACCCCAGAGGAGTAATCAGGGAGGGGGTTCCTATCCTGGGGTAGGGTGGCTGTGCTCTCAAGGTCGCGGAAGAATTTCTCCTGAGGACGGAATAGGGGTGTTGCTCAGGGGACACTGGGGTTGGGGGGGGGGAAGGGTGTCTCTTTCTCCTGGAACGGACTGTATTGCATTCTTTCCAACTCGGGGGAGTGACGGGATTGTGCAATCAGACCGTGGTGTGTCTACAACGGACGCGCCAACGCCTCTCATTTGCCAGGCTCTCCCTCTAGCCGGCACTCCGAGACCCTAATTTGATCACTCCACGGCCCTGCCTCCTGTCGCGTCTCACCCAGCCAGGCGACACCCCATCACTCCACAGGCCCGCCTCCTCGCCTGTCACGCCCGGCCCCGCCCCCGCCCCTGTCATTTCCACGCTGCCACCTCTCTCGTGTCACGCTCAGTCCGCTCCTTGGGCTATCACTTTATTTACGGCCACACCCCTTCCGGCAACCCAAGCCCCGCCCCAAGCCCTCGACTTTTCTACAGCTGCCTCGCTGACCCCGCCCACCCGCGCACGGCTCCGCTCGTGATTGGATGCCCGAGGCCCCGCCTCCGTCATCTAGGCTCCGCCCCCTCGCCTGAGGCTCCGCCTCTAGGGTCGGGCTGTTTTTTCCCTCCCGTCTCCCCCCTCCCCAGCCCCACCCCGCACCGGGCGACCGCAACGGCGTCCACCGCGCTCGGACCTGGACTCGATGGGGCTTCCCGAGGAGCAGCACAAGAGCGGCCGCGGGAGCGGGGATCCCGAGGACACGGGAGCCGGGAGCCGGGTGCGGAGCTGGACTCCCCCGCCGGAGGTCAGCCGCTCGGCACATGTCCCCTCGCTGCAGCGCTACCGCGAGCTGCACCGGCGTTCGGTGGAGGAGCCGCGGGGTGAGGCTGGGCCCCGGGCCATCCCGGGGCGAGGGGGGGGGTGCGCCATGGAGCGGAGGAGTGGGGATCCCCGGGGTGGTGGCGGGGATACTGAGGGGCTCCCTGGAGCAGCGCAGGGGGTCCGCGAGGACGGGGAGGCTCACCGAGGAAGGACTTGCGGTCTTTTGAGCGGATGGAAGAGGGATTTCTCCCAGGAGATGGGGTTCCAGGAAGAGTAGAGTTCGGGGAAGCTGAGGGTTACCTAGAAGTTGGGGGGGTGTTGTTCCTGGCGACTTGGCAGTTTTGTAGGACGTGAGTTTTCACGAAGAGATGGGGGTTCTGGGAGGGAGGAAAGGAGGTTTCTTGACCCTGGAAGAGGTGGTTTTCAGGGAGGAGAGTGGAGAAGTTCCGAGGAGTCCCCGAGGTGAAAAGAGGGGCTCTAAGGAATGAGGGGGCGCCTTGAGAGAGCTTTCTTCGCCTTCTGTTCACCCTTAACTCAACCATTGCCCCCCCCCTCAGACCTGTGAGCTCATGGCAGTTGTTCAAAGGCAGTAACAGGTCTGTCTGGTGCCCATCTTGGAGTTCTGCACCTGTTTCATGTAGATAGCCGCAATCTCGATGAAATTGCCCAATGTAAGATTGAGTAAGTCTGTTAAGAGTTTTGCGTTTAATTTTGGACGTAGTTGTAATAACAGATTCTGATGAGCCTATATCTAAAAACAGGCCCAAGAAATTTTTCCACCCATGCTTTCAGACTCTCCTCATCTGAGGGTTAGTTTAATGTTTGGTGGTGGCAGAAAAACGAGCCACCAACCACATGGAGAAAAATCTACATGCATGGCTGTATTGTTCATTTACTGTGGCATCTTAGGCAGGTTAAAAAAAAAAAAGACACCTATCTTAGGGCTGGAGAGATCGCTCAGTTGTTAAGGTGCTTGCCAGCAAAGCCAAAGGACCCAGGTTTGATTCCCTAGTACTTATGTAAAGCCAGATGTACAAGGTGGCACATGTATCTGGAGTTTGTTTGCAGTGGCTAGAGGCCCTGGAGTGCTCATTTTCTCTCTCTCTCTCTCTTTTTTTTTAATCTTTTTTTGTTATTTTTATTTATTTATTTGAGAGCGACAGATAGAGAAAGAGGCAGAGAGAGAGAGAGAGAATGGGTGCGCCAGGGCTTCCAGCCACTGTAAACGAACTCCAGATGCGTGCACCCCCTTGTGCATCTGGCTAACGTGGGTCCTGGGGAATGGAGCCTCAAACCGTGGTCCTTAGGCTTCACAGGCAAGCGCTTAACCATGAAGCCATCTCTCCAGCCCCATTTTCTCTCTCTCTTAAATAAATAAATAAATAAGTATTTTTAAACTATATTAGATTTCATTTCTTCGATGGCAAGATAGGAATCATAATGGTGGCTGCATAGGTTATATAAAGAGTAAGTGGGTAATTAAGTGTGCACTGTAGAATACTTGATGCCTGGGAGACATAAAGTGAGTGGTGATTGGTTTGGTAACAACAACTTGAAGAGGCCACTGGGTAATACAAAGCAACTGAATCAGGGTGAAGTTGTCAATTGCTGTAGGAACTGTCCATCCAACTTTGAGTCCTTTAAATCTCTTTTCACTTTGTGTGTATGTTTTCTTCCATCACGAATTCATTTGTTTCCCAGTGGTAAGCTATTACTACTCCAATAATTCCCATTAGATATATTTAGTTCTATACCCAGGATTTCACTTATGCTTTGGTCCCACATTTCATATGATTACAAATCATTTGTATTCACACGCCTTGATATTCCATTTTCAACATGACTATAGATAAGGTTACCTGTACTCCCTCCAAAATCTGCTCTTTTCTAAATTTCCTCTTTCTACTTTTGTCCTCCGTGGTTTTCTAATCTCTTTCAGTTATCAATGAAACTATCCCAAACTCTAAATCTCTTCCAGCCTCTCCTGTAAAAATTTCTACTAAATATTTATTTATTTGGGCTGAGCATGGTGGCACATGCCTTTAATCTCAGCACTTGGGAGGCAGAGATAGGAGGATCGCCATTAGTTCAAGGCCACCCTGAGACTATATAGTGAGTTCCAGGTCAGCCTGTGCTAGAGTGAAACCCTACCTCAAAAACATAACAACAACAAATATATATATATACTTTTTATATGGGCTGGAGGGATGGCTTAGTGGGTAAGGAATTTGCCTTTGAAGCCTTAGGACTAATGTTCTACTCTCCAGGTCCCATGTAAGCCAGACACACAAAGTGACACAAGTGTGCAAGGTCGCATACGTGCACATGTCTGGAGTTTGATTGCAGTGGCTGGAGGAATGGCGTGCTAATGTTTTTTTTTTTTCTCTCTCTCTCTTAAACTCTCACTCTCACACGTTAAAAAGGCCAGTCTGTTGGGCTTGCCTCAAAACTTTTTTTTAAAATTAATTTATTTATTTGAGAGCGACAGACACAGAGAGAAAGACAGATAGAGGGAGAGAGAGAGAATGGGCGCGCCAGGGCTTCCAGCCTCTGCAAACGAACTCCAGACGCATGCGCCCCCTTGTGCATCTGGCTAACGTGGGACCTGAGGAACCGAGCCTCCAACCGGGGTCCTTAGGCTTCACAGGCAAGCGCTTAACCACTAAGCCATCTCTCCAGCCCTGCCTCAAAACTTTTAAAAAATGTATTTATTTATTTTCAGAGAGAGGTGGGGGGAAAGCGAATGGGCATGCCAGGCTGCTCGCCACTGCAAATGAACTCCAGATGCATGTGCCACTTTGTGCATCTGGCTTTATGTGGGCACTGGGAAATTGAACCAGGGTCATTAGGAATTGCAGGCAAGTACCTTAATTACGGAGCAATCTATCCAGTCCCCGAAATATCTATTTTTATAATTACCTATAGGCTTTTATTACTGATAAGCAAAATTTCAACTTGATTGCTGTGGGAACTGTTGTCTCCATTTCACAGAGAAGGAGATTGAAACTTAGGCTAAGGAACTTAATTTTTGTGTATTTTTTGAGGTAGGGTCTCACTCTAACCCAGGCTGACTTGGAATTCACTCTGTATTCTCAGGGTGGCCTTGAACTCTGGGATTAAAGGCGTGTGCCACCATGCCCAGCTTAACTTAATGTTTTTATTTTTAATTTTTTTTTTTTGAGAATGACAGACAGAGAGGGAAAGAGGCAGACAGAGAGAGAATGGCCATGCCAGGGTCTTCAGGTGCTACAGACGAACTCCAGACACATACGTCCCCTTGTGCATCTGGCTAACATAGGTCCTGGGGAATAGAGCCTCGAACCGGGATCCTTAGGTTTCACAGGCAAGCACTTAACCACTAAGCCATCTCTCTAGCTCTTAACTTAATGTTTTTTTAATAGTGGTGGTGGTCCTCTTTCCTGATTATGTAGTGTGCTTTTCACTGAATTCTATGAAATACTCATTCCAAATGTCTCTTAGAAATATCCTTTCTTCCATGTCCGTATACATTTTATTTATTACCCAATATTTTTATTTATTTATTTGCAAGGAGAGAGAGAGAGAGAGAGAGGAAGGGGGGCCAGATGAGACAGACAGAATGGGCACACCAGGGCCTCCAGCCACTGCAAACAAACTCCAGATGAATGTGCCATTTTGTGCATGTGGCTTTACGTGGGTACTGGGGACTCAAACTCAGGTTGTTAGGTTTTGCAAGCAAGTGCCTTAACTGCTGACCCATCTCTCCAGCCCCTAACAGACATTTCAAATCAAGGAAGCAGCCCTTTCCTCCTAGTCTTATCACTTTCGATCTCTCCAGTACATTTAGCTAAGCAACATGAGGCAGATTTTCTTCAAATACTGCTTTCATATGTCATGCAGAAACTATTTATTTATTGAGAGAGGGCCTTGCTATAGAGCTCTAGGAAGCTTGGGACTGGCTTTGTAGACCAGGCTGGCCTTGAACTTAGGGCATTCCTCCTGAGTGCTGGAATTATAGGTATGTGTGATGTTATTATGCCTAGCTTTAAAAACTAAAACAAACTTTAAATGTCATTAAACATTATTTATTTATTTATTTGAGAGAGAGAGAGGTAGATAGATATATATATGTATGTATAGGTGGGGGAGAGAGAGAATGGGTATGCTAGGGCCTTCAACCCCTGAAAATGAATTCCAGATACATGTGCCACCTTGTGCATCTGGCTTACATGGGTCCTGGATAGTTGAACCAGGGTACTTTGGCTTTGCAAGCAAATGCCTTAACCACTAAGCCATATCTCCAGCCCTATAATTTCATTTTAAAATTCTGCATTTCCTTCAATGAGAGGCCCCGGGGTAATTTAGCCTCACCCCACTTCTTCAGTCTTATCTCCTACTAGTCTGTACACACCCCTCATTCTAGGCAGGCAATTCTTGATATCCTGGATACATAAAAGCCTTTCCTGCTTCCTTGCCTTCAGCCAGCCGTTTCTGCTTTTGTTTCCATAGCCAAACTAACAGCCCTATAGAACATTCCGAGATCATTGCAGTCCAGGCTCATCTTTTTCCTCATATATTCAGTACTTAGAATGTATGCCAAAGAAACACCCAATCTCAATACACACAAATGTACATGTGCAAGACTTTACAAAAAATAAAATGAGTTGAGCGTGGTGGCGCATGCCTTTAATCCCAGCACTCAGGAGGCAGAGGTAAGAGGATCACCATGAGTTTGAGGCCACCCTGAGAATACATAGTAAATTCCAGGTCAGCCTGGACCAGAGTGAAACCCTACCTTGAAAAACAAACAAACAAACAAACAAACAAAAGAAAAAACAAAACAAAGCAAACAAACAAACAAAAAATGGGGATGCAGCTAGAGAGATGGCTGAGAGGTTAAGGAACTTCCCTGAAAAGCCTAGGGACCCATGTTCAACTCTCCAGGTCCCACGTAAGCCAGATGCACAAGGCAGCATATGCATACAAGGTGGTAGTACGCATGTCTAGAATTCTGTTGCAGTGGCTGGAGGCCCTGGCATGCCAATTCTCTCTCTCTCTCTCATAAAAAATAAAAATAAACAAAGATAAAATGGGGGGGGGGGTTCGCTAGAGAGATGGCTTAGCAGTTAAGATGCTTGCTTGTAAACCCAAAGGACCTAGGTTTGATTTTCTAGGATCCATGTAAGCCAGATGCACAAGATGGTACATGCATCTGGAGTTCACTTACAGTGGCTAGAGGCCTTGGTGCACCCATTATCTCTCTTCCTCTCTATTTCAAGTAAATAAATAAGAATAAAATAACACATATATATAATAAATTATAACATGGAGAGAGAGTTCAGCAGTTAAGACACTTGCTTTCTAAGCCTGACAGCCCAGTTCAATTCCCCAGCACCAACATACATGCATCTGGAGTTCATTTGCAGCAACAAGAGGCCCTAGCATATACATTCTCCCTCTCTGTCACTCTCCCTGTCTTTCTCTCTATGCTTGCAAATAAATAAAACAGAACTGGAAAAATGGCTCATCTGTTAAAGCTGCTTGCTTGCAAAGCCTGAAGGCCTGTGTTCAATTCCCTAGGATCCACATAGAACTAGATGCACAAAGTGGTGCATGTGTTGGGAGTTTGCAGTGGCACTAGGCCCTACTACATCTTTTCTTTTTTGTTTTAGTATTTTGTTTTTATTTATTTATTTGAAAGAGAGGGAGAGAATGGAAAAAGGGCACGCCAGGGCCTCTAGCCACGGAAACAAACTCCAGAGTCATGAGCCACCTTTGTGCGTCTGGCTTACATGGGTCCAGGAGAATCAAACCTGGGTCCTTTGGTTTTGCAGCCACACACCTTAACTGCTAGGCCATCTCTCCAGCCCCACATCCGTTCTTATACTCTCTCTCTCTCTTTGTTTGTGTGTCTCTGTATTTGGAAAAAAGACCAAATAAACTGAGTATAAAATCAGGTTTTTTTTGTTCCTTGTTGATGGATATAATGTGACACACAGTCTTTGTACAATGTCTACTATTGTCACATAAAATACCTTAGAAGATCTGCATTCTCATTATTAGTTTTAGCGGAGCATGGTGACACACGCCTTTGATCCTAGCACTCGTGAGGAGAGGTAGGAGAATCACCATGAGTTCAAGGCCACCCTGAGATTACATAGTGAATTCCAGGTCAGCCTGAGCTAGAGTGAAACCCTACCTTAAGCAAACAAACAAAAACCTCATTATTAGTTTTATAGTCCTGGGGAGTTTTTTTTCTAAGCTTTATGAGCTTTAGTTTTCTCGTCTATAAATTAGGATAATATATGCTTCATAGGAACATAGCATAATGCCATAAAGATGAAATGAAATTAGCCCACTCCTGATGTTGGAAGGGTATTCCCTTAAGGTCAGTTTCCATGTGCTTTCTCGTTAAAAGACATTCAGTACTCACTTATATTACTATGTATAGTTTTTTTTTTTTTTCTTCTGGTTTTTCCAGGTAGAATCAGCTTGCTCTCTAGTCCAGGCTAACCTGGAATTCACTATGCAGTCTCAGGCTGACCTTGAATTCATTGCGATCCTCCTGCCTCTGCCTCCCAAGTGTTGGGATTAAAGGCATGTGCCACCACGCCTGGTTTATGGTACTAGTTTTTATCAGTTTGTAATTGTTGGGTTTTTGAGTTGCTTTTTGTCACTTTTTTGTTGTTGTTTGAGGCATGAGCTCATATAGCCCAGGCTGGCCTCAAATTTTCTGTGTCATTGAGATTGGCCTCCCAACTCCTGATCCTCTGGCCTCCCAAGTGCTAGGATTACAGGTGTGTACTAATATATCCTGCTTTACACTTAGTCTCTATAATTTGGTGTTTTATGAAATAAAATGAGGTGATCATAATCTCTCAGGCTCCTTCCATTGTTTTGGCTCTAACTCTTAATCTAGGACTCAGAATATCCCTAATTCTTTGCATTTATTTGTTTTACCTGTTGTACATTTTCTGCACAGGAGCAAGTCAGATAGTTTAAGAATATAAATCTGGGAGTGGATAGATGGCTTAGCGGTTCAGGTGCTTGCCAGCAAAGCAAAAGGACCCAGGTTCAGTTCCCCAGTACCCACATAAAACCAGATGCACAAGGTAGCTCATGCCCCTGAAGTTCATTTGCAGTGGCTAGAGGCCCTGGAGCACCCATTCTCTATTTCTCTATCTCCCTCCCCCATCTTTCAAATAAATAAATAAATAGATATTTTTTTTAAAAAAGAATATAAATTTGATCTTGTCTTTCTCTTGCCTTAAATCTTTCATTGGCTTTCTATTGCTCTTGGGATAAATGACACTCCTTATCATGCATATCAGGATTGCTGGATATGCCCAGGTCAATTCTTACTCCTTATTTTCAGTGTTTCAGCCTGAAGTAGCTTCTCTTAACACAAACCCTTGGTTCCCTCTCATAATACAAAGAGCAGTCTCATTTGGTCAGGGAGTAGAGAACATTGCTATTTACCTGTTGGACTTTAGCAGACTTCCTCCAAAAAAGTTCATATATTGGGCTGGAGAGATGGCTTAGTGGTTAAGGCTAAGGACCCAGGTTTGATTCACCGGGTCTCACATAAGCCAGATGCACAAGGTGGTGCATGTGTCTGGAGTTTGTTCGCAGTGGCTAGAGGCCCTGGTGTGTCCATTCTTTCTCTCTCTCTCTTTCTTCTCTATCTATAATAACCTGTGACACCTTGGACAAATTATTTAACTTAGCTAAGTCTTACTTTCCAAATCTATAAGAAGAAAAAAGCAATGCATATCTCAGAGCTGAGGACTAAATGAAATAATACATACAAAGAACTTAAATTAACATCTGGCACATAACACTTGTGTGAGTAATTGTAGGAGTAGATAATAAATAATTGCCAAGAGAATGAACAAATTAAGAGATGATTATGGAAGGCTGTGTGGGTAAAAAATTAATTTTAAAATTTTATTTATTTATTTGAGAGAGAGAGAGAGTGAGTGCGAGAATGGGCACTCCAGGGCCACCAACCACTTCAAACAAACTCCAGATACATGTGGCCCCTTGTGCATCTGGCTTACATGGGTCCTGGAGAGTCGATCTGGGGTCCTCTGGCCTTGAACTCACAGTGATTGTCCTACCTCTGCCTCCTGAGTGCCCAACCTTGTCTTTATTTATTTATTGATTGATTGATTGATTGATTGATTGATTGATTTGGTGAAAGAGAGCAAGAGAGAGAATTGGTACACCAGGGCCTTAAGTCACTGCCTTCGAACTCTAGACGTGTATGCCACCTTGTGTGCATGCATCAGTCACCTTGTGTGTCTGGCTTAAGTGGGTTCTGGGGAGTCAAACCTGGGTCCTTAGGCTTCGCAGGCCAGCTCTCCAACCCTTCTCTTGTTTTTGAGACATTGTCATACAGCCTCGACTTGCCATGTAGATAAGATTAGCCTTAAACTCCTAGCCAGGCGTGTAGCACCATGTCCAGTTTTGAGGACAGAAGGAACAATCAGAATCAAGATTCAGCCCATGGGAATTGGTCATAGGTGGGAGAGTGACAGGTGATAAAATTAGACAGGTAGTAGATCCTAGGGCAGGGAAATTGTGACCTGGTCCAGTGTATAGACTAGTAAGCCATCCAATGCTAAACACATTGAAGACATGTAGTGATATGTGAACGTATCTTTTTGTTGCAGAGTTTTGGGGAGACATTGCTAAGGAATTTTACTGGAAGACCCCATGCTCTGGCCCATTCCTTGAGTACAACTTCGACGTGACTAAAGGGAAAATCTTCATTGAGTGGATGAAAGGAGCAACGACCAACATATGCTACAATGTGCTGGATCGAAATGTCCATGAGAGAAAACTTGGAGATAAAGTTGCTTTTTACTGGTAAAAATATTTATAGTATGTGACAGATTAGTCACTTCTCATATTTCGCTAGTGTTTCATAGTTCACAATGTACTTGATTTTTTTAAGGTTTGGAGACGGTCTTGCTATGTAGCTCAGGCTGGTCTTCAGTTCACAGCAGTCCTCCTTCCTCAGCCACCCGGGTGCTAAGATTCCAGGTGTGACACGCTCGCTGTCAGAGCACTTTAAACTCCACTAGCTCATTTGATGTTCATGGCAGCCAAGTAGGTAAAGGAAAGTATTATTAATTTCCTGGTTTAACAAGTCACTTCCAGCCTAGTGTTCTTTTATGGTTGAAGGGGAAGGAGAGGGAGGAAATGGAAGAGAACAGGACGAAGTTGCTTTTGTTTCATTCTTGGTTTGGAATGAAAATGGTGAGTCCTCAGTTTTTCACCACTTCCATCACTGTTATCATTACCTTTTATTGAGTTATGTGCCAGACACTGTACTTAGCAAATATCCTCATTTGACGCTTACGGCCATAAAAGCACTTTTGTTTTCCTCATTTTATATGGGAAAGGTGAGAAATTTAGAAGAGTTGGAATAATAATTAGCTTACTATGTAACCACAAGCAAAGAATTTAATTGCCTTAGGGTCTTGGAAGATGACTCAGCAGTTATAGCTGCTTACAAGCAAAGCTGGCCAAGGTTCATCCAGTTCCCTAGCCACCTCCATAAAGCTGGACCCACAAAGCAGTGCAAGTGTCTGGTACTCTATTTATAGTGGCAAGAGTCCTTGGTACACCCACGTACATATATGTGTGAGATGACATAGCAACATCTATGTGTTCATTGGGAAAGCATTATATATACGAGTGGCTATTGTATTATTGTTTAATTAGGGACAACTTTGTCAGTGAAACTCACTGTTATATCTATTGCTTCACTAGGGCTTATGCATGCACCCCAACTGACATTTGAGCCCACCCTTTAGGTTCCTTACTGATCAGAAATCCCTTAAAGGACTACCAAGGAGATGCTTATATCTGAATGTGTGTCTTGGTTTGAAAGAACACAGGTGCCCCTGGAAAGAAAATACGGGCGAGACTTGTTCAGTCACTATAGATGGTTCCAGAGTCTTGAGGTCTTTCTTTCTTTCTTTTTTTTTCTTTTTCTTTTCTTTTCTTTTCTTTTCTTTTCTTTTCTTTTCTTTTCTTTTCTTTTCTTTTCTTTTCTTTTCTTTTCTTTTCTTTTCTTTTCTTTTCCTTTCTTTCTTTCTTTCTTTCTTTCTTTCTTTCTTTCTTTCTTTCTTTCTTTCTTTTTTTTTTTTTGAGGTAGGGTTTCACTCTAGCTCAGGCTCTCCTGGACTTCACTATGTAGTCTCAGGGTGGCCTTGAACTCATGGCGATCCTCCCACCTCTGCCTCCTGAGTGCTGGGATTAAAGGCGTGCGCCACCACGCCCGGCTCGAGGTCCTTCTTTCGTACAAGTTCCTCTGCCATTCTTACCTGGACAGGCTAAAGGAGACTCAGCTTCTCCATCTGTTAAATGAGGGAGGCAGATTGAGTCAGTGTTTTCTAAAAAAGGCTCCAAGAATCAATAGTTACTAGAGAGAGTAGTGGGAGCCTTTTATTATTATTGTTGTTGTTTTTCCTTGTTTGTTTGTTTTTTCTGGTACTGCTGGGGATTGACCACATGGCCTCAGCTCATGCTAAACAGGCACTTTCCATCCCATTCCTGTGTTATTAATGCAAGCTTTTTTGTTTGTTTGTTTCTTTTGTTTTTAGTATGAATTTCTTAATATGTGAAACAAGGGCTGGAGAGATGGCTTAGCAGTTAAGTGTTTGCCTGTGAAGCCTTAGGATCCCGGTTCGAGGCTTGATTCCCCAGGACCCACATTAGCCAGATGCACAAGGGGGCGCACGCGTCTGGAGTTCATTTGCAGTGGCTGGAGGCCCTGGCGCACCCATTTTCTCTTTATCTGCCTATTTCTCTCTCTGTCTGTCACTCTCAAATAAATAAATAAAAAATAAACAAAAAATCTTTAAAAATATGTGAAATAAATGATTTGGGAAACATTTTATAGTAACTTGCCTTCGTATGGAATCCCCAATGTATGCTAACATAGTAAAGTCTCTAAGACTCATAACAGAGACCTGACTAATTCAGTTTATCATAGGATTCCCCAAATTTAGGTTAGCTCTTAGTACTGTAACAGCATACCACTAACGCATTACAAGAAGCAGTACTCAGTGGGACACTTAACTTGGGAAACACTAGATTAAATAATCTTTAAACTTACTTCAAATTCAAAATTCTTTAACTCCATAAGACATTTTCATCCATTTTGACAGTGATGAACAAAAATTCTTAAGCAAATAAAAAAGAATTATTGGGCCAGAGAGATTGCTTAGCAGTTAAGGCCCTTATCTGTGAAGCCTAAGGACCCATGTTCAACTCCTCAGATCCCACATAAGCCAGATGCACAAGGTGACGCATGCACAAGGTTGCACATGTGCACAAGGTGGCACACGTGTCTGGAGTTTGATTACAGTGGCTGGAGGCCCTTGCGTGCCAGTTCTTTCTGTCTCTCACATTCTCACTCTTGTTTGCTCTCATTAAAAAGGCCAGTCTGGGGGCTGGAGAGATGGCTTAGTGGTTAATCGCTTGCCTATGAAGCCTAAGGACCCTGGTTTGAGGCTTGATTCCCCAGGACCCACGTTAGCCAGATGCACAAGGGGGCGCACGCGTCTGGAGTTCGTTCGCAGTGGCTGGAGGCCCTGGTGCGCCCATTCTCTCTCTCTCTCTGCCCCTTTCTCTCTCTGTCTGTTGCTCTCAAATAAATAAAAATAAACAAAAAAAAATTTAAAAAGAATTCTTGGGCTGGAAACATGGCTTAGTGGTTAAGGTGCTTACCCACAAAGCCAAAGGACCTGGGCTTGATTCCCCAGGACCCATGTAAAGCCAGATGCACAAGGTGGCACACGCGTGTGGCGTTCATTTGCAGTGGCTAGAGGCCCTGGCATGCCCATTCTCTCTCTTTCTGTTTCTCTCAATCTTCTCTCAAATAAGTACTTACTTAGCTCTGTGTTAGTTGTTATGGATGTAGGAGTAGAAAAATGGGAACTAAGTACCATATTGATAATAATTTTTCAATTCTTTTTAATTTTTTTTTTTTTTTTTGATGTAGGGTTTCACTCTAGTCCATGCTGACCTGGAGCTCACTATGTAGTCTCAAGGTGGCCTCGAACTCATAGTAGTCCTCCTACCTCTGCCTCTTGAGTGCTGGGATTAAAGGCATGCACCACCATGCCAGGATCTTTTTTTTTTTTTTAACAACTTCCATGATAGTAAAATATATCCCATGGTAATGGCCTCCCTTCCCCCACTTTCCCCTTTGAAACTCCACTCTTCATCATATCCCCTCCCCATGTCAGTCAGTCTCTCTTTTATTTTGATGTCATTATATTTTCCTCCTCTTATGATGGTCTTGTGTAGGTAGTGTCAGGCACTGTGAGGTCATGGATATCCGGGCCATTTTGTGTCTGCAGGAGCACATTGTAAGGAGTCCTACCCTTCCTTTGGCTCTTACATTCTTTCCGCCACCTCTTCCGCAATGAACCCTGAGTCTTGGAAGGTGGGATAGAGATATTGCAGTACTGAGCACTCCTGTCACTTTTTTTCAGCACTATGATGCCTTCTGAGCCATCCAAAGGTCACCAGGGTCACTGACATCTGAAAGAGAAGATTCTCTACCAAAAATGAGAATAGCATTAATATATGGGTATGAACATTAAGAGAAGTGCTTACTGGGCAGTTTGATGAGCATAGTATATACATTTAGCTAGGCAGCAGCAGATGTTAATCCCTAGGGCTCATGACTACCCCTGTTTTAATTTTTCAGTGTCAGCGATGTATTTTCTCCCATGGAGCAGGCCTCCAGTCCAATTAGAAGGCAGTTGGTTTCCACCATGACAGACGTGCCACTATTGCACCTGTTATGCCAGGATATTTTTTAATTTTTTAAAAAAAAACATTTATTTATTTATTTTCTTATTTATGAGAGAGAGAGAGAAAACGGACATACCAGGGCCTCCAGCCACTGCAAACAAACTACAGACACATGCCACTTTGTACATCTGGCTTATGTGGGTTCTGGAGAGTTGAATGTGGTCCTTAGGCTTCTCAGACAAGTGCTTTAACCTCTAAGCCACCAATTTAAACATTTTTTAAAAAATTGTTAACTGCCAGGCATGGTAGCACATGCTTTTAATCCCTGCACTCTAGTGGTGGAGGTAGGAGGATTGCCATGAGTTCGAGGCCACCCTGAGACTCCATAGTTTGAACTGCAGCTCAGCCTGGGCTAGAGTGAGACCCTACCTCGAAAAAAAAATTTTTTTAATCTATTTGTAAGCAGAGAGAGAGAGAATGAGAATATGGTCACACCAGGGACTCTCACAACTGCAAACAAACCCCAGACAACATGTACCACTTTGTGCATCTGGCTTTATATAGGTACTAGGGAATTGAACCCTGGGCACTCAGGCTTTGCATACAAACATCTTTAAGCATGGAAGACTCATTTCTGTAGCCCTATTTTTTCAACGCTGTTTTTTTTCCAGTTCTTTTGAGGTAGGGTCTTGTTCTATACCAGGCTGACCTGGAATTCACTCTGTAGTCTCAGGGTGGCCTCGAACTCACAGCAATCCACCTACCTCTGCCTCCTGAGTGCTGAGATTAAAGATATGTACCACCATACCTGGCCTTTTCAATTCTTTTTTAAAATTCTTTCTTGTTTATTTTTATTTGAGAGCGACAGACAGAGGCAGAGAGAGAGAGTGGGCCCATCAGGGCCTCCAGCCACTGCAAACCAACTCCAGATGCATGCATCACCTTGTGCATCTGGCTTAAATGAGCCCTGGGGAATCAAGCCTTGAACCAGGGTCCTTAGGCTTTACAGACAGGTGCTTAACTGCTAAGCCATTTCTCTAGCCCTTCAATTCTTTATAGTAAAACAACAGCAAACTACAAATGGATTACATTGTTAGGAGAAAATAAACTGCCAAATATATAATTAACTCTCTTGTTGTTTGTTGGCCTGAAATTCACTATGTAATTGAAGATGACCTTGAACTTCTTTTTATTATTTTTTTAAATTTGTAAATATTTTTTATATATTTTTTATTTTTATTTTTTGTTTTTTTTTGAGGTAAGGTCTTACTCTAGCCCAGGCTGACCTGGAATTCACTACGTAGTCTCAGGCTGGCCTTAAACTCACAGTGATCCTCCTACCTCTGCCTCCTGAGTGCTGGAATTAAAGGCTTGCACCACCATGCCTGGCTGTGTTTAATTTTTTTTCTCTTTCCCATCATCTTTTATTGAAATATTTTTTCTTTCTTATGCTTCTTAGTTAGCTGGGCATTCCACTGCACCACCATTGATGTCATCTATGATATCACTAAGATGTTAGCCATCCACATTGCACCCCACAGACTGTGCAGTGTCCAGATCTCTTTGATAGTTCCAGAAAATTCTCTGGTCAAGATGAAAGGCACTATATTTTTTATTTTAAATATTTTTAATAAGGTATTTTTAAAGTTTCTTTTTTTATTTATTTGACAGACAGAGAGAAGGAGGAAGCAAATGGGCGCGCCAGGGCCTCCAGCCACTGCAAACAAACTCCAGACACATGCGCCCCCTTGTGCATCTGGCTAATGTGGGTCCTGGGAAATCAAACCTGGGTCCTTTGGCTTTGCAGGCAAACACTTTAACTGCTAAGCCATCCCTCCAGCCCAATTTTTAAAAAATTTTATTAACATTTTCCATGATTATAAAATATATCCCAGGGCTGGAGAGATGGCTTAGCGGTTAAGCGCTTGCCTGTGAAGCCTAAGGACCCCGGTTCGAGGCTCGGTTCCCCAGGTCCCACGTTAGCCAGATGCACAAGGGGGCGCACGCACCTGGAGTTTGTTTGCAGAGGCTGGAAGCCCTGGCGCGCCCATTCTCTCTCTCTCCCTCTATCTGTCTTTCTCTCTGTGTCTGTCGTTCTCAAATAAATAAAAATTAAAAAAATATATATATATATCTCCCATGGTAATTCCATCCCTCCCCACCCCCACACTTTCCCATTTGCCAATTTTTAATTTAATTTAATTCATTATTTTTTTTTAGTTTTTTGTGGTAAGGTCTCACTCCAGCTCAGGCTGACCTGGAGTTCATCTGTAGTCTCAGGGTGGTCTTGAACTCACAGCGATCTTCCTACCTCTGCCTCCTGAGTGCTGGGATTAAAGGTGTGTTTCACCAAGCCCAGTTTAAATATATTTTTTTTTTTATGAGAGAAAGAGAAAGCACACATGTGTCCAAGAGACAGTGAGAGGTAATTGGTGCACCAGGACCTCCAGCCACTGCAATCGAACTCTAGATGTGTGCGCCCCCTTGTGCACACATGTGACTTTGCATGCTTGTATCATGTGTATTTGTCTTACGTGGGATCTGGAGCATCAAACATGGATCCTTAGGCTTTGCAGGCAAGCACCTTGACCACTAAGCCATCTTCCTAGCCCTATTTCTTATTTATTTATTTATTTATTTTTGGTTTTTTGAGGCAGGGTCTCACTCTAGCCCAGGCTGACCTGGAATTCACTATGGAGTCTCAGGGTGGCCTCGAACTCACGGCGACCCTCCTACCTCTGCCTCCCAAGGGCTGGGATTAAAGATGTGCACCACCACGCCCAGCTTTTTTTTTTTTTTTTTTTTTTTTTTAATGTAGACTCTCACTCTAGCCTACACTGACCTGGAATTCACTGTATAGCCCCAGACTGGTCTTCAAAATTCATGGAGGTCCTTCTATCTCTGCCTCCCAAGTGCTAGGATTAAAGGGCTGCACTGACACACCTGACTGGCCTTGAACTTTTGATTCTCCATCCCCCGAGTGGTGATTATAGATGTGCATCACTGTTCTTGGTTTCTGTGGTGGTGGGCATTGAACCCAGGATCTTGTGCCTGCTGGGCAAACGCTCTATCAACTGAGCTAGATCCAGTGCCTTGTATTTCCTTTCATGTACAGACTTTTGTTTTCTCTCGAGTTAATAATTGTTTGGCTTTTTAAAAAATGTATTTATTTTTGACATTTTTTACACACATGCACATACACATATATTTTTTATCTTATTCCCCCAATTATCTTCTATATCCCCTTTCCCCTCTCATTTACACCCTTCTTTCCCATGAATCCTCATCTTTTTTTAAACATATTTTTTAATATTTCCTCTTTTCTAAAAAAATTTTTTTTTTGAATTTATTTATTAGGGACAGGGAGAGGGGGAGAGAGAGAGAGAAGGAGAATGGCCATGCTAGGGAATCTAGCCACTGCAAACGAACTCCAGATGCTTCCACCACCATGTGCATATGGCTTAAGTGGGAACTGGAGAATCGAACCTGGGTCCTTAGGCTTCATAGGCAAGTACCTTAACCACTAAGCCATCTCTCCAGCCTTGAATCCCCATCTTATGTTCATACTTTTTTTTTTTTTTTTGAGGTAGGGTAGCCTCTAGCCAAGGCTGACCTGGAATTCACTATGTAGTCTCAAGGTGGCCTCAAACTCATGGTGATCCCTCCTACCTCTGCCTCCTGAGTGCTGGGATTAAAGGCGTGTGTCACCATACTGGCCTCTTATGTTCATACTTTTGTTTTTAAACCCATTGAGCTAAACTAGGGTTGATTGCATGATCATGGGTATAAGGTTATTTACCATGGAATGGGCAACTTACCAGGGGCTACACCACTGATGAACCTGACTCCCTTCTCCCGGCAACCCTTAGCTGCCATTAACTACCCTAGGAGGTCTTGTCCTATCAGTGGTAAAGTGTTGACAGGCTCAAGCTTGTGCAGGAAACCACAGCTGCTGTGAAGTAAGAATGTAAAAGCCATATCCTATCCAGAAGACAGCATTTCATGGCATTCCTCCCCTTCCTCCTGCTCTTCCACAGGGTTCCTTGAGTCTTGGAGGGGGTGGTCCAGATGTCCTGTTTGAGGCTGAGCACATGGGAGTCACTTATTCTCAGCAATTTTGCCAGCTATGCATCTATGCATTAACCACTGGCTATTGTAGTAAGAAACAGCTGTGATGGAGGCTTCAAGCAGTGTTAATCTAAAAGAACAAATGTAGATATTTAGAAGACAATTTGACATGCTGTTTGCTTAGCATAACCACTGTAGCAGGTTCCCCGCTATGGCCTACGTCCCTAGTCATAGGCTTTTGTTACCTTCTTTTTTTTTTTTTTCTTGTACTATTTGTATTTATCATATCCTCAGAAATTTCTAAATTTCCTATCATTTATATTCTAAATTTCAAATATTCAAATATTTCAAATATTCAAATATTTCAAATATTCAAAGTCCTCTCTGTTAGAGGCTACCTGCTTTTAGCACTAATTTATTTTATTTTATTTCGAGAGAGAATGGGTTCACTAGGGCCTCCTGTCACTACAGACCACAGACACATGTGCCACTTTGTGCATCTGACTTTATGTGGATACTGGGGAATTGACCCAGGCTGTCAAGCTTTGCTAGCAAGTGCCTTTACTTGCTGAGCCATCTCCCCAGCACTCAGCACTAATTTTCATTTATGTTTTGTTATTTTAATTTTATTTATTTATTTGAGAGAGAGAGAGAGAGAAAGAAAGAAAGAAAGAAAGAAAGAAAGAAAGAAAGAAAGAAAGAAAGAAAGAAAGAAAAGAAAGAGAAGGAGGCAGAAAAGAAGGTGGCTGAGAAGCGGGGAGAATGGGCGTGCCAGGACCTCCAGCCACTGCAAACAAACTCCAGACACATGTACCACCTTGTGCATCTGGCTTATGTGGGTCCTGGGGAATCAAAACGGGGTCCTTTGGCTTTACAGGCAAGAGCCTTAAGTGCTAGCCTTCTCTCTAGCCCTTGATGTTTTAAAAAATAAAACATAGGGCTTCTGAAACCCCATCTTGCTTTGGGTAAAAGCTCTGCATTTTTTTCTTCTCTTAAGTTCTGGGCTTTCCTATTCCTGGGACCCTGAGACTACATAGTGAATTCCAGGGCTGCCTGGGTTAGAGTGAAACCCTACCTTGAAAAAACAACAACAAAATATTTTCAGTGATTTCTTTCTTTGAGACAAGGTCTTGCTATGTAGCCCAGGTTAGCTTGAAACTCATTGTATAGCCCAGGCTGACCTGGAAACATGGCAGTCCTTCTGCCCCAGCCTCCCAAGTGCTGGGGTTATAGACGTAAGCCACCAGCGCCTGGCCAGCTTTCTTTTTTGTAGCTTTTTTCTCAACTTCAACAGTGTCATTTAGATGACTATAGTGTCCTTAGCATGCCATATTTATAGCTCACTGTCTTGAAACAGGATGGATGGATGGATGGATGGATGGATGGATGGATGGATGGATAGATAGATAGATAGATAGATAGATAGATAGATAGATAAGACAGACAGACACAGACAGACAGACAGCTATAGCTTTCTACATAGCTGTCTGAGGGAAACCAGTACTATAATTAGCCAAAACAGAACCATTATAAAGAAGACTGAGTCTTTTACTTTGGGTTGACACATAGTAAATGTTTATTATTTTTAGAATTGTAAACAACTGTTAAGGTCCACATAGGTCAACTCTTTGATTGGTAGATTTAAGGGCTAGAGGTGTTAAGTGCTCAAAGGTCGTATGCATGTTTGGAAACAATGGCTCTCAGGTCCAGCTAGTCCCACTCCTAGTCAGCTATTTGTTTTCCTTTATCCGTTACTACCTCATTCAAGTATTCCAGCACTCGGTTATCACAGGTAAAAGATTAGCCATAATAGTCAAATTAATTCAATGTAAAATTAAATTTTTTTTAAATAGATAAGATTTGTTAAATCAAGTTTAAGTGTTCCAGATCTTGGTCTCATGGGGTTTACATTCTATTTGGGAAGACCAAATGGGCCTATATGAAATAGCCTGTTAAGCCAGATGTGGTGGCACACGCCTTTAATCCTAGCCCTTGGGAGGCAGAGGTAGGAGAATCACTGTGAGTTTGAGGTTTCCCTGAGAGTACATAGTGAATTCCATGTCAGCCTGGGCTTGTATGAGACCCTACCTAGAAAACAAAACAAAATAAGATAAAACAGCCTGCTACTCCAAACAAACAAAAAACTAAACAACCCTGGAGGTAGAAGCAGGAGGATCAGGAGTTCAAGGTCAACCTTGGCTATTTAGAGAGTTTGAGGGCACCTTGTGGTAATGAGATGCTGTCTTAAAAAAAAATCCCCAAAATAAAAATATAAAATATGCATAAAACAGCCGGGTGTGGTGGCACATGCCTTTAATCCCAACACTTGGGAGACAGAGGTAGGAGGACTGCCGTGAGTTCGAGACTCCATAGTGAATTCCAGGTCAGCCTGGGCTAGAGTGTGACCCTACTTCAGAAAACCAAATAAATAAATAAATAAAATATGCATAAAACTGCTTTTAGTTCATAAAGTTGTTAGTTTAAGTAAGATTAAATAGTAGGACAAGCCCATGTGTACAGTTCCCTGGTGCACTGAAATAACTCAGTAGATAATTGTCACTGTTTCTGTATCTTTGGACAGCAAAAAGACCAAATTTCTTTAGAAGAAAAGGCTTTTGCAGGAAACACTACATTCATTCAGTATACGCTTCTGAGAATTTACTATGTGCCAGGCACTATTCTGAACAAAACAAAGTCCCTGCATTGTGCAGCATGGACAGACAGACAGTACACAAGCATTGACAGGTGCTGCAGAAGAACACAGGTCACAGTTTGGGGGCCGATAAGGGAAGACCCTCAGATACAGTGACCTCTGGGCAAAAAAATTGGGGTAAAAGAGTGTAGTGTGTCATGAAGATAATGGGGAGAGGGAGGGAAAATATCCCAAATAGATAGCTACATTTCTTAATCTAAGGCAGGCTCTCACTCGAGCCCAGGCTGACCTGGATGGAACTCACTCTGCATCCCCAGGCCAGCCTTGAATTTACGGAATCCTCCTACCTCAGCTTCCTGAGTGCTGGGATTAAAGGTGTGTGTCATTTACTTTTATTTTTATGCATTTTATCTATTTACGTGTGTGTGGATGTTTGTGTGTGTATGCGTGCGTGTGCCAGTGTCTCTTGCTGCCACATATCTGGCTTTCAGTGGGTGACTGAGGAATTGAACCCAGGCCCAGCAGGCTTTGTAAGCAGGAGCCTTTAACCTGCTGAGCTATCTCCCCAGCCCCACATAAATGAAAGAGCGGGCTGCCTGGTGCGTTTGAAGATTAGCTGGTAAGTTACTGTAGCTCAGGCCATATGAGCAAAAGATAGAGTATTGGGGTCAGCAGACTGCTGGATCATGTAGAACCATGAAACCCGTCATAGATCATGGAATTGATTCATGGTGACATTTTGATCATAGACATGACCATGAGCCCCTACCTCAAACATAGTGGAAGGCAAGGACCAACACCAGAAGTCGTTCTCTGATGTCCACACATGCAGCATGATACGTGTCAAACACACGAGATATTTTATTAAAAAAAAAAATTAGTCTGGCCAGGTGTGGTGGCACACGCTTGTAATCCCAGCACTAGGGAGGCAGAGGTAGGAGGATTGCTGTGAGTTTGAGGCCACCCTGAAACTACATAGTGAATTCTAGGTCAGCCTAGTCTAGAGTGTGACACACTACCTTGAAATGCTCCCCCCCAAAAGAAATTTAGTCTGGGCCTGGGCATGGTAGTTTACACTCATAATCCCAGCATTTAGGAGGTAAAGGCAGGAGGATCAGGAGTTCAGTGTCATTCTTGGCTACACTGGGTGTTTGAGGCCAGCCTGGCTACAGGAGACCCAGCCTCAAAACCAGTAAATAAATAAATGGTTTATGAGAAAAGAGTAGACTGATGTTCGAGTGATATAAACTGTGCAATCCATTTCAAGGTTATTCTAAGAGAAGTCCCTGCTCACAAAGCCCAGCAACTTTGCTATTGTCAAGTCCTCCTATTGTTTGCTTTGGGTTGCTCATTGCTGTCAGCTATTTCCTAGTCACTTTAACCCTCAGCCAAAATCACTGCCGTCTCTTTACAGGTTCTCACTATATTTCAGTCTTTAGAAACTAGGGCTTTGGCCACGTGCAGAAGCACTTAGCTGTAATCCCCAAACTCAGAAACGGAGGCAAGAGGATGACCACAAGTTCAAGGCCAGCCAGGGTTACATAGACCTTGTCACAAAGCAACCCCTGAAGCTCTTGAAATGAAAGTGATTTTTTTAAAAATTTTATTTATTTATTTATTTGAGAGCGACAGACACAAAGAGAAAGACAGATAGAGGGAGAGAGAGAGAATGGGTGCGCCAGGGCTTCCAGCCTCTGCAAACGAACTCCAGACGCGTGCGCCCCCTTGTGCATCTGGCTAACGTGGGACCTGGGGAACCGAGCCTCGAACCGGGGTCCTTAGGCTTCACAGGCAAGCGCTTAACCGCTAAGCCATCTCTCCAGCCCTGAAAGTGATTTTAAGAATGGCCTTAGGACAGAAGCTGTGGTCTGAAGATCTCTGTGTGTTCCTGAGTATGAATTCCAGAGTAGACATGTAGAACTCTTTAGATCCCCATGGGGGTATGGGTGACTGTGTGTATGTGACAGTAAAGATGGTTGGCAGAGTGGACGAGGATATTTATCAAGAGAACATGTCATATCAGAGCCCCCGCGTATATTGTCCTATCACTCAGAGGTTCTGTTAATTATCTAGGTCCATGTTCTTTAGTTTACTTCAATTGTGTAGAGAGGGAAGGAGGGACTGTTTTGCTCTCAGCCTAAATCTTCACTGGTTTTGCAATATGGCAAATATCTACTTATTAAAATACACCGAGTGAAGCAAAACCCTCATCTGAGACAGAAGATGGCTGCAAGACGTTCTCTTTCCCTCTTCACGGCATTTCCTTCCCTTTGTGACAGTGTAGGGAAAGGACCCGTGGATGCTCTGCAAGGCTCCTCCTGGATGCGATCTTCTAGGTTCCTATGATTATTTCTAAAGAGGCATTCTTTTTTAGAAGTTCTCTTGCTGTGAGTATATAGTAATTCATTAGGTTGGCTGGAATTCTGTTGGAATGCTAAGAAAAAGGGATGCTTTTAGAAGATTTAGGGTGAAGGAGCCAAAAAAGCTTTCCACTCCTTTTACTTGGGAATAGTTTGGAAGCATAAATACTTCATCTAATTGGAGCTATGAGAGAAATACCTGTTGCCAGGAGCAGTCTTCCGCCTACTGAATGAGGTGGGCAGATTGTGTAGGAGGAAATGGGGGGGTTTCATGTTTAATGTGAATTTTTTGTTTGTTGGTTGGTTTTTTGAGGTAGGGTGTCACTCTAGCCCAGGCTGACATGGAACGCACTGTGTAGTCTCAGGGTGGCCTTGAGCTCATGGCGATCCTCCTTCCTCTGCCTCCCTAGTGCTGGGATTAAAGATGTGCGCCACCAAGCCTGGCTAATGTGAATTTTTAAAAAATACATTTTTAAAAATTTATTTATTTATTTGAGAGAGAAATAGGCAGGTAGAGAGGGAGAGAGAGAATGGGCATGCCAGGGCATCCAACTGTTGTAAACAAACTACAGATGCATGCACCCCTTATGCATCTGGCTTATGTAGGTTCTGGGGGATCAAACCTGAGTCCTTTGGCTTTGCAGGTAAGTTCCTTAATGGCTAAGCCATCTCTCCAGCCCTGTGATTTTTTTTTTTTGTTTTGTTTTGTTTTTTGAGGTAGGGTCTCACTCTAGCCCAGGCTGACCTGGAATTCACTATGGAATCTCAGGGTGGCCTCAAACTCATGGCAATCCTCCTACCTCTGCCTCCTGAGTGCTGGAATTAAAGGTGTGTGCCACCACACCTGGCGTGAATTTTTTTTTTTTTTTTTTTTAACAAGGTAGGGTCTCACTCTGGTCCAAGCTGACCTGGAATTTACTATGTAGTCTCAGGGTGGCCTCAAACTCACAATGATCCCCCTACCTCTGCCTCCCGAGGGCTGGGATTAAAGATGTGCGCCACCATGCCTGGCCTGGCGTGAATTTTTAATCTACATCTCTTCCTGAGTTTCATGACCCTTGGTGTTTAAAAAAAAGAAAAAAAAATCCTTTGCAAACTGGAGAGATGGCTTAGTGGGTAAGGCATTTGCCTGCAAAGCCAAAGGACCCAGGTTTGATTCCCCAGGACCCATGTAAGCCCGATGCACAAGGTGGCACATGCATCTGGAGTTCGTTTATATTGGCTGAAGGCCCTGGTATGCCCATTCTCTTTCCTTCTCTATCTGCCTCTCTAAAATAAATAAAATAATTTTTTAAAAAAGAAGAAAAAACCCCTTTGCTACTGTGGTAAAAATAAGACAAGTAGGCTGTGCTTTCCCACTCATGTTTTTGGAGGTAGGTGGCATACGAATAATAAATGAACTGTTCTGAAAACTGTTTTGAGGACTGTTCAGTGTCCTGGGCTCATGTTAGCTACCTGGCTTTGTGTCTGTGCAGATTTCTACTAGTGTGTCGATAAACATTTCATGAAGCTATTGGCTTAATTCCACCTCTCATTTTACCCTTGTTTTTTTAAAAATACATTTATTTATTTATGAGAGAGAGAGAGAAAGAATGGGCACACCAGGGACCTCAGCCTCTGCAAACAAACTCCAGATGCATGCACCACCTTTTGTATCTGGCTTACGTGGTGGGTCTTGGGGAATCCAACTTGGGTCCTTTGGCTTTGCAAGTACCTTAACTGCTAAGCCATCTCTCCAGCCCTACCCTTGTTTTTTATTTTATTTTTTAAATATTTTAAGTCTAGTGGGATGGCTTAACAGTTAAGGTGTTTGCCTGCAAAGCCAAAGGACCCAGGTTCAATTCACCAGGACCCATGTTAGCCAGAGATTCACAAGGGGGCGCATGCATCTGGATTCATCTGTAGTGGCTGGAGGCTCTGCTGTGCCCATTCTCTCTCTCTCTCCCTCTTTCTCTGTCAAATAAATAAATAAATAAAAATAAAATATATTAAAGTATTTTATTTATTTATTTGAGAGGGAGATAGGCAAAGAGAGAAAAAGAGAATGGGCACACCAGGGCCTCCAACCACTGCAAATGAACTCCAGATACATGTTCCACCTTGTGCATCTGGCTTTATGTGGGTACTTGGGAATTGAACTCTGGTCCTCTTAACCTCTGAGCCATTTCTCCAGCCTGTCTCCCCCCCTTTTTTTTTTCCAAGGTGGGGTCTCATTCTAGCTCAGGCTGACCTGGAATTCACTATGTATTCTCAGGGTGGCCTCGAACTCACGGTGATCTTCCTGCCTCTGCCTGGGATTAAAGGCATGCACCACCACACCTGGCTTTTACCCTTGTTTTTTAAAGACACTATGTAGCCCAAGCTGGCCTCAAATTTGTGTCTGTCCACCTATATCAGATTCCTAAGTGTTGGGTTACAGATAATGTGCCCATGTCTTCTGAGGCCTTTTTTTGAGGCTTTTTTTTTTTTCCAACTTAAACTATCAGAGGTGCACAGACTTGTTTGCTACTTCTGACACTGATGTTTAGAATTTCTGTCACAAAATGGAGGGAGCTATGTTGATTGGGCAATGGGAAGAGGAAGAATCCAGTACCAGCCTTCTATCCTTTAGTTTAGGGCTGGTGATGGGCCTTGACTCATTTCTTGGCTTTTCTTTGGGAGAGATTAGGCACTGGAAAAGATCTCTAGTACCTGACATCTTAAACCTCAAACCAAGAACTTTGACTCAATTCCAGTCCTGACAAGTCTTTTGGCCCACTTGCCATAGTAAGCAGAAATTATATCCAAATATTTCTATCTCCAACAATCCTCATTAGTTACTACTCTAATTCTGATTTGACCCCTTGTTTAACATGTACTTGTTTGGCCATTACCACCACCGTGCTCAACATCTTTTTTTGTTTGTTTGCTTGCTTGTTTTTTTCAAGGTAGGGTCTCACTGACCTGGAGTTCATTATGTAGTCTCAGGGTGGCCTCGAACTCACTGCGATCCTCCTACCTCTGCCTCTTGAGTGCTGGGATTAAAAGTGTGTGCCATCATGCCTGGCTTTCTTTTTCTTTTCTTTTTCTTTTAATTTTTTTGTTCATTTTTATTTATTTATTTATTTGAGAGTGACAGCAGAGAAAGAGGCGGGGGGGGGGGGGAGAGAGAATGGGCGCGCCAGGGCCTCCAGCCACTGCAAACGAACTCCAGACGCATGCGCCCTCTTGTGCATCTGGCTTACATGGGTCCTGGGGAACCAAGCCTTAAACCGGGGTCCTTAGGCTTCACAGGCAAGTGCTAAGCCATCTCTCCAGCCCTTTCTTTTTTGACGTAGAGTTTCACTCTAGCCCAGGCTGACCTAAAATACTCTGTGGTCCCAGGCTGACTGTGAACTCACAGAAATCCTCTACCTCTATCTCCTGAGTATTGGGATTAAAGAAACACACTACCACCCCTGGCCATCTATCTGTCCATCCCTTTCTTTTTTTTTTTTTAATAATTTTTATTTATTTTTTTTATTTGAGAGAGACAGACACAGAGAGAAAGACAAATAGAGGGAGAGAGAGAGAATGGGCACGCCAGGGCTTCCAGCCTCTGCAAACGAACTCCAGACGCGTGCGCCCCCTTGTGCATCTGACTAACGTGGGACCTGGGGAACCGAGCCTCGAACCGGGGTCCTTAGGCTTCACAGGCAAGCGCTTAACCGCTAAGCCATCTCTCCAGCCCTGTCCATCCCTTTCTATCTATCTAATTTGGTGAGCCAATGAGTTTATTCAGGCTACTTACAGAGCACGAGTGAGGGTTACTTACAGGATTGTGGGTGACTCAAAGGCAGCTGCATCAATACAAAGTCCCACCCCACCCTGGATGGTGACCTCATGGACCTGCATCGTGGAATCCTCCTTCTAGTTAACCTTCTACTTTCTATTAGCAATACATTTTCTGTTTGTTTTTGGGGTAGAGTCTCACTCTAGTTCCAGGCTGATGTCGGACTCACCCTGTAGCCCCAGGCTGGCCTCAAATTTACAGTGATCTGCCTACCTCTTTCTCCCCCTGTGGTGGCATGTTTTTATTTAAGGAATTTACATTGTGATTCCTTCATTTCACATCAGTGTCACTGTACTTCCTTCCTTTACAGCTCAAGTTCAAGATTACCTTTTAGAAGCGCTAATGCTTACTTCAGTTGTCTTTTTTTTTTTCCTCCCCAATGTGGGCTTCTTTTTCTTACATTTGAATTATGGACATACTGATTACAACTTCAAAATTTCCCATCTAGGATCTAACTTTGAGCGACTGACTTTAGGGTGACTTTTAGAGAGTAAGTGATGTGCTTGCTCCTCAAATTCTAACACCTTCTCTAAACATAAATGAATTAAAATCATGTTCACTCCTTAAGCTATTATACTTAGGAAAAGTACAGCTCTGTAGGATATGCTAGGACAAAAATTTTTTTAAAAATTAGGTCTTTCATACTATTTGTTAATTGTCTGGTGGTTTCTTCTGACAGACTGAAAAAATAATCTTGCAATCAAAGCAAAACTACAGAGTTTCTGTGAGGTATTTTCAATAGTGTGTCCTGTCAGGATAGGCATCAACTTACCTCTTTTTTTTTCTCTGTTTTAAAAATATTTTTTTAGGGCTAGAGAGATGGCTTCATAGTTAAGGTGTTTGCCTACCAATCCAAAGGACCTAGGTTCAGTTCCTCAGTACCCACATAAGTCAGATGCACAAGGGGGCGCATGTGTCTGGAGTTAGTGGCTAGAGGTCCTAGCACACCCATTCTCTCTCTGCCTGTCTCCTTTCTCTCTCTCTCTCTCTCCACTTGCAAATAAAAATAATAAAATAATCTAATCTATCTATCTATATTAATTTTTTTTTTCAAGGTAGGGTCTCAGTCTGGCCCAGGCTGACCTGGACTTAACTTTGCAGTGTCAGGGTGGCCTCAAACTCACAGCAATCTTCCTACCTCTGCCTCCTGAGTTCTGGGATTAAAGTCATGTGCCACCATGCCTGGCTAATTTTTTTTTTTTTTAATTTGAGAGAGGGAGAGGAGGTAGGGAGGGGGACAGAATGGGCGCTCCAAGGCCTTCAGCTGCTGCAGACAAGCTCCAGATGCATGAGCCCCCTTGTGCATCTGGCTTACGTGGGTCCTAGGAAATTGAACCAGGGTCCTTTGGCTTGGCCAGCAAGCGCCTTAACCACTAAGCAATCCCTCCAGCCCACCCAGGATCCACATAAGTCAGATTCACAAGGTGGCACATGCATCTAGAGTTCATTTGCAGTGTCTGAAGGCCCTGGTGTGCTCAATCTCTCTCTGCTGCTCTCTCTCTCATAAATAAAAAAAAAAAATTTTTTTATTTCATTTCTTTGCAAACAGAGAGAAAAGGGAGAGAATAGGCTCATCAGGGCCTCTAGCTGCTGCAAAAGAACTCCAGACATATATGCCACTTGGTGCATCTGGCTTTACACGGGTACTGGGGAATTGAACCTGGGTTGTTAGACTTTGACGGTAAATGCCTTAACCACTGAGAAACCTCTCCAGCCCCCAACTTACCTCTGTAAATCTCAGTTTTCTCATCTGTAAAGTAGGAACAATAACAGTTTCTGTCATACAGATGATTGTGGGGAATAATTAGAATAATCTTTGTAAAAGCACGGGCAGAAGCTGTAGACACAGTCCATTGTTGTCTTTACCCTGTTACTGTGGACTCTGTGTGTGTGTGTGTGTGTGTGTGTGTGTGTGTGATCCTTTAAGTATTTGCAAAGTTCAGTTTGAAAATCTCTGATCTATTCTAGTGTTCTTGTTTTCTTGTGTGACTGGATGAGGCAATACTGAGTCCATATTCCTTGGTTCCTCATATGGTGTTTCCTAAACTGTCTTTTTTTTTGGGGGGGGGGGTTCAAGGTAGGTTCTCACTGCAGCCCAGGCTGACCTAGAATTCACTAATGGTCTCAGGGTGGCCTCAAACTCATCGGGATCCTCCTACCTCCGCCTAGTATTTCCTGTTCATTCTAATAATAAACTATGTCTCCCTTATGCTCTTCTTTTATATTTATTTCCTTGGTTGTTTTGAACTTGGACACGATTCGTAACACTTGACATGGAGGAACTTGAGGCTTAGAGAACAGGAATTATTTGGCCAGGGTCTCATGGTAGTTATAAGTGTTACGGACAGGAAATGGACTCACATCCCTTCTTCCAGATACCGTTTCTAGTGACACAGCCCTAATGTCTTTGACAGTTGGTTAGCTCAGAATAAGGACCTGTAGAATTGCTTTGTGGGCTTCATCCAGTGAGAACATCCTTTTGAGCTTCCATTTTCTGACCTTTCAAGTGGGATTGCCACAAGGAAGCCAGGCCTCGTGGCACAGGCCTGTAATTCCATCTGCTTGAGAGCTGAGTTAGTAGGATTGAAAGTTCAAGGCCTGTCTCTGCCATACCGCTGTGAATATGTCCAGTTTTATCTGAAAGTTCAAGGTCTGCTTGGGCTGCATAATAAGTTTAAGACCAACCTGGGCAACTTGAGGAGACCTTGTTTCAAAATAAAACAGTGAAAACAGGTAGGGATTATAGCGAGTTGTGGAGCACTTGCCTAGCTAGCCTGTGGCCCTAGGCTCAACTTTAGTACCACAAAAAAAAAAAAAAAAAAAAAAATTGACATAAGGATTAGCTGAGATGGAAGATGAATAAACACACTATGAAATCATAAAAATTTTTAAATTTATAGAAATGTTACAAATATTCAAATAACCTTTATCCTGAACAATTTGAGGGTAAGATGTAAACCCCTGAATACTATTTCCAATAAACAACTATCAAAATATACAACTATCAAAAACAAGGAAATCAGAGGCTGGAAAGATGGCTCAGTGGATCAAGTGCCTCTGCTCAAACCCCAGTGCTTGAGTTTGATTCTCCTCTGACCCTGGCCAGACGTTATTGATAGGAGGCAGACGGGGGAATTTCCTGGAAAGTTTGGGAGGAGTGCAGCAAAGAACAAAAGCAGAGAGAGAGGGGAGGAAAAAAAAAAAAAAGGCCAGGCGTGGTGGCGCACGCCTTTAATCCCAGCACTTGGGAGGCAAAGGTAGGAGGATCACCGTGAGTTCGAGGCTACCCTGAGACTGCATAGTGAATTCCAGGTCAGCCTGAGCTAGAGTGAGACCCTACCTTGAAAAAACAAAAAAACAAAAACAACAACAACAACAAAAAAAAAAAAAGCAGAGTGAGATCCAGAGAGAAACCCTGCCTAAAAAAAAAAAAAAAAAAAAAAAGAGGTAGAGGACTGGAGAGATTGCTTAATGGTTAAGGTGTTTGTCTGCAAACTTAGAGAACCCAGGTTCAGTTTCCCAAGACCCACATAAGCCAGATGCACAGGTGGCGCATGTGTATAGAGTTCATTTGTAGTGGCTGAAGGCCCTGGTGCGCCCTTTCTCCCTCTTTCTCCATCTACCTCTTTCTCTCTCTCTGTCTTTCTCTCTCTCTCAAATAAACAAAATAATAAAAAAAGAAAAAAAACCCAAACAACAAAGAATTCTTACAAAATAAAGTGCTTCAAAGAAAAATAAAGATTTTTAAAACATTGTATTTATTTATTTGAGAGAGAGGGGGAATGAAAGAGAAAGAAAGAGGAAGAGGCAGATAGAGAATGGGCATGCTAGGGCCTCCAGCCATGGCAAACAAACCCCAAACACATGTGCCATCTGGCTTATGTGGGTACTGGGGAATTGAACTTCAGAGGTAGGAGGATCCCCGTGAGTTCGAGGCCACCTTGAGACAACTTAGTGAATTCGAGGTCAGCCTGGGCTATGGTGAGAACCTACCTTGAAGTCCCCCCAAAATAAAGATATTTTAACAGGAACATAAGCAGAACCTAACAGTACATAGTATAGTACTTTACATATATTCATTATATTTAGCATTATGAAAAATACTAATGAAAACATGGGTGGAGAGATGGCTTAGCGCTTAAGGTGTTTGCCTGCAAAGCCTAAGGACCCAAGTTCAATTCCCCAGGACCCACGTAAACCAGATGCACAAGGTGGCACATGCGTCTGGAGTCCATTTGCAGTGGCTAGAGGACCTGGTGCACCCATTCTCTCTTTGCCTTTTTCTCTCTCAAATAAATACAATATTTTTAAAACTACTAATGAAGGGACTGGGCGTGGTGGCTCACGCCTTTAATCCCAGCACTTGTGAGGCAGAGGTAGGATCACCGTGACTTTGAGGTCACCCTGAGACTACATAGTGAATTCCAGGTCAGCCTGGGCTAGAGTGAGACCCTACCTTGAAAAAACAAAGCAAAACAAAAATACTAATGAAAACATTATCTGTGTTAGCATTGGCCTTTAGATTACCCTGTGCTTTTCAGCTTCTGCATCTAAGCCAAAATGAACAATCTAGTTTTAGCTAGGTGTGGTGGTACACTCCTTTAATTCCAGTGCTCGGGAGATCGAGGTAGGAGGATTGATGTGAGTTCAAGGCTAGCCTGAGACTACATAGTGAATTACATAGAGGTCAGCCTAGCCTAGAGTGAGACCCTACCTCAAAAAAAAATTAAATCTAGTTTTAGAAAATTTATTCAGTAAAACATTTTCCTCATTTATAGTTATGCCCAGAAAAATTAATTGCATAAGGTCTCATGATGTGAAAAAGAGCAGTTTGGTCTAAAATCCAATTTTCTAACTTTTTTTTTCTTTGTTTTTGGAGGTAGGATTTCACTCTAGCTCAGGCTGACCTGGAATTCATTATGTAGTCTCAGGGTGACCTTAACTCATGGCGATCCTCCTACCTCTGCCTCCCGACTGCTGGGATTAAAGCATGCAGTCTAAAGTCCAGTTTTCATGACTTTTTGTTTGTTTTTTTAAGGTTGGGTCTCAATTTAGTCCAGGTTGATCTGGAACTCAGCTGCTCTTGAAGATGGCTACCTATTTGAAATGTTCTACCAACTCTCTAAAAATTTAATATACATGAAGTTAGAGAATCTTTTTTTATATATTATTTATTTATTTGAGAGTGAGAAAAAGAGAGAAAGAGAGGGAGAGGGGCAAATAGAGAATGGGCATGCCAGGACCTCTAGCCACTGCATCTGGCTTTCATGGGTACTGGGGAATTGAACCTGGGTCCTTAGGCTTCACAGGTGAACACCTTAACCACTAAGCCATCTCTCCAGCTGGGGAATCTTTTTATTTAAAAAAAAAAAACTTTTTAAAATTTTTATTTATTTATTTGACAGAGAAGGGGGCTGAAGAGGGAGAGAGAGAATGGGCACATCAGGGCCTCCAGCCACTGAAAATGAACTCCAGACGCATGTGCCCTCTTGTGCATCTGTCTAACATGGGTCCTGGGGAATCGAACCTGGGTCCTTTGGCTTTTCGGGCAAATGCCTTAACCACTAAGCCATCCATCCAGCCCTAAAATATATTTTTAATATTTTATTTTTATTTGAGAGAGAGAGGCAGATGGAGAGAGAATGGGCATGTCAGGGCCTCTAGCCACTGCAAATGAATTCTAGACACATGCATCACCTTGTGCATCTGGCTTACATTGGTCTTGGGTAGTTGAATTGGGTCCTTTGGCTTTGCTGGCAAATGCCTTAGCCGCCAAGCCACATCTCCAGCCCCAATCTGGATTTCTTAATCATATTTAATGTCTTAAATATGACATCCAGGTTTAGTGAAGATATATTTTTATTGCACAATATGGAATAAGCTGACAGAAATCTAATTCTCTTTGTATGGCTATCCAGGCCCCATAAATAATCTATAAGCTTCTAGTAGTAGGTTAAAATTTTTTGTAATAAAAAAAAAGACAAACACTTTTTGTAGATATTTATAGCTATGCTTCAGGCACTATACTACGTGCTTAGGGTATAGCAGTGAGCAAGAACTTTCGTCTCCGCCCTCATGGGGCTCACATTTGAGATACGCAAGATTTTTGTTGGGACCTTCTATTTTTTTCCAACTGCAGTTTTTATTTGGGAATGAAATGTAGGGAACAAGGCTTTTCCTTATTTTGAGAGAGAGTGAAAGGGGTCGTGGAGGACATGTCTTCTGGAGGAAACGGATATACAAGTGCTCTTGGGACACTTCAGAATGCCAAAGACTATTAAAGTTGCAATATGACAGCATCCTTGCTTGAGCTTTGGGCTTTCAGGAAGTTGTCAGAAGGTTAAAAAGATCATAGTGATTGTGTTCTTGGCCACAGTTTGAATGTTTTATTTATTTATCTGAGAGAGAAAGAGAGATAGAGACAGAGAGGCAGAGAGAGAGAGAGAGAGAGAGAGAATGTGTGCTCCAGGTCCTCAAGCCACTTCAAACAAACTCCGAATGCATGCATCACCTTGTGCATCTGGCTTTACATGGATACTGGGGAATTGAACCTGGGTCCTTTGGCTTCACCAGCAAGTGCTGTAACCACTAAGCAATCTCTCCAACCCTTTGGCCACAGTTTAAAGTTAAAATGGATGGCAGTGCCATCCTTAGCTTCTGGAGAGTCTTAGGAGAGACACTTCTCCGTGTTCACTCGGGTGCACTCCACTCTGGTCAAGGGGAGTAAGCACTAGCCTGGAACCCAGAAAGTGGGACTAGTTACACACCTGGTCTTAACACCCTTGTGGTCTTGGCAAGCGTCTTTTCCCTCTGCCCTTTCTGTAACATGAGAATAATAATACTTGACCTACCTCCCGCTGAGGTAGTTGTCAGGATTAGGTGAGGCAGTTTCCTTTAAAGAGTTTTATACTGTGCTCATGCGAGGGATTAGCTGGACTAGTACTGATTCGCACAACACGTGAGGCAAGTATGGCACGTTTCGTTACTTTTCTCTGGTTTCCATGTCAGCTAAGTTTTCTCCCCTCCACCTTGTAAGCATTAGGTTCCCATATTAGTTGCATACTCTGAATCTCAGCTTCAAGGCCTCCTTCTAGTCTCGCTCATGGGAGAGTCCAGGGATGAGCCCACCGAGCCACTCACTATAATAATTAAGGAACATTTCTTTCTTTCTTTATTTTTATTAGTTTGAGTGGCCTCCAGCCACTGCAGATGAACTCCAGACACATGCACCACCTTGTACCTCTGGCTTATGTGGGTACTGGGGAAATTGAACCTGGGTCCTTAGGCTTTGCAGGCAAGCACCTTAACCGCTAAGCCATCTCTCCAGCCCCATAAAGAACATTTCTTGTCATTGTTCCAAATTCCATTCCACAAATACTCCGATCTTCCTCACTGTGTCTACATCTTTTCTTTGAAAGTGATTCAGAGAACCCACCCCTTTGCTACTGGAAGGGAGAAATAGAGTCAGTTAGTTTAAGATACCTTTCTTCTCTCCAACTTTCTTCTCCCATCTTATACTTTACAGAGATGTATAAATTCACACAACATATTAGAGTTAAACAGTAAATTATTTCTGGTGACTCCATATTCAGAGCCAAGGCAAAAATGAGTACTTGAGGATCTTGTTAAAAATCCTAGTCATCATGGGCTGGAGATGGCTTAGCAGTTACGTCATTTGCCTGTGAAGCCTAAGAATGCATGTTCAGCTCTCTAGATCCCACACAAAGTGACACAAGTGTGCAATGTCACACATGTACTCAAGGGGGCACACACATTGGGAGTTCGTTCACAGTGGCTGAAGGCCCTGGCATGCCCATTCTCTCTCAAATAAATAAACAAAAATGGTTTTAAAAATCATTGACATTATCCCATCCTCTTTAGTCAGGACCCCCAGAAAATAAAACCCTTTTGTATTTTGGTTGTACATGAGCTGGGATCACAGATGCATGCTTCCCTTTGCATCTGGCTTTATGTGGGGGCTGGAGAATTGAGCCTGGGCCAACAGACTTTACAGGTAAATGCCTTCAGTTGTTGAGCCATCTCCCCAGCCTCTTTTGTTGTATTTTTGTAACCTCCTCAGACTGTTCTGATGTGGGGACAGGGTACTACTTAAAAGTAATTGTTTAGGGGCTGGAGGCATGGCTTAGTGGTTAAGGCGTTTGCCTGCAAAGCCAAAGGACCCCACATTAGCCACATGCATAAGGGGGCACATGCATCTGGAGTTTGTTTGAAGTAGTTGGAGACCCTGGCACACCCGTTCTCTCTCTGTCTCTCTCTCTCTCCCTTTCTCTGCCAAATAAGTAAAATATTTAAAAATAATTGTTATTATTTAGGCTGGGCGTGGTGGCTCTCAGGAGACAGAGGTAGGAGGATCACAGTGAGTTTGAGGCAACCCTGAGATTACAGAGTGAATTCCAGGTCAGCCTGGGCTGGAGTGAGACCCTACCTCAAAAAAACAAAAATTATTTAGGGCCAGGCATTGTGGCTCACGCCTTAATCCCAGCACTTGTTATGCAGAGGTAGAGGATTGCCATGAAACTATGAGACTACGTAGTGAATTCCAGGTTAGCCTGAGCTAGAGGGAAACCCTACCTCAAAAAATGAAAAGAAAAACTAGGCACTGGGATATAGATCAGTGGTAGAGTACATGCAAATACCCGAGGCCTTGGGTTCTGCCCCCTTCAGGATGACGTTGAGGATGAGAAGAAACTATGCCATTTCTTTCTAGCGTAGGGTCAAGTGTAACTGTCAAAGAGAAAGTAGAAACGACTCCAGATTTCCTAATCAGAATTTGAAGTTTTTGATCTTTATTCTCTTAACATTTTTCTGCTCAGTTACCCACAGGAATGGAGTAGACTAGGTTGAGGATTAATATTTAAACTGTATTATCTACCTAGATAACAGAGCCATTGTAATGAATACTTTTGTATGTGTCTGTTATACTTTCGGAACCAGAATAAAAGTAAAATGGTTCCCCTGAATGTTTTATCTGCCCTTTCTTTCCCTCTTCCTTCCTTCCTTCCTTCCTTCCTTCCTTCCTTCCTTCCTTCCTTCCTTCCTTTCTTTCTTTCTTTCTTTCTTTCTTTCTTCTTTCCCTCTTTCTTTCTTTCCCTCCTTCTTTCTTTCCCTCCTTCTTTCTTTCTTTCCTTCCTTCCTTCCTTCCTTCCTTGCTTGCTTGCTTCCTTCCTTCCTTCCTTCCTTCCTTCCTTCCTTCTTTCCTTCCTTCCTTCCTTCCTTCCTTCCTTCCTTCCTTCCTTCCTTCCTTCCTTCCTTCCTTCTTTCTTCCTTTTTTGGTTTTTTGAGGTAGTGTCTTGGTCTAGCTCTAGCCCAGGCTGACCTGGAATTCACTGTGTAGTCTCAGGCTGGCCTCAAACTCACAGAAATTCTCCTACCTCTGCCTCCCAAGAGCTAGGATTAAAGGTGTGCACCACCACGCCTGGCACTTTGTATTTTTTTTTAAAGTTCTAAACATGTTCCTCTTATAGACAACATTTCAACTGCTGTGGTAAGACAGGGTCTGAGAGAGCGACCCCCATTCTCTTGTCATGGTAAAGGCAGTATGTGTCGTGAGATGGTAGCAACAAGGATATATGATTGTCTTCCTGCAAGAAGGCACATAGACAGTGGGAAAGGGGTAACCTTCTGTGCTGGCCCAGGTTCTGTTTACTCAGCAGAGAAGAGTTGCAGAGTCTTAACTGGAGCCAAAGCTCCCTTGGTCAAGGGGAACAGGCATAAGGCCTCTGGAGCAAGGCCTGCAAATAGCTGGCAAGTGGATGGGATATAAGAATAGCACTCTACGGGAGCCACAGCTTGAGCCTCAGCTCGGGGGCTTTTCCAGTCTCTTTCATGGCAAGTCCAGGAATAAGCCCTCTGTAGAGACTTAAGAAGCTCTTTCTGGGCTGTAGAGATGGCTTAGCAGTTAAGACACTTGCCTGTGAAGCCTAAGGACTCCTGCTCAACCCCACGTAAGCCAGACGCACAGTGACGCAAGTGTGCACATGATCATAAGGGGGAGCAGGCTTCTGGACTCCGTTGCAGTGGCTGGAGACCCTGGCATGCCAGTTCTCTCTTCTCTCTAGCATTAAAAAAAAGGCATCCTGGGCTGGAGAGATGGCTTAGCAGTTAAGCGCTTGCCTGTGAAGCCTAAGGACCCCGGTTCGAGGCTCGGTTCCCCAGGTCCCACGTTAGCCAGATGCACAAGGGGGCGCACGCATCTGGAGTTCGTTTGCAGAGGCTGGAAGCCCTGGCATGCCCATTCTCTCTCTCTCTCCCTCTATCTGTCTTTCTCTCTGTGTCTGTCGCTCTCAAATAAATAAATTAAAATTTTTTTTTTTAAAAAAGGCATCCTGTTGGGCTTGCCTCAAAAAGAAAAAAACAAACAAAGTCATCTTGACTCTGAATTCCACTACGAAAGTTCTGTACTGTTCTCTGTGCCTAACATTTCTCCTGCTAGTCCAACATCTATCTTCTTTGTCGAAATCCTCCCTTATCATTGATTTCCTTCCATGTTTCCCCTGTCTAGTCAGCTTCCCAGTGGGCACATGAGCAGAGGAAAGTTTGCTCATATCAGCTATTCATTTCACAATTATGTATGAAGTGCCTGATGTGTATCACACTTTGTGCTAAGCACTGAGGAGACAGATAAAAAGATATACTCCCTGGGCTGGGGAGCTTAGCGGTTAAGACACCTGCCTGCAAAGCCAAAGGACCTAGGCTCGATTCCCCAGGACCCACGTAAACCAGATGCACAAGGTGGCACATGCATCTGGAATTCATCTTCAGTGGCTAGAGGCCCTGGTGCACCTATTCTCTCCCTCTGTCTTTCTCTCTCTCTCTCTCTCTCAAATAAATAAATGAATAAAATTTTTAAAAAGTTATACTATCTGAAACCGGGCATGGTGGCACACGCCTTTAATCCTAGCACTTGGGAGGCAGAGTAGGAGGATCAAGGCCACCCTGAGACTACATAATTCTAGGTCAGCCTGGGCTAGAGTGAGACCCTACCTCGAACCCCCACAAAAATATATGTTTTAAAACTTTATTATATATATATAATAACAGGTTATACTTTTTAATCCCCTCATCCTAGCTCCCTCCTCAGTGGAGTTATGGTATTAACTGTGGGGTCCTGAAGACCTCATTTAGTTCCTATGGGATAGAGACCTGGCTTTTTTTTGTTTGTTTGTCTTTTGTTTTTTTGTTTTTTGAGGTAGGGTCTCACTGTAGGCCAGGCTGACCTGGAACTCACTATGGAGTCTCAGGGTGGCCTCGAACTCATGGCGATCCTCCTACCTCTGCCTCCCGAGTGCTGGGATTAAAGGCGTGCACCACCACGCCTGGCTGAGACCTGGCTTTTTGAACCTGGCTTCTCTGACAAATGGTAAAGTACTGATGTTTAGTCTTGCACTCCATGAGTGGAACACTGACTGAGGTTTTTCTTAAAATTTATTCTAGATTCATTAGTTTTGTAGTTAGTGGAAAGTCCTAAAGATTCAAGTGATAGGATGACAGTTGTCTGCAGTCAACTACCAGGAGGTGGATGAGGCTGCATTAGAGTGTGCAGGCAAGACGCCCCTTGAAACTAGGAATCTATGGCGTTGTCTCAACAGGAACATTTTCTACAAAAATGAGAGAGAAACCAGAGTGATGGGTTTCTGACGCATGCACTGAAAGTCCATTCTTGGTAGATTTAAGCCCAGTGTTCTTAGGAGTCTGCCATCTTAATTTTTTTCTTCTTCTGGGGCTGGAGAGATGGCTTAGCAGTTAAGGCACTTGCCTGTGAAGCCTTAGGACACATGTGTGACTTTCCAGGTCTCACGTAGCCAGATGCACAAAGGTGAGGCAAGGGCACAAGGCTGCTCATGTGCACACATCTGGTGTTTGATCAAAGTGGCTGAGGCCCTGGAGCACCCATTCTCTCTCTCTCTCTCTCTCTCTCTCTCTCTCTCTCTCTCTCTCACATAATTTTTTTCTTCTTCTGCTTTTGTTATGGACTTTGGAAACATCACCTTTATGGAAAGACCATATTATCTAGGAGGAGAATGTCCTGAACTAGTAACCGTGGAACCTCATTGCCCAATATGGACTTCAATAGCTGTGTGTGATTCTTTAAATATTTTTATTTATTACAGAGAGGGGGGTGTATATGAATGGGTGCACCAGGGCCTTCAGCCATTGTAAATGAAATCCAGATGCATGTGCCATCTTTTGTATCTGGCTTACATTGGTCCTGAGAAATCAAACCTGGATCCTTTAGCTTTGTAGGCAAGTGCCTTAACTGTGACGCATTCTCTCCATCCCCTATATGTGATTTTTTAAAATATATATTTAAAGTAATTAAGATTAAATTTAAAAAACAACAATTGAGTTTTCCAACAATATCTCAAGTGCTTAGCTGTCATGGCTAATGGCTGCCTCTGGATCACACTATTTCAGTGTTGTGTTTCCCTTCCCATCTGTGGGCTTTAGGTTTCTCATCTGTAAGAAAGAATGATGGGGCTGGAGAGATCGCTTAACAGTTAAGATGCTTGCCTGTGAAGTCTAAGGACCCAGGTTCACTTCCCCAGGACCCATGTAAACCAGATGCACAAGGTGGCACATGCATCTGGAGTTTGTTTGCCATGGATGGTGGCCCTGCACACCCAATCTCTTTATCTGCTTCTTCCTCTCCCTCTCTCCCTGTCTCCAATAAAGAAAAGAAAATAGTGGACCCTGGTCTGAGAGATGGCTTAGCAGTTAAGGTGCTTGCCTGCAAAGCATAAGGACCCAGGTTCAATTCCCTAGTACCCACATGAGCCAGATGCACAAGGTGGTACATATGTCTGAAGTTTGTTTGTAGTGGCTAGAGGCCCTGATGCGCCCATTCCCCCACCCTCCCTCTCTCTCAAATAAATAAATAAAATATTAAAGAAAAAATGGTGGATCTCAAAGCCCCATCCTTCTTTAATGTCATTTTAACTCAGTGAATGATTTGTGATTCAGTTTCTAGGGATGTTTTGTTCCATCTCCTCTCTCAAGCTTTCTGCTACAGGTAGGGTAGAAGTGCCCAGAGGGAGCATTAGGCTGCTAATTTGTCTGGTTATATTGTTTCCACTCCCTGTCTTATGTGAAAGGGAAAAAGGACTTCAGATACTTAAATTATACTCACATCAGAGTTCCTTACATTTGTTCAGTATTTTATGGATCACAGAACTCTTTTCACGTTATTCTTCACTTATAGTTTCAAAGAATATTCCTGCCAGGCACAGTGGGCAAACACATGTAATCACAGCATCCCAGAGGCCAAGGAAGGCAGATCAGAAATTCAAGGCCAGGTTCGGTTACATAGTGAGACCTTGTTTTTCAAACCAAGGCTTGGCATTGTAGCCCAGTGGCAGAGTTCTTGCATAAGGTCCTGGGTTTGATCCCCAGTATTGTTAACAATTATTTATTTATTTCAAAAATTTAATATATTTTTATTTATATTATTAGAGAGAGAAAAAGATGGAAAGAGGAAGAGAGAGAGGGGGAGAGGGAGAATGGGCATGTTAGGGCCTCCAGCTACTGCAAAGAATTCCAGATGCATGCTCCCCGTTGTGCATCTAGCTTACATGGGTCCTGGAGAGTCAAACCGGGATCCTCTGGCTTTGCAGGCAAATGCCTTAACCGCTAAGCCATCTCTCCAGCCATTTTTTTTTTTAAGGTATGGTCTCGCTCTAGCTCAGGCTGTCCTGGAATTCACTATGTAGTCTCAGGGTGGCCTCAAACTCTCAGAGATAAAGTACAGGGATTAAAGAGTGAGTCACCACTCCAGGCTGTTAACAATTTTGTAAACATATTAATGTTGGAAGGATGTTGAAGGCCATTTTTCTCTTCATGAACATAAATTACATACAAAGCTTATAAAATGAAAGGTCCAGACTGGATGAAATGGCATACACCTGTAATCCCAGTACTTGGGAAGCTGAGGCAAGAGGATCATCGTGAGTTTGAGGCAGCCTGAGCTACATAATGAGTTCAAGACCACCCTGTCTCAAAAGACAAAAACAAAACAAAACAAATATTCCAAGGTGTTATTCCCCAGAGAATGATCTAGTATAAGTAGGTGCTAGGTTTTCCCAGGGCCAAACTGAACAATCCTGTCTCGCAGCTAGGTGCACTTGTAGCCATACGTGACCAGACGTTGAGAAGGACTGGACTTGCTTGGTCCTCATGTCAGAATATGCTCTTTGAATATCTCTGCACATTCCAGTTGTGACGTGATACCTCCAGATTGAGGGAGTTCCTAAAGGAATCCTTTCTGTCTTTGGATGTCTCTTGACATTGAGTTATCCCAAGTGACCTCACTGTTCCATTTATAGTTATGTAATATGATCTGCTTCTTTCATATAATCTTCAGATTCATTCATTCAAAAAAAATGTATACCAAGTACCCAATATTAACAGGGTCTCATGCAGGACATTGGGGATTTGGCAGTGAACAAGACCAACTTAGAAGCTGGCTTCTGGCTAGTAGAGGAAACAGCCAATTTTTAAAAATTTATTTGCAAGAGGGGGGAGAGAGAGGATGGGCACACCAGGGCCGCTAGCCACTGTAAACAAACTCCAGATGTATGTACCCCATTTGTGCATCTAGCTTTATGTGGGTACTGGGGAATGAAACTTGGGTTGTTAGGTTTTTCAGGCAAGCACCTTAACCACTGATCAATCTTTCCAGCCCCCTGGTTCTTTTTTTAAATTCTTTTAAAATTTATTTATTTGTGTGTGAGAGAGAGGAAGAGGCAGAGAGAAAGAGAGAATAGGCACACCAGGGCCTTCAGCCACTGCAAACTAACTCCAGATGCATGAGCCCCCTTGGGCATCTGGCTTACATGGGTCTAGGGGAATTGAACCAGGGTCCTTAGGCTTCACAGGCAAATGCCTTAACCAATAAGCCATTTCCCCACCCACTCCCCACACTTCATTTTTGAGCTTGTAATTCCCAGTGTGGAAAGAGAACTGGACTCTGAGTCCTTGTACCTGCTTTTCTGCACCCTACCTTGTGACCATAGCGCAGTAGTAACTTCTTTGAATCTCAAGAGTTAGGAGACTAAATTGGGTATTCTGTTATGAGTTCTAACATCCTAGTGGGCTTGAGATCTTGTGAGTGGTCAGCACTCTTTCCCCTCCCCCCTTCCAACTAACCAGGGTCCCCAGCCTGGTGTCCATGTCAGAGAAAGAAGACACTGGAACGAGTAATGTACCTATATCAATAATGTATAACTTCAGCCCATAGCCAGGGAGAGGAATGCACAGTGGGGTGTGTGTGTGTCTAGAAGTCGGCTGAAGAAATCTGTACGTATGTGGGTGGTGCACAGAGGCTCCCCTTCACCTTCCATGTACCAGACCTTTTGTTAGGTGCTGGGGGTATAGAAGTAAACAAGGTTGACCAGAAGTCTGCTATCATGGAGCTTATATTTCAGTGAAGGATGGGATAAGTAACTACAATAAGTGAGATAACTTCAAATAATGGAAAGTTTCATGAAAAATCAAAACAAAATGCTTTGCTGAAAAGGCAAGCCAGGTATGGTGGTGCACGCCTTTAATCCCAGCACCCGGGAGGCCGGGAGGCAGACGTAGGAAGATTGCCGAGAGGTCAAGACCACCCTGAGACCACATAGTGCATTCAGGTCAGCCTGAGCTACAGCGAGAACCTACCTTGACAAAAAACAAAAGAGTTCTGAAAAGGCAAGGGTGCACATAAGCGGTGCGTGTACCTGTACTTGCAGGCAGCCTGTGGCCGAGTCCTGGGTGCAAAGATCCTTATGATCACTTGTGTCTGTGTGCGCAGTTAGGTTGCTTTTGAGCCTGGAATATTTATGTATTAGTATATATGATGTAATGCAAGTGGGCACGCACTGGGGATGAACACATGGGGACCTGCACGTCGGCATTCAGCTGTAACTGGAGATGTTTTGAAGTCTGTGTAGCATCTGTCAGTGGGCACGTTAAGGAAATGGCTTTTCTACCTCTGGCATTCAGGCCATTTGCCAGTTTTCCTGTCTCCTTGTTCCTTGCCATTTGAGTAAGCTTGCTACACTTGGCGCAGCTCAGTCCTAGGAGGGTTAAAGCCAAGGAGAAGATAGCAACTGACTCATTGAGCCAGAAGCTGCAAAGAGGCTGATAATTTTCTTCTTTTTTTTAAAAAAGCATTTATTTTTGTTTATTTTTATTTCTTTATCTCAGAGTGACAGACAGATAGAGAGAGAAAGGCAGATAGAGAGAGAGAATGGTCGCACCAGAGCCTCCAGCCACTGCAAACGAACTCCAGATGCGTGCACCCCTTTGCATCTGGCTAACATGGGTCCTGGGGAATCGAGCCTCGAACCGGGGTCCTTAGGCTTCACAGGCAGCACTTAACTGCTCAGCCATCTCTCCAGCCCAAAAGGCTGATAATTTTCTGTTTAACCTCTCTCAGTGGGAGAAGACCTGGCATCACCGCCAGTCCTTGCCCTTCACACTATGAGGGAAAGAGTACTGACGGAATCAGAAGCTCCGAGGATCTATTCTTGGCTCTGCCACTTATTCTTGCGCGACCTTGGCCAGCTACTTCTTCTATCTAGGTTTCAGTTACCTCCATCAGAAGTACTCTGGGCCGTAAGGAAGGAGAGGAAGGGCAAATGCTGTGTGGTGTTAAGACAGGCTTCATGGTGCTGTGTCTGAAGGACGGCGAGGAGGGACATTCTGAGCAGACAGATGCAATGGCGTACCTTATGTATAAGGGAAGCCAGAAAGAACACGCGTAGAATAAAAGTCCAACTTACCCTGGAGTCCTGCATGACTGGCTGCTGCCTAGCTCTCATTCTCACCCACCATCTGTATTCCAGCCACACTGTTCTTTTTATTTTTATTTTTATTTATTTATTTATTTGAGAGCGACAGACATAGAGAGAAAGACAGATAGAGGGAGAGAGAGAGAATGGGTGTGCCAGGGCTTCCAGCCTCTGCAAACAAACTCCAGACGCGTGCGCCCCCTTGTGCATCTGGCTAACGTGGGACCTGGGGAACCGAGCCTCGAACCGGGGTCCTCAGGCTTCACAGGCAAGCGCTTAACTGCTAAGCCATCTCTCCAGCCCCACACTGTTCTTTGAGTAGTTCTGGCTATTGCTTTCTCTGCCTAGAACAATCTGCCACGAATCAATATGGTTACCTACACTTTAAAAACATTTATTTTTATTTATTTATTAGAGAGGCAGAGAGAGACAAAAATAGGCAGGTAGAGAGAGAATGGGTGTGCCAGGGCCTCTGGCCACTGCAGTTGAACTCCACATGTGTGTGCCCCTTCTGCATCTGGTTTACGTGTGTTCTGGGGAGTCGAACCTGGGTCCTTTGGATTTGTGGGCAAGTGTCTTAACTGCTATGCCATCTCTGCAGCCCTGGTTACCTACATTTTACTCTTCAGGTCTCAGTTGAAATATCAACTCTCCAAGGAGAGGCCTTCCCTGACCCTCTTTAGCTAAAGTCGTTTTCTTCTAATGTTTATCAGTGTATAAAATGTATGTATCTTTTGGCCCATCAGTTCCATGTCTAGTAATTTATACTCCAGACACACTTGCAGATGGCATGGATAAAAATCAGAACGTTTATAACTAAATAAGTTTAGGACACATACAAATAGTAGACAAAGAGAATGAAATAGCTCTTGATAAAGAATAATACCAAGGGGCTAGGGAGAGACGACTCAGTAGATAAAGTGCTTGTCACTCAAGCCTGAGTGCCTGAGTTCAGTCCCCAGGCCCCCTGTAAAAAGCCAAAAGCTGGGCTGGAGAAATGGCTTAGCAGTTAAGGCGCTTGCCTGCAAAGCCAAAGGACCCAGGTTCAATTCCCCACATAAGCCAGATGCATGAGGTGGTGGGGGGTAGGATCTGGAATTCGTTTGCAGTGGCTGGAGTCCCTGTTGTGCCCATTCTCTCTCTCTCTCTTCCTGCCTATTTCTGTATCTCTCTCATATAAATAAAAATAAAATATTTTTTAAAAAGCCAAAAGTCATAGCAGGTTCTGTAATCCCAGCACACTGATGGACACACGGACACACACACACACACACACACACACACACACGATACCAAGCATGTGATTAAATTTTTAAAAGGGTAGATGAGGGCTGGAGGGATGGCTTAGTGGTTAAGATGTTGCCTGCAAAGCCAAAGGACCCAGGTTCGATTTCCTAGGACCCATGTTAGCCAGATGCACAAGGAAGGGAGCGTATGCGTCTGGAATTTGTTTGCAGTGTCTGGAGGCTCTGGCGCGCCCATTCTCTCCCTCCCTCCCTCCCTCCCTCCCTCCCTCCCTCCCTCCCTCCCTCCCTCCCTCCCCCGCCCCCCTCTCTCTCTCTCACTGTCAAATAAGTAAATCAAAAAATATTTTTAAAAAAGTTAGATGATTGAGGCCTGGGGTGATAGTTTAGTAGGTAAAACAGGCAGGATTTGAGTTTGATCCCCAGAATCCATGTAAAAACAAAAAAACAGGTATGGTGACATACACTTATGATCTCAGCCCTGGGGAGGGAGAGAGAGGTGGATTCCCAGGGCTCAGTGGCCAACTGGTCTAGTCTTTTTCATGAGTTCCAAGCTAATGAGAGATCCTGGCTTTAAAAAGATGGACAGTGCTGGGCATGTTGGCACACACCTTTAATCCCAGCACTGGGGAGGCAGAGGTAGGGGGATCGCTATGAGTTTTAGCCTGCCTGGGGCTACAGAATGAGTTCCAAGGTAGAGTTTCACTTTGGCCCAGGCTGACCTAGAATTCACTATGTAGTCTCAGGGTGAACTTGAACTCATGGTGATCCTCCTACATCTGCTTCCTGAGTGTGCTGGGAATAAAAGCGTGTGCCACCACACCCAGCCCTAAAATTTTTTTTAAAATACTTTTTATTTGTTGAGAGAGAGAAAGAGGAAGAGAGAGAATGGGAGCACCAGGGCCTTCAGCCACTGCAAACAAACTCTAGATGCACATGCCATCTTGTGCATCTGGCTTATGTGGGTCTTAAGGGAATCGAACCTGGGTCCTTTGGCTTCACAGGCAAATGCCTTAGCTGCAAATCTATCTCTCCAGCCCTTTGCAAGATTAAACTTTTTTGTTTCTAAAATATTATATATTTATTTATTTGCAAGGAGAGAGAGAGAGGGAATGGGCACACCAGGGCTTCTAGCCATTGCAGATGAACTCCAGATGCATGAACCACTTTTTGCATCTGGCTTTGTAGTGGGTACTGGGAAATTGAACCCAGATCCAAGGCTTGTCACACAAGTGCCTTAACCACTAAGCCATCTCTCCATCTCTAAAAGTATTTTTTAAAATAAATATTTTAAGTGTGGTGGCACATGCCTTTAGTTCCAGCACTTGAGAGGCAGAGGTAGGAGGATCACTGTGAGTTCGAGGCCACTCTGAGACTGACTACACAGTGAATTCCAGGTCAGCCTGGGCTAGAGTGAAACCCTACCTTGAAACAACCAAAGGAATAAATATTTTAAGCCAGGTGTGGTGGCACACACCTTTGTTCCCAGCACTTGAGAGGTAGGGTGATCACTGAGTTGGAGGACACCTTGGGACTACAGAGAGAGTTCTAAGACAGCCTGAGCTAGAGTGAGACCCTGCCTTGAAAAATAAAGCAAAACAAATAAAACAAGACAATATAATAAAAAATTACACTCATAATTATATGTACTCAACATTTATCTAACAGACACTGTGCCGGATGCTTTACTAATGTGATTCCTTCCTCTGTCCCTCCGTTCCCACTTCCCCGTCCCTCCCTTCTTCCCTTCTCTTTCTTTTGAGACAGCATCTTACTGTGCAGCCCAAGCTGGCTTCAAATTTAAAATGTTGCCTCCACCTCCTAAGTATTGTGATCACAGGTGGGCACCACCAGAACTGGCCCCCTTTTTCTGTTTGATTTCAGTGACTCCCCCTGCGCTGTGCCCACGCTTGGGGTTGTTAAACCTAGAGCCTCTCACTCCCAGGAAAGGGCTATCTGTAACTGACAGATCTTCAGACCAAAGGTAGTGACTTCCAAACTATAATGTATGCCAGAATTACCTACAGTTTCTTTGTACCATCTGTAATAAAGAAGTGGGTATTTGGATCTTGTGGTTCTGATTCAGTAGGTCTGAATTGGGCCCAAGAATCTATTTTTTTTTTATTAACAACTTCCATGATTATAAAAAATACCCCATGGTGATACCCTCCCTCTCCCCACTTTCCCCTTTGAAACTCCACTCTCCATCATACCCCCTCCCCCTCTCAATCAGTCTCTCTTTTATTTTGATGTCATCATGTTTTCCTCCTCTTATGATGGTCTTATGCAGGTAGTATCAGGCACTGTGAGACCATGGATATCCAGGCCATTTTGTGTCTGGAGGGAGCATGTTGTAAGGAGTCCTACCCTTCCTTTGGCTCTTACATTTTTTTTTACCACCTCTTCCACAATGGACCCTGAGACTTGGAAGGTGTGACAGAGATATTGCAGTACTGAGCACTGTGGTCACTTCTTTCCATTACCATGATATCTCCAAGAATCTATGTTTTAACCTCTAGGTAATTGGAGTGCAAGTAATGTGGAGACCTTACTCTAAGTCAATATGTAATCTCTGCCTGCCCCCATTTTTTTTTTTAAATATAGCTCAGGCTGACCTAAAACTTATGATCCTCCTGCCTTAGCCTCCTGGGAACTTAGAATTGAACCCCAGTCTTTTGGCTTTGTAGGCAAGCACCTTTAACCACTGAACAATCTCTCCAACTCCAGAAAGCGCATTTTCTAATGACACGCAAGCACATGTAAAGTATCCCGAGAGGCCAGAGTCTCTAGTAAGCTTAAGATGCAGCAGTAGAAGGTTCATTCTCACGAGACAGTGTCAGGCCGTGGTGTTGCCAGATAGGGTCTGTGCATGCTCCTGCCGTTTTGTTGCGTTGTGTTTGCTTTTTTTTTTTTTTTTTTTGAGATAGAGTCTTGCTGTAGCCCAGGCTGACCTGGAATTGGAATTCACTATGTAGTCTCAGGGTGGCTTCAAACTCACGTGATCCTCCTAAACTCTGCCTCCTGAGTGCTGAGATTAAAGACGTGCGCCACCATGCCCAGCCTCTCCTATTTGAGGACAGAGTTGTAACCCTAATTATTGGGTCTTTCTCGTGTATTTCAGGGAGGGCAATGAGCCAGGGGAGACCACGCAGATCACATACCGTGAACTTCTAGTTCAAGTGTGTCAGTTCAGCAATGTTCTCCATAAACAGGGTAAGTATGGGGGTGTGGGAAAGGGACTCGAGGTCCTTACCTTGGGATAGCTGAGCACTTGTGAAAAGAGGACAGGGAATGGAAGGGTAACAGGAGCAGAGCAAGCTAGCTGAGAGAGGTCAGGTGGACAGGAGGGAGCAAGTGAAAGCGCAAAGGGTCCTTAGACCCCATTCTCTATCTTTTTCCCGCAGGCATTCAGAAGGGTGACCGGGTGGCCATCTACATGCCCATGATCTTGGAACTCGTGGTGGCCATGTTGGCATGTGCTCGGCTTGGGGCTTTGCACTCCATTGTGGTAGGAATTTGGGCTAGTGGAAAAGAGGAGGGCATGGGGACAGGGCTCTGGAGAAGTCGATTGGACCTAGATGATGGAGGATCTTAAATAGCGAACTAAGGAGCTGTGACTGTGCTATAGGTCCAAATAGATTCTCCAGTTTCTTCTGGGACCATGGCTTGGAGGTTCGGAGTGTTTCGTGAGCAGCACCCTTCCTTGTTTGCTCAATCCCTAGCCTGCTTTTCCTCCCTCCCTCAGTTTCCCTTTCCTTCCCTAGTTTGCAGGCTTCTCTGCAGAGTCTCTCTGTGAAAGGATCATGGATTCCAGCTGCAGCCTTCTCATCACTACAGGTGACTAATTCTCTCACTCCTTTTCCAGAACCCCCCACACCCTGAGTCTTGATCTCCAACCTGCTTGTTGATTTGGGACTATTTAGAATGGAGGGGAGGGACCGTCTGTCCTTCCTCTCCCCATCCCACCTCAGCTGACCCTCTGTCAGCCCAAATCATCTGGAAGAACCAGAGTCAAGTGGCCCTGTGGAAATTGGGTCCACTGGGGAACATGGTGCCTACTAAGGCCTGGAATGTCTGTTGCTCCCCAAAGATGCCTTCTACAGGGGGGAAAAGCTTGTGAACCTGAAGGAGCTGGCTGATGAATCCCTAGAGAAGTGTCGAGAGAAGTAAGTGTGCTGACCTGTCAGCTACTGTCCGTGTTGGCTGGACCTTTCTCTATTGCCAGCTTCCCTTTGTCCCCCGACACATCTAGATGGGCTTGGGTGGGTCTTGGGTAATCAGCACTTCAGCCTTTTTTTTTTTTTCTCCAGAGGTTTTCCAGTGAGATGCTGCATTGTGGTCAAACACCTTGGGCGGGCAGAGCTGGGCACGAGTGGCTCCCCTAGCCAGTCTCCCCCAGTTAAGAGGCCATGTCCAAATGTCCAGGTGAGTCTGCCACTGCTATCCTCTCCTTTGAGCTCAGATTTCCCCTCTTCCTGTTCAAGAATTTTCTGACATGTTTTGCTTTTTCATCATTTTCTGAGTAATTCTAGGACACCTTCCCCAGGCAGTGCTAGCTGAGAACGAGGCACTTAGACCATGAATGGGGCTAGAAAGGCCCTTGAAGCTTGGAACCTTGGCTTGAGAGACTGGGAAGGTTGATAGAAACAGAGACACTTAGGGCTTAGACTTGGGTTGGAAAGGTGCTGACTTGGGTGTCTGTATGCAGACATCTTGACTAGACTGTGACTTGAGGCGAGCTACCTTTGTGGCCCAGGGGGTCCTGCATAGAAAGATGAGGGTGTACCATTCAAGATGACTTTTGTTGACTTTGGATCCAGTGCTGGTGAGAGCAGACGCAGCAGCCCAGCGTGGCCTCCAGGACCGAGGGTTTGGGCGTGGAAGGACAAAGGACACAGGACTACTTAGATTCTACAATTTCTGGGACTAGTCAGGTTATAGTTTATCTTAGGGAGATTATAGAGAGCCCAGCCAGTATGAGATTCTGCACCGATAGGGGCTGGTAATCAGGATTAGGAGGACCCAGTGAGGAGAGCCTGGGGGAAAAAGGAACCACCCAGGGAACACTCACCCCTCCCTCTCACTCCTCTCTCTCGGACCCTGCTCATCAGCCTTTCCATTCCATGGGCTCTTAACAGGGCAAGCTGAAAGAGAAATCCAAGCGCAGCCGACCCCAGGTATCCACTTTTCACTGCCTTAATCTCCGCTTCCATGTGCTTGTCTGTATGTCCATCTGCTCTTTGTCTCATCTGCTCCAGTGAGGTGGCTTGCCAAACCTAGCCCCGTTCCCCTTGTTCCTGTGCCGCTTGGCACCTCTGCCATTCTGAAAGGTTGTGAAATCCAAATGTCTGTTTCTGCCTCTGTCAGTCAGTAAGGATCCCTGAGTTAGCAACCGACATCCCGTTTCACTCGGGCTGCCCAGGTCCTCTGTGGGATGGGGAACCAGGTAACCTGTGAGAATGCCAATACTGCGCGCTTAGCTGAGGCAGAGCCGGGAAGATGAGGAGCAGGTGGAGGAGGCACAGACCCACCCTGGCCTTAGGAAGTCCCCGTCAAGTTGGAGAAAGTACAAGTACTGCCAAAGGGAAATAATGCTGTGTGGGACAGCAGAGAATGGGTTCCTGAAGACATTTAAATATAACTTTGGAATTTATAAACCACACATAATTCTCTGATGCAGTTAAGCACTGAATTGAACAAAAGTCACACTGTAGGTGGTTCTAAGAAGGAAAATCCACAAGTGGGTGCTTAAAGCAGATCAGTACAACAGGGTGTGCTTGAGTCCATAGAGAGAGTTCTGTGAGTTTGCATACATCACCTCTTCTCTCTGGTCTTCACACTCTTCATCAGTAATAGATGATGAAAGAAAATGGTTTCCCGCCCTAAAAGTTAACACTCAGCACCATTCCTTGAGCTTTACACATCTTCACAGTTTGCCTTACACTAAATCTATGATTAACCCTGTATGCTAGCTAACAGCACAGATCAGCCCCTTTTCTCTGTTCTCATTAGCATGGAGAAGACAGATCTGATTCCTAGGAAACACTGATTTCCTTGTAAAATTCAGAGAAGAACCTAAGCCTTTCTTTTTTAAAAAAATATATTTATTTATTTGATAGAATGAGAATGGATGTGCCCGAGCCCTCTGCCTCTGAAAACACTACAGAAAAAGGTGCCACTTTGTGTATCTGAAACCTAAGCCTGTCTTTTGAAAGGAGTAACAAACTTGGTGGTTTAGAATATAAGCTCTGGGGGCTGGAGAGATGGCTTAGCGGTTAAGCGCTTGCCTGTGAAGCCTAAGGACCCCGGTTCGAGGCTCGGTTCCCCAGGACCCACGTTAGCCACATGCACAAGGGGGCACACACGTCTGGAGTTCGTTTGCAGTGGCTGCAGATCCTGGCACGCCCATTCTCTCTCTCTCCCTCTTTCTCTCTCTGTCTGTCGCTCTCAAATTAAAAAAAAAAAAAAAAAAAAAAAAAAAGAATATAAGCTCTGGAACCAGACTTTCTAGATTCAAATGCTGGCTCTGCCACCTGCTACAGTGTAAGCTTGGGCTCTTGCTTCAGTTTCCCTTTCTGTATGTTAAGGATGATAATTACATTTATCTTACAGGGTTTATATATGGTGCTTGGCTTGTTGTAACTACTCAATAAATGTAAGGTGTTACCGCTTGCCCTTAAAACAATAGAGAGACTGGCATTATTAAAAGGAGACTAGAAAAAAGAACACAAAAAAACTTTTAAATAATTTTCCCTCAGGCTACAGACTCCTAGATTTTTGTTTCTTGGAGGTAAAAATGAAATCAGTTACCAAAATCCAAAGAACAATGAACTTAGAAAGTCCAGACATATTGTCTAAAAATTGCAGTAAAAGGCTGGCAGAGCTCCAAACCTTATGCAACCTTCAAGGGAAGCCTGTTTGCAGGAGCCCTCATCCACCGCACTCCCTCATGGCCCTCCCCATGCCAGCAGCTTCCCACTGCAGGGTGTTCTGGGCCAAGGACAAAGCCAGCTCTTATTTTAGAAAATTCAGACCTTTTCTCCACCAGCAGATGCATATGCAGTTCACGAGTGTTTGCTTCACTCACAGCTCCTTCTGCTTCCTGGTACTTCTTGTCTGCTCCACAGCTGGTGTACCCCACCTTCTCCACTCCTCCCTGCACACACCCCACCAAGGAGACACTGGCGTACCCCACCTTCTCCACTTCTCCCTGCACACACCCCACCAAGGAGACAGTTCTCTAAGACTGTATTTCTTCCTTGCCCAGACACTGTAACTATGTCTTACCCTGTGACAATTCACAGTACTGTAGACCAGCACCATTTAAACAAAGCAGTATTGCCATAGCTTAGCTTAAATGCACTAATGTTCTCAGCCCAAGTGATCATTTGACAGGAAAAAAAATCCATGTGATGAGGGACACATAAACTCATAGATCTTTTACTAAAAATCAGATGTATGTTATGTTTTCCACCTAACACAGCTTGTCTCTCCTCTTTCTTTCTTTCTTTCTTTCTTTTTCTTTTTCTTTTTTCTTTTTTTTTTTTTTTTTTTGTAGGGTTTCACTGTAGCCCAGGCTGACCTGGAATTCACTATGTAGTCTCAGGGTGGCCTCAAACTCATGGCAGTCCTCCTACCTCTGCCTCCCGAGCACTGGGATTAAAGGCATGCACCACCATGCCCAGCTTTCTTCTAATTTTTAGTGACACCATCATTTGTACTGTGATTGCCATTTTTATGGTGTTCATATGCCAGAAACATGGAATTCTCTAGTGTAAGGGAAAGACAGTACAGAAAAAGACAAGTGGTTAAAGAGTCATTGCCTAATTTATCAAGATACGTGTCTAACACTTTGGGATTTTTTTTAACCAAATATATGCAACATAAATTAGTGTATATCCATAATAGACAAGGGCATTTTTCTAATATCGCCATGTCTACCTGTTACTCGGGGCCACTGAACATTCAAGAATCTAATGAAAGCAGATGTGATTGCTTACACCTACACTTGGGAGGTAGGAGACAGGAGGATTGCAGTTCAAGGTCAGCTTTGAAGATCTTGTCTCCAAAAATTAAAAAAAGGAATTTAATAAATATGAAAGGGCTTTGAGATAGTTAAATCAAATCCCAAACAGCTTTCATCATAGCCTTAAGTTTCATCCCAGTGACGTTGACCTTACCCTGTCCCTGACACTTATCAGTCTTCCCCACCCTACCCCATCCTTCCTTCCACCACTTGGGATAATTCAAGGCTTGAAGTTTATTATATTCACACTCCCCTCCTCTTTCGATGTTTCTAAAATTCTGTTAGACCGTTAGGCAAGAATGACTGTTTTAAAAAGGAATGACTTGCTAGGTGTGGTGGCGCATGCCTTTAATCCCAGGGCTTGGGAGGCAGAGGTAGGAGGATCACCCTAAATTCAAGGCCACCCTGAGACTACATAATGAATTGCAGGTCAGCCTGAATTAGAGTGAAACCATACATTAAAAAACCAAAAAATATAAAAGTAAAAAGGAGTGACTTGGGCTGGAGAGATGGCTTAGCAGTTAAGGACTTGCCTGTGAAGCCTAAGGACCCTAGTTTGAGGTTCGATTCCCCAGGACCCACATTAGCCAGATGCACAAGGGGGCGCATGCGTCTGGAATTCATCTGCAGTGGCTGGAGGTCCTGGCGCACCCATTCTCTCCCTCTCTCTCTCTCTGCCTCTTGCTCTCTGTCTGTCACTCTTAAATAAATAAATAAATAAAAATAAACAACAAAAATATTTTTTTTTAAAAAAGGAGTGACTTGAGGTACCATGATTTGCCCTAGGTCATATACCTAGGAAATGACAGAAATGAGATTGAACTCCAGTGCAAATTCTGGAGAAGTTGAGGTAATCCAGATTCACCTAGCAGAGAGGAAAAACTAGAGTTTGAATAGGTGAGGTAGACAAGGAAGGAAAATTGTTTCAAAGGGGAGTTGAGAGAAATTTAAGGATAATAGATGCAAAAGTCATTATCAAAGGCAATCATTCTTAGCGGGACATTTCTTTCCTGGGTGGAATTCACCTTGGCCATTCTCCACTGACTTGAAATAAGGATTTCTGCTGAATGGAACCCCAAGGAGAAGCTGACATGGGAAACGGATTGGTACCAGTGTTGTAGAGGAGCAGGGGACTTGCAGGAATAGATGAGGGGTAGGGGGAAAATGCTTGATTTTTTTTTTTTTTGGTTTTTCGAGGTAGGGTCTCACTCTGGTCCAGGCTGACCTGGAATCGACTGTAGTCTCAGGGTGGCCTTGAACTCACGGCGATCCTCCTACCTCTGCCTCCCGAGTGCTGGGATTAAAGGCGTGCGCCACCACACCCGGCTTGCTGGATATTTTTCACTACTAACTAACAGGGTTCAGTGCCCACTTTACCTGCAGGCTCTCACTAACTTCGCTTTTCTGAATTGTGTGGTGTTTGCATCCCTGCTGGTGAGCCACTAGTCAGTCCTGTAGACTATACATGCGTGCCGGCTTTGTATGCATAGTTATTCATCCAACAGAACTGTGCTGAATGTCTTTAAACAATTTTCCTTTTCAAGGTAGGGTCTCCCTCTAGTCCAAGCTGACCTGGATCTCACTCTACAGTCCTAGGCTGGCCTTGAACTCATGGTGATCCTCCTACCTCAGCCTCCTGAGTGCTGGGATTAAAGGCGCACACCACCACGCCTGGCTCCTGAATGTCTTTTGAGAGTCAGACACATTACTAGATGCTGGAGCTATAGGTGTAAAGGAAAAATAGATCAGATGTGCCACTACCCTCCTAGAGGTCACATCTAGTTGGGAAAAATCAAGAAAATAGGTAGCCAGCACTCAGGAGTGAGAGGTAGGGGGGTCACTGTGAGTATGAGGCCACCCTGGGTTAGAGTGAGACCCTACCTTGAAAAACAGCAACCAAAGGAAGAGAACAAATAGCTGAAAATATGTGTTGTGTGAGAGAAAAAAAAGCAAGGTGTTATGATAATTAGTATTACCAAAGTGGGATGGGAACCTATCAGATACTGTTCAGGGAAAGTCTTTGTAAGGTGGTATTTCAGACGAGTGCTGGAGGATGGGAAGGGGCCACTCAAAGGACCCTCCTCACATTAAGGCCAGGTGAGGAGAGTTCAGAGGTAGGGCAAGAGTGCCAGGGCACTGGGAGTACCCAGGAAGCCTATTCTCTGTGCTCCATTCTACCCTCGAAGGCCTTCTTCCTTTGCGGCACCTCCATATGCTAGTCCCCCACCTCCAGGTGTCAGGTAGGGGGGTCTCCTGCCCCCATCTTGAGCTATTCATAGTTCTTCTCCCCCATTCCCATCTTGCTCTCTCTGTAGATCTCCTGGAACCAAGGAGTTGACTTGTGGTGGCATGAGCTCATGCAAGAGGCAGGGGATGACTTCGAGCCCGAGTGGTGCGATGCTGAGGACCCACTCTTCATCTTGTACACCAGCGGCTCCACCGGCAAACCCAAGGCAAGTGTGTGCGTGCGCGCGTGCGCACTGACTGTTGTACAGAGGTAAAAAGTGAGTTCTGAGGCCGGGCGTGGTGGCGCACGCCTTTAATCCCAGCACTGGGGAGGCAGAGGTAGGGGGATCGCTGTGAGTTCAAGGCCACCCTGAGACTCCATAGTGAATTCCAGGTCAGCCCGGGCTAAAGTGAGACCCTACCTCAAAAAAAAATTTTTTTAAGTGAGTTTCTGAGAAACATGTAATGACAGGGATTTTATTTTACAACCCTGGATTTCAGAAATGTCAAGTTATCTTTTCTAAATCAAATTATGACATAAACCTTCAACCAGTAGATGGTGAGGCCCAGGGTGAGATAAGTTGGGGATTTTGTGGTGCCCAGCAAAGGGGGAAAGATGAGTGCCCATGGCTGACATGGATGTTCCTTTCCCAACCCCACACAGTTTGGTTGAAGGAGAGCTGTGCTGCCAACTCTAGGGCAAAGGTGGGCACCTGGATCCTTCTTGGGCTTCTCAGCCCAGAGCTGTGAGCGCTCCATTCCTTTTTTCTGGAATAATCCTAGCATCCAGTCCCCTGGCAGGGCATAGGATGGGAGCTCCAAACACTTGAGAAAACTGATTTTTCAGGTTAGAAAGACTTGAAAGCTACTTCACTCTGCCTTCCATCCCAAGTTCTTCTCTCCGTATATTTTGGGATGTCCCTCAGTGGGCCTTTGCACTTGATCTTAGCCAAAAGGCCAAGAAGCAGTTGCTCAGTGAGCCTTCAGATATGTAATTTTGGCCTCTCATTCTAGTGATTGTGTGTGCTGGGGGAACAGTAAGCAAAGGGAGTTGTCTTTTTTTTTTTTTTTTTTGGTCACTCTTACAAGTATGTAATTGTACAGCAGAATGCATTAGATGTGAGTGTGCCAGGAGTGTTTGTGGGTCTGTGAGTGACGTGGGTGGCTCAGAAATACAATCTGAGACCATGAGTGGGAATGATGGGCTGATACGCTTGTGTGGATCAGGTTGTGAGAAAGATGGAATAGAGACAAGGTATTCAGAAGATGCATGTGGGATTCAAATGCCTCAGAAAGGTCTTCATTCAGCTCTGTACAGGCTCTATTTATTGGTCAGCAAAGGTGGACACAAGACCCCAACCTGAGGCCCCATTCTTCCCGCAGGGTGTGGTGCATACAGTTGGGGGCTACATGCTCTATGTGGCTACAACCTTCAAGTATGTGTTTGACTTCCACTCGGAGGATGTGTTCTGGTGCACGGCAGACATTGGTTGGATCACTGGTCATTCCTATGTTACCTACGGGCCACTGGCCAATGGTGCCACCAGTGTTTTGGTGAGATGGGACATGGACAAGATGATCCTGGGTGACTACCTCCCAAGGCTGCTTGGTGGAAGGGGGACTTACATAATGACCTGCTTCCTAGAAAAAGATGAGTTCCGAGGGAGTTGTCTAGTCAGGGAGTGAAGATACGGGCTGGGCAGAAAACAAATACTGAACTGCAGGGAGGGAAGAGTAGGGGATGGAAAGACTATCGGGGAGGGGCCAAGCATGACTCACTCTTTCTGGGGTCAGTTTGAGGGGATCCCCACATACCCAGATGTGAGCCGCCTGTGGAGCATTGTGGACAAATACAAGGTGACCAAGTTCTACACAGCGCCCACAGCCATCCGTATGCTCATGAAGTTTGGAGACGAACCTGTCACCAAGTGAGACCCCTCCCCAGTTGCTATCTCATGGTGTCATTCAGAGCTGGGCGGGACCTTTGTGTCATTTCCTTTCAGTGTCCCAACTGTCCTGACTTGCAGTGGGGCAGGGGTGAGGGGGAGCTGGGGCACCTGGGCATCTGTGTGCCCTGGCTCCCAATGGTACTCAGAACCTTGCTCTCTTGTATGCCCCTGTCCAAGGCATAGCCGGGCATCCTTGCAAGTTCTGGGCACAGTGGGTGAACCCATCAACCCTGAGGCCTGGCTGTGGTACCATCGGGTGGTAGGTGCCCAGCGCTGCCCCATCGTAGATACCTTCTGGCAAACAGAGACAGTGAGTAAGGGGTTCATGAGGCTGAGGCCCAGCAACAAGGTAGGGAGACTGACTCAAACTCCTCATGGCTGACTTTCACAGGGTGGCCACATGCTGACTCCCCTTCCTGGTGCTACACCCATGAAGCCCGGTTCTGCCGTGAGTAAAGCTCCCTGCTTGTCTTGGCCCTGGCAAGGGGAGAGTTGGCCTTACTTGAGCACAGGGGACTGGACTGACAGATAGGAGGAAACTGGGGTTCTGGGGATCCTTGGGAGTCGAGTCAGAGTTGCCTCCTTCATCTTCTTGGATTTTGTCTCCCATTTGCTTTCAGTCCTTCCCGTTCTTTGGTGTGGCTCCTGCGGTCTTGAATGAGTCCGGGGAAGAGCTGGAAGGCGAAGCTGAAGGCTATCTGGTGAGGCTCTGGCCCTTGGGGTCTTTGAGAAAGGAAAGGGGTCCACCAAGCATACTTTGCTCCCGAGCTTATGACCTAATCTTCCCAGGTAGCTGCTTAGGACCACATGCCACTGTTGGGGGTTTTCCCAGGGAAAAGCCTTCTAGATGCTTTGCCTGCATCTCTGTGTTTGTACCTAAGGCTCTTAGTGACCTCTTCAGAACCTGTTCAAAGATTTTCTGATGGTACTTTGTGGGGGGAGTTGAGAAGACTTAGTCCCAGCTTTTCCTTTGACAAACATTCTAGAAAAAGGAGTCTTTATAACATATTAGACAATCCAGTGTTCTGGAGTCACCCTGCCAGGGTTTAAATCCTGTCTCTGCCTCCTCTGTGACCTTTCCTTCTCTCCCTCCCTCCCTTCCTGGAGAGAAAGAGAAAATAAGTGTGCCCGGGTTTCTTGCTGCTGCAGATGAACTCCAGATGTATGCACCTCTTTGTGTGTCTAGCTTTATATGGGTACTGGGGAATCAAACCTGGGATGTCAGGCTTTGCAAGCAAGTGCCTTAACTGTTGAGCCATCTCTCCAGTCCTCCTGTGACTTCTAAAAAGAAGCTACCTAATGCCTTTGAACGTACTTTTTCTCATTTTGTAAAATTAGCTTACACTAGGTATATACAGGAGCTCCAAGTGCATGACCAGCTTGCGTTCAGTGCTTATATATAGTGGTGTTTTTATCTCTTTCGGTAAATTGATTGATTAGCCTGGACCTAGCAGGTAGTGCTCAGTAAACATTAGCTACTATAAGTTGTTTTTGTTTCGAGGTAGGGTTTCACTGTAGCCCAGGCTGACTTGGAATTGACTCTGTATTCTCAGGGTGGCCTCGAACTCACGGTGATCCTCCTACCTCTGCCTCCCGAGTGCTGGGATTAAAGGTGTGTGCCACTACGCCTGGCTTGTAAGGGTTTTTTTTGTTTTTGTTTTTTTTTTGTATAATACTTCCTATAGGGATCTTACCAGCTCTGACCTTTGTATCCCATCCCATTTCACTTTCCCAACATCAAGTTGGTAGTAGAGGTAGCATTCTTAGGTAGAATTCCACATATTCACCCATATGCCATCACAAAATATTATTAATTAGGAATAATTTATTCAGGTCTGTAGAGATGGCGCAGTGTTTAAGGCACTTGCCCACAGAGCCCAATGACCCAAGTTGAATTCCCTAGTAACCACGTAAAGCCAGATGCACATAGTGGTACATGCATCTGGAGCCCATTTGCAATGGCTAGAAGCCCTGGCAAGCCCATTCTCTCTATTCTGTCTTTTTTGCTTGTTACACACACACACACACACACACACACACACACACACACACACACACGTAATTCAAAAAGAAATAACTTATTCACTCATGTAGATCCTACTTTTTTGTTTGCTTTGCTTTTCTCAAGGTAAGAGTTTCACATTAGTCCAGGCTGACCTGGAATTCACTATGGAGTCTCAGGGTGGCCTCGAACTCACAGCAATCCTACTACTGCCTCCCGAGTGTTGGGTTTACAGATGTGTGCCACCATGCCCGGCTAGGCTGTGCTTTTTTATATGACTATTTTCATTTGCATTAAATTGGACCTGTTGTCCTGAGGAATCACCAGAGAGTCAAACTTACTAAATGCTCATTACTAGCAAAACAATCTACTAGCAATTTCCACACCCCATTAATTTAATCCCCACAGTAACTTTAGACACTAGAAGATAGTTTCTCTGATTTACAAATGAGGGTCCTGAAGGTCAGAAAAGTAATGTTGCTCACCCGAGGTCACTTGCCTACTACCTGACAAGATGGAGGTGTTTTGTAGTGTGTGCTTGTGTGTGTTCCAATGTGTCCAATCCCTGCACATGCTTGTGGAGGCCAGAGAACACTGGGTGTCTGTCTCTTATCTGTGCATTTCCTTGACATAGGGTCTCTCCCTCAGCCCAGAGAAGCTGCTGTCTACAAGCCCCGGTGATTCCTTGGTCTTTCTCCTACCCGTGGACTGGGGATTACATATGTGCATGGCCATGCCAAACTTTGCACTTGGGTTCTGGGGAAGTGAACTTAGTAGTCTCAACCCTCATGCTTAAGCAACAAGCACTTTTAAATAGTGAGCCATCTCTCTAACCCAACAGAATGGAGATTTTAAGTCAGGACCATCCATCATCACTAAAGCTTGTACTTTGACTCACGTCTCAGGAATGGCATTTGGGATATTCTCCCCCAATCGCAAAGCTGACTGGTGTCTTCCTATAAGACAGCCTAGCAGACATGATCAGTGTACCTTCCTTCCTCCCCAGGTATTCAAGCAGCCTTGGCCAGGGATCATGCGCACAGTTTATGGGAACCACACACGCTTTGAGAGCACGTACTTTAAGAAGTTCCCTGGGTACTATGTCACAGGAGATGGTGAGTCCTGGCTATCCTCTCCTCGTACCTCTAAGACATGCATGTTGGTTAGGAATGAAGGAGATGGAGAACCGACCGTGTCCTCACATCAGTGTCTGGTGTCCAGGCAGGGCTATGGAGAAGTTTGTAAGAGCAGGGGTGACTGTTCGTGCAGTCTCAGGCTGGTGCCATCTGACATTAGGTGTTGAGTAGAGGCTATCTCTTGTTCCCGCACTGACACAGATGAAGCTTGTAGAAGTATTGCCACTGTCCTGTCTGACCCCATGTTTGGAGCCTATCTGTCCATCTGCTTCCTAGTTCATCCATCCATTAATGGTTATTATCTACTATGCCATCTAATTAGCACACAGGCTGTTACCATGGGTAATATCTTCAAGGTCTCTGCTCTCATGGGGTTTATTCTCGTAAGGAAAGGACAGGCAATAAACCAGGCAAACATGTTTCCGTCAGGCAGAAAGAGGTACTGGGAAGAAAACAATGGGATCATGTCTTCAAAGGTGGTCAGAAGCCTTTCTGAGGTGTTATCTGAGCAGAGACCTGAGAGTTGAGAAGGAGCCAAGCATGGAGAAATCTAGAGGAACTGTTTTGTATACAGTGGAGATAAGCTTGAAATGCATGCGGAATGCGCATGTTTAGTTGGAGTGAGCGTGAGGAAGACTTACATGAAGACAGAGAGGTAGATAATTCAGGGGTCCTGCGGCTGTAGTGAACAGTCTAGATTTTATTCATAGTACAGTGGGAGGGCTGGCCGGGATGTATCTCAGTTGGTCGACTGTTTGTGTAGCATGCATGAAGCGCTGGGGTTGATCCCCAGCACCACGTAAAACAAGGCACAGTGGTATGTGCCTGTAATCTCAGCACCCAGAGGTAGGGGCAGAAGGATCAGGAGTTCAGATCCAGCTTCAGCTACATAGCCAAGTTTCAGATGAGCCTAGAGTACACGAAATCCTGCTTAAGGAAAAAGAGCCGGCCATGGAGGTGCACGCCTTTAATCCCAGCACTAGGGAGGCAGTAGTAGTAGGATTGCTGTGAGTTCAAGGCCACCCTGAGACTCCATAATGAATTCCAGGTCAGCCTGGGCTATAGCAAGACCCTATCTTGAAAAACAAAACAAAACAAAGAAAGAAAGAAAAAGAGGCCTGCCATGGAGGTGCACGCCTTTCATCCTAGCACTTGGAAGACAGAGGTAGGAGAATTGCTATAAATTCAAGGCCAGCCTGAGACTACATAGTGAATTCCAGGTCAGCCTGAGCTACAGCAAGACCCTACACCCCCACACACACACAAAGAAAATAAATGAAGGAAGTTAGGGATAGCTTAATAGTGGGGAGCTTGCCTAATATTCATGAAGCCCCTAGGTTCAGTCTATAGTAACACACACACACACATACATCCTGACAAATTGTCTGTTTGGGAAATAATTTTGAATGAATTATAAAAAATATACTTGAAGCCGGGCGTGGTGGCTCACGCCTTTAATCCCAGCACTCGGGAGGCAGAGGTAGGAGGATAGCCATGAGTTCAAGGCCACCCTGAGACTACAGAGTTAATTCCAGGTCAGCCTGGACCAGAGTGAGACCCTACCTTGAAAAACCAAAAAAAAAAAAAAAAAATACACACACACACACACACACACACATATATATACATATATATATATATACACACCTGAGGGGCTGGGAGTGGTGGTGCACGCCTTTAATCCCAGCACTGGGGAAGCAGAGGTAGAAGAATCACTGTGAGCTTGAGGCCATCCTGAGACTATATAGTGAATTCCAGGTCAGCTTGGGACCTGGAATTACCATGGTTTATTGTCTGTAATTAAGTTAGTTGTCAAAATAAACACACACTCACTTGAGGCCAGGTGTGGTGGTGGTACACACCTTTAATCCCACCAGTCAGGAGGTAGAGGAGTAGGAGGATCATTGTGAATTCAAGGCCAGCCTGAGATTACATAGTGAATTCCAGGTCAGCCTGGGCGAGACCCTACCTCGAAAACCCTCCAAAAATATATGTATACTGAAGTGGGTGTACTATTTCTTGACATGGAGCTGATTGCCCCCAAAGTTGGCAGCCTCAAACAGCATCTCCCACAGCCTCTGGAGAGCAGGATCCCGGAGTGGGGACGGTGCTGACAGGAGCCTTGTGCTTTGCAGTTGAGCTGTTAGCAGGGCTGATGTCATCTGAAGGCTGGACTGCACCTGGAGGGTTCCCCTCCATGCTCACTCACATGGCTTTTGGCGAGAATCCTCACGTCCTCATCTCTCGGGCCTCTCCATAGGGTTCCTCACAAGCTTAGCTGGCTATCCCCAGCACAAATGATCCGAGAATAAAACCAAGGCAGAAGCCAAAATGTCTTCTATAATCTAATATCAGAATTGACAACCCAACATTTCTGCCAAATTGGTGATCACATGGACTAACCCTATACCATGAAGAGGACTGTGCAGGGCCATAACTACCAGAAGATAGAGATCACTGGGGCCATCTTGGAGACTAACCGCACACCTTTAATCTCAATGCTTCCAGAGGCTGAGCAGCCTGGGCTACACTGAGACCCTGCCTCAAAAAAACAAAACAAAACAAAAAGGCTACGACAAACTACTTTAGCAGGTGTGGCAGCTTTATAATACAGATCAGGTGTCCTGCTGTGGGCTATTTACCGTGTTAGGCATTTCTTCCCAGGCTGCCGGCGAGACCAGGATGGCTATTACTGGATCACTGGCAGGATTGATGACATGCTTAATGTATCTGGTGAGTCCTGGACCCCCCACTCATACTGTGAGCTTTTGTTCCCTGGCAATTTCCAGACAAAAACCTTCCAAGAGAACTAGGGCTGTCCTTCAGTTAGACCATGTGGTGAGTAAGGTATGTAGACCACGTTTTGGAGGAGTGACACACGCTGTAATGTGTGAAGAAGGGCTGTAGGGTGGCAAGGTTAACTGGAAGCATGCCATGTGAGGAATAAATGAGGCTTCCCCATTTGACTAGTCCAGTCTGCACCGCGGGTACCGATGGAGCAAGAGCGGGGATCTCTCTCATGGAATTGCCTTTCTCTTGACAAGGACATCTGCTGAGCACGTCAGAGGTGGAATCAGCACTTGTGGAACATGAGGCTGTGGCTGAGGCAGCTGTGGTGGGCCACCCTCATCCTGTGAAGGGTGAATGTCTCTACTGCTTTGTCACCCTGTGTGATGGTCACACCTTCAGCCCCACCCTCACTGAGGAACTCAAGAAGCAGAGTAAGGAGCCTCCCAGGGCTGGGACTGTAAAGGGTCTGCATGCTATTGGGAAGAGACTTCACCAGTCTGCTGCCCACACTGCACAGATCTGAAGGGTCCCATGGGCTGCCTCACTTCTTCCTATTCAATCTCCATTGGAATAATAGTTTAAAATTTATTTCTATTTGAGAAAGAGGCAGATAGAGAGAATGGGTGCACCAAGGCCTCTATCCACTGCAAACAAACTCCAGACACATGCACCACCCTGAGCTGTGGCTTTATGTGGGTACTGGGGAATCAAATTCAGATCCTTAGTCTTTGCCGGCAGACAGCTTAACCACTGAACCAGTAATATGTTTAGAAAACTTTGATTGCCACCACACTCAGTATTTTAAATGTGTTATCCATTTAACTCCGATGATCACTGGAGACAAAGCCATCTCTGCCTTGGCTTTTGGAGTCTGGCTAAAGGTGTTAAGGAAATACTTGATGATCTGTTGGTTACAGTTAGAGAAAAGATTGGCCCCATTGCCACACCAGACTACATCCAGAATGCACCTGGCTTGCCTAAAACCCGCTCAGGTATGTTCAGAAGCTTCCAGGGCTTGGGACGGGCTGAGGGGCAGTGGTGTCAGGTGTGTGGATGAAAGTCCTTGGCACGGCTGGGCTGGGTCAGTGCTATTACCAAGTAACCAGAGGGCCTCTCTGACTCCCTAGGGAAAATCATGAGGCGAGTGCTCCGGAAAATTGCTCAGAACGACCATGACCTGGGGGATATATCTACAGTTGCTGACCCATCTGTCATCAGTCATCTCTTCAGCCACCGTTGCTTGACCACCCAGTGAACAAGACTGTCCTTTATCCAGGATTCCCTTTTCCCAAGTTCTACCAATCTTTCCTGACCCCTATCCAGGAGTGATAAGGGCCAGCTGACCCACACTTTGTCCTTGCATGGGGACAAATTCCTGTGACTTCCTGGCAGATAAGCCCAGGTCAGACTCAGACTCTTGTGTCCCTAAACTGCAAAGAGCTTTCCAGGACCAGAAGAAAGACCTGAGGAACAAGCCCCCACCCCACATTAGTTGTTTAAAGGGCCAGCGAAGCCCTTATAAAGCAGGGTGGCCCTCGAATCCTGCCATCTCTCTCAGGAAGCACCAGTCCTTCTCCTGAGCACGCACTTGACTTTAGAAATGACAGTCTGTGAGTCCAGGAATAATAATTATTTTTTAAATGCTTTTCTGCTTCTGTTGAGTCATGACGACACTGCCTGTCCTTTTACTCCAGGGGCCATGCAGGTCGGCTCAGTCTCTGGAGGATTTTCAGATCCTCTGCTTCATTGAAGGAGCAAGATGTGCTTAGTTCTTAGAACCAGAGGTGGTTGCTTCCTTATCCTGCCCCAGGCCCCATGAGCAGAACCCTGCCTATGAGAAACTCTTCTTGTACTAGTTGGGCTGAAGCCTGTGGCCGTAGGAATAAAGTCTGTGGCTCTGAGGAGGTGGTGAGTGGTTTGCTTAGGTATCTTCCAGGTTGTGTAAGCATTAGCTTACGGATTTGTAGGGCAGGTGGAAAGGAGAATGGGACCAGGATTATCCTGGTATCTTCCTTCTAGAACATTTGATTTGGGCAAATCTAGGTACTGCTTCACTCACAGAACCTCTGACAAACCCCTGAGCTCAGGAGTGACGGAAGCAAGTTACCACTGTTATGTCCCTTCAGGGCTATGATGTTCCACTTGGGCTCTGGCCTGGGACCCTTTTTCCCTGTGACCCTGTGGCAGCATTAGTGGGTGACTGAAGATTCAAATGTCAGGGTCCTAACCATAAAGTCTAAGTCTAGGGAGACCTTGACTATAGCATAATCTCCTTCCCTGCTTATCTACCTGAAGTGGGCTGACCTAGATCACAGCTTCCCTTCCCTCTGTGCACAAGTCAATGAATCACTGAATAAGCAGTGTTGCTTTATTTAAGGCAGCGCTGGAGAAAGTCTATGCCCATCCATCCGCTTCTTCTGCCCCACTTAGTCCCAGCCAAGTCAGGCACTGAAACCTGATAGAAGGGCTGACAAGGAGGCAGCAGGAGCAAGGCAGAGTTTATGGACTTTCACCTAGAGCAGTAATCCCGTCCTGCACAGATGTGAGGGCCACTAGAGGCCTTTAGGGAAATACCTGTTCTGGGCCTCGGATGATGGGGAGCCAAGAGAAGGAACCCAGATTCCCCCTCCCTGTTCATCTCGGAGGTCTCTGGAAGACAGCAGTCTCCTGAAGGTAGGAAGGGGATGTTGGCCCCTCAGGAGGGCTAGGAGAGGAATGACAAGTGCAGAGGCCAGAAGGTCTCTTGAGTAAAGTTCAGGCCTTGCCCTCACACGGGGAATGGGTTGTCCAAAACTGCCACTCCCGCTGCCACACCACCATCTGCATGCTCGACGGCTTTGGTTCGAAGCAGGTGCCCCGCGTGCTCGTTCATCACGAGTGTCTTTCCCTGCCTGTGAGAATGGGGTCAGAAGGACACACATCAGCAAACCTGGTTCCAGCTGAGAAAAAGATGAGTGAGTGGCTGTATCCAGGGACTGTTAGGATGTTACAATCAGATTTCGATTGTGTCCGAGCTTGGGAATTACTAGCTCTGTATCTGAGCAAGTTCCTTAGCCTTTCTAAACATCCGTGTCTGTCAGTGTCATTGATTTAAAATTGGTGATAATATCTCTTGTATTACATGAGGATAAAATAAAACGAGAAGAGCACTTAGCACGAGTCAGATTCCTGCTTTATTTCCCTAGCTGTGAATTTCTTTTACTGCTGTCTCATGGTGACTTGAAAGCTCTCGTGGGGAACATGGTAGCACCTGGGCTTTTTACCTTACCCTGATCTTGGAGTACATTTTTGGGGTGTGTGTTGTGTGTGTGAATGTGCGCGCGCGGAGGTCTGAGGACAATCTTGGCATGTTTGTGCTCTTCCTCCTCCTTTGAGACAGGGTCTCTTGTTTTGCTGCTATATGTGCCAGTCTAGTTTCTAGGTTCTCCTGGTTCTGTCCTCCATTGCTGTAGGTACACTGGCATCATATGCCATTGCATGCACCACTTTGGGTCCAGCTTTAGATGGGAGCTGGGGACTTAAGTTTGGGCCAGCAGGCATTCAAGCAAACACCTTTAGCTAATGATACATCTCCCCAGACTGAGAAGTGATTAGTTCGCAGTGGTATGAAGGCCTTATTCCTTAAAAATTACCAAGTCCTCTTTTCCTGATGTCGAGTGTTTGAGATCCAGGGACTACTTAGCATTTCAAACTGAACACCCGCTAGGTGACCTGTCTCACCTTCCCTTGGTATCCCTAGGGGTCTTGAAGTTAGACCTAATTCTTACTCCTGGCACTCTCCTTCTATTCCTAGTTGCCAGACCATCTTTTCTCAACCCTCTTGGTTACTACATGGAATTTCCTTTAGAGCTGTAAAACACTTCTGACCTGGGTTTCACTTGTCAGCCCTGTGAGGTGGGCACGGCTTAGACTCATTTAGTAGACAGTGACAGAGGTGATACAGCCAGGGACTGGCAGAGCTGGGTGATGCCATGCAGGACTTTTTCTAGGCTGGCTCACCTGACATAGACACCAAAGATGCCCAGCTCAGAAATGCACTGGACTGCTCGGGCAGGGCTTCCAGGCCGCAGCAGGCAATTCCCAAAAGGCTCAGGTTCAATCTTCTCCATGAGGATGTAAGAGGCCCTCTCTTCACTGTCCTTCAGCTGCTCCAGAGCTTGCACCATATCGTTCCCGTACAGGTTATTACCTGCAATTCAAACGGCCAGTCACCCTGGACCCAGAGTGTACGGCTCCTGACGTCACCTTAACAGGAGAGCCCTTATACAAGGGAACACACCTGCCGCCACACTGCTATGGCTGGTTTGCCTCCTACCTGCCTGTAACTGTTTCTTCTCAGCCACCATTACTGGCTCCTTCTCTTCTTAAATGTTGGAATGGCCTAGAATTAGTCCTGTACTCTTGTTCTCTCTTCCATGCATCTTTTGTCAGGAAGATCTCTTAAATTCCCAAGGCTTCAATCTATACTCTAGAAACTTGTTAACTACCAAATCTTTTTTTTTTTTTTTTTTTTTTAAGTCCAGGCTAACCTGGGATTCACTCTGTATTCTCAGGGTGGTCTCGAACTCACAGCTATCCTCTTACTTCTGTTTCCCAAGTGCTGGGATTAAAGGTGTGCGCCACCATACCTGGCTCCAAATCTTTAACTCAAACTCTCTGCTCTAGACATCATCATGTGCATGTCCCATAGATCTCCAAACCAAATTTAGCATGTCCAAACAGAAGTCTATTTCTACCTGAATCTGCATCTTGAACCTTCCTACTCTTTTTAAAAATTTTACTTATCTATTTGAGAAAGAGGCAGAGAAATAATGGGTACACCAGGGCCTCCAGTCAAACGTACTTCAGCTGCGTGCACCACCTTGTGCATCTGGCTTTACGTGGGTACTGGGGAACTAAACCTGGGTCCTTTGGCTTTGCAGGCAAGCACCTTAACTGCTAAGCCATCTCTCCAGCCTGAACCTTCCTACTCTTAATCAAGAGAAAAGCATTCGAGTTCTACTTAACTCCTCTCTTCTCATTATCTGGATCATTAACTCATAAATGTCTCCAGTCTCTGCTCCATACTTTAACAGTCCCAGCCTGCTTCCTCAGTCTTCTGTCACCAATTTCCCTTCAGTCTAGGCAACCTATAATGGTTGACACACAGTAAGTCTTGCAAGATTTTCCCACTGCTGACCATGTGGATTCTGAATGGGTCACGTTTCACTCCCCTTTTAAAACTCTGGCAAGCATGTTTGAGAAGCAAACAATCAAGTTACGAGGAAAAAAAAAAACAAAAAACAAAAAAAAAAAAACTCTGGGGCTGGAGAGATGGCTTAGCAGTTAAGGCACTTGCCCGCAAAGCATAAGCACCCAGGTTTGATTCTCCAGGTCCCATGTAAGCCAGATGCACAAGGTGGTGCATGTATTTGGAGTTTGTTTGCAGTAGCTAGAGGCACTGGCATACCCATTCTCTTGCTCTCTCTCCTTCTGTCTCCAATAAATAAATATATTTTTTTAAATTCAAAACTCATAATCTTTTTTTTTTTTTTTTTTTTGAGGTAGGATCTTATTCTAGCCCAGGCTGACCTGGAACTCACTCTGTACACAGTCCTAGGCTGGCTTTAAACTCACAGTGATCTTCCTACCTCTGCCCCCTGAGTACTGGGATTAAAGGCGTATGCCACTACACCAGCAAAATTCATCATCTTTTAAGTAAGTTCAAGTAAGTTTCAAGCTGTCCTTGGATCAGGTGGCTGAATACCGCCCTATAGGCTAGAAGTTAGACACTTCTGTTTGGCTTCCTGTTGCCTTTAAGATAAAAATCCCATTTCTTAAGTGGCTTATGTCATACCAATTCAATTCCGTAACATATTCTCACTGTCTATATAAGCAAGTTTCAAGCAGTGTTCCTAGCCCACATTCCTGTCCCTCCCATGCCTTCCAGCACCACCAGCTTCTCATTAACCTTCAAAACATTCCGCGGCTGCCTGGCCTGGTGCCTTTGCTTGAGTTTCCTTTTGTGTAAAACGGTCTTCCCCACTTTCTACCTGGGAAACTCCCACTCTCCCTGAAGACCCAGATCTGGTGCATGAGGCAGACATGACCCCTGTCTTCAAGGAATTTCAAGGTCAATAGCCCCAGCTGACCAGAAACTTACTCTATAGCCCAGGCTGGCCTCAAACTCACAGTGATCCTCCTACCTCAGTCTCCTAAGTGTGCTGGGATTAATGGCATGTGCCATAATGCTGGACTGACATATTCCTTTAACCCTTATTATTATTATTATTATTATTGTTTCTGGTTTTTAGAGGTAGGGTCTCACTCTAGCCCAGCCTGACCTGGAATCCACTACGTAATCTCAGGGTGGCCTCTAACTCACAGCAATCTCCCTACTTCTGCCTCCCAAGTGCTGGGATTAAAGATGTGTGCCATCACACCCAGCTCCTTTAAACCTCTCAATATGCCTCCATCCTTTTTCCTGTAATGTACCCACAATCACCTCAGACTACTCTTGTCCAAACTTTTCAGTGCTGATCAGATCCCCTTGTACTCTACAATGCTTGGTCCAGGGTGTTGGAAATACGTGCACTCTCTCTTCTATCTCAAGCTGAGAGGGTTCACAGCACATGCCAGCAAGCACGGCACCGCCTGCTAGCCCCACTCACTGAGTGGCTCTGCAGAGGAGATCCACCTACCTCCGCCCTCTCTCTGGGGCTTCAGCACAAAGCGGCTGGGGGCAGCGAGGGCCTGCGCGATGGCCTGGTCCCCTTCTTCACCCTAGTTGGAGGCAGAAATCAGTTACCAGGAGTCTCTAAGGGTAAGAGGAGGCTTGGGGCCCTCTCAGTCATGCAGAGAGGCATGGGGAGTGACAGAAGGGGGACGGCCATTAGCTCCTTTAAGTTAGGTACTTAAGCTGGAAGTGACCTCTAAGTTCCTTGCAGGAGAAAACGTAAGGAAAGCAGGCTTTTCTCAGGCAACTCCTGTCTGCATCAGGCAGCCTGGAAAGTGGGTACAGAAGGTCCCGAATTTTGCTGACTGCCTTAGTCTCCATTGCCATGATTGTTGAGGGAGCCCATGATGGACTATTTGTCTCCAAAGCTTCAAGGGAGCACCAAGGACTCAAGTCACAATGTCAGCCACAGTGCTAGCTCCACCCTCCCCAACACATTTTGCTATGTTAGACTGGAAAGAGAGACAAGCTACCTACATACCAGGTCCAGTGAATAGAGGCCAGCAAAGGTGGCACGGAGGCGGGCCACGGCCTCAGGCTGGCCAGGGAGTAGCATCTCCAGCAGGCCCGCTCTGCTCAGCTCTTGCTGTACCTTCTTGGTCCCAGCCAGCTGGGTGGCAATGTCTGGGCACTTGACGGCGCATGACCTCTCCAGCAGCAGCCGTGCTTCCCAGTTCTGCAGAGGCGAGAAGACCAAAGACTCCCGCTTCGTTTCATCTGGGCTGACCTTTACTGAGCATTTTTACCTTTGGGGAGCTCGGAGTCTAGCACACTGATACACAGAACACAGCTAAAGGGAAAATGACAAAAGGGGAAGAGACCTTTTGCAAGGACATAAAAAATGGATTTTTGTTGTTCTTGTTTGTATTTTTAAATATTTTTATATTTATTTATTTGCAAGAGAGACAGAGGCACCGAAACAGAATGAATAAGCACATCAGGACCTCCAACCACTGCAAACAAACTCCAGACGCATGCACCACCTTGTGCATCTGCCTCATGTGGTTCCTGGGGGGTCAAATCGTGGTCCTTTGGCTTTGTAGGCAAGCACCTTAACTGCTACGCCATCTCTCTAGCCTTAATTTTTTTGTTGTTGTTGTTTTCTTTTTTGAGGTAGGGTTTCAGTCTATCTCAGGCTGATCTGGAATTCACTATATACTCTCAGGGTGGCCTTGAACTCATGGTGATCCTCCTACCTCTGCCTCCCAAGTGCTGGGATTAAAGGCATGTGCCACCATGCCTGGCTTACCTTAAATATTTTTTAAAATTTAGTTTTACTTACTTATTGAGAGAGAGAATGGGTGCACAAAGGCCTCCAGCCACTGCAAATGAACCCAGACATATGTGCCACCATGTGCATCTGGCTTACGTGGGTTCTGGTGAGTTGAACCTGGGTCCTTAGACTTCATAGGCAAAATGCCTTAACCTCTAAGCCATCTCTCCAGCCCATCTTGGTTTTTTTAAATATTTATTTTAATTTTTGTTTTTTAGAGAAAACAAGAGAGACACACAGAGACAGAGAGAATGGGCGTGCCAGGTCCTCCAGTGACTGCAAGCAAACTCCAGATGCACGTGCCACCTTGTGCATCTGGCTTACATGGGTCCTGGGGAATTGAACCTGGGTCCTTTGGCTTTTCAGGCAAGTGCCTTAACTGCTAAGCCATCCCTCCAGCCCTCTTAATATATTTTTATTTATTTTATTTGAGAGAGAGAATGAGAGAAAACATGGGCATGCCAGGTCCTCCTGCCCCATAAATGAATTCCAGGCCACTTTGAGTGTCTGGCTTTACATGGGTACTACGGAGTCAAACCCAGGCAGTAAGTCTTTGCAAGCAAATGCCTTTAACCACTGAGCTCTCTCTCTAGCACCCCCCCTTTTTTTTTGAGACAAGGTTTCACTTTGTTGCCCAGACTGACCTGAATATTACACTCACGTTTAACCCTCCTGGGCGCTGGCATAAACATGCGTGTGCCTCACACCTGGGCGGATGAGTTTTAAAGGATGTGGGATACTTGTTTAAGCTTGGCCTCTCACTGTATTCAAAATAAAATCCAACACTCCAAAATCTGGTTGCCTTTTATTGAATAAAATGTAGAATCTTTTACCATGGCTTGCCAGACCCTGTGAGATTGGGGTCCCCTGTGTTTGTCCATCTCACCCCAGTTGCTGCTTCCACCCCGCCCCTAACTCCACAGTGGAGCTGACAGGCTCGTCATTACTCAAATGTACAAACTTCATTCCTTGTTTGGGGCCTTTTGAGTTCCGGTTTCCTTCTACCTGAAACTCACTTCCTTTTGGCTTTTTCTGTGGATGGTTACATTCCTCTCATCCTGAGTCTTGGCGCGGTCAGCTCATTCTACTTAATGTGGGTTTCCTCAGAATTTGCTCTCCCTCTCTCTCTTCCATTCTTTTGTTTCATTCAAAGCAATTAACTGGGGGAAAAAACAGTTTTCAAGCTGGGTGCGGTGGTGCACACCTATAATTACAGCACTTGGGAGGCTGAGGCAAGAGACTCTCAAGCTCAAAGCCAGCCTAGGCTACTTAGTGAATTCCAGGCCAGCCTGAGCTTCAGGGTGAAAGTCTGTCTCAATAAGCATAACAAGGGCTGGAGAGATGGCTTAGTGGTCAATGTGCTTGCCTGAGAAGCCTAAGGACCCAGGCTCAACTCCCCAGAAACCACATAAGCCAGATGCACATGATGTCACACTCATCTGGAATTCGTTTGCAGTGGCTAGAGGCCCTGGTGTGCCAAATTCTCTCTCTCATTAAAAAAAAAAAAAGAAAGAAAGAAAGAAAGAAAGAAAGAAAGAAGCCAGACATGGTGGTATACGCCTTTAATCTCAGCACTCAGGAGACAGAGGTAGCAGGATCAAGGCCACCCTGAGACTATATAGTGAATTCCAGGTCAGCCTGGGCTAGAGTGAGACCCTACCTCAAAAAAAAAGAGAGAGAGAAAAGAAAAGAAAAATAGGGTTGGAGAAAGGGCTTTGTGGTTAAGGCGCTTGCCTGCAAAGCCTAAGAACTCATGTTTGAATCTCCAGGTCCCATGTAAGCCCAGACGCACAGTGACATGAGCGTGCAATGTCACACAAGGGGGCACACGCATCTGGAGTGTGTTTGTGGCGGCTGAAGGCCTTGGCACACCCATTCTCTTTCTCTCTCAAATAAATAAATAAAAATTACAAGACAAAGCCCCTCAAATCATCTATTTTTGTTGGCTTTCTGAGGCTTCTATCTGACAGACTGCTCCAGAGGAAGCAGATCCCAGGGTTCTGCCTTGTTTCCTGCAGGTGCGGCCACTTCACCTGGGCTCCCTGGGTGTTTGCCATTGTTGCGCAGTGGAGTGAAATGTGAGCGTCCTGACACTAGGCCATCTGCCAGATGAGACTTAGTGAGAATGGGTGCTCAGCTAACAGAAGAATATAAACAGAGGCCTGCAGGTGGCTAATCACAGAATGAATGGCTTGCTGCACAGAAACTTACAATTTTAGAGGCAGGGAAGCATCAGGTCTTGCCTCCCAGCTCTCACCCCCGCTCTCAGGTACTAGGGAGTCATGTGTGTCCTGGTCCAGGTCACAGCAAATTGTCCACAGCAAGATGAAGGCTAAGGCCTGAGGAGCGATGCCAGTCTCCACCCAGTGCTGGCCACCACAGCACCCTTTATGGTCCCTTTCACCAGCCATCTGGTGTCCTGAGCAGAGTTACAGGTGCTCAGAACATGAGATAAGCCCAGAGAAATACTCCATACATCAGTCAGAAGCAAGGAAAGCAAAACTTAAAACAAAAGACTACAGGGTAATGGGAGCTGGGACAGGGGATAAAAGAGTATAACCTAGGGCTGGAGGGATGGCTTAGCTGTTAAGGCGTTTGCCTGCAAAGCCAAAGGACCCAAGTTCAATCCCCCAGTACCCACGTTAGAGAGGCACAAGGGGAACACATGTATCTGGAGTTTCGTTTGCAGTTGCTGGAGGCCCTGGCGCACCCATTCTTTCTCTCTCTCCCTCTTTCTCTGCCAAATAAATAAATAAATTTTTAAAAATATATAACCTGTTATTACATATAATAAAATAAATGTTAAATTTAAAAAATAGTAGAGGGATTAGTTGAAGGGAAGAAGGGGCAGAGAAAGGAATAGGAGGGTAGGGGAAAGACAGAGGGAGGTAAGACAACTATGATCAAAATACATTTTGTACATACATAAAAACTGTAAAAAGTAGGGCTGGAAAGACAGCTTAGTGGTTAGGCGCTTGCCTGTGAAGCCTAAGGACCCCAGTTCGAGGCTTGATTCCCTAGGACCCGTTAGCCAGATGCACAAGGGGGTGCACATGTCTGGAGTTCATTTGCAGTGGCAGGAGACCCTGGGGCGCCCATTCTCTCCCACTCCCTCTTTCTATCTCTGTCTGTAGCTAAATGTATATACTATGCTTATCAAGCTGCCCAGTAAGCACTTCTGTTAATGTTCACACCCTTATATTAATGCTACTCTCACTTTGGGTAGAGAATCATCTCTTTTTCAGATGGAAGTGACCTTGGGACGACTCAGAAGGTATCATGGTGATGGAAAGAAATGACCGCAGTGCTCAGTGCTGAAATATCTCTATCATACCTTCCAAGGCTCAGGGTCTAATGCGGAAGAGGTGGTGGAAAGAATGTAAGAGCCAAAGGAAGGGCAGGACTCCATACAACATGCTCCCTCCAGACACAAAATGGCCTGGATGTCCATGGCCTCAGAGTGCCTGACACTACCTGCACAAGACCATCATAAGAGGAGGAAAAGAGGGCTGGAGAGATGGCGTAGCGGTTAAGCGCTTGCCTGTGAAGCCTAAGGACCCCGGTTCGAGGCTCGGTTCCCCAGGTCCCACGTTAGCCAGATGCACAAGGGGGCGCATGCGTCTGGAGTTCGTTTGCAGAGGCTGGAAGCCCTGGCGCGCCCATTCTCTCTCTCTCCCTCTATCTGTCTTTCTCTCTGTGTCTGTCGCTCTCAAATAAATAAATAAATAAAATAAAAAATAAAATAAAATAAAGTTAAAAAAAAAAAGAGGAGGAAAAGATCATGACATCAAAATAAAAAAGAGACTGACTGACAGAGCCTCTGGAAAGAAACACAGTCCCACCACCGCTGCCACCAGCTGCAGGAGGCCTGTGGCCGACTTCTGAACTGCAGACTGGTCAAACGACAGGGTTGGGTGCTGTAAGCCGCTAGGCGCGGTGCTCTGTCGGAGACCACATTCTGCCGCTTCCTCCTCCTTGAGCAACTGAGAGACAGGGAGCAAGCAGGGGCCTGCAGACAGCGTGGTGTGGGCTTCTCCGGGCGCCCAGCCCAATGGTGCACAGGCTCCGTGGAAGATCTCGTGTGCCCAGCCTGACAACCAGTCATTTCACATTAGATGTCTTAATAAAGTACTTCAACATGCCAAAAAAAAAAAAAAAAAAAAAATGAGAGAGAGAGACTGATTGAAATGGGGAGGAGGTATCATGGAGAATGGAGTTTCAAAGGGGTAAGTGGGGGAGGGAGGGTGTTACCATGGGGTATTTTTTATAATCATGGAAGTTAATAAAAATAAATAAATTAATTAATTAAATAAATTAAAGTTAAAAACAGCAAAAATAAAGCCACGTGTAGTGGCTCATGCCTTTAATCCCAGCACTCAGAAGGCAGAGGTTGGAGAATCCCTGTGAGTTCGAGGCCAGCCTAAAAATACATAGTGAATTCCAGGTCAGCCTGGGCCAGAGCAAAACCCTACCTTGAAAAACAAATTAAAAAAAAAAAAAAAAAAGAAGGAAGTTTAAAAAAACAACACATTAAGACTTGCCAGAGTCATAGTCTTGTAAACCTTGAGCTGTTTCCTGTAAATGTTTCAACCTCCTTAAAGACACCACTTTTCTTCCTTGTTAGCTCACTCTCTCCTCTTTACAGTTTCCTTGACCTGTTCCCCCAACTGCCTGTCTTGAAACTTCGATCCATTTTCTCAGTAGACAATCTCTCTTCTCTAGGCGCTCAGCAAGTTTCCAGTACTGCTAATCACTTATCTAACAAAAGGGTCTTCTTAGTGCTGCAGTCTGCAGTCACTCCTCAGAGAACATGAAATGAACTGTAAATCTGGAAAGAGGTCTCTTAATTTTCAAATGCAGCTCCCACTTTTAAAAACTGAGATACAGGGCTGGAGAGATGGCTTAGCGGTTAAGCGCTTGCCTGTGAAGCCTAAGGACCCCGGTTCAAGGCTCGATTCCCCAGTACCCACGTTAGCCAGATGCACAAGGGGATGCACGCGTCTGGAGTTCGTTTGCAGTGGCTGGAGGCCCTGGTGCGCCCATTCATTCTCTCTCTCTCTCTCTCTCTCTCTCTCTCTCTCTCTCTCTCTCTCTGTCTCCCCCTCTTTCTCTCTCTGTTGCTCCCAAATAAATAAAAAAATAAATAATTTTTAAAAACTGAGATACAGCAGGACGTGGTGGTGCACGCCTATAATCCCAGCACTAGGGAGGCAAAAGAGGAGGATCGCCATGAGTTCAAGGCCACACTGAGATGACAGAGTTAATTCCAGGTCTGCATGAGCTAGAATGAGACCCTACCTCTAATACCTCGAAAAATGAAAACCGAAAACAAAAACAAAAACAAAACCCCAACAAAACAAATAAACAAACAAACAAAAAAAAACCCTGAGACACAGGGTAGGAAACATGCCTGTGGTCAAACAGAGGCACAGTGAGCCTCACCACTCCCAGCTTCTGCCCACGGTATTTCCAAAGTTATTTCCTTTGTGATTTTGATTTTTCAAGGTAGAGTCTCACTCTAGTGCTGGGATTAAAGGCGTGTGCCACCACACCTGATTTATTTCCTTCTTAATCCCAAGATAAAACAGGGCTTCTGGACTGGGGAGATAAATAGTTCGGTGGTTTTGTAAGTGCTTCCTTGCAAAGCCTCAAAAGCTCAAGGTTGACTTCCCAATACTCAGGTAAAGTCAGATGTACACAGGGGAACATACTTCTTAAGTTTGCAGAGGGAGGATACACTAGTGTACCCTTTCTCTCTACCCCAGAAATAAATAAAAACTATTTTATTTGTTTATTTGACAGAGAAAGAGGGGGAGGGAGAGAGAGAGAGAGAATGGACATACCAGGGCCTGCAGCCACTGCAAACGAACCCCAGATGCATGTGCCCCCTTTTGTGTCTGGCTTACGTGGGTCCTGGGAATCGAACCTGGGTCCTCTGGCTTTGCAGGCAAGCACCTTAACTGCTAAGCCATCCCTCCAGCTCAATAAAAACATTTTTTTAAGGACTTGAGAGATGGCTCAGCAGTTAAAGGCACTTGCTTACAGAGTCTTGTTGGCCTAGAGTTCAACTCCCCGGTAACCACATAAAGCCAAATACACAAAGTAGTGCATGCATCTGAAATTCATTTGCAGAAGCAGGAAGTCCTGGCATGCCTATACTCACTTTCTCTCTCTTAAAAATAAGTAAATCAGGCTGGAGGGATGGCTAAGCAGTTAAGGGGCTTGCCTGCGAAGCCAAAGAACCCCAGTTCAATTCCCCAGTACCCATGCATGTAAGCCAAATGCACAAGGGGGCTTATGTGTTTCGAGTTCGTTTGCAGTGGCTGGAGATCCTGGCATGCCCATTGTCTCTCTTCTCTCAATCTCTCTCTGCTTGCAAATAAATAAAATAATTTTTTAAAAGATAAGTAAATCGAATATTTTTTAAAAGAAAGAAGCCGGGCATGGTGATGCACGCCATTAATCACAGCACTCGCCATTAATCCCAGCACTCGGGAGGCAGAGATAGGAGGATCATTGTGAATTCAAGGCCACCCTGAAGCTGCAGGGTGAATTCCAGGTCAGCATGGGTTCAAGAGAGACCCTACCTTGAAAAACCAAAAAAAAAAAAAAAAAAAAAGTTAAATGAAATAGTGATATGAAAAATAACTTTGAAAGCATATGGTAAGATAGCAAGATGAGTTGATACCATCAATGTTGTCATGAACATGAATGAACTACAACCAGACAAAGAAGGAAAGAAAAACCTGGCTGGGCGTGGTGGCGCACACCTTTAATCCCAGCACTCGGGAGGCAGAGGTAGGAGGATCACTGTGAGTTCAAGGCCACCCTGAAACTCCATAGTGAATTCCAGGTCAACCTGGGCTAGAGTGAGACCCTACCTCAAAAAACAAAACGACAACAAAAAAGAGGTCAGTGCACTACCTACACAAGACCATCATAAGAGGAGGAAAAGATCATGACATCAAAATAAAAGAGAGACTGATTGAGATGGGGAGGGGTATGATGGAGAATGGAGTTTCAGAGGGGAAAGTAGGGGGAGGGAAGGTATTACCATGGGATATTTTTTATAATCATGGAAGTTGTTAATGAAAATTTGAAAATAAAAAAAAGAGGTCAGTGAAGCTGGGCATGATGGCTCAAACCTGTGATTCTCACACTCCAGCGCTGAGGTAGAAGGACTGTCATGAGTTTGAGGCCATTCTGGGCTACAGGGAGTTCTTGCTAGCCTAGACTACAGAATAAGACCCTGTCTCAAAAACAAAACACAGCCAGGCATGATGGTGCACACCTTCAATCCCAGCATTCGGGAGGCACAGGTAGGAGAATTGCCATGAGTTCGAGGCCACCCTGAGATTACATAGTGAATTCCAGGTCAGCCTGAGTTAGAGTAAAACCCTACCTCCAAAAAACTAAAACAATAAAAATAAAAATAAAAATAAACACACACAACCAAAAAAGCAAGAGGGAGGTAGGGAGGGAATAAGTAGTGGTGTGCTTGAACTTGCTTGCATCAGCTAGTAAGAACTGGTTTGCACCCATCTCTGTTCAGAAATATTAAGTTGGGTAGGTCAAAAATTACACCACAGGGGGCTGGAGAGATGGCTTAGTGGTTAAGCGCTTGCCTATGAATCCTAAGGACCCCGGTTTGAGGCTCTATTCCCCAGGACCCACGTTAGCCAGATGCACAAGGGGGCGCATACGTCTGGAGTTTGTTTTCAGTGGCTGGAAGCCCTGGCATGTCCATTCTCTCTCTCTCTCTCTCTCTCTCTCTCTCTCTCTCTCTGCCTCTTTCTCTCTCTGTCCCACTCAAATAAATAAGAATAGACAACAACAAAAAAAAGTTTAAAAAAAATTACACTACAGAAATTAGCAAATGCTGATTTTCCTCTGGGCACATCTCTGGAAAATGTAAATGGATTCCTGAGGAATTGGGTCTAGCTGACTGTGTTTGTAGAGTGAGAGGTACCACAAAGCTTGCAGGAGGAAAAGAGTTTCCAGCAACACTCCCTGAGAAGGAACTGAAGCTAGACCCAGAGAAAAACCTAGCTGTTGTGATGGCTGGGTTGCGTTTCTGTGGAGCACTGGTGGGTCCCTGGAGGCAAAGAATGATCTAACAGAAAATACCAACCTGTAGATTATACTGACTCGGCATGTAGCCATCCCGGAAATAAACTACAGCAACTTCCTGGCCATCCCTGGAACATAGGATGAAAACAGCTTCTGAGTTGAATTACACCTGATAAATGCACTGGTTGATTCTCTTAAAATACATTTGTCTTTTTTTTTTTTTTTTTAACTTTTTTGGTGTTTGGTTTTTCGAAGTAGGGTCTCACTCTAGCCCAGGCTGACCTGGAATTCACTATATAGTCCCAGGGTGGCCTTGAACTCACAGTGATCCTCCTACCTCTGCCTCCAGAGTGCTGGGATTAAAGGCATGTGCCACCACACCTGATGGTTGAATCTCTTAAAATACATTTGGCTTTTTTGAAAATCAGTAAGAGCTGGAAAGATGGCTCAGCAGTTAAAGGTACTTGTTTGCAGAGTCTCAAAGCCAGAGTTCAATCCCCCAGTGCCTACATAAAGCTAGTGTGCATGTATCTGGAGTTCATTTGTGGTGGCAGGAAGCCCTGGCATACCCATACTCTCTCTCTCTCAAAATTAAATATATAAAATATTTTTTAAAAAAGAAAGCCAGTCAGTTCACAGGGAGAACTGGACAGGTCTGTACTGGAAATCTGTGAAAGTAGAAATTCACACTAGCAATATTTCTACTGGAAACACCAGCGGTGTGCAGCGAACAATGCTCTAGAACTGTCCAGATCGGGAGTCATTTTAAGAAGACTGCAGGGGAACAAGATGGACTTAGGGAAAATTAAAATACACGTGAACTCAAAACTACTGAGCAAAACGATCATGTTACTATGCTTAGCAAAACAGAATTTGATTTTTACTGCTTGAACTAAAACCAGACTAAGATTATATATAGATAGATAGATATAGATATAGTGGTGGGAGCAAGACATACAAAAACATGAGACTAAGATAAAGACTGTTATTTCAAACTTTCCCCCTTTCTCTGACCTATGTGATATTATCTAGTTTATCTGGAAAATAAGCTAGCTACTTTGTTTTGTTATGATAATAGCACATTTGGAAATACTGTCAGTAGTGTTGTGAAACCATGGAGTTTCTTTACTGTTTTGGTATTGCTCTTTATCTTTTGAGACAGGGTCTCATGCAGTCCAGGCTGGCCTTGACCTCAGTATGTGCTAGACGATAACCTTGAACTCCTGATCCTCCTGCCTTTACCACACAAGTGTTTGGATTACAGCTGTGCACCTCCATGTCCAGCAAGGGTCTTGACTTTAACAGTCACAAACTACCATGTCTTACCACATAAGCTACTATACCACCAAAATATATGGCACACAATCTACAGTGTGATGGTCCCTGGAAGGAAGGGTCAACCTGACTTAGAAGACAGGCCACAGCCGGGTGTGGTGGTGCACACCTTTAATCCCACCACTTGGGAGGCAGAGGCAGGAAGATTGCAGTGAGTTCAAGGCCACCCTGGGACTACATAGTGAATTCCAGGTCAGCCTGGGATACAGTGAGACCCTACCTCAGAAAACCAAAAAAAAAAAAAAAGACAGGCCAGAGCTCTATCAATCAGATCACTGAATGGACCTACCTCCCTGATTGACTGCCCAGGCCAGCTTCCAGCCACCAAGAGGGGGGAAAAAAAACTCCTGGGTCCTCAGGGACATATGAACGCCAAGGTTATCTTTAAGGATAATTCCCTCAACTGGAATATCAGGGCACTGATAAAGCCCTTTGGAATCGGACCTTGGCTAGCCTTCTCCATAATTTCTAGGGAGGATGAGATATTTAAGAAACCAGGAGAGAAGAAAACAAGCCATCCCATTTCCCAGAAGGAAAGCTCATTTCGTGAAAGCAGCCTCAGGAGAGGTTCATTATGCAGCAGTCTAGTGGCTCCTTGGGGTGCTTACATAAACAGCCTTCGGTCTTGGTCTAGAGACCCCTTTTCAGAGACGTCTTCAAATCTTTTCCGGATCACATGGATATTTCTGGGAAAGATGGAGGGGAGTCAGAGGTAGTGGGTGCTATATTCTGAATGGCCATCCCCCTTGGGGCAATACCTGAGGGTCTCTCCGTTCACTTACCTGCCCAGTAGCTCATTCTCTATGGCACGCTGGTCAAATATGTTTCTTTCTTTCTCTTGAGCAATCAATAATACCACGGCACTGGAGAAAGAGCATAGGTGGCCACAGGCTGCTACAGAGCTCATCCCTCCTCCCACTTTCAGAAATAAGAAGAAGAACACAGCTTCCCAACTGGGCCTGGTGATACAGGCCTGTGATCCCAGGACCCACGTAAGGCCAGATGCACAAAGTGATACATGTGTCTGGAGTTCATTTGCAGTGGCAGAAGGCTCTAATACACTCATACATACTCACTCACTCACTCTGCCTCTCTGAAAAACAACAGGGTGCTGGAGAAATGGCTCAGCAGTTAAAGCACTTACCTGCAAGCCAAACAACCCAGGTTCAATTCTCCAGTATCCACGTAAAGCCAGATGTACAAAGTGGCACATGCATCTGGAGTTCATTTGCAGAGACTAGAGGCCATGGTACAACCATTCTCTCTCTGTTTCTTGCTGCTTGCAAATAATTAAATAAAAATATATTTTAAAGCCAGGTGTGGTGGCGTACACCATTAGTCCCAGCAATGGGGAGGCAGAGGTAGGAGGATTGCCCTGAGTTCGAGGCCACCCTGAGACTACATAGTGAATTCTGGGTTAGCCTGGGTTAGAGTGAGACCCTACCTGGAAACATCAAGAAGTGGTACATTCATAACACCACTGAGGGCCCTCAGGGGAATACAGGTGGGAAGAGGAATCATATGACCCTACCTCAAAAAACTGAAAAAAAAAAAAACAGAAAAGAAAAATTAATGACTCAGGGCTGCAGAGATGGCTTAGTGGTTAAGGCACTTGCCTGTGAAGACTAAGGACCCATGTTTGACTCTCCAGATCCCACGTAAGCCAGATGCACAAAGGTGAGGCAAGTGCAGGATTGCACATGCCCACTAGGTGGCGCAAATTTCTGGAGTTCAATTTCAGGGGCTGAGGCCTTGGCACACCAATTCTCTCTCTCTCTTAAAAAAAAAAAATGAATGATTCAAAAACCTGTCCGGATGAATAAAGGTGGGAACCCCAAGGAATATTTTGTAAAGGAACAATACTGGGCTTAGTGACTGTTACCAGATTGTAAAAGATATAGCACAAAACTGGTTCTTACATGAAAAAGAAATAGAAGGGCTAAATGGAACCCTACAGAGCAACTACAAATAAGGCATGATCTCTTGAGACCGTTCAGCATTTCTGTGATGTCCGCAGGGCCACATTTGGTCTCACATTATTAAGGAATCACTAGGGCAGACCTGTTCTGTCCATGGGTTTTTCTAAAGAAGCAGGAGCCTGAAGATGCCGAGAAAGAACGGTCAGCTGCCAGTAAAGCTAGCTTCAATGTCCCACACAGAGCCAAGCCCCTCCTGCCTCCAGTCACCTCAGAATGCCAGTGCTTAGCAGTGCCAAACTCCCTTTCTGCGACAGCTCTACTGTTTTGTGCCTGTTAGCCTCCTGCTAAGACACGTGGAAGCCCAGACTTTGGCTTAGGATGGTAGGTATAGATTTCTGACTTTCTGTCTTTGGCCTCATCTGTTTCTGCCTCTTCTGACCTTAACCTTTGGGCCTATACATTGTTTGCCTGACTTCTTTCAACTTGGCCAAATAAATACTCTCTCAGCCTGTCTGAAGCCCCATGAGGTCAGATGTGGAATTTAAGCTGAGCTTCAACTTCGAGCTGGGCCCCTGCCAAACAACCTGGAAGCAGAGCTCCTCTTGTCCTCAGAGCTGAAGACCTAGCTCTTCATTTTCTAGCCTGAGCTTCCCTGGTCATGGGGAGGTGCATATGAGAGGGTGGCACCTGGCCTGAGAAGGCTCTCCTCCAAGAGGCAGAGGAGGAAGGCTGGAGGCAGTAGGTTAAAATGGGATTGTACGCCCTGGATAAGTAGGTCAGCTTTCCACTTACCCATTAAACATATTCGACCTTCTACTTCCTTCAGTTCTGAGCACTCTGAACTGAGCAGGACTCAGAAAGTTGCCAGGTAAGCAAAGTCAAGTGGCAACAACATGCTGGCTGTTGGCCGCTGGCTGGGAAAGATGACCCCTGAGCCCCAGCCCTGGCTCTGCCAGTGATTTATGGTGTCCTTGGGCAAGTCATTCAGGTTCTGTCCCTGAGCCCTAATGTTCTCATTTATAAAATAAAATGTCAATTAGATCACAGCTCCCAATTTTGCATACCAAAAATTCCCCTTTGTTATTCTACTTATTCTAATGACAGGCTCTATGTTTGGAAAGAGATTGTCTAAACTGAAATCCTAATTTTATAGCCAGATGTAATGATGCACACTTAAATCTAGCACTTGGGAGGCTGAAGCAAGAGGACTACTGTGAGTTCAAGGCCAGCTTGGGCTATATCTTTTGTTTTGTTTTGTTTTTCAAGGTAGGGTTTCAGTCTAGCCCAGGCTGATCTGGAATTCACAGTGTAGTCTCAGGATGGCCTCAAACTCATGGCAATCCTCCTACCTGGTTATATCTTTTGTTTTTAATCATTTTTTAAAATTTTTATTTATTTATTTGAGAGCAACAGAGAGAGAAAGAGGGAGAGAGAGAGAGAGAATGGGCGAGCCAAGGCCTCCAGCCACTGCATATGAACTCCAAACATGTGTGCCCCCTTGTGCATCTGGCTAACATGGGTCCTGGGGAATCGAGCCTCAAACTGGGGTCCTTAGGCTTCACAGGCAAGTGCTTAACCGCTAAGCCATCTCTCCAGCCCTGTTTTTAATCATTTTAAAATATCTTATTTTTATTTACTTATTTGAGAGGGCAGCTAGAGAGAGATAATTGGTGTATCAGGGCCTCAAACCATGACAAACGAACTCCAGATGTATGTGCCACCATGTGCATCTGGCTAAAATGGGTACTGGGGAATCAAATCCTGGTCCATAGGCTTCACAGGCAAGCACCTTAACTGCTAAGCCTTCTAGCCCTTGGGCTATATCTTAAGACCCCATCTCAAAAACAAAACAAGGGCTAGATATGGTAGCACATGCCTTTAATCCCAGCACTTGGGAGACAGAGGTAGGAGGATCACTGTGTGTTCAAGGCCAGCTTGGAACTACAAAATGAGTTCCAGGTCAGCTGGGCTAGAGTGAGATCCTACCTTGAAAAAAGAAAACAAGGGCTTGAGAGATGGCTTAGCGGTTACAATGCTTGCTTGCAAAGCCTAAGGACCCAAGTTTGACTCCCCAGAAGCTACATAAGCCAGATACACATGGTGGTGCATGCATCTGGAGTTCATCTGCAGTGGCTTGAGGCCTGGGCATGCCCATTCTGTCTGTCTGTCTCTCTCCTCTCCCTGTCTCATAAATAAAGAAAAAGGGCTAGAGAGATGGCTCAGCAGTTAAGACACTTGCCTACAAAGCCTAATGATGCAAGTTCAAGTTCAATTCTCCAGTTCCCACCTAAAATCCAGATGTACGTGGTGGCACATGCGTCTGGAGTTAGTTTACAATGGCTGGAAGCCTTGACATGCCCATTCTCTCTGTCTCTCTACTGTCTGTCTCTGCTTACAACTAACTATAAAAAAATAAAAAAATAAAAAAAAGGCTGGAGAGATAGTTTAGTGGTTAAGGCGCTTGCTGGTGAAGCCCAAGGACCTATTTTTGACTCTCCAGGTACCATGTAAACTAGACACACAAGGCACATGCAACTGGAGTTCGATTACAGTGGCTGGAGGCCCTGACGTGGCCATTCTGTCACTCTCATCAGAGGCTCTCAGACATTTTAGACGGAACTGTAACAGCCAAACACCACCACTTTTCCAAAGCACAGTAAATCAGAAGGCCCGGGGATGGCGGTGGAGGATTCCGAATCAAGCACACTGACAGCAGGAAAAGGCAGGATGTACTGGAAGCCGACAGGACACTGCAGAAGGCAGGTGAGAACCGAGCAGGCACACAGCCTCACACAGGCCTCTCTGACCCTAGGTGGCGCCACTGCGCTACAGCACGACGCAGTCGCTGTGGTCAACGCCATGACCTCCAGTCACCAAGAAAAGGTGAAATTAAAAAGTCAGCATCTCTTATTTTTAGAAGGAAGCCCAAAACGCCATTAAAATAATTTTGGCACTTTGAAGCGTAAGTTTCTATTTCTAGAAAAATCCCTCCATTCCCTAACGAAGATGAGCAAAGCAGCAGCTGCCAGGGCATGCGCACTGAATCTAACCGGATGCTGCGGCCACTTTTTCGTTCTTACTTAGCTGAGCCATAGAGCTCCCAGGCTTTGGCAATCCCCAGGGCCAGTCCTTTGCTGGGATTATTGGAGAGGATCTTGGCAGCTTCTTTGGTCTTACTCAGGACATTGAGAACATGTCTGTTGGAAGAGAGATGGCTGCTCAGTAACTGGATGGACTGGAAGACCCCTCTGCCCACAATCTCACAAATACATATGGAACATTACTTCTATAATCAGCTGAGCACTGTTATACTTTGGGTGGCCCTCACGTTGGCCCCTGATTATGCCCAGAGTAGCCCTAAGACCCTGTGTCCCCACTGCAACCCACATCAGTCTCCAAGTGAGCTGGAGTCCTTTACCTTGGGTCCCAAGGGGCCCTATCTGGAATCCTGCTACAAAATCATAGCAACTGGAGCATTCCTGTTGGCTAGGAAGGCTGCTACTATGGTGTTGCCCCCAGACGGAAGCTCTCACCTTCACCTCTGCCTTGGTTCAGAACCACTCTCAGGTCCTCAGATGTGTCCAGCCCTTCCTACCATAGGCCTCTCTGTCTGAAGCACTACCTTATGCAATGGAGGGGCATGGCTAAATAAGCCATGAGGTCCCTCCTCTCCCTGATATATAATACCATGTCAAGATCTGATTATGCTGGGCATGGTGGCACACGCCTTTAATCCCAGCACTCGGGAGGCAGAGGTAGGAGGATTGCTGAGAGTTTGAGGCCATCCTGAGAGTACATAGTGAATTCCAGGTCAGCCTGAGACAGAGTGAGACCCTATCAAAAAAAAAAAAAAGGAAGAAAGATCTGATTATAAGTGGAGAGAGAATTCCTATAGGGGCAAGATGAAGGTAGGTGAGCACATGACACCACCCCAGGAAGGCAGCCATGGTCAAGGACTGTTTCCTCACAGATATGCCCAAAACTGCTCAAGGAGCCTACCGGTGCACAGCTGGAGTCCGGGAAGCCAGGCCCCCAAAGCTGGCAGAGATGGTGTTGATCTCAATCTGCTTCAGGGCTTGGGAGCCATCTGCATTGCACTGGAACATATAGTCTGAGCGGTTCAGACCCAGGAACACAGTCTGTAGGAAAAACTGAAGGCTGAAACATCTGCCCTGGGGCAGACTTTGAAGGTCTAGCCCCAGAGCAGAGAGGTGCTATGCACTCTACACAAGGAGAAAAACCACCAGCTACTAATTTCAAACCCAGCAGGATCAATCCAGGCATCCCAGGATCAGTCACTGGGATGTGCAAATCCAGTGAGGATGACCAGTCAAAGGCAGATTCCTATGATACCAAGACAGGGGCCAATTTTTCTAGCAAAAACAAACCACCAGAGATGAGAGGCAGGTTCCAGATAGGACAGGGGCTAGAGATAGTTACCTGGGCAATGCCCTCTTTCAGGACTTGCTTGTAGATGTCAAACAGATGAGCAGTAAAGGTGTCCTTTTTGATGGTGCTACAGGAGGAAACAGAACATTTTCCAGGCTACATGAGATCCTATAGAATGAAGAGTCCTCCCACCTCCACCAAGTGACTCCTAGACCCTTCCTGGGGCTTGAATGCCCATTCCATTCTAGCAGAGAACAATGATTAAATATCTACTTTAGAGCCGGGCATGGTGTGCACGCCTTTAATCCCAGCACTTGGGAGGCAGAGTTCAAGGCCACCCGGAGACTACATAGTGAATTCTAGGTCAGTCAGGGTTAGAGTGAGACCCTACCTCAAAAAAACAACAAAAATCTACTGTAGGGATGGAGAGATGGCTCAGCAGTTAAGGTGCTTGTCTGAAAAGGCTGAGGACCCAGGTTTGATTCCCCAGTACCCAAGTAAAGAAGATGCATAAAGTGGTGCATGCACCTGAAGTTCATTTGCAATGGCTAGAGGCCCTGGAGCACCCGTTCTCTCTACCTGCCTCTTTCTCTTTCTGTCAGATAGATAAATACATATTTAAAAAATAAAATAAAATAAGGCCGGGCATGGTGGCGCACACCTTTCATCACAGCATTCAGGAGGCAGAGGTAGGTGGATTGCCATGAATTCAAGGCCACCCCTGAGACTATATACTGAATTCTAGGTCAGCCTTGGCTAGTGTGAGACCCTACCTCGAAAAGCTAAAAATAAATAAATAAAAATAAGGGCTGGAAAGATGGCTTAGTGGTAAAGGTACTTGCTGGTGAAGCCTAAGGACTTAGGTTCCATTCCCCAGTATCCATGTAAGCCAGATGCACAAGGTGGCGCATGTGTCTGGAGTTCATTTGCAGTGGCTGTAGGCCGACATGCCCATTCACTCTCAATTTGCCTCTTTCTCTCTCAAATAGAAAAGTTTTTTTTTTTTTTAATTCAATAAAATAAAAATAAATCCACTTTATTTTTTGTTTTGTTTTTTCAAGGTAGGGTCTCACTCTAGCCCAGGTTGACCTGGAATTCACTATGTCATCTCAAGGAAGGCCTCGAGCTCACAGCGATCATCCCACCTCTGCCTCCCAGGTGCTAGGAATAAAGGCGTGTGCCACCACACCCAGCTAAATCCACTTTAGAGCCAGGTGACCTGGGTTTGAATCTTAGCTCTACTGCCTCACTATTATGTAACCTCAGAGAATTATATCCCCTCTCCGTATCTTAGTTTGCTTAATTATAAAATGAAGAGGAAAATAGTTGTACTTATTGGCTTTCAATGAAGAGTAAGTGACACATTGTTTGCAAAAAAAAATTAAACACGCTCTTGTCTCGCACTGATGGTTGAGAACCTTTTTGTTGACCTCACATTAACTCCTCACAGCTTCCCCTCCACAGTGGCACCGCTCAGGATGTGTTCTCTCTTCCTCCTCTCTCCCTGCTCCCCCTCCTCACTGACAGTCCCCAGAGCAGTTACACTCTACGTGCCCATGAGATTTTCAGGCCCAAGTGAGACGTGCTGGCTTGCCTTTTCAGTCGGTCCTCATATGACGTTTCTTTGAAAAGGCTGTCTGGGTCAGACCCCTCTGCTCAGTGTTCTCACAGTGCTCTGGACTTCCATTTACAACACCAATGGAAGCTGCAACCCGCACTTTGTTTGATGTTTAGTGTCATCTCTCCTGTTTGTTTAGAACCTCCATGACAGTGGGTCTGAGTCGCAGTGGGCCCGTCACCTCAGCCCACTGAGCTGCTGTGACTTGTGATGGGTGGCAGGGAGCAGGGGCACAGCCAATACGGGTTTTCTGGAGCCTTAGAACAGTGAGGGAAAGCTCACAGGTCGTTAACACCACCCTTGTTGCTTCTCAAGATTCAAGGCACACTGCACCGTAGTCTGAGCCAACCCTGTAGGCTTATCTAGTTACAGTGACCTTGTGGCAGAGCAATGGAGTTCCTCTGCTCACCACCAGCCCTGTCTCTTTCTTTGCCTTGATGAAGAGGTTAAGTACCTAGGGCTGGAGAGATGGCTTAGCGGTTAAGCGCTTGCCTGTGAAGCCTAAGGACCCCGGTTCAAGGCTCGATTCCCTAGGACCCATGTTAGCCAGATACACAAGGGGGCACACGTGTCTGGAGTTTGCAGTGGCTGAAGGCCCTGGCACACCCATTCTCTCTCTCTCTCTCTCTCTCTCTCTCTCTGCCTCTTTCTCTGTCTGTCACTCTCAAATAAATAAACTTTAAAAAATGCACAAAAAATAAAAAAAGAGGTTAAGTACCTAGCTGGGCTTTCACCTAAGGGAAACTGGGACACACTCTCCCTTTTCTGAAGAGGTAACCCCAAGTAGGTGTTTGCTCTTTATTAAGAGCTAGGACTTATGTGTGTTGTGTGTGTGTTATTATATAGGAGAAAGGATCAGGGAAGGTGGGTTTACAGAAAAGAGCTTCAGAGAAGGCCTCCCACATAATCACCTCATTGGGGAAAGGGTAGTAAGCCAGGCTGCTTGTAGTCCCGACAACCTGGGACAGCAGGAATAAGGCCAGGCCCATGCATTCATGACCCACTGGACTTTGGGCTCCAAGCCAATGGTTTCCAAACTTTGTACCACTCTGACCCCTTCCTATATTCACTCTTGCACCACGGGGCACATTTGAAAAAAGATTTGGTCTCTAACAGAATAATCTAGTTTTCTACTGACAAAATCCATCAAAACATGTATTACATATAACATATGTAACATTTATATATACATTTAATTCTAAAATAAGGGCTGGAGAGATGGCTTAGTGGTTAAGTGCTTGCCTGTGAAGCCTGAGGACCCCGGTTCGAGGCTCAACTCCCCAGGACCCACGTTAGCCAGATGCACAAGGGGGCGCACGCATCTGGAATTCGTTTGCAGTGGCTGGAGGCCCTGGCGCGCCCATTCTCTCTCTCTCCCTCTATCTGTCTTTCTCTCTATGTCTGTCGCTCTCAAATAAATAAATAAAAATATTTTAAAATAAAACAGAAATGTCACCTGCCATAGGGTCTTAATACAAAAAAAAAAAAAAAAAGACCTGGTGAGAGGAGACAAAGGGCTAGCTAGGGTGGGCCACTGCAGAAGCTATTTCCTCATGTTTCGGGTACGACTCAGTCTGTGTCCTGTCCCATCCACAGACAGGAGCAACCTGAGGTGACAAGAAAGAGTCTGCTTAGGAGAAGTAGTAAATCTGATTTTATATTCAATAACCTTCTCTACTCTCTGTTTTCCTTCAAGACAACTTTCCATAATTCCAAGTGGAGATTTTAGTCTCAAAAGCAGGTGTCAGGCTGAAAAGATGGCTCATCAGTTAAGGCTCTTGCCCAGGACCCTCGTAAAGCTAGATACACAAAACAGTGCATGCTTCTGTAGTTCTTTTGCAGTGGCTAGAAGCCCTGGCATACTCATTCTCTCTATATATCTTCCTCTTTCTCTCTCTCAAATAAATAAAAAAATTAAAGCCAGGTGTGGTGTCGAATGCCTTTAATCCCAGCACTCGGGAGGCAGAGGCAGAAGGATCGCTGTGAGTTCGAGGTCACCCTGAGACTCCATAGTGAATTCCATGTCAGCCTGGTCTAGAGTGAGACCCTATTTGGAAAAACAAAAACAAACAAAAAACAATTAAAAGCAGGTGCTGTTGCTCACAGGATCACAGAATGCCAGCACTGGAAGGGACCTTAAGACGCAAGTAAGCCATCCTTCTCAGTTTTCACATGAAGAAACTGGGGCCAGAGAAGGAAAACGACTTGAGGCTCCTATAAACAAGCAGTAGAGCTAGGATTAGAAGCCAAGCTTCCTAGGCTGAGAAGATGGCTCCACAGACACAGTGCTTGCCATGCAGGTATGAGGACTGGAATTCAGTCCTCCAGTGCCCACTCAAATGCCCAGTGGGTGTGATGGTGGCCCATCTGTAATCTCAGGGCTCGGGAGGTGGAGACAGGGAATCCTCAGGACAATCTGGATAGCTAGGCTTGCCTAATTGGAAAGCTCTAGGTTTATTGAGATCCTGCCTCAGTAAATGAAATGGAGAGTGACTGAGGAAGACTGCAGGCATCAACTTTTGGCCTCCGTGTGCGCGTGCGCGCGCACACACACACACACACACACACACACACACACACACACACAAAGCCAGCTTCCCTAACTCCTTTTCTACTTACAATTTCTCCTGGGGGGTGGTCCCTGTTTACCCCACCAAGTCAGCTGGCACAGCAACACTTCAGGGCTCCATAATATTCCTCCCCTTATTCTTAGCAGTCCTGGTCCCTCAGACCTCATCCCAGTCAGTACCTAGAGAGAGTTTGCTCCAGGAAGACAGGGTTCTGGCTGACAGCATCCACCAGCAGGTTGAAGTCCATCTGCACAGCATAGGCCTGCTCCAGCAGAGCACTGGGGACCAGCGAGGGGAAGAGCGTGAATGGGGCATAGCTCACCACCTGATCAATGAGAGAAAAGAGGCAGGGGTAGAGCAGGTGTAAATGGGGGTTGTGTTCTTGCAAACCTATCTCATGTCAAGTCTGGCCTACAAGCACTGAGAAGACAGTTGTGGGATAGTGGTTACTTCTGGGAAGGGAGGAATAAAAAAAGGGTGAAAAAGGTGTCAAAGTCAGCTTCCAGGTCCCATGACAATTTCTTTTTTTCAAGGTAGGGTCTCACTCTAACTTAGGGTGATCTGGAATTCACTATGTATTCTCAGGGTGGCCTCAAACTTACAGCGATCCTCCTACCTCTGCCTCCCAAGTGATGGAATTAGTGAATTCCAGATCAGCCTAGGCTACAGTGAGACACAAAACCCACAAACATGATTACCAACTTACTGTGTACAAAGCACTATATTAAATGCAAGCAAGCACCTTTAGCTGCTGAACCATCTCTCCAGCCCCTATATTAAATGCTTAAGATAGATTCACCATTTAACTCCATGAGGAAGACATTATTATCCACTTAACAGATAAAAGACCTGAGATGGAGGTTAAGAAATAATAGTTCCAAAAATATATTCAGCTGGTAAATGGTATTAGGATTTGAGCCAGGAAGGACACTAAAAACCACATCCACATATCCAACCCACACCCAGACCCCAGCATGAGCTCCTAACTTGTTCATTTTCCAGTCCAGGCTCAGGTCCACACTGGGAGCTCACACAACAGGGCCTGGCCTTTTGGCTAGGGTGGAGGAATGGTCTTTCTGCTACAGCAAAAGTGAACTCTGGTTCCCTGAGTAGAAGCCAAGAGTGACACTCCTTTCGCTCAAGGGCTAGAGATGGTGACTCGGGTTGATGGGTTTGGAGTTCAGCTGCACTCTGGGCTTGGGACTTTGACATGGTCAACAACTCCAAGGACCATTTAGGGTACTGTTTCTAGAAATGGAAAATGTATCCTGAGATTCTTAGCAACAAATGGACTGGAATTTGGGTGAGAGATAAGTAGGTCTTGTGACTTGTATTATGAGACATTCCTTAATCTTTAAGCTAGTATCAGTTTGCTATGATGGTAGTGTAAGTGTACAGTGTTAGAACTTAGCATTTATATACTTATTTTGAAGTAGATAATATAAACACACTGTACAAAATTTAAGCTTTACGGATTCAGAGTGGGAAGTAAGCTCTAATCTCACTCTGACCTGAGTTACCTCATTTTCTTCCCCAGAGACAAAGGGTATGATAGCGCCAGACATCTTTATCCTGATACGCATGTTCACAAACATACTCTCTCCTTTTTATACGACTGGCATATACTATATTCAACAGTCTGTTCCCAGCTTCTAAAATAGTTCCTGAAATATTCAAATACTCTTGTTCTTTTGGGGGGGGGGTTGGGGGCCGAGATAGGGTCTTACTCTAGCCCAGGCTGACCTGGACTCACTATGTGTTCTCAGGCTAGCCTCAAACTCATAGCAGTTCTCCTACCACTGCTTCCCAAATGCTGAGATTAAAGACATCCACCACAACACTCAGTTTTTCCTGTTCTTTTTAATAGCTACACAGTATTTCACCAAAACTTATTGAATCTAGCCTTCTACTGATGAACGTGTCAGTGTTTTCTCTTTTTCTTTCTTATACAATCAGTGCCTCAGTGAATTCTAAGTATTCTGTGGGAGAAAGTCCATATATTCTAAATTTCTTTTCTTTTTAAATATATTATTTATTTATTTGACAGCAAAAGAGGGAGAGAGAGAGAGAGAGTGGGCGAGCAAACAAACTCCAGATGTGTGTGCCCCCTTGTACATCTGGCTAATGTGGGTCCTGAGGAATCAAACCTAGGCCCTTTGGCTTTACAGGCAAATGCCTTAACCGCTAGGTCATCCCTCAGCCCCTAAATTTTTCTTTTTCAAATGGGGTTTCACTATGCAGCTGGCTTAGAACTAACTCCCTCTATAGTACAAGGTGGTCAGGAACTCACAATTCTCCTGCTTCTGCCTCTCAAGTGCTGGGATTATAGGCATGTACCACCATGCCTGGAAGATTCTAAACTTCTGAAAGTAAAAATGTCAAGTAACTAAGGTTAATCTATTTTAAATTTTGGCAGACAATTCTCCAATTTCCTTCACAACACATCTATTTTAAGATAAAACTGGGGAAGGATATTTGTAGGAGTAAGGCTTATCTAGCCTGAAGCCATTAAGATTTACAATGTGAGACTGGAGATATGGCTTAGCAGTCAAGGCACTTGTCTATGAAGACTACGGACTCAGGTTTAATTACCCAGGACCCACAGAAGCCAGATGCAGAAGGGGATGCATGTGTCTGGAGTTTGTAGTGGCTGGAGGTCCTGGAGTGCCCGTTCTCTTTGCTTCTTCCTCTCTCTCTCTCAAATAAATAAATATTTTGAAAATTTTGAATCATTAAGCCAGAAGTGGCAACAGATTCCTGTAATTTAAGAGACTAAATCAGGAGGATCATGAGTTCAAGGCCAATCTAAACTACCAAGCAAGATCTTGACTCAAAAAAAAAAAAAACCTAGGGTGAGGGCTGCAGAGATGGCTTAGCAGGTAAGGTACTTGCCTGTGAAGTCTAAGGACCCAGGTTCAATTCCCCAGCACCTATGTGCCCTGGCGTGTCAATTCTATCTATCTGCCTCTCTCTCTCACACACAAGTAAATAAATAAAATATGTTTTAAAAACCTGGGTGGGGTAAGGAGTTTACTGTAGATTATATAGAAGATAACCCAGTACCCCAAGCATACAAGTGATAACAATTTCCTTCACTTTAATACTCATAATCTGCCTCTCTCAAGTTCCATCCAACCAGAAAAACTCCCATTATTTTTCTGCCAAAATTTCCCTCTGCCTCTGACCTCAGGACACCTATCTAAATTTAGGATTAACAGAACATAGCTGTTCTTTGCTGCCCACAGGATAAAGACTGAAACACGGCTGAGTGCGGTGGCGCACACCTTTAATCCCAGCACTCGGGAGGCAGAGGTAGGAGGATCGCCATGAGTTCGAGGTCACCCTGAGAGTACATAGTGAATTCCAGGTCAGCCTGGGTAGAGTGAGACCCTACCTCGAAAAACAAAACAAAAAGATTGAAACATACAGCATGTCACTTGAGATAGACATATGAACACAGACTAACACTATTTTACTACAGCACATATGTGACAGTAGCATTTTGCTTTGTAGTCAGGAAAACAGTGTGATGAGCCCAGAAGGGGGATTGGAGATGGATCAGTGGCCAAACACTTGGTTAATGGAAGGGGCAGCTGGAATGCTCCTCAGTCAATCCCACCCTGTAGGAAAGCAGGCCAGAGTTGCTACATGATTTTTTTTTTTTTTTTGGTTTTTCGAAGTAGGGTTTCACCCTAGTCTAGGCTGACCTGGAATTCACTCTGTATTCTCAGGGTGGCCTCAAACTCACTGTGATCCTCCTACCTGGGCCTCCCAAGTGCTGGGATTAAAGGTGTGTGCCACCACGTCCAGCAAGTTGTTTTTTTTTTATGACAAGCTGGCAAAGTATTTTTTATTATTTTTTTTGCATAGGTATGTGGCATGCATATGTGGTCATATGTGTGGTGTGTGTGCTTGTGGAGATCAAAGGTAGAAACCAAGGTCTGTCTTCTACAGGGTCTCTCACTGGACCCAGAGCTCACCAATTCAGCTAGTCTAGATAGCCAACTTGTCCCTGGAATCCATTTGTCTCCACCTTCTGAGTGTGGACATGACATAGCAGGTCCATGCCACATCACACTATGTATGCCCAACATCTACATGGGTTCTGGGGTTGTGAATTTAGGCCTTTATGCTTGTGTGAAAAGCACTTTAAAAACTGAGTCATCTTCCTAACCCCACATTATTTTTTTCTTTTCAACATAAGATCTCGCTTTAGCCCAGGCTGACCTGGAATTCACTCTGTATTCTCAGGCTGGCCTTAAACACATGGTGATCCTCCTATCTCTGCCTTCTGAGAGCTGGGATTAAAGGTGTATGCCACCACACCCAGCTATTATTTTTTTAAATTTTTATTTATTTATTTCCAAAGGGGCAGGGGAGAGAATGGGTATGCCAGGGCTTCTACCCACTGTAAATACACTCCAGATGTGTGTGCCACTTTGAGTATGGGGAATCGAACCTGGGTCTTTAGGCTTTGCAGGCAAGTGCCTTAACCATTGAGCCATCTCTCCAGTTCCCTCACCATTATTATTCTTTTATTTATTTATTTATAAGCAATGAATGATAGAGAGAAGAGAGACAGATGGCCTCCAGCCACTGCAAATGAACTCCAGATACATGTGCCACTTTGTGCATCTGCCTTTATGTGGGTCCTGGAGTTGTTTGGTTTTTTTTTTTTTTTTTTTTTTTTTTGAGGTAGGGTCTCACTCTAGCCCAGACAGACCTGGAATTCACTCTGTATTCTCAGGGTGGCCTCAAACTCAGGGCGATCCTCCTACCTCTGCCTCCCGAGTGCTGGGATTAAGGTGTGTACCACCACGCCCGGCTGGTACTGGAGTTCTTTTGCAGTGGCTGGAGGCCCTTGCATGCCCATTCTGTCTATATCTCCTCTCTCACCCTCCCTTCTTGCAAATAAATAAATATTTTTAAGACTATTTTTTAAAAAATGACTCCCCTTTCTGGGCATGGTGGCATACTCCTTTAATCCCAGCACTGGGAAGGCTGAGGTAGGAGGATCATCACGAGTTTGAGGCCAGCATGTGCTACAAAGTAAGCTCCAGGTCAGCCTGGACTACAGTGAGACTCTACCTTGGGAACAAAAAAAAATAAAAAATAAAAAAGAAAGAAATGAATAATTAACCCCCTAAACACTGCAGGAGCCAATTCTTTAGCCTAAAAGAGGCTGATACACCATCCTAATCTATAGGGTAAAGTTTATACTCCTCTACCCAGTAGCAGAGGCCTCTTGGCTGTGTGACTTTGGTCTGTGGCCTTTCGCACTCCATCCACTGACAAGCCCTGCCTTTTGGCTACATTCCAAAGCACTTTCTGCCCCTTCTGACTTTTGGACCCTTGCTATACTGCTCCTTTTCACAGTTTGTCTTTTAAGGTCTAGTTCACGGGTCTCCCCTCTCCCAATCTAATCAGAACGAGTGACTACTTCTGGGTGTCCTGAGAGGGGCAGTAAGGAGGGCTGTTTAAGCAAGTGCCTTTAATGGCTGAGCCATCTCCCCAGCCCTAAAGCCGGACATTCAGAGCACAGGCAGTAGCCAGACTCCTTGGTGTTTCAGTCCTGGCTGCTGACCATTCCAATAACCCCAGTCAAGTTACTGAACTTCTCTGAGCTGTGGTTTCATCTCTGTTGTGCTGAAGGTTAGATGAGTCAGCAACTCCAAAGTGTTTAGAATCGTACCTGGTACATAGCACGCAGTCAGTAAGCCACAGCACACTCTGGTTTCCTCAGAAAACTGACTACTGGGCTGGAGGAATGACTAAGCAGGTGAGGCACTTGCCTGCAAAACCAAATGACCCAGGTTCGATTTTCCAGGATCCACGTAACCCAGATGCACAAGGTGGCGCATGCGTCTGGAGACTGTCTGCAGTGGATGGAGGTCCTAGCACACTCATCCTCTCTCTCTCTTCTCTATCTGCCTCTCTCTCTCCATCCCCCCAAATAAATTAATTAATTAAACATTTTTAAGAAAAAGAAAACTGACTACTAAATTCTGTCCTGTGACACATTCATTCTCAACTAGACCTTGAGCTCTGGAAGTGACTGACTCTAGGCTCAGTGTACAGGACATAGAGGTATAGGTACCTGCTGGAGACTTAGAATGAAAACACACACGTGTCTTGTTCTCTGGGTTGGAAATCTCACGGGGAGCCAGGTATGGTGGGGCACAACCATAACCCCAGCACTCAGGACTCTGAGGCAGGAGGACTCTGTGGGCTATAGACTGAGACCCTGCCACAAAAAAATTATACTAAGTGAGGTAACCCAGGCCTAGAAAGCCAAATGTCGCATGTTCTCTCTTATATGTGGATCCTAGCTACAAATGTTTAGACTTGTGTGTGATTTGGAACCAAAAGTCAGTAGCAGAGGCCCATAAGCTAGAAAAAGGCTGTAAGGTAGGGAGGAGAGGGAAGGTCTTAAGGGGATGGTATGTATATATGTAAGTAGAAGAACAGATTACAGGGAGGGGAAAGACCTACATAAGGTCAGGGGAAGAGATTGTATAAAGGAAGGGCGGGGGGGGGGGAGGTCAATCAAAATTCAAGATATTCTGAATAAGACACATGAAAATCTACTTTCTTAAATAATGGCACATCCAGAAGCCATAGATTGTTACTGGAAAATTTTTAGCGCCTGGGATGGGATACCTTCCAGTGAGTTGTTGGCCAGGGAGGTCCCTGTTGCCTCCAAAACATTACAGGCTATTGCCAAGGCCCTTGGCTTCCTGTGAGAAAGAGATGGTAAGACCCTACTGCTGAAGACTTCACATACCTGAGAAGCAAAGTCACTAAGAAATTAAGTTGGTGCTGAGCAGAAAACCTTCTCCCTGTAGCCCAGCCAACTGAAAGCTGGGAAAAGCTGCACTGTATGCAGTCTGATGGGAGGCAGAAGTCATCAGTGGTGAAAACAGTGGACACTGGAAGCCTCAAGTTTGGCCAGACAGACTAAATGACTGAATGAGTGCAATAGTGGCATGTCTGCTCTGGGGGGAACCAACTGCTCTCTAGTTGGACTGAAGGCCCATTCTATGGGAGGGAATATGTGCCTGGTACTGAAAACCTAACCAAAAGCTTATGGCAGAGGAGGTCATGAGCTTTAGGGGTATAAAGCCTGCTCTTGTCTGGATAAATACATATATTATTCTCACCAAATTGCCCTGAAAGCACTACACTTAATGTTCATACTCATATATTAATGCTACTCTCACTTCTGGTTAAGAAGCTTCTTTTCAGATGGCGAAGACCACTGGGATAACCCAAAAGGCAACATAGTGCTGTGAAGAAGGGACGGAGGAGTGTCCAGCATGGAAACATCTCACACCCTCCAGGGCTCAGGGTTCATTGCAGAGGAGGTGGCGGAAAGAATGTAAGAGCCAAAGGAAAGATACCACTCCTTACATACAACTGTCCTGACAAAATTTGGCCTCAATATCTAAGACCTTGCAGTGCCTAGCAATACCCACAAAGGACCCTTATAGTAGGAGAAAAGATTATGACTTCAAATTAAAAGAGAGACTAATGGAGAGGGGGAGGAGATGACAGAGAGCAGAGATATGAAGGACAATATGGGGGAGGGGAACTAAGGAGAGGGGAAGGAAATACCATGGTTTGTTGTCTGTAAGTATAGAAGTTGTGAATAATATATATATATAATTTTTTATTTAAAAAAATAAAAAAACAAATGAACAAACAAACAAAAACAAAAATAGGGGCTGGAGAGATGGCTTAGCAGGTGCTTGCCTGAGAAGCCATAAGGACCCAGGTTCGATTCCCCAGTAGCCACTTAAGTCAGCTACACAAGGTGGTGAATACATCTGGAGTTCATTTGCAGTGGCTGAAGATCCTAGTGTACCCATTCTCTCCCAATCCCCCCATTCAAATAAGTATTTTAAAAAAAAAAAACTACAGCCAGGTGTGGTGGCACACACCTTTAATCCCAGCACTCGGGAGGCAGAGGTAAGAGGATCGCCATGAGTTTGAGGCCACCCTGAGACTACATAGTGAATTTCAGGTCAGCCTGAGCTAGTGTGAGACCCCCACCTTAAAAGACAAAACAAAAACATTTTCTCTTTTTTAAAGTATATTTTATTTATTTATTTGAGAAATTTATTATTGAGAGAGAATGGGCACTCCAGGGCCTCCAGCTACTGCAAAAGAACTCCAGACACATGCGCCCCCTTGTGCATCTGGCTTACGTGGGCCCTGGAGAGTTGAACCCAGATCCTTTGGCCTTGTAGGCAAATGTCTTAACCACTAAGCCATATCTCTAGCCCTTCTCTCTCTTTCTGTCTGCCTCTTTATCTCTCTCAAATAAGTAAATGAATACTTTTTTAAAGGGGGGGAGGGAGCTAAGGAGATGGTTCAGTGGTTAAGGTACTTGCCTGTCAAGCCTAAGAACCTGAATCCGATTCCCCAGTACTCATATAATGCCAGATGCACAAGGTGACATGTGTCTGGAGTTTATGTGCGCTGGCTAGAGGACCTGAAGCACCCATTTTCTCTCTTTCTATTGCTTCTTTCTATCTGTCTCTCTAATAAATAAATTATTAAAAAATAAAAAACTGGGCTGGAGAGATGGCTTAGCGGTTAAGCGCTTGTCTGTGAAGCCTAAGGACCCCGGTTCGAGGCTCGGTTCCCCGGGTCCCACGTTAGCCAGATGCACAAGGGGGCGCACGTGTCTGGAGTTCGTTTGCAGTGGCTGGAAGCACTGGTGTGCCCATTCTCTCTCTCTCTCCCTCTATCTGTCTTTCTCCCTATGTCTGTCGCTCTCAAATAAATAAATAAAAAATGAACAACAACAAAAAAATTTTAAAAAATAAATAAATAAATAAATAAAAAACTGCCGGGCGTGGTGGCACACGCCTTTAATCCCAGCACGTGGGAGGCAGAGGTAGGTGGATCGCCGTGAGTTCGAGGCCACCCTGTGACTACATAGTGAATTCCAGGTCAGCCTGGGCTAGAGTGAGACCCTGCCTCGAAAAACCAAAAATAAAAATAAATGAATAAACAATAAGCTGGGTGTGGTGCAACACACCTTTAATCCCAGCACTCAGGAGGCAAAAGTAGGAGATCACTGTGGGTTTGAGGCCAGCTTGGGACTGCAGAGTGAGTTCCAGGTCAGCCTGGGCTAGAGTAAGACCCTAACTCTAAAACAAAAAACAAAAAATAAAAAAGCAAACAAACATGGGCTAGAGAGACGGCTTAGTGATTTTAAGGCCTAAGAATGAGACGTGTGTGTGTGTGTGTGTGTGTGTGTGTGTGTGTGTCTGTGTGTCTGTGTGTGTGTGTGTGTGTGTACACAGGCAGGTGCACCCGTGGAGGTCAGAGCACAACTTGGGGTGTCACTCCTCACTTTACATCATGTCGGAGGCAGGGTCTTTCATTGTTCCATGTTGCATTTGCCGAAGTTAGACTTCAAATCTCAGATTTAAATTTAAACTTTTAGAAATCAATTTGAATTGTTAAATAAGCTGAGTGTGGCGGTGCACGCCTTTAATACCAGCACTCGGGCGGCAGGGGTAGGAGAAGCCCCTCTGAGTTTGAGGCCACCCTGAGACTACCTAGTGAATTCCAGGTCAGCTTGGGCTAGAGCGAGACCCTATCTAGAAACTTACTTTTTTTTTTTTTTAGATTTTCAAGGTAAGGGTCTTGCTCTAGCCCAAGCTGACCTGGAATTCACTAGGTAGTGTCAGGGTGGCCTTGAACTCATGGAGATCCTCCTACCTCTTGCCTCCCGAGTGCTGGGATTGAAGATGTATGCCACCATGCCCAGCTGAGATCTTATCTAGAAAAACCAAAAAAATAAAAAGAAGAAATCAACTTGAGTTATTAAATAAGGCCAAAAAAGCTGTGGCCTCTGACCCAAAGGAGCTGTCCCCCACCTGGTTGGGGCCAGACAGTGGGCAGTGGGCTCAGAGCAGTGGGAAAGGGCTGCAGCTTACTTCGGAGGAGCTGGGCTCCTGCGCGGTCCTCAGCAGCACTCCTTCAGCCAAGGCCCGGTCAATGGCCTGCTGGGCCAACTCTTCCAGCTGCTGCTGATCTTGCAAGAGGCTCCCCCAGCTGGTGGCCATCCCAACCTGTGACAGACAAAGAGCTTGGTGACACATGGACCGGGGACAGGAGCCACTGAAACTGCTGGTGGCCAGCTCCAGCCCTGTGGGACCCTGACCACTTCACCTGGAAAGACAATGTAAGTAGGAGGGCTTGAACACTAGCTGGTTCCGGGTCTTAATTTCCTTGTGCGCAAAACAAACTGACAAAGCATTTCCATGGCTATTCTCTCTCTGGCCTTGAGAGCTTGTTTGGAGGTTCTAGCAGGGGCGGGCAGCTACCGATACACCCTTGACAGAAGAATGTCCTCCTCTATTGGGAAATGTCATCCTCTTCAACTGAGTGTGCAGCTTCGGGAGGGATGCAGCTGGTGAGGTGAAGGGGGAAGGGGACCACCCACCTAGCCAGCCAGATCAACCGAATCAACTTTGGACAGATGTCACAGCCAGATCACCCTTACATCCTCTCCTCTTCTGGGATTCTAATACAATAGCATTATTTTCCCAGTTTTAAAAAAAGAGAGGCCCTGCCGGGCATGGTGGCGCACGCCTTTAATCCCAGCACTCAGGAGGCAGAGGTAGGAGGATCGCCGAGAGTTCGAGGCCACCCTGAGACTACAGAGTGAATTCCAGGTCAGCCTGTGCTAGAGTGAGACGCTACCTCGAAAAACAAAAACAAAAACAGAGAGGCCCGGTGGTGGTGTTTGCCTTTAATCCTAGCACTTGGGAGGCAGAGATAGGAGGATCACCACGAGTTCAAGGCCACCCTGAGACTACATAGTGAATTCCAGGTCAGCTTGGACTAGAGTGAAACCCTACCTCAAAAAAATAAATAAAATAAAATAAAATGGAGAGAGAGGAGAGAAAAAGGGAGGGAGAGATTCAGGCTGGAGAGATGGCTCAGCAGTTAAAGGTGCCTGCTTGCAATGCCTCATGGTCCAGGGTTTGATTCCCCAGTACCCACATAAAGCCAGATGTACAAAGTGGCACATGTGTCTAGAGTTTGTTTGCAGTGGGCAAGAGGCCCTGGTGTGCCCATCCCTTCTCTCTCTCTCATTCTGTCTCTGCTTGCAAAGAAAAGAAGGGAGGGAAGGAAAGAAGGAGGTAAGAAGAAAGGAAGGAAGGAATAAAGGTTTAGAGACGTGAAATGACTTGCCTTAGGTGATGACTAGATATAGCCTTCACTTAAATACAGGTCTCTGGACTCCCAGACCCAAACACTTCTCTGTTGAACAAGGGTCTAATGTCATATGTCATATGTGATTGGGACAAGTCCCTCCCACTTTCAAATCTGCAGATTCCCAACCTGTGAAACAAGTAAGAAGGCATACACCATTTGGTTTCCAAACCTGGCTGAATATTCTGGGTTGCTTGGGAGAAAAATACACATTCCTAGGCCTTATCCCAGAGAGTCTCAAAAGGACTAACAGAAGAAGGAAGGTGAAGCTCTGCATTTTTAATTATTACAGTGGATTAGTAATTCCCCTTCTTACTTATTTTTATTTAGTTATTTGAGAGAGAAAGAAAGAAATGAGACAGAGAGAGAGAGAATGGGTGCACCAGTACTTCCAGCTGTTGCAAACAAACTCCAGATGCATGCGACCCTTTATGCATTTGGCTAATGCAGATCCTTGGAAATTGAACCTGGGTCCTTAGGCTTCACAGGCAAGCACCTTAATGGCTAAGCCATCTCTCCAGCCCAAATTCCTTTCTTATGCTAACAATCCACGTTAGCAGATCTCAAACAAACTACATAGGAGGCAGGGGAGGAACCCTTAGTAGAATATCATGAAATGTAGGTAAGGTAAATTCCTCCCTTACACTAATAACAAGCAAACGTACTATCCCCAAATGATTAAATTTGATGTATGGATACTATTATCCCAGCACAAAGGACACAAAATGTTTTTGAGAAATGGTTGGGTGTGGTGGTGCACACCTTTAATCCCAGCACTCAAGAGGCAGAGGTCGGAGAATTGCCCTGAGTTCGAGGCCAGCCTGAGAGACTGCATAGTGAATTCCAGGTCAGCCTGGGCTAGAGTAAGACTCTGCCTCAGAAAAACAAACAGAAACAAACAAACAAAAGAGAAAATAGAATACAGGGCTGGAGAGATGGCTTAGTGGTTAAAGGCACTTGCTTGCAAAGCCTGCTGGTCTGGGTTCAATTCCCCAGCACCCATGTAAATATAGATGCACAAAGTAGCACATGTGCCTGGAATTTGTTTGTAGCAGCAAGAGGCCCTGGTATGCCCATTCTTTCTCTCTCTCAAGTAAATAAGTATTTTAAAAAGAAGAAGAAGAAAGCTGGGCATGGTGGCACATGCCTTTAATCCCAGCACTTGGAAGTCAGAGGCAGGAGGATCACTGTGAGTTTGAGGCCACCCTGAGACTACATAGTGAATTCCAGGTCAGCCTGGGCTAGAGTGAAACCCTTCCTTGAAAAAAACAAAGCATATATATATGAAGTGCTAGAGAGATAGCTTAGCCATTAAGGTGCTTGCCTGCAAACCCTAAGGAACCCTGTTCTGCTCTAAGTGCAAGGTCGCACAGGCCCACTAGGTGGTGAAAGTGTCTGGAGTTCAAGTTCAGTGGCTGAGGTCCTGGTGCACCAGTTCTCTATCCCCCCTCTCTCTCTGTCTCTCTAAAAAAAAGAAGAAAAAGAAGCCAGGCATGGTGGTGCATGCCTTAAATTCCAGCACTTGGGTGGCAGAGGTAAGAGGATTGCTGTGATTTTGAGGCTACTCTGAGACTACATAGTGAATTCCAGGTCAGCCTGGGCTAGATCAAGACCTTACCTTGAAAAACAAAAAAGAGAGAGAGAATACAGGCTGGAGAGATAACTTCGTGGTTAAGGTGCTTGCTTGCAAAGTCTAAGGACCCAGGTCCAATTCTCCAGAACCTACATAAGCAAGATGCACAAGGTGTCACGTGCATCTGGAGTTCATTTACAGTGGCTAGAGGCCCTGGCATGCCCATTCTCTCTTTCTCTCTAATAAATAAATAAATATGTATGTGTGTGTGTATATATATATACTTTTTTAAAAAAAGGAGAAAAGGTCAGGTATGGTAGCACATGCCTTTTTAATCCCAGCACTTGGGGGGGGGGTAGAGGTAGGAGAATTGCTGTGAGTTTGAGGCCAGCCTGAGACTACATAGTAAATTCCAGATCAGCCTGGGCTAAAGCAAGACCCTACCTCAAAAAAAGAAAAAAAAAAGCCGGGCGTGGTGGCGCACGCCTTTAATCCCAACACTCGGGAGGCAGAGGTAGGAGGATTGCCGAGAGTTCGAGGCCACCCTGAGACTACATAGTGAATTCCAGGTCAGCCTGAGCCAGAGTGAGACCCTACCTCGAAAAACCAAAAAAAAAAAGAATAGAACATGACTACCCGATTCAGCGGTCCACTGGCAGAGCGAGTGAGAGGTAACTTCCATCACTGTCAGTTCTGTCACCTATCCTCATGGAAGACCAGATATTATACCAATCACAGAAGTCTGCTAGGCTCAGCACAATGCTCTGAAAGAATGAACATGTGATCCCAGAAAGGTCCTAACAGTATTCCTGTTGGGTGATAGGCAGGTAACAAATTATAATAAAGAACAAAACTCTAGACTCAGATAGACCTACACTTAATCCCATAGTATTACTTCCCCTAGAAATCAGGTCACTGTGTGGATTAAATGTGAATTAACTATGAATTTTCTCAGCAGTGTTTGAAGCTTTCATTAGTTTTATGTTCTACAATAAAATATTTGTACCTTGATAACTTTATAAGGAAAATATTTTGTTTGTTTGTTTGTTTGCTTTGTTTTTCGAGGCAGGGTCTCACTCTAGTTCAGGCTGATCTGGAATTCACTATGTAGTCTCAGGGTGGCCTTGAACTCACGGTGATTGTCCTACCTCTGCCTACCAAGTGCTGGGATTAAAGGCGTGCAACACCACACCCAGCCTTTTTTTTTTTTTAAGGTAAGGTCTCACTAGTTCAGGCTGACCTGGAATTCACTATGTAGTCTTGGGCTGGCCTGGAGCTCACAGCAACCATCCTACCTCTGCCTCTCAAGTGCTAGGATTAAAGGCGTGCGCCACCACGCCTGGCTCTTGCCATGCAAATGGATACCAGACACCACTTTTTGCATGTGCCTTACATGGGTGGCTTGGGAATTGAACCCAGGCTGGCAGCCTTTGCAAGCAAGCACTGTTAACCAATGAGCCATCTTTCCAACCTCAGAAAAAGTAATTTATTAGCTGCAAGTTCAAGGCCAACCTGGGCCATACAGGGAGTGCTAGGCTAGTCAAGGCTACATGGCATGATTCTGTCTCACAACTACTTTTAAAAAAAAATTTAAAGGCATGGTGGCACATGCCTTTAATTCCAGTACCTGGGAGGCAGAGGTGAGAGGATCACTGTGAGTTCAAGGTTACCTTGAGGCTATACAGTAAATTCCAAGTCAGCCTGGACTAGAGTAAGACCCTGCCCCAGAAATGTTAAAAACAAAAACAAAACAAAACCTTTAGGGGGCTAGAGAGATGGCTTAGTGGTTAAGGTGCTTGCCTGCAAAGCTTAAGGACCCAGGTTCAATTCCCCAGTACCCATGTAAGCAGCTGCACAACTGCACAAGGTGGCACATGTGTCTGGAGTTCATTTGCAGTGGCTGGAGGCCCTGGTATGCCCACTTTCTCTATGTGCCTCTTTCTCTCAAATAAGTAAATAAATCAAATGTTTTTAAAAAGAATTAGAAGAAGAATTTTAAGGCTGGAGAGATAGCTCAGCAGTTAAGTCACTTGCATGCAAAACCTAAGGACTCAGGTTCAATTCCCCAGTACCCACATAAAGCCAGATATACAAGGTGGCACATGTGTCTAGAGTTCGTTTCCAGTGGCTAGAGGATCTGGCATGCCCATTCTCTATTTATCTATTTGCCTTTTTCTCTCTGTCTCTCATTCATAAATAAATAAATAAAATATTTTTAAAGACGCTTATCAGGGATGGAGAGATATCTCTGTGGTTAAAGTCACTTGCTTGAAAAGCCTGACACAATCTGGGTTCTGTTCCCCAGTACTCACATCAAGCCAGATGCACAAAGTGGCACATGTATTTGGAATTCCTTTGCAGTGGCAGGAGGCCCTGGCACATCCATATTCACTCAGTTTCTCTGTCTCTCAAACAAACAACTTTTTAAAAAAAAAGAAGTTTATTTATTTATTATAATTTTTTTTAACACAGGGTCTTGTTTCATAGTACAGGCTGTTTGCAAACTCACAGCAATCCTGTCTCTGCCTCTCAGGTTCTGGGACTACAGACATGAGCCCACCACACTAAAAAGTTTACTTAAGCTCATGGTTTTGAAGGCTGAAGGGTGTGGCGCTGGTTCCAGTGAGCACGGTGGCAAAGCCAGGACAAAAGCCCATGACTAACATTAGAGCAACAGGGCCCTCCATTAGACACTATCTATACACACGCTGGAATTCCAACACAGGTCTGCTTGCTGAGCTTTTGTTTTGTTGGCAAACACTGCTAATGCCAGGCCCTTGGCTAAGTACTAGGGTCACAGAGAAAAATAAGACAAAAATAATTGCTATAACCAGTGTGGTAGTACAGGCCTGTAATCCCAGCACTTGCGACGTGGAAGCAGGAGGATCATGAGTTTGAGGCAAGCGTGGGCTACATAACAAGACCCTGTATCAGTAATAACAACTAGCAAAACTGCTAACTGGGCCCTCTGGCTCATTCTACAGACTCAACCCTCCAGGGGCTTATTTCTGTTTTGCTGATGACATTCAAATCTGTATTTACACAGCAGTCTTTTCCTGACTTTCTAAATAGAATATCCAACTGCTTCCTGGAAGGCTCCACACCGCCAGGGTAGAAATGTGCTGTTTTCTCCCCAAAAATCTACTTCTCCTCTGAAACTCCCGTGCCTCGAGTTCTGCCGTCTAAATACACAGCTCTGAATTCCTCCACCTCAACGTCCATTTCCACAGATACCAGCCGAGCTCTGTCCACCTTCGTCCTCCTCCTCCTCCCTGAACACTAAACGGACTGAGCGCAGCACCTTCAGCAACCTCGATACACCAGCTTCTCGCCCGCTTGCGGGTCTTGGCTGGCGCTGTTTTCCTTCGGGCTTTGAGAGCTCCAGCACTGAACTGCATCCCCTTTTGGAACACACGCCCCACTCCATTTCTGTCCTGTGTCCAGGGCTTCCACGCTTCACGGCCTTTCCCTGCATTGCTTGCGCCCAGTGCAGTCAGTATTCAATGCACGTGAAGTAAATGAATGATGACATGAATCACCAAAAACTTAAAAAAAAAAAACGCCCACAAGGAAATCCGGTTAGACTTTATCCCAGCCCAGGGCCTAGGACAACGACCCGGCGGCCCGTCCCGAACTGCCCACTTGACGGCGCGCGCACGCCCACCCTAGACAAAGTTTGGTCCTAATCTCTCCCAGTAGTGAGTGTGCGTGTGTGCGCGCGCTTTCTCTTCTTTTAACTCTGGCTCTAGTCCTCGCTGGATGGAGGCAGGAGATCCAGAAAATCTACAACGAACACGCGCCGGCCCAACCCCCTCGCGGCACAGAAGTTTCCCCCGGAGCTTGCGATGGGTTCGAGCTACGAAATCTCCCCGCCTTCGGCGTTCCGGCCGCTCTCCCGACCCCTCCCTCCCAGCGTTCCTCCCGAGGAAACGTGACCCTCGCCAGCCGCCGTTGCCAAGCCCCGACCTACTCGTGTTCGCAGTCCGGCCGCTCACCGCGCTCGGACTCCTCGCTCGCCGTTACCTAGGCTTGGTGGGGCGGGGCCTCGGCGCGGCCCACTGCGCTTGCGCGGACCGCCCCCGACTGGGCTGAAAGGTTAGGGTGGAAAAGGAGACCCAGGCTTATGAAAACTGGACGGCGGCCGGGAAGGGGCACTCGGTGAAAGGGCGACCTTGGCATTGCGGGATGTGTCGGCAGCACCTGGGAGGACCGGTCTCGGGAAGTAGGGGAGGGGTTTGACTGGATGGAAGGGATGCTGCTACCTGTGTGCCGAGCTCACAGAGTCGGAGGCGGCGATGTCCGGTGTAAGATGAGGGAATTTGCTCAGGGACTCAGGATGCGGAGGAGAGGAGGGTCGTAGAGGCCTGGAGAGGGCTGGAAGCTGGTGCACGGTGGCACAGCATGCGTAGTGGAGCCAGTGTTGGAACTCGGGTTATTTTCCAACACTGTCAGGTCCCAGGAAGAAGCCACCTGATTTATCTCACCTGGGGCCGCAGCAGGAAAAGCTCTAAAAGGCCAGAGGCAAGCACTCTGAATTTTTTTTTCCTCCCTCCAGGAATTTTGGAGTCAGAACTACTTGGGGTTGGCTCAGTGTTTTTCAAACTCTTCCGTATCACTTTAAGCTGGGCCTGGTGCAATTCTAGCTACTCAGGAGGTTGAGGCAGGAGAATCTTGACTTCAAGAACTGCTGGGCCAACTTAAGATCCTGTCTCCGAACAAAAGAAGAGCTAGGGATGTGGAAGAGCACTTTTCCTCCAGTGTCTGAGGCCTGAGCTCAGCCCCAGTACAGGAAAAGAAAAAAAGCAAACACTTCAGGATTTGGGGCTGTTTTTGAAGGCATTGTCAGTCCCCAATGCCTTAGCTGTTTCTTTATCCTAAATTGTGAAAGGATTATCCACAATCTGAAGCACCTGATAAAATTTTTACTTAAAATTGTCCGTGGGAAAGATGGCTTAGCGGTTAAGGCGCTTGCCTGCAAAGCCATCCCTAGGTTCGATTTTCTAGGACCCACATAAGCCAGAAGCACAAGGTGACACATTTATCTGGAGGTTTTTTTTTTGCAGCGGCTGGACACCATGGAACACCCATTCCCCGCCCCCACTTATCTTTCTCAAATATATAAATTAAAATACTTTTAAAAAACAGTGTAGTGGTGCACACCTTTAATCCTAGTACTTGGGATGCTGAGGTAGGATGATCACTGTGAGTTTGAGGCCCACCTGAGCTACAGATAAGAGTTCCAGGTCAGCCTCGGGTAGAATGAGACCCCAACTCAAAAAAAAAAATTAGCCAGGCATGGTGGTGCCCAGCTTTTTTTCTTCTTCAAAATGGGTATGCCAAGGCCTCTAGCCACTACAAGGGAACTGCAGATGCATGTACCACCTTTGGCATCTGGCTTTATGTGGGTCCTGGGGAATTGAACCTGGGTCCTTTGCCTTTGCAGGCAAGTGCCTGAACCGCTAAGTTATCTCTCAAGCCAGTAATGCACAGCTTTAATCCCAGCATTCTGCAAGCAGAGGTAGGAGGATCGCTGTGAGTTCAAGGCCTGCCTGACTACAGGGTGCGTTCCAGGTCAGCCTGGGCTACAGTGAGACCCTACCTCCAAACCTCAAAAAACAATTTTTTTTTTTAACTTGTAGGTAGTTTGTCAGGGCTGGAGAGATGGCTTAGTGATTAAGGCACTTGCCTGCAAAGCCAAAGGACCCAAGTTTGATTCTCTAGGACCTACGTAAGCCAGATACACTGGGGGGGTGCATGCACCTGAAGTTAGTTTGCAGTGGCTAGAGGCCCTGACATGCCTATTCTCCCCACCCCCCCGCTCTGCCTATTTCTCTCTCAAATAAAGAAAAACACATTATTTTTTTTAAAAAAATAAAGAATCAGCCAGGTGTGATGGCACATGCCTTTAATCCCAGCACTCAGGAGGCAGAGGTAGGAGGACTGCCATGAGTTCAAGGCCATCCTGAGAATGGGGTGAATTCCAGGTCAGCCTGGGCTACAGTGAGACCCTACCTCGAAAAAACAAAAAAGAAAAAAAAAAGAATCAAAGTTCTGCCAAAAAAAAAAGTAGTTTATCGTATCAGCCCAAGCTTTGGGGACTTACCATAACTGAGACATAACCCCTCTGGCCTTCAATCTGGTTAAGATTGACAGTAAATCATTCTTTCTGGCAGATTCAGGGAAGGCATTCAGGATTGTGAAGACTGCAGGAATGTGTAGGCAGAGAAAGAGGTAGGCTGGGCTGGGTATTCCAAGGAATGTGAACAAAAGCATCTTTGATCCTGCTTGCCGCTGGGCTTGTTTAGAGCCAAGGAGGAGTTTGGTGTTGCAAGTAAAAAGGAAGATCTGGATTGTGGAGCAGGCTGTTAGAGCTCCGTAGTTTCAGAGCAGTGGATACCTCGTCAAGGAGTTTAGCAGTTACCTGATAGGTTTTAACATGGGGTAGTCACCTATGTTAGGTGCTAGTTGCAGTGTGACAGGTGATTTGGAGATAGGCTAGAACCAGAGAGAGTTAAGGCATGAGATGATGAGGCTGACAATACAGGCCGTGGCTGTGGAGATGGAGAGAAGGGTACGGCAGATTAAAGAGATTTGGGGGAAAGAACTGTGACTGATTATAAATTAGTGGTGCACGCCTTTAATCACAGCACTTGGGAGGCTGAGGTAGAAAGATCACTGTGAGTTCAAGGCCACCCTGAGACTACATAATGAATTTTAGGTCAGCCTGAGCCAGAATGAAACTCTACCTTTGAAAAAAAAATTTTAATTAAATAAATCAGTGGCCCAACCCACAGACCAAGATCCAACTCTTAAAAAAAAAAAATATTTATTTGTTTGTTTGACAAAGAAAGAGGGAGAGAGAGAGAGAGAATGGGCACATCAGGGCCTCCAGCCACTGCAGAGGAACTCCAGACATGTGCGCCCCCTCGTGCATCTGGCTAACATGGGTCCCAGGGAATTGAACCTGGGTCCTTTGGCTTTGCATGCAAATGCCTTAACCACTAAGCCACCCCTCTAGCCCAAGATCCAACTCTTTAGATAAAGCAGGCACAGTCTCTTGAATCCAGAATGGACTGAGCCCTATAGGTTTCTTGTATGAACAGTCACAGAGTTGGCAGATAGGTGGTCTGATCATTTCCAGATCACTGTTTGCTGATCTGATGTTTTTTTTTTTCCTTGTTGGCTTCTATACCCAAAAGGGTACAAATCAGAAATTACTGTAATAGGCCCCAGGTGGCAGAAAAAGATCACTGTATTGACCAGAAACAAAGGAAGCCATTTCTAGTGCAGCATGAAATTACAAATATTAATTTTAAAAATGCCTAAGGTTCCCAACTTCCAAGATGGATTCCCTAGTGATATAACAGGTATCTAGATTAGGTCTGGGGATGATCCCAGATATTAACAGCCCTTTGAGTGAGTCCCCTCACATGATGACAGGAAAGGTGGCTTCATTCCCATTTTATAGATGTGGCAGCTGAACCTGAGGAATTATGTGACTTGTTGGGAACAGTAGAGTGTGTGATGGGCTGGGAGTGAAGGGCTCCTGACCAGAGACCTTTCCAGCAAGGCTGTGCCCTTCGTGCTCCCCTGGGGGTGATGTGCTTATAAATCCAGGCATGACTGGCCCTTCAGCCAGCATTTCCTCTTGAGATGCTACTTCACTCCACCAGCCCATCACACTCTGCCGTGAGTTTTTTTCACACAGTTATTAGGACCTGAACTTGGTACTTCGATTTGTTGCTGCCCTCTGTTGGAGTGGGACTTCCATCAAAATGGCTCTGACTTGTTCATTATTTTACCAGCAGCACTTGCTGAAATGTCAACTATATATCTGACAGAGGATTAATAGTTAAGATATTATATAAGAACTCAAAAAAATATATACTAAGAAATCAAGGCCAGGTGTGGTGGTGCGCACCTTTAATCCCAGCACTAGGGAGGCAGAGGTAGGACTGACATGAGTTGGAAGCCACCCTGAGATTACAGAATGAACTCCAGGTCAGCCTGGACTAGAACAAGACTCTACCTTGAGGGAAAAAAAAAAAAAAGAAAGAAAAAGAAATAAAGGGCTGGAGGAATGGCTCAGCAGTTAAAGGTATTTGCCTGCAAAGCCTGATAACCAAGATGCATTCTCCCTCTCTGTCTGTGCTTGCAAATAAATAAAATATTTTTTAAAAAAGAAAGAAATCAAGCAAGGCATGGTGGCACATGCCTTTAATCCCAGCACTCAGTAGGCAGAGGTAGGATTGTTCTGAGTTTGAGGCCAGCCTAAGATTAGAGCAAGACTCTACCTCAAAAAAAGGGGGGGATGTAAAATTCTCAAAAGAGTTCTTAAAAGAAATCCGAGTAGCCAATAAACACCTAAAAGCATGTTCTACATCCTCACCCATCTGGGCAATACTAATAAAACCAGTTTGAGATTCCATCTCCTATCAGATGGCTATCATAAATCAAAAGAAATGAGTGCTAGTGGGAATGTAAACTGGACCAGCCATTGTGGAATCAGTGTGGAGGTTCCTGAGACAGCTAAAAATAGATTTACCGTATGACCCAGCTATACCATTCCTTGGCATATACCCTAAGGACTATACTCATTACTATGGAGAGATTTGCTCATCCACCCATGTTTATTGCTGCTCCATTCACAACAGCTAGGAAATGGAACCAGCCTAGATGTCCATCAACTGATGAATGGATAATAAAGACGTGGTACATGTATGCAGTGGAATTGGGCCGGGTGTGGTGGCACATGCCTTTGATCCCAGTACTGAGGAGGCAGAAGTAGGAGGATCACTGTGAGTTTGAAGTTAGCTTGAGACTGTATAGTAAATTCCAGGTCAGCCTGGGCTACAGTGAGACCCTACCTCAAAAAATCAGAAAAGGACTGGAAAGATGGCTTAACAATTAAGGCATTTGCCTGCAAAGCCTAAGGAGCCAGGTTCAATTCCCCAGTATCCATGTAATCCAAATGCACAAGGTGGCACAAGCATTTGGAGTTAGTTTGCAGTCACTAGAGGCCCTGGTGCACCCATTCCCTCTATATATCTGCCTCTTTCACTCTCTCTCAAAAATAAAATAAAAAAAAATTAAAAAAAAACAAACAAACACAGAACCAAAGCCAGGCATGGTGGTGCACACCTTTAATCCCAGCACTTAGGAGACAAAGGTAGGAGGATTGCCAAGAGTTCGAGGCCACTGTAAGACTACAGAGTGATTCCAGGTCAGCCTGAGCTAGAGTGAGAGTCTACCCCTGGGGGAAAAAAAAAACGGGCTGGAGGGATGGCTTAGCAATTAAGGCGTTTGCCTACAAAGCCAAAGGCCCCAGGTTCGATTCCCTGGGACCCACGTTAGCCAGATGCACAAGGGGGCACATGCATCTGGAGTTGGTTTGCAGTGGCTGGAGGCCCTGCCACACCCATTCTCTGTCTCTCTCTCTCTCTCCCCCTCTTTTTTTGTCAAATAAATTAAAATAAAATAAAATATTTCAAAAAAACAGACAAACAAAAAATGCAAGCAGGATGAGGGAGCAGAAAATGTAAGAGCCAGAGGAAGGGAGAACTGTGGACCATTGTCTTATGATATAGTCATTGTGTGTCATGCAACTCATAGCTGTCATTCCTGCACAAGACTGGATGGTGGAGCGGCTCCTTAAGTCCCCATTACCCCACCTTGAGGAGTTATTGACAGTTAGTGGTTGCTGGGGGCGGAGGACATGTTTTCTTCAGTGATGTAGCCACTGATGATAAGCTGCTCATGCTCTGGTAAATAGCAGCCCACCTACGCTCATTAAGCTCCTCTAATTAAACTCAGTGTGTTGGGGGGGGAGATGACTCAGCGGCACTTGCTTACAAAGCCTGACAGTTGGGTTTGATTCCCCAGTAGTCATGTAAAGGCAGATGCACAAGGTGGCACATGCGTCTGGAGTTCATTTGTAGTGGCTGGAGGCCCTGGTATGCCCATTTTCTCCAACTGCCTCCCTCACTCTCTCAAATAAGTAAGTAAATAAAATATTTAAAAAAAAATTAAGATAAAAGTTTGGCCTTTAATCCCAGCATTTGGGAAGCAGAGGTAGGAGGATCACTGTGAGTTCAAGGCCACCCTGTGACTACATAGTGAATTCCAGGTCAGCCTGGGCTAGAGTGAGACCCTACCTCGTAAAACCAAAAAATAAAATAAAATAAATAAGGGGCTGGAGAGATGTCTTAGCAGTTAAGGCACTTGCCTGCAAAGCCTAAGGACCCAGGTTTGATTCCCCAGTACTCATGTAAGCCAGACGTAGAAGGGGGCGCATGTGTCTGGCATTCATTTGCAGTGCCTAGAGGCCCTGGGTGCACCCATTTTCTCTATCTGTTTCTTTCTCTCTCTTTCAAACAAATTAAATTTTTTAAAGGTAAAAGGGCTGGAGAGATGGCTTAGCTGTTAAAGCACTTGCCTGCAAAGCCAAAGGACCCAGGTTTGATTCCCCAGGATCCACATAAGCCAGATGTACAAGGTCACACATGCATCTGGAGTTCATTTGCAGTGGCTGGAGGCCCTGGTTCACCCATTCCTTCTGTCTTTCTCACTATCTCAAATAAATAAATTAATGAAATTTTAAATATTAAATAAATAGGGCTGGAGAGATGGTTTAGCGGTTAAGCACTTGCCTGTGAAGCCTAAGGGCCCTGGTTTGAGGCTTGCTTCTCCAGGACCCACATTAGCCAGATGCACAAGGGGGCGCATGTGTCTGGAGTTTGTTTGCCGTGGCTGGAGGCCCTGGCGTGCACATTCTCTCTGCCTCTTTCTCTGTCCACTGCTCTCAAATAAAGAAATAAAAATAAACACAAAAAAATAAAAAAAAATTAACAGCTGGTTGACACACACCTTTAGTCCCAGCACTTGGGAGGCAGATGTAGGAGGACTGCCGTGAGATCAAGGCCACCCTGAGACAACATAGTGAATTCCAGGCAAGCCTGGGCTAGAGTGAGACCTGACCTCAAGAAAAAAAATAAAAAACAGAATCGCTGTCCCCAAGCCAAGCTGTGACAATCACAAAACCAGTGGGAGACAAATGAGCGGATACACGCAACAAACAAGCTTTACTGTATAGGAATCAAAGACAGAAACAACAGGCCGACTGAATCACAAGAATAACACCCAACCAGGAATGGGTGGGAGTATCCTAAAGTGGGAAACGCAAATGAGGGCTGGATGGGGGGAGGGGCTGACTCTACCTATAATTGAAATTGTTCTAGGCTGACTGTCTGTTGAAAGTTTGTCAGCAACCAAGAACTTCACTGAACTTGGGAACAAGATGAGCTGCCCAGTAAGCAGTTGTAGGGGAACCATTTGTAACTGCTGCTAGCCAGCCACAATGATTCTGGTTGATCTTCTGATAGTCCTGGACTCTCAGAACCCACCCACCCCGCTCTGGTTCTTAGTCAACCATACAGCTCCCAGAAGTGGGAGATTTCTTTCTCCGTCCCCACCTCCCCACACGTAAATGTTGCAAGCTCAGGCTTCCCAAAGCTGACTGTTGGATCCATGGTAGGGTGTGTGGGAACATTTAAGTATGAAGCAGGCAGAAAGAGACATGCATTGCTGAGCGTGGTGGCGCACACCTTTAAGCCCAGAATTTGGGAGGCTGAGAGGTTTGCTGTGAGTTTGAGGCCATCCTAAGATTACATAGTGAATTCCAGGTCAGCCTGAGCTAGAGCGAGACTCTAACTTGAAAAACCAAATAAAGAAGAAACGAAAAAGGAAAAAAAAGAAAGAAAGGAGGAGGAAAGGAAAAGAATAGAAAAGACGAGCAGGGCTGTGCTCAACTCCAAGTCTGGACTGACACCTCCCGTTTTTGTTAAGAAGATGGAGTTGAGACAGGGTCTCACATAGCCCAGGCTGACCTCAAACTTACTCTATAGCTGAGAATGACCTTAAACTCCTGAGCCACCCACCATCCAAGTGTCAGGATTACAGAGCATACACCACCACACCCAGCTTTGATCTGGCCTTTGATTGGGGCATCTCAAACTGTCCCAGGGTCTGTATCACACATCACTGATGTCTCTTTTTAGCAGTGACATCACCCTGTCTGGCACCACTGTTTATGAGGCTATCTCCCCATCTGGCTGAGGGCCACTGCTCTGGCCATTCATAGTGGCATTCCTCTGCCTTCAGCCCCTAGCACAGGCCTGGCTCAGGCTTGATGCTCAGGAAATGCCTGTGGAATTTAAGCGAAGGCTCTCCATGTGTTGAGGATTTACTGTGTGCCAGGCCTGTCCCTGACACTTTATATGCGCTGTCTCATTTACACCCCTGAAGTAATCCTGGGAGGGAGAGGTTCCCAGTATTGTCTTACTGGGAAGAATCAGACTCGTGGCTGACTGCACCAGGACTGGCCAGATGGCCTTTGTTCTCAGTGTGCCTGATGAACTCCTGGAGAGGCTCTGGGTGAAAAGTGGGGACCCACACTTCTAAGCTCCAAGATCCTCAAAGACCTTCTCACAGGCTTCTAGCCCAAGTGCTGGGGAGATGGCTCAGTAGTTAAAGGTGCTTGCTTGCAGAAACTTCTGGCCTGGGTTTGATTGTCCAGACACCTGCATAAAGCCAGTTGCAAAAAAAAATATCACAAGCATCTGTTCCTTTGCAGCAGCAAGAGACATTGGTGCATCTACGCGCACACACACACACACACACACACACACACACACACACATGCACACACACACAAAAAAGAAAAAAGTTAAGGGTTAGAGGGATTGCCTAGTGGTTAAGGCACTGGCTGTGAAGCCTAAGGACCCAGTTTGATTCCCCAGAACCCACATAAGACAGATGCACAAAGTGGCATATGCTTCTGGAGTTTGTTTGCAGTGGCTAAAGCCCTGGTATGCCCATTCTCTCTGTTTCTCTTCTTTCTGAGTCTTTCTCTCTGATTGCAAATAAACAAAATATAAAAGGTATTTTTAAACATATTTTGAGGGCTGGAAAGATGGCTTAGCTATTAAGGCACTTGCATGCAAAACCAAAGGACCTAGGTTTAATTCCCCAGTATCCACATAAAGCCAGATGCACAAGGTGGCACATGCATTTGGAGTTTGTTTGCAGTGGCTAGAGACCCTGGTGCACCCATTCTCTCTCTCCTCTCTCTCTGCTTACAAATAAATAATTTAAAAGAATATTTTTAAAGAGCCAGACATGGTGGCACATGCCTTTAATTCCAGCACTCGGGAGGCAGAGGTAGGAGAATTGCCATGAGTTCAAGGCCACCCTGAGACTACATAGTGAATTCTAGGTCAGCCTGCAGTATACTGAAACCCTCCTCAAAAAAAAAAAATTGGGGGGCTGGAGAGATGGCTTAGTGGTTAAGTACTTGCCTGTGAAGCCTAAGGACACCAATTCAAGGCTCGATTCTCTAGAACCCACGTAAGCCAGACGCACAAGGGGGCACATGTGTCTAGAGTTCGTTTGCAGTGGCTGGAGGCCCTGGCACACTCATTCATTCTCTCACTCTGTCTCTCTCTCTCCCCCCTCTCTCTCAAATAAATAAATAAAATTAAGAAAAAATTAAAGCCGGGCATGGTGGCACATGTCCTTAATCCCAGCACTTGAGAGGCAGAGGTAGGAGGATCACCATGAGTTCAAGGCCATCCTGTGAATACAAAGTGAATATCAGGTCAGCCTGGGCTACAATGACACCCTACCTCAAAAAACCAAAACAAGTAATTTTAAAAAACCAAAACAACTTCTAGGCCAGTTGTCATTCATGAACACAGAGAAGGTCAAAAAGGAGAGAAGACTTGCTTTTAGTCCTTGTTCTTTATGTACTGCTTCTCCACTTACTTCCGGGTAGGATGGGATCTGGTTTTACTCATCATTATACCATCTGTATATTCCAGTACTTGAGCCAGGCCAATACTCAGAAAATACTTCAAAACTTTATTTTATGCCAGGCATAGTGGCTCACACCTTTAATCCCAGCACTTGGGAGGCAGAAGTAGGAGGATCACCATGAGTTAAAGACCACCCTGAGACTATAGAGTGAATTCCAAGTCAGCCTGGGCTAGAGTGAGACCCTATCTCAAAATATTTTTTTACTTGTTATGAAAACATTGAAAAGATGCAGAGATTAATATAAGAAGCACATATCTACTATGCAGCTTCTGAAATTAAGAAAAAATTGCTAACCAGTACTGGTGGTACACACCGTTAATCCCAGCACTGAGGAGGTAGAGGTAGGAGGATCTCTGTGTGTTCAAGACCAGCCTGAGACTACACAGTGAATTCCAGGTCAGTCTGAGTTAGAGTGAGACCCTACCTTGAAAAAGCAAAATAAATAAATAAAATGCTAATATCATGACCTTCCCTCTAATCCATGTAGGACACATTTCAAGTCCCCAGTAGATGCCTGAAACCACAGGTAGTACCTGACCTGATATATCCTCTGCTTTAAAAAAAAAATTAGGGCTGGAGAGATGGCTTAGCACTTAAGTGCTTGCCTGTGAAGCTTAAGGACCTTGGTTCGAGGCTTAATTCCCCAGGATCCACATAATCCAGATGCACAAGGGGGCGCACACGTCTGGAGATCGTTTGCAGTGGCTGGAGGCCCTAGAGTGCCCATTCTCTCTCTCTCTCTCTCTCTCTCTCTCTCTCTCTCTGTCACTCTCAAATAAATAAAAATGAACAAAAAGTATTTTTAAAAAATTGAAATTTGTATTGTGTGTGTGCATACGCATGTGGTACATGCACAGGTGTGTGCAGATGCATGTAGAAGCCAGAGGAAGATGTCAGGTGTCCTGTCACTCTTCACTTTATTTCTTTGAGACAGTCTCACTGACTTGGAGCTCTAGTTAGGCTGGCTGACTAGGAGCCCCAATGGTCCTTCTGTCTCCACCTGCCCTCAGCGCTGAAGTTACAGGTATGTCAGCCATGCCCAGCTTTTTACATGAATGCTGGGGATTGAACTCAGGTCCTCATGCTCAAATAGAAGATACTTGCTCGCTGAGCCTTCTCCCAACCCTCTGTACCATGCTTTTGTCTCTCTACATATTCATCTATGATAAAGTTCAAATTGCAGGGCTGGAGAGGTGGCTCAGCAACTAAAAGCACTTGCTTTCTGGACATAGTAGCACACACCTTTAATCCCAGCGCTTGGTAGGCTGAGGTAGGAGGACTGCAATGAGTTCGAGGCCAGCCTGAGACTACATAGTGAATTCCAAGTCAGTCTGTGTTACAGTAAGACCCTACCCCTCAAGAAAAGGTTTAATTTGTAAAGTAGGCACAGTAAGACATTAGCAATAATATACAATAATAAAATGGAATAATTAGAACACTATCCTATAAATGATTTAAAACTTGTAAATTATTTCTGAAATTTTCTGCTTAACATTTTCAGCCCATAAGTGACCATGTGTAAATGGCCATGGGGGGGGGCTGGAGAAATGGCTCAGCAGTTAAGTGTGCTTCCTGTGCAAACATGAGGGCCTGAGGAGGCCTGAGACTGCCTGAGTTTGTATCTCCATCCCACATAAACAGCTGGGTATGGCCGCACACACCTATAATCCCAGTCCTGTAAAGGGGAGCAGACACCAGGGAATCGCCTGGGCTCACGAAGCATAGCAAACTCTGGTGTCAAGAAGAGAATCTAAACCAGGTGTGGTGGCACATGCCTTTAATCCCAGTACCCAGGAGGCAGAGGTAGGAGGATTGCTATGAGTTCAAGGCCACCCTGAAACTACATAGTGAATTCCAGGTCAGCCTGGGTTAGAGCAAGACCCTACCTAAAAAATAAAATAAAGAAAAGAAAGAGAAGAAGGAAAAGAAAAGGAGACTCAAAATGGGAATGGGCAGAAATATGATGGAGCCAGATCCCAACTTTCTGCTCCAGCTACCGCAGGCAAGCTCCATCTTCCCCTCCATGTATAGGCAAGGTCGTGTGGCTTGGAAAGGCCAAGGACACGTACGTGTACATGCACATACACCATGTTACACACACAAGCAAGCAAAAACAAAAATGGTGTTGGGGAGGCTGGAGAGATGACTTAGCAGTTAAGGTGCTTGCTGGCAAAGCCAAAGGACCCAGGTTCGATTCCCCAGTACCCATGTAAAGCTGAGTACACAAGGTACTGCTTGTATCTGGAGAGCATTTGCAGTGGCTGGAGGTCCCGGCACACCCATTGTTTCTCTCTATCTGCCTCTGTGTGACTCTCTCTCAAATAAATAAAATATTTAAAACATCATGGACGGGGACTTCTGTGTAGAAGAAAGGGCCATGTGTCACTCTGTGGTTGAATTCAACCCCAACCTCAGGTAGACAGTCTCCTCTATTAGGTGTTTATTACCCTATGCAAGGACTAGGACGGAGTTCAGTTGGTGGGGGGCTTGCCTAGCACACACAAAGCTCTGGTTTCTTCCCCATCACGCCATGAATTGCGTGAGGTGCTGTACACTAATCCCAGCACTCAGAACTTGAAGTCAGGAAGATTAGAAGTTCAAGGTCACTCTTGGTTATATAGTTAATTAGAGGCGAGACTGTCTCAAAACAAACAAAACAAAACAAAACAAAACAACCCAAGATTCACAAGCAAACTTGGCATCATGTATTACCCCTATACAATGTTTTGGGTATTGTTGCAGTCAGGTTCACATTGCTGGCAGAAAACATTCCACCAAGGGCAGCTTGTGGGGAAAAAAGGTTAATTTTGGCTTAGACGTGAGGGGAAGCTCCATGATGGCAGGGGAAAACGATGGCATGAGCAGAGGGTGGACATCAACTCCTGACCAACATCAGGTGGACGACCACAACAGGAGAGTGTGCCAAACACTGGCGAGAGGGAGCTGGGTAAAACGCCCATAAGTCCACTCCCGACAATACACTGCTTCCAGGAGGCTTTAGTTCACCAATTTGCCTCAGCTGGGGGCCTAGCATTCAGAACACATAAGTTTATGGGGGACACCTGAATCAAACATCCATATTCTGCTCCTAGCCCTCATAAACGAATAACAATACATGATGTAAAATCCAATGCATCAAAAGTCCCCATAGTTTTTATCAATCCCAATGATGTTCAAACATCCCCACAGTCCATGATCTCTTAACTGAGCCATAATACAAACAAACAAAACCTCAAGCTGGGTGTGCCTTTAATCCCAGCACTGGGGAAGCAGAGTTAGGAGGATCACTGTAAATTCAAGGCCACCCTGGGACTACATAGTGAATTTCAGATCAACCGGGGCTAGAGTGAGACCCTACCTCAAAAAATGAAAATAAATAAATAAATAAATAAAAACTCTCATAATAGCACAGAATAAACATTCACACCAAAATAAATAAATAATAATGCTGTTATAACCATCCACATAAAAGCTTTTGTTTGAATGCTATGTTTTTATTCAATTAAGTAGAAACCTAGGAGTAAAATTGCCATATCATACGGTAATTATATGTTTAACCCTTTGAAGAGTCATCAACCGTTTTCCAAAATGGTAAAAACCAGCTGGGTGTGGTGTCACACACCTTTAATTCCAACACCTGGGAGGCAGAGGTAGGAGGATCACCATGAGTTCAAGGCCACCCTGAAACTATGTATGTAGTGAGTTCCAGGTCACCCTGGACCAGAGTGTGATCCCACCTCGACAAACAAAAAGAAATGGTAACAACCTATGAGACTTCCACTGTTTGCATCACTAGTACTTGTTTATTTGATTAGTCATCCTGTTTACTGTGAAGAGTAGCTCATTATGGATCTTTTTGCTTTGTTTTGATGTATGGTTCAAGAAAATACTTTTAGCAGCTCGGGAAGGCAGAGACAAGGGACCCTGGGGCTGGCTAGCTAGTCTAGCTGAATCGAGCTCCAGTTTCAGTGAGAGACCCTGTCTCAAAAAATAAGGGGTGTGGGTGTGGCTCCACGGTTAAAGATGCTTGCTTGCAAAACCTGCTAGCCCAGGTTCAATTCCCCAATACCCATGTAAGGCCAGATGCACAAAGTGGCACATGCATCTAGAGTTCATTGGAAAAATGCCCCAGCACACCCATGCACTCTCTCTCTTTCTCTTCCTAGCTATGTCTCTTTCTCTCTCTCAAATAAATTTTAAAAAAATTTATTTTTTAATAAGGTGGAGGGGCTGGGAAGATGGCTCAGCAGGTAAGAGCACTTGTTCTAGAAGCATGAGGGCCTGATTTAGCATGGATTTGACTCCCCAGGTGAACAATTGGGTGCGGCCACACACATCTGTAACCCCAGTTTTATGGGGGAGTGTAGAACAGAGAACCTCTGGGGCTGGCTTGCAAGCCAGTATGACTAAAAATGGCAGTTTAGGGTTCAATGAGAGACACTGTCTCAAACAATCAGGCAGATAGTGAAACAGGGAGATAGGGGTTAGAGAGACACTGGGCGTGGTGGCGCACACGTTTTATCCCAGCATTCAGGAGGCAGAGGTAGGAGGATCAATGTGAGTTTGAGGCCTGGAGGCCCTGGTGCGCCCATCCTCTCTCTCTCTCTCTCTCTCTCTCTCTCTCTCTCATAAAATCAAATAAAAAGTAGATCATGTACTGAATACTTATTATATACAATGTATTGGGTACTATTCTCCTTTTTTTTACATTAAAAAATTTTTATTATCACCTTCTATGATCATAAACAATATCCCATGGTAATGCCCTCCCTCCCCTCACTTTCCCCTTTGAAACTCCACTCTCCATCATATCCCTTCTCCCTCTCAATCAGTCTTTCTTTTATTTATTTTTTTTCATGTTTTTTTAAAATTTTTTATTAGCATTTTCCATGATTATAAAAAAATCCCATGGTAATTCCCTCCCTCCCCACCCCCACACTTTCCCATTTGAAATTCCATTCTCCATCATATTACCTCCCCATCTCAATCATTGTACTTACATATATACAATATCAACCTATTAAGTACCCTCCTCCCTTCCTTTCTCTTCCCTTTATGTCTCCTTTTTAACTTACTGGCCTCTGCTACTAAGTATTTTCATTCTCACGCAGAAGCCCCATCATCTGTAGCTAGGATCCACATATGAGAGAGAACATGTGGCACTTGGCTTTCTGGGCCTGGGTTACCTCACTTAGTATAATCCTTTCCAGGTCCATCCATTTTTCTGCAAATTTCATAACTTCATTTTTCTTTACCGCTGAGTAGAACTCCATTGTATAAATGTGCCACATCTTCATTATCCACTCATCAGTTGAGGGACATCTAGGCTGGTTCCATTTCCCAGCTATTAAAAATTGAGCAGCAATAAACATGGTTGAGCACATACTTCTAAGGAAATGAGATGATTCCTTCGGATATATGCCTAGGAGTGCTATAGCTGGGTCATATGGTAGATCAATCTTTAGCTGTTTTAGGAACCTCCACACTGATGTCCACAATGGCTGGACCAGATTGCATTCCCACCAGCAGTGTAGAAGGGTTCCTCTTTTTCTACATCCCCACCAACATTTATGATCATTTGTTCTCCTTTTTAATAGCAAGATGTCATCTCATCTAATTCATTTTGGGACAGGTGCTGTCTCAAAGAGACAAGAGTAATGAATTAAGATTTACATGCAGACAGGCAGACTCCACAGCTGAATTGTTAGCCTGGCTCTACTGAGCCCAGGAGAACAAAGAAAAGAGAAGCTTGCCCAGGCTGGGGTGGGAAACAAACAGATATCACAATATGTACTGGACCTAGAGGGGAGGGGACAGTGGGCAGCAGAGTGAGAGGCCCATCGAGAAGACAATTCTTAGGAGTAGATACTCCACCCCAGGGGACATGGTCCACTTTAGGAGCAGTCATGGCTGTGTCTTCTATGCCCAGTCCCAGGATGACTACTAGGAACACAGTGTGGGATCTGTCCACTCACTCTTATCCCATTTATTAAAGAAATAGAAAAGATACAATGCAGGAAAAACACCATCCTTCACATCAGGCTGAACAAAGCACAGTGATTTCTCCCCCTCCTCCCCCACCCCCAATTCCCATCCAATGTTTAAAATTTGAGGTTCTTGATTGGGAGTACCAGTGGAGAGGGAACTGGATGAACAGAGGAGCCCTAAGGCTGGTCACCTCTAAGTGACAGGAGAAAGGAGCCACAGGCCTAGTCACATGTAAAGTTGGTGGGTTGGCCCCACCTCTTGTGGTCCATCTCCCCGTTCTGTGTATAAGCTCCCAGAGAAAGGTCTGGCAGTAGAAGGGGACCAGGTCCAGGTCACCCCGGTCAGTTACTGCAGCATGGTCCAATTCCAATTATGCAGCAACTCCGTAGAACAAGTGAGTTGATTCTCCAGTGGAGAGCACAGGGCTGCACACAGCTTAGGACCTGGGGGCCAGTGTATCCCTGAGGAAAAGTCCACCAGAACAAGTCAAGAAACTAGGAAGAAACAGGGGCAGACAGCTGTGGGACTAAAGCACAGCAGGGCTCAGGAAGGCCGGAGATCCTTTCTCTTGAGGACAAGATCCTTCCCGCCTGCCACAGTCCATGTCCCACTAACAGTATTTCATCTTCAGTCAAGAAAAAAGCAAGGGAGTGGGATGGGAAAGGCTCACTTGAACTTGAGCCTCACCTGTGCTCTTCAGACAGTAGCTCCCAATCTACTCTTTTACCTAAGAGATTCCCTACTTTGAACCACAGTGCTTTGAAAAACAAAGTGGTCCTGGAGGGAAAGTGGTACTTAAGGGGGCAACATTCCATTTGGGTACATTGCAGCCATTGGACCCCCTGGTCTGGGGAAAACAGCTGAGTTTGCACCAGGAAGGCTCCCCACTCTAGGAAATGGAACTAAACTCTTGCCTGCAGGGCCATTCATCCTTGGAAAGGAAGCTGGGTTTAGACCCAGGGTACCAGCTGGTCTTGCAAAAGGAGCTGGGTTGATACCCACAGGACCTGCAGAAGAGCCCAGGTGCCCAGCAGCTGACCTTGGGAAAGCAACTTGACCTGGGCCTAATGGACCAGCAGACCTTGGGAAGGTAGCTGGACTTGGACCTTGCAGGCCAGTGGCCCTTTGAAAGTTGGCTGGATTGGGCCCAGGGGCCCAGAGGCTCTTGGGAAAATGCCTTGATTTGAGCTTTGGAGGCCAGTAGGCCTCTGGAAGGTACCTGGGTTTGAAGCTAATGTGCCAGAAGACTGAGAAAAGGCAGCTGGGTTCAGTCCTCCTGAACCTGCCCCCCTTGGAAAGGGACCGGCATTTATCCCTATAGGACCACCTGGCCTTGAGAAATGAGCTGAATTGGGGCCTATAGCGCCAGGAGCCCTTGACATGGGAGATGGGTATTTGGGCCTAAGGGGCCAGGTACTCTCGTCATGGATGGGCTTGTGCCCATGTTTCCAGAAGCCTGTGAGAAAGATGCTGAGTTTGCTCCTAAAAGACCTGCAGCTCTTAGAATGGGGGCAAGATCTAGACCTTGAGGTCCAGCCATTCTTAAGTTAAGGCCAGATCCTGTGCCCAAGAGGCCACTTGCTCTGGTGTCCAGATTTGGACCTGGGCCCAGGCCACTGGCCCTTGGGTTGGATCCAAGACCTGGACCCAGTCCACTTGCTCGTGGGTTAGGCCCCAGGCCTGGCCCTGGAAATATGCCTGACCTAGGAGCAGGATTTGCACCTAAAAAGCCTGACCTCAGATTGGGACTCAGTCCAGGGCCCAAGCCAATTGGCCTTGGATTGGAAGGACCACTCCCAGATGACAAGACACCCGCCCTCAGGTTGGGTCCACATCCAGGACCTATGGGGCCACCACTTCTGGGGTCAGGACTCACTCCCAAGAGACCACCTACTCTTGGGTTGGACATGGGACCTGGGCCTGGGAGACCTCCCAACCTGGGGTTAGACAGAGGCCCTGGAAGAGACCCTGTTCTAGGGTTTAGAGCTGGTCCTGGTCCCAAGAGGCCACCTGGCCTTGGGAAAGAAATTGCACCCATGCTGGTGGAATTCATTCCTCTTGGGAAAGCAGTCATGCTTGGGTCACGAGCACCAGCAGGAAAAGGTGCTGGATTTGAAGCCAACGAGCCTGATGAACTTGGACAAGGAGTCGGATTCCTTGGAAATGGGACCACATTTCCACCAGGAGAACCTGCTGCCATAAGGACGGGGTCCGAGCTCATGCCTAGTGGATGGCCTGGGTTCATAACAGGACCCCCCTGAGGTCCCAGGGAACCATCCAGTCGTCCTCGAGGTGGCAGTGGAGCGCGAGTCCAAGGAGTTGGCCGCTCTCTAGGGAAAATCCGGGGTTCTTTCATACTTTCTTGGGGACGTTGGTGATCATGGGCTTAGGGCGGGTTTTGAAAAGGATCTCGTTTTTGATGAGTGCTGTCACCAGGTACTGGGTGCCAGTCTCGTGGCCAAGCTCATCACAGTCCTGCTCCCCCGGAGCTTGCTTGACTAGGACGGCCAAAGGTTTCTCCAGGCGGATGATTTTCCCATACAGGATATGATGGCCCGCGATCAGCACAGGGAGTCCCTCAGTGGTGTCATGCAGGTCTCCCAGGAGGTTTCCAGCTAATCCGGTGCTGTGGCGAGCCTCGATCGCCCCCTGTAGGAGGTTTCCAGCTAATCCGGTGCTGTGGCGAGCCTCGATCGCCCCCTGTAGGAGGTTTCCAGCTAATCCGGTGCTGTGGCGAGCCTCGATCGCCCCCTGTAGGAGGTTTCCAGCTAATCCGGTGCTGTGGCGAGCCTCGATCGCCCCCTGTAGGAGGTTTCCAGCTAATCCGGTGCTGTGGCGAGCCTCGATCGCCCCCTGTAGCTCCATCAGCACCCATTCTGCCAGGCCTCCTGCCCCTGCACTGGAAATAACAATTTGCACCATGAGCTTTTCTTCTTTAAAAAACTAAAATAAACTCGAGGTTCCGGCCCGCGCCACCCCCTCTTAAAAGATTTTTATTCATTTATTTTGGAGAGAGAGGGAGAGTGAGCATGGGTGTGCCAGGGCCTCTTGCTGCTACAAAGAGCTCCAAATGCCATAAAACTCCTGAGAGCTATGCATAAGGAGAGACCTGTTGCCCAAGCCATATTCCTTAAGATGTGGGAGGAAGCAGGGCACTTTCTAAATACTCAGGTAGGGCTGGAGAGATGGCTTAGTGCTTAAGGTGTTTGCCTGCAAAGCCAAAGGACCTCGGTTCAATTCCCCAGGACCCACGTAAGACAGATACACAAGGGGGCACATGCGTCTGGAGTTCATTTGCAGAGGCTGGAGGCCCCAGCGTGCTCATTCTCTCCCTCTCTCTACCTTTTTCTCTCTCTCTCAAATAAATAAATAAACAAAAATAAAGCAAAAAAAATTTCTTTAAATACTCAGGATAGGGTTGGAGAGATTGCTTAGTGGTTAAGGTGCTTGTCTTCCAAGCTTAAGGACCCCAGGTTCAATTCCCCAGGACCCACATAAGCTACATGCACAAGATGGCACATGCATCTGGAGTTCATTTGTAGTGGCTAGAGGCCCTGGCATGCCCATTCTATCTGCCTCTTCCTCTTTTCTCTCTTCCTCTCTCAAATAAATGAATAATATTAAAAAATAAAAATAAGGGCTGGAAAGATGGCTTATCAGTTAAGACGCTTGCCTGCAAAGCCAAAAGGACCCAGGTTTGATTCCCTAGGTTCCATGTAAGCCAGATGGACCTTGTTCGTTTGCAGAGGCTCTGGTGCACAAATTCTCTCTTTTTCTCTCTATCTGCTTCTCTCTGTCTCTCAATTAAAATTTAAAAATAAATAAATAAATAAAAACAAATACTCAGGCTCAAATGGGGACACTATTAGGTTGACAGTCTTGGAATCTATCTCTCCCACAAAGCTGGTTGCTGACCCTTAGGAGTGAGGCAGTCCCAGACCCAGTCACAGTCTGGAGGCAAGAGAGAAGGTTTGTTGGACTCAAACAGTATAGGCAACTGATCCAGGCTAGGGCAAAGCCATCCTGATCCTGTGACTCCAGCAGGGCCTGGGCTTCAGCACAGGACTTGAGGGGTGGGATTGCTGTGGTTTTACAAGATCCTGAGACTTCCCGCTCATGTGCTGAAACTCCTTCCAGAATTTTAGCTGACTGGGCACCATCTCAAGTTCCATCCATTGGGTGACAGACTCAAGGCTTCCCCAATAGAACCTCGATGTACACATAGCTACAGTCACACCGTTCTTGCTGTTGGCCTCTTACCGTGGCCTAAGCACTGGGTTTTGGTTATTTCTGCTAGCATGATGCATGATAAATCAGGTACTCTTTAAATGTTCTTTTGTGCCAAGCATGGTGGTGCACGCCTTTAATCCCAGCATTCTCGGGAGGCAGAGGTAGGAGGATCACTTTGAGTTCAAGGCCACCCTGAGACTACATAGTGAATTCCAGGTTAGCCTGGGTTAGAGCAGAATCATACCTTGAAAAACAAAAACAAAAAAGCCAGGCATGGTGGCACATATCTTTAATCCCAGCACTTGAGAGGCAGAGGTAGGAGGATCATCGAGAGTTTGAGTCCACTCTGAGACTACACAGTGAATTCCAGGTCAGCCTGGGCTAGAGTGAGACCTTATCTCAATGCCCCCCCAAAAAAGAACCTTTTTTTGGGGGGGGTTGAGGTAGGGTCTCACTCTAGCCCAGGCTGACCTGAAACTCACTATGTAGTTTCAGGGTGGCCTTGAACTCACAGCAATCCTCCTACCTTTGCCTCCAGAGAGCTGGGATTAAAGGCATGTGCCACCACACCGGGTTCTATAAATTCATTTAAAATTTTTTCCTTTAATTTTTTTTGTTTTGTTTTGTTTTTGATTTTTTGAGATAGGGTCTCACTCTAGCCCAGGCTGACCTGGAATTCACTGTGGAGTCTCAGGGTGGCCTCGAACTCACAGTGATCCTCCTCCCTCTGCCTCCTGAGTGCTGGGATTAAAGGCATGCACCACCATACCTGGCTAAAATTTTTATTTATTTATTTATTTTTATTTACTGATTTGAGAGCAACAGGCAGAGAGCAGAAGAGGCATAGAGAGAGAGAATGGGTACACCAGGGCCTCCAGCCACTGCAAATGAACTCCAGACGCATGCGCCCTCTTGTGCATCTGACTAACGTGGGTCCTGGGGAATCAAGCCTCGAACCGGGGTCCTTAGGCTTCATAGACAAGCGCTTAACTGCTAAGCCATTTCTCCAGCCCTAAATTTTTTGTTTTTTTTTTGATTTTTCGAGGTAGGGTCTCACTCTAGCCCAGGCTGACCTGGAATTCACTATGGAGTCTCAGGGTGGCCTCAAACTCATGGCAATCCTCCTACCTCTGCCTCCCGAGTGCTGGGATTAAAGGCGTGTGCCACCACGCCCGGCTCTAAATTTTTTTTTTTAATATTTTTATTTATTTGAAAATAGAGAGAGAATGGGTATGCCAGGGCCTCCAGCCATTGCAAACAAACTCCAGATGGGCCTCTCAGGGCAGGGTGGCTCTGGAAGCTGATATGAGCAGCAGCAACTGTTGGCATTATCTAGCCTCTAAGAATAGCATAGGCTGAAGATTGGAGGCTAGAACCAGGCAAGAGGACAGGAGTCTATGTGCCCCTGTCCATTTCTGCTGCTTCGTGTGGAGGCCTGTATCTGGCTTATTTTTTTTACGGTGGCATGGGTTTGAATGGGCAGACTTGTCCTTCACTGGGCTGGTAGAAAGAGGGTGCTCCCAGAGCTCACACCCAGGTGCCCTGACCTAGGGATAAAGGCAATGGAGCCACATTCTAGGGGCTGGTCCTCTCCCAGACTCCTCCCCACTAACACTGAGAAGGGCTTTATTCACTTGACAAACACTTAAAATACGATACATGCTGCAAATATACAATCATACACTTATGCTTAAAAATTCAGGAGGTATTAAAAGGGTACACAAGGGGGAAAAGTTAGTCTCCCTCCCTGCTCCACTACATCATTGTTATCAGCATCCTAAGGGACTTGAGCTAATCTATCCATAGATTACATAGAAATATCCACGTTTCTGGGCTGGAGAGATAGCTTAGCGGTTAAGTGCTTGCCTATGAAGCCCAAGGACCCCGGTTCGAGGCTCAATTCCCCAGGACTCACGTTAGCCAGATGCACAAGGGGGCGTATGCATCTGGAGTTCGTTTCCAGTGGCTGGAGGTCCTGGCGCGCAAATTCTCTCTCTCTCTCTGCTTTTCTCTCTCTTTCTCAAATAAATAAAAATAAGTTTTTTTTTAAAGAAATATCTAAGTTTCCCTGTCCCTCTTTTTTAAAAATTTATTTTTATTTTATTTTTTAGAGATATATAGAGACAAGAGGGAGAGATGGAGAGAGAAAATTGGCATGCCAGGGCCCCAGCCACTGCAATCAAACTCTAGATGCTTGCGCCACCTAGTGGACGTGTGCGACCTTGTGTTTGTCTCACCTCTGGCCTATGTGGGATCTGGAGAATTAAGCATGGGTCCTTAGGCTTTGCAGGAAAGAGCCTTAACCACTAAACCATCTCTCCACCCCTCCCACTTTTTAATGTGAGGGCAGGAGGTAGAGAGAATTGGCACACCAGGGCCTCCAGCCACTGCAATTGAACAATTGAACTCCAGCCATGTGCAACCCTTGTGCACATGTCACATTATGTGCTTGCATCACTGTGTGTCTGGCTTACATGGGACCTGGAGAATTGAACATGAGTCCTTAGGCTTCATAGGCAAGTGCCTTAACCGCTGAGCCATCTCTCCAGCCCTATCTCCCATTTTTTAAAAGATATTTTATTTTTATTTATGAGAGACAGGGAGAGAGAGAGAGAGAGAGAATGGGTGCACCAGGGCTTCCAGTCACTGCAAACTCCAGATGCATGTGTCACCTTGTGTATCTGGTTTATGTGGGCCCTGGGAAATTGAACCAAGGTCCTTTGGCTTTTCAGATAAGTGCCTTAACTGCTAAGCCATCTCTCCAGCCCCATTTTTTTAAAAATACATTCTTCTGCTTCTCTCTTTTTTGCCAGTATGGGGATGGGACCTACTTCCTTGTGCATGCTGGGCATGCTCTATGACAGGGCTCACTTATTTTTCTTAACATTCTGCCTTAGAAATAACAGTAATGTGTGGGTTCTCCACTAGCCCTACGCTCCACCTCCTAAGCACACTGGATGTTTTAACTCCATCATAATGTTATCACTCATGAGGTAGCTATGAATGACCATTGTTAGGAGGTTTTCTGTCAAGATTTTATGGCTGATATTGGCAGAGACGGGATTTGAACCCAAGGCTTTCTTTGCTATTACCCTAGCCTGGTCCTGAAGCCTGAGTCTTATCCCTCAGGGGAGTGCCTTCCCTCTTCCTAAGGGCCAAGGTAAGAAATGGTGCCAGGCTGAGCTAGGATACAGCAGAGTATAAGAAGGACCCAGGCTCTGCCCTCATGGAACTGCCACTCTAGTGCCCACAAGCGCCCGTCACCTAAGGCAGGAGGAGGGAAACCCACAAGTCTCTCACCCACATGCCCACATACAGACACAGCCTGTTCCCTTCCCCGTGAGTCCTACAGCCACCCAGCCTCTGATCTGGAAGGCCTTAGAGCCCAGAGTGAAAGATGGGCGTGGCAGGGGGGGGTCCAGGCAGAAGGAGCGGTGCCCATGAAAGGTCACCACGCAGCCCTCGTGAGCCTCGTCTCAAGCCCGCCGGGATCCACCTCAGCAGCACTGGTGGGCGTCTCTAATCCAGGGCCCAGCCATTGTTTGAAGTTGGGAACAACTGAAGGGCAGAGGAGCTATAGATAGAGCCACAGCTGCTGACACCTGTCCCAGCCTGGGCACAAGGCCCGAGCATTGTCTACAGGGAGTCACTTGACCAGTGAGGGCCCTTGATGTGAGAGGTTGGCCAGACTGAGATGAGCTCCAGAGAGACAGAGATAGAGGCCAAGACAGAGAAATAAATGAAGACTCTCAGGGGTTAGAGAGACATGTGTAACACAGCAATACCAAGACCTATAAGAGATACCAGCGATCCCTGTCAAATGCCAGAGAGAGCCTGGGTGGGGTTGAGGATAGGCACGGTGAGCTACTGTTGGCACACACCTTTAATCCCAGCATTTGTGAAGCTGAAGTAGGTGGATCGCTACGAGTTTGAGGCCAGCCTGGGGCTTCACAGTGAGTTACAGGTCGGCCTGGGCTGGAGTGAGCCCCTGGATAAAAACAACCACACAGGCAAAGGCTGAACTCACAGATGCAGCAGATCGTAGACCTAGACCAGAACCAGTTCTGAGTCCGGAAAACCTTCATTCAACAATAGGCCTTCTGCCCCTCCCTCACAAATACCTACACATACATGTTTCTTGTTAGGGTGAGCACATTCCAGATCTTTCTAGAAGGTGATTTAAAGACTACATAAAGCTGGGTGTGGTGGCACATGCTTTTAATCCCAGCACTCAGGAGGCAGAAGTGGGAGGATCACTGTGAGTTCGAGGCCACTCTGAAACTATATAGTTAATTCCAGGTCAGCCTGGGTCAGAGTGAGACCCTACCTCAAAAAACCAATAGATAAATAAGACTATTTAAGAGGGGCTGGAGAAAAAAGGGGGCACTGGAGAGATGGCTCAGCAGTTATGGTGCTTGCCTGCAAAGCCTAAGGACCCAAGTTCCATTCCCCAGATCCCATGTAAAACTAGATGCACAAGGTACCACATGTGTCTGGAGTTTGTTTGCAGTGGCTACAGGCCCTGGCATACCCATTCCCTCTCTTTCTCTATCTCTCTTTCTCTCTCTGTATCTGCCTCTTTCTCACTCTCTCATAAAAAAATAAAATAAAATTTAAAAAAAAGAGTACATAAGATTATTATTATTCTGAGAAGTCCCTAGTGTTTAGAAGCTTATGGCCAATGCATCTGGGTCAAGTCAAAGCTTCAATCCACTATGCAACCTTGGGCAAGGACCTGCCTGTCCCTTTATGCCTCAGTTTCCCTAGCTTTTTAGTGACAGTTGGTCTACACAATCACTAAAGGGACTGTTCATCCTTTAATGCTGTCAGGACACCACCCCTCATGTGTCTAACCTCCCTTCTCTTGCTGCAGATGAGGCCACAGTCCCCCTCCTTTGTCCTTTGTGGGGATGGGGGACAGCTGGTTCTCCACCTCCTCCCCCTAGTAACCTTTCAGCCATAAATCCATGCTGAGGCGTCTCTTCTCCGGATAAACAGCCTTGATGCCTTTTGGCTGCCCTCATCCTATTTTCTGCTTGAAGCATCGGAGCTGGGGCCCACTCGAGCCCTCTGCAGCTGCCCAGGGCCCCAGGAGGAGGACAAACCTGGGACAAGCAGGGTCCCAACCACCCCCAGGGTGCCAGGATGGCGGGCCCCTCTTGGGGCCTCACCACCTTGCCTGTGGACTATTCCGGCAGCCTGACCCTGAATGGGTTTTCCTACCACCGGCCTCGCCCCTTCAGTCCATCCTCCACACCAGCTGCCACAGGCATCCGATGAATACATAAACCTGACCACCCTGTCAGATTCCCTTGCTCGGGGCTCTTTGATGAAAAAATAATAAAAGCTCCTTTGATGGTGCCCCAACTCACACAGAGGAAAGCTCTCAATCTTGCTTTTGAAGTCGTTCACAGTCTTGTCCCGATTGCTAGGCCCAGCCTTACTCCCTTTCTGCTCTGGGCCCCAGCCTCACCCCATGGGGTGGCTAGGACAGTCTTCATTCTCTTCTTCCTGGGACTGTCAGCTCATGATTTCTGTCCCCTCTTCCTTCCCATCAGTGCTTCTTCCTATCTAGGTCCATGTGTCCCCACCTGCGTGACCACAGCCGTCTCTCCAATTGCTCCTTGCTGAGTCTCTTTTCCCTCCTAGCCCATTCTCTAAGAAGCCACTACTAAACTTCGAGTTGCTTACTCTCCTCCCCTAAAAGATTGCCATTGCTCTTGTATTTGTAATTTTATAATCCCAAATCCATCCTGGGGCATGGTGTTACATGCCCTTAATTCTAGCAAAGGTAGCAGGATCACCGTGAGTTTGAGGCCAGCCTGAGACTATATAGTGAATTCCAGGTCGGCCTGGGCTAGAGCGAGACTCTACCTCAGAAACCCCCTCCTCCTCAAAAAGAAAAGAAATCTCAAGTCCCAGGTCCTTCATGATTCTGAATGATCTTGATGGTTTTCCTGCCCCTCCACTCTCCCCTGGCAACACTTGCCCTTTTTCATCCAGATGCACCACCATCGTGACTGTCCCTCAATCATCTAAACTGTTTTCTTCCTCACAGGTGGTTTTTTGTTTTGTATTGTTTGGTTTTGCCATCCAGGGGAATGTCAGCTTTTTTGAGAGAAGAGACTTTCCTGTTCCTGTCCCTGTCCTGGTGAATCTAGGTGTCAAATTTGTTTTTGGAGCTGGAGCTGAGCAGTTAAGGCACTTGCCTGCAAAACCAAAGGACCCAGGTTTGATTCCCCAGGACCCACATAAGCCAGATGCACAAGGTGGTACATGCATCTGGAGTTTGTTTGCCATGGCTTGAGGCCCTGGTGTGCTCTCTCTCTTTCTCTCTTAAATAAATAAAAATAATAAATTTTGTTTTTGTACTCCAGGCTCATCCATTAGGAGGTCTTCCTTGAATACTTTCTTTCCCTGAACAATGAGGACCTCTTGTCCTAATCTTGGACTCAGAATAGAAACTATCAGAATGCACATGAACTTGAATTTGTTCATGCCTCCATGCTATTGCAGCATTTCCACAGAGTCCCCGAAAGCCATTACTCCAAGGAGGACCCTGACCCAAAGAAGGGATTCCAATCACTGGGATATATTTTGGGTTCTAAAATCCTGCATTCCAGTTGACAGAAATCTGGAAGAGCTACTCTGCATGCAGCTCTGTGGGGGAGAGAGAAGTCATCAATGGAGATAACCAACAGTGGACACTGCAAACCTTAAGTTTGGCCATCCAGACCTAATGAACCAACTGGTACAATAGTGGCATGTATATCATGGGGGAAAACAACTGCTTTCTAATTGGACTGGAGGCCTGCTCCACAGGAGGGAATACATGCCTGGTACTGAAAACCTAGGATGGGGGAAGTCATGAGCTCTAGGAATGTAACGCCTGCTGGTGTCTGTCTAAATGCATAGATTTTGCTCACCAAACTTCCTGGTAAACACTTCTCTTAATGTTCATACCCATATATTAATGCCACTTTTGTTTAGATAGGCTTCTCTTTCTTTCTTTTTTTCTTCTTTCTTTCCTTCTTTTCTTTTCTTTTCTTTCCTTTCCTTTCCTTTCCTTTCCTTCCCTTCCCTTTCCCTTTCCTTTCCCTCTTTCCCTCCTTCTTTCCTTCCTGCTTTCCTTCCTTCTTTCCTTCCTTCCTTCCTTCCTTCCTTCCTTCCTTCCTTCCTTCCTTCCTTCCTTCCTTCCTTCCTTCCTTCCTTTCTTTCTTTCTTTCTTTCTTTCTTTTGAGGTAGGGTTTCACTCTAGTCCAGGCTGACCTGGAATTTACTATGTAATCTCAGGGTGCCCTTGAACTCATGGTGATCCTCCTACCTCTGCCTCCCAGGTGCTGGGATTAAAGGTGAGCGCCACCACGCCTGGCTAGAGAAGCTTCCCTTTTCAGATGGTAGTGACCTCTGGGATGACTCTAAAGGTACCGCAGTGCTGAGAAGTGACAGAGGAGTGCTCAAACATCTCTATCACACTTTCTAAGGCTTAGGGTCTATTGTAGAAGAGGTGGTAGAAAGAATGTAAGAGCCAAAGGGAGGGTAGGACTGCTTACAATGCAATCTTCCAGATACAAAATGGCCTGGAATTCACTATGTAGTCTCAGGGTGGCCTCGAACTCTTGGCGATCCTCCTACCTCTGCCTCCCAAGTACTGGAATTAAAGGCATGCACCACCATGCCCAGCTATTTTATTTTTACTTTTAGTTTTTTTGAGATAGAGAAAGAGGCGGGGGGGGGGGGAGAGAATGGGCACACCAGGGCCGCCAGCCACTGCAAATGAACTCCAGATGCATGCACCCCTTTTCATCTGGTTTACATGGGTCCTGGAGAATCAAACCAGGATCCTTTGGCTTTGCAGGCAAACTCCTTAACTGCTAAGCCATCTCTCCAGCCCCTTATTTTTTATTTTTTTCTTAGGTAGATTCTTGCTGCAGCCCAGGCTGACCTGGAATTAGTCTCAGACTGGTCTTGAACACACAGCATCCTCTTACCTCAGCCTCCTGAGTGATGAGATTAAAGGCGTGCACCACTATGCCCAGCTACTTTATTTTTTAATCCCAGTGCTAAGGATCAAACCCAGAGTTTCAAGCACACCAAGAAAATATCCTACCACTGAGCTACAGTCCCAAGACCCCACTCATCTCCATTTTACAAAAAATAGTTTTATAAGAAAGAGAGACAGAATAAGAGAGAGAGAGAGAGAGTGGGTGCACCAGGGCCTCTTGCCACTGCAAACGAACCCAAGAAAATAAAGTACCTTGGAATAAACCTAACCAAGGAAGTGAAGGATCTCTATAGTAAAAACTTTAAAACACTCAAGAAACAAACTGCAGAAGACCCTAGGAAATGGAAAGACATCCCTTGTTCTTGGATTGGAAGGATCAATATTGTGAAAATGGAAATCTTACCAAAGGCAATCTATACATTTAATGCAATCCCCATCAAAATTCCAATGGCATTCTACATGCAAATAGAAAAAAAAATCCAAAAATTCATTTGGAAGAACAAAAAAACCTCAAATATCTAAAGCAATGATGAGCAACAAAAATAAGGCTGGTGGTATCACCATACCTGATTTTAACCTGTATTACAGAGCCATAGTAACAAAAATAGCATGGTACTGGCACAAAAACCAACGTGTACATCAATGGAACAGAATAGAAGACCCAGATGTAAATCTGGGTAGCTATAGCCACCTGATATTCGACAAGAATGCCAAAAATACTCACTGGAGAAAAGACAGCCTCTTCAGCAAATGGTGCTGGGAAAATGGATAGGTATCTGAGGAAGGATGAAAATAGATCTTTATCTCTCACCATGTACAAGAATTAAGTCCAAATGGATCAAAGACCTTAATATTAGACCTGAAACTCTGAAAAAACTGCTAGAGGAAAAAATAGGAGAAACCCTTCAACATATTGGTTTTGGCAAAGACTTTCTGAATATAACCTCAATTGCTCAGGAAATAAAACCATGGATCAACTGCTGGGACCTCATGAAATTACAAAGCTTTTATATGGCAAAGAACACTGTGAAGGATTGCTGTGAGTTCAAGGCCAGCCTGAAGTTACATAGTGAATTCCAGGTCAGCCTGGGCTAGAGAGAGACCCTACCTCAAAAAACAAAACAAAACAAAAATTAGGGCTGGAGAGATGATGTGGTGGGTAAAGCATTTGCCTGTGAAGCCTAAGAACCCAGGTTCAATTCCTCAGGACCTATGTAAGCCATAAGGTGATGCATGCATCTGGAGTTTGTTTACAGCAGCTGAAGGCTCTGGTGTGCTCTCTCTCTCTCTCTCTCTCTCTCTCTCTCTCTCTCTCTCTGCCTCTTTCTCTCTCTAAACCAAAATAAAACAAAATAAAAATTGGGGAGGTCCCTGATACCCCCAAAACATTACAGGCCATTGCCAAGGCTCCTGGTTTCCCACCAGAACTAGATGGCAAAATCCTACTGCTGAAGATTCCGCATGCTTGGACTGGAAGGACACAGAAATCTAGCTGAAGCTGAGCTGAAAACCTCCTCCATGCAGACCAGCTGACAGAAAGCTAGAAAAAGCTACACTGCATGCAGTTCAATGATACATATAGAGAGAGAGAGAGAGAGACAGAGAAGTCATCAGTGGTGATAAACAACAGGACACTGCAAGTTTGGCCAGCCAGGTTAAATGACCTAATGGGTGCAACAGTGGCATGTCTGTTATGAGGGAAATTAATTGTCCTTTAACTGGACTGGAGGCCCACTCCTTAGGAGGGGATACATGCCTGGTACTGAAAACCTAGTCGAAAGTGTATGGCAGAGGAGGTCATGAGCCCTAGGGATGTAACGCCTGCTCTTGTCTGGCTAAATGCATATATTATGCTCACCAAACTGCCCTGTAAGCACTTTTCTTTTTCTTTCTTTCTTTTTGTTTTTTTCTTGTTGTTTTTTTTGTTTGTTTGTTTTTCAAGGTAGGGTCTTCCTCCTGCCCAGGCTGACCTAGAATTCCCAATGTAGTCTCAGGCCTCAAACTCATGGCAATCCTCCTATCTCTGCCTCCTCAGTGCTGGGATTAAAGGCGTGCACAATCCTGCCTGCCAACTTTTCTTAATGTTCATACCCATATATTAATGCTATTCTCACTTTTGGTTTGAAAAGCTTCTCTTTTCAGATGGCAGTGACTACTGGGATGAGTCAAAAGGCACCATAGTGCTCAGAAGAAGTGACAGAGGAGTGCTCAACACTGAAACATCTCTATCACACCTTCCAAGGCTCAGGGTCTATTGTGAAAGAGGTGGCAGAAAGAATGTAAGAGCCAAAAGAAGGGTAGGGCTCCTTACAATGCAATCTTCCAGGCACAAAATGGCCTGGATATCCATTCCATGGCCTCACAGTTCCTGACACTACCTATACAAGTTCCTCATAATAGGAGAAAAGATCATGACATCAAAATAAAAGAGACTAATTGAGAGAGGGAGGGGATATGATGGAGAGTGGATTTGTGAAGGGGAAGTGGGGGTGGGGAGGGAATCAGCATGGTTTATCGTCTATAATTATGGAAATTGTCAACTAAAAAAATTATCAAGATTCCATACATACAAATTCTGAAAATAGACAACACTAATATGTGACATTAGAATCAGGATTGTATTATGCTGGTGGGAGAGCAGCATATGAAAAGATCTCATAATTCTTGGTAATTTGCACTTTTTTTTCTTCAAGGTAGGGTTTCACTCTAGCTCAGGTTGACCTGGAACTCACTATGTAGTCTTAGGGTGGCCTTGAACTCACAGCGATCCTCCTACCTCTGCCTCCTGAGTGCTGGGATTAAAGGCATATGCCACCATGACTGGCTTAATTTTTATTTTATTTTATCAATTTTTGTAACTTAGAATTTTTTTTTATCTTTTTTTGGTTTCTCAAGGTAATGTCTCACTCTAGCCCAGGATGACCTGGAATTCGCTCTGTAGTCTCAGGGTGGCCTTGAACTCATGGCAATCCTGCTACCTCTGCCTCCAGAGTGCTGCCACTCCTGGCCTTGTTTTTGTAATTTTTTATGAGAGAGAGAGAGAGAGAGAGAGAGAGAGAGAGAGAGAGAGAGAGGGCGAGAGAGAGAGAGCAAGAGAGAGAATTGGCACGCCAGGGCCTCCAGCCACTGCAATCAAACTGCAGACATGTGCACCATATTAAGTGCATGTGTGACCTTGCATCACCTTGTGCATCTGGCTTATGTGGGATCTGGAGAGTCAAATGTAATTCCTTAGGCTTCTTAGGCAAGCACCTTAACCACTAAGCCATCTCTCCAGTCCAAAAGGCGCTTGCCTGCAAAGCCTGAGGACCCATGTTCAACTCTCCAGATGCCACATAAACCAGCACAAAGGTGAGGCAAGCATAAAATTACATATGCCCACTAGCTGGCGCAAGCGTCTGGAGTTTGACTGCAGTAGATGAGGCCCTGGCACACCCATGCTCTCTCTCTCTCTCTCTCTCCTTCTGGCTCTCTCACTTGCTGGCTCTCTCTAAAGTAAAAATAAGATAAAAATAATGTATTTTTAGTGGGGCGTGGTGGTGCATGCCTTTAATCCCAGCACTTGGGAGGCAAAGGTAGGAGGATCATAGTGAGTTTGAGGCTAGCCTGAGACTACATAGTGAATTCCAGGTCAGCCTGAGTGAAACACTACCTTGAAAAACCAAATAATAATAATAATAATAATGTATTTTTATTTGAGACAGAGAGAGAGAGTATGGACACACCAGGGCCTCCTGCCACTGCAAATGGACTACAGATACATGCACCACCTTGTGCATCTGGCTTACGTGGTACTTGGAGAATCAAACCTGGGCCCTTAGGCTTCACAGGCAAGTGCCTTAACCACTAAGCCATCTCTCCGGCCTCCACTGGCTTTGAGCTCAGATTGTCATCAAATTTGTTGCAGTCCTCCAGCCTTAGCCTGTGAGCGTTAGGACCATAGAGGTGAGCCACCAAGGTGGGCATTACATCCATTTCTTGAACAGAGTATGTTTACTTCATAAAATTCAATTGATGGTACAAGAGTCCTCACCACAGTCCTGATATTAATGGCAAAAGTTAAGAAATCAGCTGGAAAGACAGTTAGGTGGTTTAAAAGTCACCTACTTTCAAAGGGTGATGGCCCAGGTTTGATTCCTTAGTATCCATGTAAACCAGATATGCAATTGTTGATTTGCAGCAGTTAGGAGCCCTAGTGCACCCAATCATATTCTCTTATTCTCTCTTTCTGTCTGCTTACAAATAAATAATAAATAAAGTATTTTAAAAAGAAGATGGGAAGTAATCTGAATGTCTCTCCCAAATGGGGAAACAAATGTAGGATTAATTCCTAAAAGGGCCCAGGTATTTGTAATTTTGACAGGTTTTGTCTAATTTGGCAGTGTATTTATTTATTTATTTGTGTGTGTATGAGACAGACAGAAAGAGAGAGAAAGAGGAAAGAGAGAATGTGTGTGGCAGGGCCTCCAGCCAATGCAAACGAACTCCAGACACATGTTCCGCCTTGTGCATCTGGCTCACGTGGGTACTGGGGAATTAAACCTGGGTCCTTAGGCTTCCCAAGCAAGCACCTTAAGCACTAACTCATCTCTCCACCCTGGCAGTGTTTTTTAAAAAATATTTTATTTTATTTTATTTTTTTAATTTTTTTTATTTATTTTGAGAGCGACAGACACAGAGAGAGACAGATAGAGGGAGAGAGAGAGAATGGGCGTGCCAGGGCTTCCAGCCTCTGCAAACGAACTACAGATGCATGCACCCCCTTGTGCATCTGGCTAACGTGGGACCTGGGGAACCGAGCCTCGAACCGGAGTCCTTAGGCTTCACAGGCAAGCGCTAAACCGCTAAGCCATCTTTCCAGCCCTTATTTTTATTTTTTTATTTGACAGACAGAAAGAGGGAGGGAGAGAGAGAGAGGATGGACAAGCCAGGGCTTCAGCCACTGCAAATGAACTCCAGGTACATGCACTGCCTTGTACATTTGGCTAACATGGGTCCTGGGGAATCGAACCTGGGTCCTTTGGCTTTGCAGGCAAGTACCTTAACCACTAAGCCATCCCTCCAGCCCAGTGAATTTTTTTTAAAGCTTCTGTGTAGCATAAATGTCACACATCCTTGTAGATGTACAGATTGATTTCTTTCACAAGGTGGGCACCACTATGTAACCACCAGGTGACTCAATGTATGAAGCATTTCCGTCATTCCAGAGTCTTCCTCCCTCAGACCATCTTCCACTTCCCTCCTAATGCTTAATTTTGCCTGTTTTTAAGCTGTTTGGCTCACAACAGAATTATTTTTATACATTTTATTTGGCATAACTGGACAGCAATTGTGTCATGTTGATGTACCAGTCAATTGCCTATTGGCACAGAGGATTTCTGATCCTGGTGCCTGCTTGGAACCACGGCTCTAGAGCTCCCTAGTTCTGTGTCCAGTGCCCAAAGATCTTGGATCCTCTGATTCTCTGCGTTCCACCTGGTATGTACTGGAATTCTGGCTCTGGAGTTCTCATTCTGGGTGTCCAACGCTGAGGACTCTTGGATCCTCCAAGTCTGCAATTCTAAAATTCTGCCACGTCGCTAAGTTGTGAGTGGAATGATGGACAGGAGAGTCTGCAAGTACCTTGACACATTCTGCAGCCCTATCGGGCTCACTGAGGGCCAGCATCCCCAGCTCCTCTTGGGAGTGGGAGCGCCCTGCAAGAAGCTGGCTCCCTGTGGATCTTGAATGTCAGAATACAATGGGGCTCATCAGGGTGGCAATCCTCCCACCTCTGCTGGGATTAAAGGCGTGCACTACACCTGGGTTCTCTTGTCCTTTTTTCCTCTTGTTTTTCTTTCTTTCCCTCCTTTCTTCCCCTCTTTCTTTGTCTTTTCCCTCCCCTACCTCCTTTCCTTCATTCTTTCTCTTCTTTTCTTCCTTCCAGACAGGATCTCTTTATGCACCTCTGGCCTGGAACTCACTATGTAGATCAGGCTGACTTTGAACTTGTAACAAATACTCTTGCTTTGTCCCCTCAAGTGCATATGCCATCACACCACACCCGCCCTGTTTTTTTTTTTTCTTGTTTCTTTCTTCTTCCTTTTTTTTTTTTTAAAGATTTATTTATTTATTAGAGACAGAGAGAGAGGGAGAGAGAAGAGAGAATGGGTGTGCCAAGGCATCCAGCCACTGCAAACAAACCTCAGATGCATGCACCACCTTGTGCATCCATCTTATGTGGGTCCTGGAGAATCAAACCTGGCTACTTAGGCTTTGCAGGCATGCACTTAACTGCTAAGCCATCTCTCCAGTCCTCTTCCTCCTCCTCCTCCTCTTCTCTTCCTTCTCTTCGTTCTTCTTTTGTTTGTTATTTGTTTTTTTGAGGTAGGGTGACATTCTAGCTCAGGCTGACCTGAATTCACTATGTAGTCTCAGGGTGGCCTCAAACTCACAGCAATCCTCCTACCTCTGCCTCCCAAGTGCTGGGATTAAAGGTATACACCACCATGCCCGGCTCTTCTTCCTTTTTATTGTGGTATGGGGGACTGAACCTAGTGCCTCAAGCATGCTAGGTTAGTGCTCTGTCACTGATCTACATCCTTAGCCTTCCTTCTACTTTTTTTTTTTTTTTTAATTTGAGATAAGGTCCTGCTAAGTTACTCAGACTGGCCTTGAACCTGGAGTCCTCCTGCCTCAGGCTACTGAGTACAAGGAATTATAGATGAGCTGCACCAGGCCAGGCTTTGGTCTGGTTTTCTTCATGTTGGAGTGCCCTTTGGGGAACCTTTGGAAAGATGGTGATATAGACAGGGAAGAAAGAGAGTGCCCAGGCGCTGGAGAGGGATGGCTGCTTCTCTCTTATTTGTCCCATCTCTGCCAATATTTGAAATTTCCTCATTGCTCTTCTTGCTTTTTGCCTCATTCTTCCAGGATGTTTGAAGAAAGTGGAATAAATGGTCCCACAGTGTATTCATCGGTTACCGGAGTCTCTTTGTTCTCGGCTTCTGGAGGAGTGGGTCTCTTTCTACATAGATCACATTCTCTGTGACTCAGTTTCTACCTCTGAGTTCCTCACTGCCTTGTCCCTGTTCCTGTCACTCTCTGAATCCCAGCTTCCCTGTCTCTGAGCGGAGTGTCTCTCTCTGCCTTTGTGATCCCCTGACAATGGAAGGTAAAAATAGCCCAGGGACCGAGCTGGTGGAGATAAAAGGGAATTTGCCTTTTGTGTCCTGTGGCTGGGCTGGGGGGGCTGTGACATTGCTCACATAGCTCTCCTTTGTTGACCTTGACGACAGCAATAAAAGGGGTAGCGCGGCTCCCCGCCCTTACTGTGGTGCCGAGGTGGGTGATCGGGGCTGTAGTTGGAACTGGAGGGTAGGTGGGTGGGCACGAGAGCCCATGGGTGGGCGCAGGTCCTCCGTATCTGTAGGAGGATGCTCTTGTGTTTAGCGGTGTATGTGTTGGAAATCCACCCGTAGTGTCATGCAGTATCGAGCCTTGGGGGCTGGAGGATCACGCCCAGGGTGGGCCACTTTGGCCCTCAGTTTCCCGTCACTGCTGTCTCCCAGTGCCCGCTGCCTAGGACCACTCTGAACCACTCAGACTTCCAGGCCCTCTTTTCTCCGCCTCTTACCACCATGATGGATGTGAGTGAACTTGGGGAGTCAGCCTGCTATCTCCGCCAGGGCTACCAGGAGTTGATGAAGGTGCACACCGTCCCATGGGATGGTAAGTAAGGGCAGGGGCAGGAGGGGGCAGTCACCGAGAAACCCGCATGGCTTCAGACCAGGAGAGGGGAGGAGGGTGGCACTCTGGCCTGACAGCTTTAGCACTGTTTCTTCTCCTTAGTTTCTGGGATCTGGAGGCTAAAACTTCAGGGACCACGTGTACACTACCATGTGTCTGTGAATAAACCTCATTTTGTCCCACTGCAAAACAGGGTAATAAGCGCCTACCTCCTGGAGCTGCCTGGAAGACTCAGGCTGGAACAGGGGGCATGGGGTGCTCTGAGACGAGACTTGAGTACAGGCAACCTCCTCACGTCCACAGAACCTGTGCTGGGACTTATTTTTAGTGCTTTCCACAGAGCTAAAGCCATTGTTTATCAGAGACAGGAATAAAGACTACTATTTATGACCTGATTTGCTCATAGCACAATAATAACAATAGGCAGTGAATATCTATCTTGTGCCCCGGTTCTGGACCCAGAGCCGGTGACTTTCCATGTATCTTCTCAAGTACCTGAGAAGGGAGAGACAAAGCCAGAGCCAGATTCAGGGGTCCACAAAATCTGTAGTTACACAAGGTACCATGCCTGAAAAGGCCTTGGGCTAGATTTAACACCCTGCTATTATCTTTGTTTGTTTGTTTTTGAGGTATAAGGCCTTGCTCTAGCCCACTATGTAGGCTGGCCTCAAACTCACAGTGATCCGCCTATCTCTGCCTCCCAAGTGCTGGGATTAAAGGCATGCGCCACCACGTTGGCATCTTAAATTTTTTGTTGTTGTTGGTTTTTGAGGTAGGGTTTCACTGCAGCCCAAGCTGAAATCACTATGTAGTCTCAGGGTGGCCTCAAACATGCCCAACAGCATCTTAAATTTTTAAACAAGGTTTTAAATGGGGGGGGGGTGAGGGGGGGGCTGTGCTATTTTCTACTGGTGCTTTGTAATATAAATGGTTGGCTAGCAAGTGGGAGGATGGGGAACAAAACCTCCTGTCTCTTGCATGTTTTCAACCAGCATAAAATTGGGCTTTCTGAAGCTCTGGGGCTAATTGGCCAGTCAGGAAAGAGCACAAGACATGGGTCAATGAAATGGGGAAGGCAGAATCTTCCTGAGGGTTATGTGCTTGATTTCAAGGGGCGGCTTTATATGGGGAGGGAGCATCAGTAGCGCCTTTTGGCATTTTGAATTTAAGGGAACAGGCGAGGGATTTCCCCCAGGTCTCAGTGCCAGTACTGCGGAAGCAGGGATCTAAATCCAGGCATGCAAGGTGATTGATATTCTGATCATTTAAGATCTCAAGGGACCCTCTCAGCTCAGTCTTGAGGCTGGAAAGGTCTTTACCTGGACTCTTCTGTCCTAGCAGAAGGGTTATTCTGGGAAGGGTGTGCTTTATGGACACAGCTCAGAAACCCCAGTGAACCCCCAGGGCCCCTCTCAAAGTTCAATGACCTTTCTGCAACCCAGGAAAGAAAAGGGTTTGGGTGCCTGACGAACAAGATGCCTATGTGGAGGCTGAAGTCAAGTCGGAGGCCACTGGGGGCAAAGTCACCGTGGAGACCAAAGACCAGAAGGTTGGGCTCCCTGTTTCTTTCTTTAAATATTTATTTATTTATTTGAGAAAGAGGGGGAGAGATAATGGGTACGCCAGACACATTCGCCACCTTGACCAGCTAGCTTACGTGGGTCCTGGGGAATCGAACCTGAGTCTTCAGGACTCAACAGGCAGGAGCCTTAATCGCCAAGGCATCTCTCCAGCCCATGAGCTCTCCCCCTTCCTTAAGATCAGCCCCTCTTGGGCCCCGAGGGATCCACCCTCTGGATGAAGGGGGAACCAGGGGACTGTGTGGGCAGAGTGAGTTTCCGTCTTCCTCCCTCACTGTACGACACGCCTCCGTGGAAGGTGCTGACACTGCGTGAAAACGAACTGCAGCCCATGAACCCACCCCGCTTCGACTTACTTGAGGACATGGCCATGATGACGCACCTCAACGAGGCAGCCGTGCTGCACAACCTGCGCCAGCGTTACGCCCGCTGGATGATCTACGTGAGCCGCGGGCGAGGGCGGGGCCAGCGCGGGGGCGGGGCCAGAAGGAGGCGGACCATCAGGGGCGGGGCAAGCGCGGGGGCGGGGACAGAAGGAGGCGGGCCATCAAGGGGCGGGGCCAGAACGAGGCGGGCCATCAGGGGGCGGGGCCATTGCGGGGCCAGAACGAGGCGGGCCGTCAAGGGGCGGGGCCATAAGAAGGCGGGCCACCGGGGGCGTGGCCATAAGGGGGCGGGTCATCAGGGGCGGGGCCCCGTCAGGGGGCGGGGCCAAGAGAGGAGCCTAGGCCCGCAGGGAATGGGAGCTTGAGGGCGAGCTAGAGCAGGCCTGGAGGGGAGGCTGGCAGGGTAGAATTGTAGTGGCAGAGGCGGGCCAGAGGACCAGCCCTACGTGAAGGAGAGGGCGGCCTAGAGGGTTCACCTGGTGACGTCCAGTGTCTTGGAGGTGGAGTCAAGGTTGTGGGAGGGGTCCGAGGTACAGCTGCCAATCAGGTGGGACAAGAGTTGGGACATGCGTGGCCCATCAAGTGATTCCCCCCCCCAACCTTTTTTTTTTCGTTTTTGAAGTAGTGTCTCACTCTAGCCCAGGCTGACCTGAAACTTCACTCTGTAGTCTCAGGCTGGCCTCGAACTTACAGCGATCCTCCCACCTCTGCCTCCCCAGTGCTGGGATTAAAGGCGTGCGCCACCGAGCCCCGTTTAAGTGGTTCCTTAGATATTGCTGGGGACATGAGTGTTATCTAAGGATTGGGGCCCTGGGAATGGGGAGTTGGACGTCGCCAGCCCCCAAACAAAACTCTGCCTACGCTCTCCCCTCAGACATATTCAGGCCTCTTCTGCGTCACCATCAACCCCTACAAATGGCTCCCAGTCTACTCAGCCGCGGTGGTGGCTGCCTACAAAGGGAAGCGCCGCTCGGAGGCGCCGCCTCACATATACTCGGTGGCGGATAACGCCTACAACGACATGCTGCGCAGTGAGTGCCAACCTCCTGCCTCACCCACCCCAGCACAGGACCCCCTGCCCCTCGCACGCACTTCCTCTGACACACCCATTCTGGAGGTGGGAGGTTCCACCTGGGCTTTCCCACTGGGGGTTCCCTGTGCTGTGACACCTGAGGCTGGTCCCCCACCCTAGCTGACTTTTCTATCCACTCCCCTTTTCTTCCAGACCGAGAGAACCAGTCCATGCTGATCACGTGAGTGTGGGGTGTAGGGTGGGCAGTGCTGGCCATTGTTTAATCTGAGGTGCTTAGGGCAGGACCTTTGCCTCTTCAAGTCAGCTTTTCTCTGCTGCCATTTATGGGTGAAGGGGTAGGCCGCAGACTCTCAGACATGGCAGTGATCGCCAGCTACGGGATTGCCTGTTACTCTGGGCCTGGAATCTCTCGCTTTGAACCTTCGGAGGTTCAAACTTTCAGAAGTCTTCTCATTACTATATCATGTCTTGTATCCTGTCACTGTTTCATGGAAAAGTGATAGATTTCTTATAACCAGGTATATGATTTTTGTCAGGTCAATATGGACAATGTTGCATACAAGCAAATGTCCCCCCCCACAAACACACACTACAGCCTGGTGGCTACTAGCAAACACCTTGAAACCAGATAGATGTAAATTCACTTTCTTATATGTCTATTTCTTGTTGTGTGCCTTTGAGCCCCTGGCCCCACCCATCATGACACGGGTGTCAGGGGTATAGTCCACATGAGAGAATTACAGACCACCATGCTTTACAAGCCAGTTGAGAGTCTTTTATTAGCCAGGCGTGGTGGTGCACGCCTTTAATCCCAGCCCTCGGGAGGCAGAGGTAGGAGGATCATTGTAAATTCGAGGCCACCCTGAGACTACATAGTGAATTCCACATCAGCCTGGAGTAGAGTGAGACCCTACCTAGAAAAACCAAAACAGAGCTGGGTGTGAGTGGCACATGCCTTTAATCCCAGCACTTGGGAGGCAGAGGTAGGAGGATTGCCATGAGTTCGAGGCCACCCTGAGACTCCATAGTGAATTCCAGGTCAGCCTGGGCTAGAGTGAGACCCTACCTCGGAAAACCAAAAAAAAAAAAAAAAAAAAAAAAAGAAAAAGAGAGTACCTTATTAAGCTGGTGACTGAGAGGGGCTAATGAATGCCTAAAGAATCCTCAGTGAAGAAGCAGAGGTAGGATGTACAGTGTTTTTAAAAGCAACCCCCCCAAAATGTGATATCAATGCCTGATGAAGGTTAGGGTAACCTTGGAACAACAGATGTTTTTGTTTGTTTTGTTTTGTTTTTTGAGGTCGGGTCTCACTCTAGCTCAGGCTGACCTGGAATTCACTATGCAGTCTCAAGGTGGCCTCGAATTCACGGCGATCCTCCTACCTCTGCCTCCTAAGTGCTGGGATTAAAGGCATGTGCCACCACACCCAGCGGAACAACAGTTATTTTGATTATACATCTGCACTTATTTTGGTTATACATCCTGGAGTTATGTTGGCTCCATACATCTGGGCCATGCTTGGGGTTATGAGTGGCCGAGCAGGCAAGAGATGGAGCCAGGGCCTAATTAGGATAGGATGGTGTTGTCTTAGCTATTTCATCAGGATGACCACGGGTCTAAGACACCACACTCAAGATCAGAACACTGTTACCTACCACACAGAATGATAAGGAGTCAATGAGATGATAGGTGTGTGTCTTGCACATAGCAGAGACAGCTCAGAGCTTCTGAGGCCCATTTTTCTTATTCATCCAATAATAATGATGCCTACCTTATGGGGTTTTCTGAGGTCTAATGAAGCAGATGGAGATAGACTACTTGACTAGGCAGATGGAGCTAACTAAGTTGGTGACCAGAACAGAATTGCGGATATTGGGTTGGAAACTGAGATGAGGGAGGATACAGGGGTATCCTGTTTGAGGGATGGGGCTTGGGGGCTGGGGGAACTAGACCAGATGGGCATTGGTGATTCATGTTTGTGTCGTCCAAGCGGAGAATCGGGGGCCGGTAAGACGGTCAACACCAAGCGGGTCATCCAGTACTTTGCCATTGTGGCTGCCCTGGGAGACGGGCCGGGCAAGAAGGCAGTAAGACTTGCCCACTTGGGCACCAATCCCTACTGTTTCTCTTTTTTTCTTTTCTTTCTTCTTTTTTTTTTTTTTTTAGTTCTTTTTCTTTCTTTTGAAAATTTTGACTCCCCAGAACTTGCAGCCCTGCCTGAGCCTCCTACCTTGGTGGGAGACTCTGGCCTGAGCAAGGCTTGACCAGACAAACTGTAGCCGCCCCCTGGCACTCTGTATTGCCCCTATGCCAGGCCTGCTGTAGCAGTCCTCTAACACAGATGGGTGAAACCACATCGCTATTCCTAAACTTTTTTGTGTAATTTTTACCTTCTGTTATTCCTTCATAATTTTTAAAAAATTACCAAGTAGGCTGCTTTTACCTGGAAATGATTATTTTCTTGAGTTTCGTGGACAGAGACACAGGCCCCTGCTGACAATCAGAGGAGCAGGTCTGTCCATAACTATATTAGCCAAAATGAGGGCACTTGGTGTTCTTGACCATTGTGGGGCCTGGTTTTCTTTTCTTTTCTTTTTTTTTTTAATTTGATTTTGTCGTTGTTTTTTGAGGTAGAGTCTCACTCTAGTCCAGGCTGACCCAGATTTCACTATGGAGTCTCAGGGTGGCCTTGAACTCATGGTGATCATCCTACCTCTGCCTCCCAAGTGCTGGGGTTAAAGGCGTGCACCACCACACCCAGCTGTTTGGTTATTTTTAAGCTACATTATATTCCTAGCCCAAGGATCAGCTGTCTGCAGCTCTGTGGCTTTCTTCTGACTCCGATGCATACACCCTAAAGGGGACTGCCTCTTCTTTCTGGAAATTCAAGGGCTCCTCTTGCATAACTCCACCCTGCTCCTGTTGAGCCTTGCTTTATTCTGGGGCATTTTTCTTTTTTCTGTGGTTTTTTTTTTTTTTCTTCTTCTTTCTTTCGTCTTCTGTTTTTAACCTCTTTTTTTTCCCCCCTCACTTAATTGTCTTGTTTTTTAAATTTTGCTTCTGGTTTGTTTTCTTGGTTGTGGCCATTGTTGTTTTGTTTTTGCTATTGACTTTTTGATACTCTTCTTCCCTCCCTTTCCTACCCTATTTTCCAACAGTCCCTTCCCCAAAGGTCTTTGAGGATTCCACAGAAAGGTGTGTTAGTCCAATGACAGGAAAAGATGAGCGTTCAGAGCAGACAGGGACACAGGGACACACAGGGTTGGGCAGGGAAGCACCTGCGCAGAGTGAGTCTGATCGTGGGGTCAGGGGGAGATGGTCAGGCCAAGGAGATGGGGGAAAACCACCCATAGGGTTTGGAAACATAGAAACTACCAGGCCCTCCCTTAACCCTATATTTGGCCACACAGGATAGGAAGGTATAAGGCAGGGGCTCCTGTCTTTTCCCTCCCTCTCCCCAGCAGTGTATCTGGGAGCATTAAAAAAAAAATCTCTTTAAGCTGGTTGTGAGGCAGAGGTAGGAGGATTGCTGTGAGTCCAAGGCCACCTGAGGCTACATAGTGAATTCCAGGTCAGCCTGAGCTAGAGTGAAACCCTACCTCAAAAAAAAAAAAAAAATTATTTGAGAGAGAGAGAGAGAGACAGAGAATGGGCTCACCAGGGCTTCCAGCCACTGCAAAGGAACTCCAGACACATGTGCCACCTTGTGCATCTGACTTACCTGGGTACTGGAGAATCAAACCTGGGTTTTTAGGCTTCATAGGCAAGCGCCTTATCGGCTGAGCCATCTCTCCAGCCCATGTGGGAGCATTTTTAAGTCTTGGAGTTCCTGGTAGCATGTCTACCGTCTCCAGAGTCCATCCCTTCTTTCTCTTCTTCCCAGGCTCTTGGCTAAGGGGGGTAGGAAGAAAAGAAGAAGAAACAAACAGAACGGAGAGAAGGACAAGGCTAGGAGGGAGGACAGAGTATGGATTCAGGGCTTGAAGTCTTTCTGAGTGGCAGAAGAGCTGTAGGCATCAAAGGAGGCTCACCTCCCACTCCCAGGCCACTAAACTTGCTGTGTGCCTTTGAGTAGAAGATGGGCTCTGAGAGAGCTGGGCAGTCTTGAGCAATATACGCACATTGTAAAGGGAAGGCACACCTAATCACCCACAGGGAGGTGTATATCAAAGGGACACCAGGGAGGTCAAGATGGGAAGAAGGTTCAGAGGGAAGAGGTCTTCCCGTGTTTGAGCATCAGGGAAGCGTTCTTGGAAGAGGGGCCTCCTGGCAGGACTCTGAATGGCAGTAGTAGACTTTAGCCAGGAGCTCCTAGGTTTGGGGGCTGGTGGCACTGTGTGGTGTGGGACATCAAGGTATACCTGAGAAGCCAGAGATCAGGTTGGGCTCAGAGAGAGCAGACTGTGAGTGGAAGACAATAGTGCAGCCCCTTGCCCCAAGCTAGGGCCATGCTTGCTTCTCTTTCTAGCTTTTTCCTTCTAACAGCCCCAGGAAAGCAAGGTGTGCAGAGTAGTGGAGGGGAGGATGGTACATTTACTGTTACTAAACACTTGGTTGATTAACATTCACTGTCCCTCTAACTTCTGCCCCCCACCCCACCCCTCCTTACCTGGTGTGATCTCACACCTTCTGACTTTCATCTTCATTCTCCCTCCAGCAATTTCTGGCAACGAAGACTGGGGTAAGTCTGGTATGGGACAGGCAACAATTACGAGATCCTGGGGACCCCCCCCCCCACTGCCTGTCACAACCAGCTCCATGGGCTTCCCTGGTCTCCCAGTCCACCAGGGCACCAGGACTGATGCGTCTCTTATCCCCACTACCACTAGGGCACCCTTGAGGATCAAATCATTGAGGCCAACCCTGCCATGGAGGCTTTTGGCAATGCCAAGACCCTGAGGAATGACAACTCCTCCCGCTTTGTGAGTGGGCACAGTGAGAGTGGGTGGCAAGGGACGGAGTGGGATCAGTAGCCAGGAGGGCTCAAGTGGTGGGAGGCATCCATGGAGCTGAGGGAAGCCCTTCTGCTGCAGGGCAAGTTCATCCGCATCCACTTTGGCCCCTCTGGGAAGCTGGCCTCGGCGGATATTGACAGCTGTGAGTCTGGGAAGGGGCAGGGCAGGTGGTGGGTGGGGAGGTGGGGGAGAGAGATTGGCCTTCGTCGGGATCCTGTCTGCGCTGGGCATTTCTCTCCATCCCCCAGCCACTGTCCATTTCAGCTCACCTCACCTCTACCACAATGTCACACTGGCCTCCATAGGGTCTTCCCATTCTGCTTGCTCTTCCAGCCTCAGTGTCTGACCCTAAGCTCACTGAGTCCTGTCCCTGCTTCAGAACCTCTAGATATCGTTTCCTGCAGGCCTTTGTCCTTATCTGGCCAGACACACTTCTTGTGACTGGGCCCCCAAGTGCACCTTAGTCTTTTCTCTGGCTTCCAACAGGGCAGGCGTGCCCTCTGCTCTCCTGGCCTTAGCCTCATAGCTATGTATAGTGTCTCCCATCCTTCCAGGATGCTTGATGGGGAGTTCCCTAATGCCTTTTTGGGTTGTCTACCCACTGCAGCCCAGCTGCCAGACACCAGTTGCTTGAGCCACACTCACAGAGGTCTCACACGCAGAGGAGCCCCTGCACTGACTGCCCACCCCCACCTTGGTCTGTACAGCCAGATCCCAGTGGATAAACACACACAAGCGGATACATCAACAGATAAGATATCGTACACAGAGACACAGATGTTCCCACCCTCACTCACGAGGAGACAGGCCACACTGGCCAGAGGTGTAGCCGCCGTCCCACACAGTGACCCAGACACTGATGGAGGCATTTTCAAGCGTATGCTGGCCTGTGGACAGACACAGCGCCTCCACACATCCCCTGTCCCACACTGTCATGTCCTCCTCGCCCCCGTACCCCACTGCGGTGTCTCTTCTGGGGAGATACACAAAATGGCAGGCAAGCACCCCTTTTCTGCAGACCTCCTGGAGAAGTCACGAGTGATCTTCCAGCTGCCTGGTGAGCGGGGTTACCATGTTTACTACCAGATTCTCTCAGGAAAGAAGCCAGAGCTGCAAGGTGAGAGCCAGGGACCAAGGGAGGTGTCAAAACGTAAAGGGGGACTGGAGAGATGACTCAGCAGTTGAGGCACTTGTCTGCAAAGCCTGACGACTTGGCTTTGAATCCCCAGTACCCATGTAAAGCCAGATGCACAGTGGGACATGTATCTAGGGTTTATTTGCAGTAGCAGGAGGCCCCTAGGATGTCCATTCTCTCTATATATATCATAAATAAAATTAATTAAAAACCTAAGGGGAGCAGGGTGTGGTGGCACATGCCATTAATCCCAGCACTCAGGAGACAGAGGTAGGAGGATCACTGTGAATTCGAGGCCACCATGAGACTACATAGTGAATTCCAGGTCAGCCTGGCCTAAAGCAAGACCCTACCTCAAAATAATAAAATAAAATAATAAAATAAAATGGCTACCTGTCCCTTCCTGGTCCCCATCAAACCAGCTCCTGGGATGGCTGTTCTGTCTCTCTGCTAAGGTCTGTGATATTCCTACATTCTTGGGTGCATATAACTGATTATGTCCTCTTACGGATTCCTGCTACTTCTGGCTGTTGCTGAGCCCTCCTCTCCTATGTCAGGGAACAGGCTGTTTGATTTCATTGTCCTGCCAAGCTTGGGTGGCTTCTTACGGAAACCCAAGTCCCTCCTGCCATCCTGAGACTAGAGACTCCCCCTCAACACCTAGGGGCTCCAGTGATGATAGATACCCACTCTCACTCTTCAAGACCCTTGAAGGCAGTCTGCTCCTCCCTGTATCTGAGTACCCAACGCAGGATCTGGGACAGAGAGGTGGCAATGAGCAGTGCATGGTGGCACATGCCCATACTAGTACCCCACAGCTGAGACAGGAAGATCTCCAGTTCAAAGGCAGCTTGGGGGACTGGAGAGATGCCTCGGCTGTTTAAAGTCACTTGCTGACAAGGCCAAAGAACTCAGGTGGCACGCGCATCTGGAGTTCCTTTGCAGTAGCTGGAGGCCCTGGCACTCTCATTCCCTTTCTCTATACCTGCCTCCTTTTCTCTCTCTCTCTCTCTCTCTAAAATATATAGATAAATAATAAATAAATTATACACACACACACACATATACACATATATATTCTTTTTTTTTCTTTTTTTGGTTTTTCGAGGTAGAGTCTCGCTCTAGCCCAGGCTGACCTGGAATTCACTATGGAGTCTCAGGGTGGCCTTGAACTCACAGCAATCCTCCTACCTATGCCTCCCAAGTGCTGGGATTAAAGGCGTGTGCCACCATGCCCGGCCTTAAATACTTTTTAAAAGACAAAAAAGGGCTGGAGACATGGCTTAGCGGTTTAGCGCTTGCCTGTGAAGCCTAAGGACCCTGGTTCAAGGCTCGGTTCCCCAGGACCCACATTAGCCAGATACACAAGGGGCGCACGCATCTGGAGTTTGTGGTTTGCAGTGGCCGGAAGCCCTGACATGTGCATTCTCAATCTCTCTCTCTCTCTCCTCTCTGTCTGTCACTCTCAAATAAATAAATAAAAATAAAAATAAATTTAAAAAAAGACAAAAACGTAAGAAGAAAACCATGGATGTGGGGGATGGGGTCAGAAACTCAGGTTACGGAGAAATCCTGTGGGAAGATCCTGGCCTCTTGCTGACAGGGGCCCCCCGTACGCCCCACGCTGTTATGGGAGAGGGAGAGCAGTCTGTGGTCTCAGCCTGACCTGCCCCTCGCTGCTCCGTGTCCACAGACATGCTACTGCTGTCTATGAACCCTTACGACTACCACTTCTGCAGCCAGGGCGTCACCACTGTGGATAACATGGACGATGGCCAGGAGCTCATTGCCACTGACGTAGGGGGCTGTGGTGGGCAGGGGGGCTGGGTGGGGTGCCGAGAGGGGTTCCCTGTGGTGTGGGGGTGGGTGGGTTGTGGATATGTGGGCTGGATGAAGAGCAGGGAGCATGACCAGTGGAGCAGTGCCTGGCTAGACCCTCAGGGGCCCCCATACGTCTCTGAACTGACGCTTGCCACCCAGCATGCCATGGATATCCTGGGCTTCAGCGTGGACGAGAAGTGTGCCTGCTACAAGATCGTGGGTGCTCTCCTGCACTTTGGCAACATGAAATTCAAGCAGAAGCAGCGGGAGGAGCAGGCTGAGGCCGATGGCACAGAGAGTGAGAACTCCGAATCCACCTGACCTAGCCTCACCTAGATGCTGAGCGCCTTGTCCTGGGCATGATCCTTAACGCTAACTCTTGTCCACAACCTTTGACCTCACTTTCACCCACGCCTGACTCCTTCACTCTAGACCCTGACCCTCCTGAAACTGACAACATGCAGGAAGCCCCCTCCTCCCAGCCTTTCTCCTAACCCCAGGGTGAGGCAGACCCCCCTGCATCCACATTAAAGTTCGCCTTCCTCATCCAAACCCTGTGCCTTGCCAGGTGCTGACAAGGCTGCCTACCTGATGGGGGTCAGCAGCGGGGATCTCCTCAAAGGACTTCTGCACCCCCGGGTGCGTGTAGGGAACGAGTTTGTGACCAAGGGCCAGAGTGTGGAGCAGGTGAGTTCAAGGTCAAGGTTCACTTGGGCTCAGCTGAGTCCAAGTCTCTTCCTCGCCCGGTCCCAAGCTCTGTCTCCCTACATCCTTAGGTGGTATTTGCTGTGGGCGCTCTGGCCAAGGCCACCTACGACCGGCTGTTCAGGTGGCTAGTGTCCCGGATTAACCAAACGCTGGATACAAAGCTGCCCCGACAGTTCTTCATCGGGGTCCTGGACATCGCTGGCTTTGAGATCTTTGAGGTGAGAATGGGGCGATGGGTGGGCGGGGCGGAGAGCGCGCGCACGCGTCGCTTGCTGCTCTATGGGCCTCCCTGTCCCCATATGCAAGGAACCCCGCTGAGCCGGTCCCACCCCCCCCACCCCCGCAGTTCAACAGCTTCGAGCAGCTGTGCATCAACTTCACCAACGAGAAGCTGCAGCAGTTCTTCAACCAGCACATGTTCGTGCTGGAGCAGGAGGAGTACAAGAAGGAGGGCATCGAGTGGGAGTTCATCGACTTCGGCCTGGACCTGCAGCCCTGCATTGACCTCATTGAGAAGGTGAGGCCTTCGGGTGACCGCACCGAGACAGACGCAGGCGTGCACAGGAGCAAGCTGGTGCCCGCTCTGGTGTGGCTGTGATTCAGTGGGCATGGGCGTGAGCGTGACTGTGGCTGGGCACGCGGCTGCGGTGCGGCGGTGTGCGCAGGGCAATGGGCGTGCTGGAGTTTCATGATCGCGCGGTGGAAGGTGGGTGCGCTCCCTGCTCTGTGGGCAGCAGCTCCTCCTGGTGCACATGGCTCTGCTGTTCGCCCGGCCCCATGCAGCCCGCGTCCTCAAATTCATCCTTCACAAGGCTGGCCGAAGGGCTGGCCTTCTGTGCTTCCTGGATTGTGAAATATTGCTTATGTTTTCCCCACTGAACAAAGAATGAAAGAATGAAATTGGAAATAAAATGGGGGGGGGAGTTTTCCTCCAATCCTACCACAGCCTGTACCTTAGCCCTTGAGTTAATTTTCCATAAATCTCTTAATTGACACAGGCTCACTTCTCATCCTATTTTCCTCTGAATATGTTTTTTTTTAATTTAATTTCTTTTTCTTTTTGGTTTTGTTTTTCGAGATAGGGTCTCACTAGCTCAGGCTAACCTGAATTCCAATTCACTATGTAGTCTCAGGGTGGCTTCAAACTCACAGCAATCCTCCTACCTCTGCCTCCTGAGTGCTGGGATTAAAGGCGTGCACCACCATGCCCAGCCTAGGTTGTGGCTCGCTTTAGCCCAGGCTGACTTGGAACTCACTATGTACTCTCAGGCTGGCCTCAAACTCATGGCAATCCTCCTACCTCCACCTCCCAAGTGCTGGGACTAAAGGCATGTGCCACCATGCCTGGCTCTTTTTATTTTTTAAACTTGCCATGCCTTTGTGTGTTAGAGTATGTGTGATTTATGGAGGTCAGGAGGAATGGGGACAGAGGCCCAAGTTTGGGTTGGCACACATCATGTAAGCAAAGAAGATAATTCAGTGCCATGAATTGTGCAGAAGGGGGCTGGAAGCCGTGCCACAAACCTTTCTCTTTTAGAAGCTGAGGCTTCTGGGGATGGGTCTCTGACCCTCCAGGGAGATGGCCGGGGTTAGGGATCTGGAATGGCTACCAGAGGGTAGTCTGGGTAACAGTTCTAGGCCAGCCAGAGTGGACTGGCCCTTCAAGCTTGTTCCCTGTTCCCAGCCTCTGGGCATCCTGTCCATCCTGGAGGAGGAGTGCATGTTCCCCAAGGCCTCAGATGCGAGCTTCCGGGCCAAGCTCTATGACAACCACGCGGGGAAGTCACCTAACTTCCAGCAGCCCCGGCCTGACAAAAAGCGCAAGTACCAGGCCCACTTCGAGGTGGTGCACTACGCAGGCGTGGTAGGTGCCGACTGGAGCCCCAGACTCAACTACTCTCCTCCCTCCCTCCTGGTCCCTACCTTGAGTCAGCCCCTGTCTCTGTAGGTACCTTATAGCATTGTGGGCTGGCTGGAGAAAAATAAGGATCCCCTGAATGAGACAGTGGTCCCCATCTTCCAAAAGTCACAGAACAGACTCTTGGCCACCCTGTATGAGAACTATGCAGGCTCCTGCTCCAGTGAGTACTGGGGGGAAGGCTGTCCGCCATTCCTGCAGGGAGCGGGCCCACAGAGGGACGGTCTCTGGAGTGACCAGGACTCATATCTCTACCAGATGAGCCCCCCAAATCTGGGGTGAAGGAGAAACGTAAGAAAGCGGCATCATTCCAGACGGTGTCCCAGCTGCACAAGGTGAGTCCCAGACTGGGCACACCCTCCCCTCCCTGACGGCCCTCACTCTCTGTTGTCCCCAGTGCCTTCTCTGTTCCCTGCCATGGCCCCTATGCCCTGGGCGGGCAGCTGTTAAGACTTGAAGTGATGTTTAACTCCTCTCCATGTGAACATCACAGCAAGTCTGTGCTGCTGCCCTGCCTCATGCCACCCGGGCAGGACATGCCAGCCAGGGAAGGACTCCTGGGCTCCCGAGGGTGATGGGAGCGGGCGGGTGGGGCTGGAGGAGGGATGCAGGCTTGGGTGGTGGCGAAGGGCAAGGACAAAATGTCACAAGGAGCAAGGTGGGCCCCTCTTCCAAGTCCTCACTGCCCCCCCCCCCACCGCGGCATCCAATTCTGGTTCTCTGCCCCTCCCGTGCCTTCTTCCTGCTCTCCCCCACCCCCAGGAGAACCTCAACAAGCTGATGACCAACCTGCGGGCCACACAGCCCCACTTCGTCCGGTGCATTGTCCCCAATGAGAACAAGACTCCAGGTAGTGTCCTCGGGACTCGTGTGAGGGACCGCGGGAGGGAGGGAGGGAGGGGACAGGCTGGAGACCAGGAAGTAGGTCAGGCAGGACCGCTAACATTCCCCCTTAACTCCTACCATATGCAGGGGTCATGGATTCCTTCTTGGTGCTACACCAACTACGCTGCAATGGGGTCTTGGAAGGGATCCGGATCTGCCGCCAGGGATTCCCCAACAGGCTGCTATATGCGGACTTCAGGCAGCGGTGGGTGGCTCCTGCCCAGCCTTACTACTTAAAAAAAAAAAAAAATTATTTATTTATTTATTTGACAGAGAGAGACAAAGAGAATGGGTGCACCAGGGCCTCCAGCCACTGCAAATGAACTCCAGACGTGTGCACCCCCTTGCGCATCTGGCTAACATGGGCCCTGGGGAATCGAACCTGGGTCCTTTGGCTTTGCAGGCAAATTAACCACTTAAAATTAACTGCCTTAACCACTAAGTCATCCCTCCAGCCTGCCTTACTGCTTTTTGTTTGTATGTTTGTTTGTTTCGAGGTAGGGTCTCACTCTAGCACAGGCTGACCTGGAATTCACTCTGTAGTCTCAGGGTGGCCTCGAACTCACGGTGATCCTTCGTGCCTCCCGAGTGCTGGGATTAAAGGTGTGCGCCACCACAGCCGGTGGCCTGGCCACTTATTCAACTAAGTCCTCAGCCACCTTCTCCTGCTCTAGGTGGAGGCACTAGGGTTACAGGCATGCATGGCCATGGGTGTAGAGGATTGAACTCAGGCCTCGGGCTTGCATAGAAGCACTCTCATCTGCTGAGTCATCTCCCCAGCCTCCCTTGGTCTTTTTTTTAGTGGAATTCTCTCCCAAATATTTCTTAATTCTGTGAGATCTTATAGCATGTCGCCTTTTTTATGTTTTCTGCCTTTACAAATTATAAAACTGAAGGCAGGTGTGGTGGTGCACACCTTTGATCCCAGCACTCAGGAGGCAGAGTTAGGAGGATCACTGTGAATTCGAGGCCACCCTGAGACTACAGAGTGAATTCCAGGTCAGCCTGGACTAGAGTGAGACCCTACCTCAAAAAAAAAAAAAAAAATCAAATAAAAAGTATAAAATTTGGACTGAAGAGATGGCTTAGCTGTGAAGGTGTTTGACTGCAAAGCCAATCGATCCGGGCTCTACTCTCCAGGACCCACATCAGCCAGATGCACAAGGGGGCACATGTGTCTGGAATTCATTTGCAGTGGCTGGAGGCCCTGGCATGCCCATTTCCTTTCTCTCTGCCTCTTTCTCTCTTTTAAATAAATAAAAAATGCATGCATATGTATACATATATATAAAGTATAAAATAGGTCTGGGTGTTCTGGTACAGGCTTTTAATCCCAGCGCTTGGGAGGGAGAGGAAGGAGGATCACTGTGAATTCAAGGCCAGTCTGAGACTACAGAGTGAGTTCTGGGTCAGCCTGGTCTAGAGTGAGACCCTTTCCTTGAAAAAACACATATAAAATTAGTGTCTGGGGAAATAGATCAGTTGGGTGGAGTGCTTGTCTGTTACTGGCAAAGCCCTAGGTTCAATCCCCAGGACTGCAGAAAAAAATTATTGAAGTTAGGAAATTAAAAAAAATATTAAAGTTGTTCAGGTCTGGAGAGATGGCTAAGTGGTTAAGACACTTGGCCTGGGAACGCCTAAGAACTCATGTTCAAATCTCCAGGTCCCACATAAGCGTGACACACAGTGACAACACAAACATGCAATATCACACATGCACACAAGGGGGCGCACACGTCTGGAGTTCATTTGCAGTGGCTGAAGGCCCTGACATGACCATTCTCTCTCAAATAAATTTTTTAAAAAAGTATTTTTTTAAAAAATTTTTATTTATTTATTTGAGAGTGACAGACACAGAGAGAAAGACAGATAGAGGGAGAGAGAGAGAATGGGCGCGCCAGGGCTTCCAGCCTCTGCAAACGAACTCCAGACACGTGCGCCCCCTTGTGCATCTGGCTAATGTGGGACCTGGGGAACCAAGCCTCGAACCGGGGTCCTTAGGCTTCACAGGCAAGCGCTTAACTGCTAAGCCATCTCTCCAGCCCTAAAAAAGTATTTTTTTTAAAGCAATCTCATCTTCTCAATGCCAAAGAGTCATTTTCTTTTTTTTTTTTTAATTTTTATTTATTTATTTATTTGAGAGCAACAGACACAGAGAGAAAGACAGATAGAGGGAGAGAGAGAGAACGGGAGCGCCAGGGCTTCCAGCCTCTGCAAATGAACTCCAGACGCGTGTGCCCCCTTGTGCATCTGGCTAACGTGGGACCTGGGGAACCGAGCCTCGAACCGGGGTCCTTAGGCTTCACAGGCAAGCGCTTAACCGCTAAGCCATCTCTCCAGCCCTAAAAAAGTATTTTTTTAAAAAAAGTAGTCTAAAGCCGGGAGTGGTGGCTCACGCCTTTAATCCCAGCATTTGGGAGGCAGAGGTAGGAGGATCGCCATGAGTTCAAGGCCACCCTGAGACTCCATAGTGAATTCCAGGTCAGCCTGGGCTAGAGTGAAACCTTACCTCGAAAAAAAACCAAAAAAAAAAAAAAAAGTAGTCTATACTTTTTGTAAAAGCCACATCTGCTTACGAAACTTCCTGGAGCATTTAAACCCCGCCCCCTTTTAGGTACAAGTAGCCTAAGCTGGCCTCAAACTCACCATCTTCCCTCCTCCTCCTCCCAAGGGCTAGCATGACAGGCACACGCCACCACATCTGGCCCCTGTATTGAGGTTTGTCAGCAGAATGTGCCTAGTCCTCTAGCATGGCAATGCTTCCCCTGTCTTCTTTTTTTTTAATTCTGATTTTCCAAGGTAGGGTCTCACTCTAGCCCAGGCTGACCTGGAGTTCACTATGTAGTCTCAGGGTGACCTTAAACTCACGGCAATGGCAGCCCTCCTACCTCTGCCTCCCTAGTGCTGGGATTAAAGGTGTGCGCCCCCACGCCTGCCCACTCCCCCCTTCTTGTTCAGTAAGTGCCCCTCCAGAACCTCTGTCCCACTTCTGAGAGGGCAGGAATGATTCCCCTGCTGTCCTGGTGGCCTGCTGTAACTTAGTGGCCTGTGCCCTGTGCCCTCTCTTTACCAGCCGCTCCCTGCTCCCCTAGGTACCGAATACTGAACCCCAGTGCTATCCCAGATGACACCTTTGTGGACAGCAGGAAGGCCACAGAGAAGCTGCTGGGCTCCCTGGATATCGACCACACTCAGTACCAGTTTGGCCACACCAAGGTCTGGTTCTGATTGCACTGGAGTTAGATCTGTCCTGGGTGTGGGTGGTCACACTGGGACAGGGGCTCATTTGGTTGTACCCCCAAACCCCAGGTGTTCTTCAAGGCTGGGCTTCTGGGCATCCTGGAGGAACTCCGTGACCAGCGTCTGGCGAAGGTGTTGACGCTGCTGCAGGCTCGGAGCCGGGGCCGCCTCATGCGCCTCGAGTACCAGCGCATGCTGGGAGGCAGGTAGGTGTCGGGTGAGGATGGGGGTGCACGGGGGGGGGGGCACGGAGTGAGGTGTGGCCATTGTCCCTAGGCTCACAGAATCACTAGACGCCCCAACCCCGCCATGCTGCCAGGTTGTCCCCATGGCTGATTGGGGTGCTAACACCTCAACCTCTCTATTTCTGCACCTCAAAATTTGGTTAGCAGTAGTATCCTCTGCCCTGTTTCTGGGGGTGGAGTGGAGGGGTTGTGCCATCACCATCCAGTGTTTTCCAGGCTATGGGCCATGTGTTTGATTTAGATTTTCTTGGTTAAAGTGTCAGGTGGTCCTCTTAGGTGGATACTGTGAAGACCCCCGCTCAGCAGAGGTAGGCCCGAGACAGAGAGAGTTGTAAATGGCTGTCAGGGCTGGAGAGATGGCTTAGCGGTTAAGGCACTTGCCTGCAAAGCCAAAGGACCTAGGTTCAATTCCCCAGGACCTATATAAGCCAGATGCACAAGGTGGCGCATGAGTCTGGAGTTCACTTACAGCGGCTGAAGGCCCTGGTGCACCCATTCTCTCTCTATCCACTTTTTTCTCTCACTCTCTCAAATAAATAATTTTTTTTTTTTAAAAAAGAATGCTAAATGGCTGTCAGTGCCAGGATGTGAGCAGGGCAGAGCCTGGTAATTTAGCCACCATGGCTGTCTTCAGGCACTTGCAGAGGCCACCTGGATATTTGAAGTTCATGGGATCCTGCTTGGAGGCTGACCTCTGGGACCCTGGGGTTTCTCCCCAGGCTCACCTCTCTCACAGAGGCATTAGCACCGGACCCTGGAGGGCTGCTGGAAAGTATAAGGGAGGGGACATGGACAGGTGCTCAGTGGAACTCTGAGGTTCTCAGAGACCATCAGTTTCACCTTGAAGGGGGCAGCACCGGGCCTGCCTCACAGAGGCCACCACCCCTCTCTAGGGACGCCCTGTTCACCATCCAGTGGAACATCCGGGCCTTCAACGCCGTCAAGAACTGGTCGTGGATGAAGCTCTTCTTCAAGATGAAACCTCTGCTTCGCTCGGCGCAGGCCGAGGAGGAGCTGGCGGCCCTGCGGACGGAGCTGCGTGGGCTGCGCGGGGCGCTGGCTGCCGCGGAGGCCAAGCGTCAGGAGCTGGAGGAGGCGCAAGTCAGTGTCGTCCAGGAGAAGAATGACCTGGCCCTGCAGCTGCAGGCAGTGAGTTGGGCAGGGGTGAGAGGTTACCTGTAGTGACTGGGTATCCCCCAGAACTTGAGAAACCCAGGCTGCTCTGAGTGAACCCCACAACCAGACGTGCAGCCAGGGAGCGCCTGAGAGGGAGATGGGCACTTGGGCCATCCTGGGTCTTTTTTCCCACTCTGGAAGGTCCAGGAGATGAGGCCTGTGGGCAAAGGTGTTTGCCCAGCCTCTGAACCCACAGACATTGATTGTGCATATGTCTGCCCTGAAGCTCTCACCTCTGGTGTCCTATTAAAGCTACAGAGGAACCCCATCTTACACCTCTCCCATTCTTTCTTTATTTTTTTTTGAGGTAGGGTTTCACTCTAGCCCAGGCTGACCTGGAATTCACTATGTAGTTTCAGGGTGGCCTTGAACTCATGGCAATGCCTCCCAACTGCTGGGATTAAAGATGTGTGCCACCACGCCCAGCCATTCTTTTTATTTTAGTGTGTATTTTTAAAATTATTTATTTATTTGAGAGAAAGAGGCAGAGAGAATGGGCACGCCTCCAGGCACTGCAAGTGAACTCCAGACACAGGCACCTCCTTGTGCATCTGGCTTATGTGGGTACTGGGGAATTGAACCTGGGTTCTTTGGCTTTGCAGGCAAATGCCTTAACTGCTAAGCCACCTCTCCAGCTCCCTGTTTTTAAAAAGATATTTTGTTTATTTATTTGAGAGAGAGAGAGAGAGAAAGAGAGGCAAAGGCAGAGAGAAAAAGAGAGAGAGAGAGAGAGAGAATGGGCACGCCAGGGCCTCCTAGCCCTTGCAAACAAACTTCAGACGCATGTGCCACCTTGTACATCTGGCTTTATGTGGGTACTGGGGAACTGAACCTGGGTCCTTTGGCTATGCCTACGACTGCCTTAATTGTTAACCCATCTCTCTAGCCCTGAAACAAACTCTTGCTCCCTCATCTGACTAGGGGCCAGAAACTCAGGAGGCAGGTAACAAGATCAGCAAGAGTCGAGAACTTCCCAAAGATTTTGAGTATCACTTGTTTAGGTCTCCCTCTGTGGTGCCCACAGCCTGATACCTCTTGATGGTACCATTTCTGTCCCCTGTGTACCCTGAACCCTGTGGGGGCCCTTCCAGAGCCAAGGGTAGGTGAGACATTGGATCCAGGGACCAATTTCTCATCTACAAATCGGATTCACAATATTAGCTTCATCCAAATGGCTTTTGCATGGACAAATGGACTTTCGTCTCCAGGTGTCCTTCAGTTGGCCCTTCCTCACCTTGGCCCCTGTCCCTGTGACCCCCTTCCAGGAGCAGGAAAACCTGGCAGATGCTGAGGAGCGCTGCCACTTGCTGATCAAGTCCAAAGTGCAGCTGGAGGCGAAGGTGAAGGAGCTGAGTGAGCGGCTGGAGGATGAGGAGGAGGTGACCGCTGATCTGGCGGCCCGCCGCCGCAAGCTGGAGGACGAATGCACAGAACTCAAGAAGGACATCGATGACTTGGAGTTGACACTGGCCAAGGCTGAGAAAGAGAAACAAGCCACGGAGAACAAGGTGCGGGCAGAACCAGCTCTGGTACCAGGCAGCTGCAGGTGCCCCCCTTGGCTCTGCCGGACCCCTATTAATGTAGCCCCAGGCAGGGCAATCCTCTTGTGGGCCTCAGTTTCCTAACCTGTCCAGTGGGGTTGGCAGCAATTGCTTCATCTGGATGGCTGAGGATTCGTTGTGTCACTAGCCTTTGCTAAGCAGATACTATAGCGTCTTGCAAACACTAAGTGCTTAGCAGATGCTCAAAGCCATCATCTGTTCTGGACGAAGCTCTTCTTCAAGTCGGCCCGGCTCACTTCCTCCCACTGACAGCACTGGATTCTCTGTCTTATAATGGTGCAAGCTCGTGGGGTGGGGGGCAGAGGCCCCTCTTGAGCACCGCATCCTCCATATGCTTCTACCCTTGAGCACTCCCAGTGAGTGTGGTTTCTGGAACCGTGATGACTGACTCCATTATACAGGAGGGGAAAGTAAGGCTGGAGGTTCTCACAGGTGCTAAGGACGAGGCCAGGACTAGGAAAGCGTTCATCGAATGTCGGCTTACACAGTGGCTCACATGCACTTGTTTCTTTCTCTAGGCCAGGCACTGTGTTTGCCTATGAAATATTTCATTTTATTTGTTTGAGGAGGGGGGCAGATAGAGGGAGCATGGGTACACCAGGACCTTCAGCCACTGCAAACAAACTCCAGATGCATGTGCCACCTTGTGCATCTGGCTTATGTGGGTCCTGGGGAATCAAACCTGTATCCTTTGGCTTCACAAACAAGTGTCTTAACTGCTAAGCCATCTCTCCAGCTATTTTTTTTTAAAGGTAGAGTTTCACTCCAGCCCAGACTGACCTGGGATTCACTCACTATGTAGTCTCAGGCCTGGCCTCCAACTCATGGCGATCTTCCTACCTGCCTCCCAAGTGCTGGGATTAAAGGTGTGTGTCACCATCCCTGGCTCAATAATTTTTCTTTTTAATTTTTATTTAATTTGGCTTTCTGAGGTAGGGTCTCACTCTATCTAACTCAGGCTGACCTGGAATTCACTATGTCATCTCAGGGTGGCTTTGAACTCACAGCGATCTTCCTACCTCTATCTCCTGAGTACTGGGATTAAAGGCGTGCACCACCATGCCCAGTTTACTTTTATTTTGACTATGAATTCTTCCACACAGCCTGAGGAGGCGGCTCATCCCTCAGGCAGGAGCCATGGAGGTTCACAATATGGTGACCTGCCACCTGCATCCTGCAGCTTCAAGGGTGGTGGTTCCCGCCTGGTGGGTGGAGCGGAGTGTGGGGAGCACTGTCCCCACTGTGACCCTGACCCTGACACAGGTGAAGAACCTGACAGAAGAGATGGCTACGCTGGACGAATCAGTGGTGCGGCTGACCAAGGAGAAGAAAGCGTTACAGGAGGCCCACCAGCAGGCCCTGGGTGACCTGCAGGCCGAGGAGGACCGCGTGAGCGCACTGGCCAAGGCCAAGATCCGGCTGGAGCAGCAAGTGGAGGATGTGAGCTGGGATCACGGGGCTGGGGTTGGTGGGCGGCCGGCCTGTGCACGCTGAGCAGGTGGTGCTCTGTCCCACAGCTGGAGTGCTCCCTGGAGCAGGAGAAGAAGCTGCGCATTGACGCGGAGCGGGCCAAGCGCAAGCTCGAGGGCGATCTGAAGCTGACGCAGGAGATGGTGACAGACACCACCCAGGACAAGCACCAGCTGGAGGAGAAGCTGAAGAAGTAAGGGTGGGGCTGGCCGGGCAGGTCAGGGGCCTTCCCACCTGACAGAGGAGCCCTGCTTCCGCTCAGGATTCTCTCTGTCCTTGATACTATGGAAGTGGCAGTGAGGAGGACACCAGGACAGAGGCCAACTCCTGCCCTCCCTGGACTGGGGCCGAGGGTAGCAGGGCTCAGAGCAGCAGTTATACAAGACCGAGGTCCTGGGATAGAGAGATGGCTTAGCGGTTAAGGTACTTGCCTGCAAAGCAATAGGACTCAGGTTCGATTCCCCAGATCCCATGTAAGCCAGATGCACAAGGTGGCGCGTGCGTCTGGAGTTCGTTTGCAGTGGCTAGAGACCCTGGTGCGTCCATTCTCTCTCTCGCCCCCTGTATCTAATAAAATAAATGAATATATGGCTAACGTGGGTCCTGGGGAATCGAACCTGAATCCTTTGGCTTTGCAGGTAAGTGCCTTAACCGCTAAACCAAACTTCAGTCCATAAAAGTTTTAAAAAGACTGAGGTCCTTTAAGGCCTCAGGGAAAGGGGGACAAGTGGGAGGCAGACAGGGTCTGCGTTGGCTCACCCCACCATGTGCTCTCAGGAAGGATTCAGAGCTGAGTCAGCTGACCCTGAGGGTGGAAGATGAGCAACTCGTGGGGACCCAGCTGCAGAAAAAGATCAAGGAACTGCAGGTGTGTCTGTTGGGGTGGGGGTGGCAGATAGGGTCAGAGGCCCATGAATCTAACACCAGTGTCCATCTACCCACGCAGGCACGAGCCGAGGAGCTGGAAGAGGAGCTGGAGGCTGAGCGGGCGGCCCGGGCCCGGGTGGAAAAGCAACGGGCAGAGGCGGCCCGGGAGCTCGAGGAGCTGAGTGAGCGCCTGGAGGAGGCCGGCGGGGTATCGGCCGGTCAGCGCGAGGGTTGCCGCAAGCGTGAGGCTGAGCTGGGCCGGCTGCGGCGGGAACTCGAGGAAGCGGCCCTGCGACATGAGGCCACCGTGGCCGCCCTGCGCCGTAAGCAGGTGGACGGTGCAACAGAGCTGAGCGAGCAGGTGGACAGTCTGCAGCGGGTCCGGCAGAAACTGGAGAAGGAGAAGAGCGAGCTGCGCATGGAGGTGGACGATCTAGGCGCCAGCGTGGAAACTCTGACTCGTGGCAAGGTGTCTGCCTCTTTCCTGACCCTGACCCCTGGCTCTGTGCCAGTCCTGCCTCCACCCTCTGCCCTTCAGCCACCCCATTCCAATATGCCACAGCAGCGCTACCCTGTACCTGATCGTGACCCCTGGACCCGTGAACCTGACACCCCAAACCCTAGCTCCCTACGAGTTCTGACCTCAGATTCTTTCTCCTAAGCTCTCTTCCTGGCGCCAGGTTATTTTGTTTTGTATCCAGTTCAGTCCTTTTGCCCAGTACTGTGTGATGCCAGCCCCTGACTCCTGAACCTAACATCCATTCTCGTCCTGAACTGTAGCATCCAACCTTTTGTACCTCTTAAAATATTTTTATGTATTTATTTGAGAGAGAAAGAGGCAGGAAGATAGAAAGAGAGAATGGGTATGCCAGGGCATCCTGCCACTGCAAATGAACTCCAGATGTGCGGGCCACCTTGTGCATCTGGCTTATGTGGGTCTTGGGCTTTGCATGCAGGTGCCTTAATTGCTAAGCCATTTCTCCAGCCCCCTTTGCACCTCTTAACCCTAACCCCTGTTCCCAACTGACTCCAGACTTCGTACCCTAACCTTCACCTCACTCTTGGTCTTGGAATGAGTCCAACTCTCATTTCTGAGCCCCCTTCCCATTCCCCTCTCCCTCCCCTCCGTTAAACTAGGAGCTCAATCATAACCCTAAACCTAGGGCTCTGATCTCTTTGATTCCTGGACCCATATCTAGTTTTCAAGTTCCCATTCCCAGGTACCAGTCTCTGACTGGCAGCCTTGGATCCTGCCCTTGGATGCACAAACTTGTCTTGACTCCTGACTCTGGGTCCTAGGCCAGTGCAGAAAAGCTGTGTCGGACTTATGAGGATCAGCTAAGTGAGGCCAAAATTAAGGTGGAGGAGCTGCAGCGACAGCTGGCTGATGCGAGCTCCCAGCGTGGGCGGCTGCAGACTGAGAATGGTAAAGGCCAGGGTTTGGTTGGGACAGGCTGGGGTAGGACCTAGGTGGTTGTCCTCAACCAACTGTCCAGCCTGTTGGCCCCTTCACCTGCAGGGGAGCTGAGCCGTCTGCTGGAGGAGAAAGAATCTCTCATCAGCCAGCTGAGCCGTGGGAAGACCTCAGCTGCCCAGAGCCTGGAGGAACTGCGGAGACAGCTGGAGGAGGAGAGCAAGGTTGGCTGACACTGCCAGCTGTAGGGGTAGACAGGTGGGCACAGGGACCTCTGGGACTGGACTGATGCCGAGGCCACCGGTGTCCCTGCAGGCCAAGGGTGCACTGGCCCATGCAGTGCAAGCCTTGCGACATGACTGTGACCTCCTGCGGGAACAGCATGAGGAAGAGACGGAGGCTCAGGCTGAGCTACAGCGGCTGCTGTCCAAGGCCAATGCTGAGGTGGCCCAGTGGAGGAGCAAGTATGAGGCCGATGCCATCCAGAGGACAGAGGAGCTGGAGGAGGCCAAGTGAGTGGCTGGCGGCCAGGCCACCGCCATGAGATGTTCAGGCTCATGCCTCTGTGCTCTTTGTGTCTGTAGGGGGCGGGGGTTAGGAAGGGGCAGGGTGCTGGGGTCCTTCTCCCAGCCTCTGGCTACACACGTTACCCCATGTGACCTACGGTCTAGGAAGAAGCTGGCCCTGCGGCTGCAGGAGGCAGAAGAAGGCGTAGAGGCTGCAAATGCCAAGTGCTCATCACTGGAGAAGGCCAAGCTACGGCTACAGACGGAGTCAGAGGATGTGACCCTGGAGCTAGAGCGGGCCACCTCAGCAGCTGCCGCGCTGGACAAGAAGCAGCGGCACCTGGAGCGCGCGCTGGAGGAGCGGCGGAGGCAGGAGGAGGAGATGCAGCGGGAGCTGGAGGCGGCGCAGAGAGAGGCCCGCGGCCTGGGCACGGAGCTCTTCCGACTGCGCCACAGCCACGAGGAGGCGCTCGAAGCCCTGGAGACGCTCAAGCGGGAGAACAAGAACCTGCAGGGTAGGACGTGGGATCCAGAGCGCCTTAGTATCGCGAGTCGGCAGTAGCCATGAGGGTGACCACTCTGTGCCCTGTGCCCTCTTCAGAGGAGATCAGTGAGCTCACAGACCAGATCGGCCTCAATGGGAAGAACATCCAGGAACTGGAGAAAGCCAAGAAGGCATTGGAAGGGGAGAAGGCAGAGCTGCAGGCCGCACTGGAGGAGGCCGAGGTCAGGGCGGGTCACGGGTGGCTGGGTTCTCATGCATAACTCCCTGGTCTCCTTGCTTCCTCCAAACACACCCATGCCCCTACACCTATACTGCCTCTCTGCATCCCCAGGGGGCCCTGGAGCTGGAGGAGACCAAGACTCTGCGGATCCAGCTGGAGCTGTCCCAGGTCAAGGCAGAAGTGGACCGGAAACTGGCAGAAAAGGATGAGGAGTGCACTAACCTGAGGTCTCTGGAAAGCACTGTTGCTGTGTCCATAGTGACACTGGTCTGCCCCTGCCAGGCTTTCTCATGTGAGGGTGACTGTCTCTATTCAAGAGGTGAACCTTCACAAGGCTGAAGGATGCTCAAGGCCACACAGTGAATGAAGTAGAACCAGAGTTCAGTCTGTGTCTGACTCTGGGCCTCACTATTGTCCGTGAACTTGCTCTGATGAACAAAAGGAAGCCATAGGATTTTAAAATACAAAGGACTTTTAAAAGGAATAGACTGAGGCTGGGCGTGGTGGCACATGCCTTTAATCCCAGCACTTGGGAGACAGAGGTAGGAGGATTGCTGTGAGTTCAGGGCCACCCTGAGATTACATAGTGAATTCCAGGTCAGCCTGGGCTAGAGTGAGACCCTACCTCGAAAAAAAAAAAAAAAAAGAAAAAGAAATAGACTGAAGCTGAGCACTGTGGCTCACGCCTTTTAATTCCAGTACTTGGGAGGCAGAGGTAGGAGGATTGCTGTGAGTTTGAGGCCACCCTGAGACTACATAGTGAATTCCAGGTAAGCATGAGCTAGATAGAGTGAAACCTTACCTGAAAAACATTAAAAAAAAAAAAAAAGGCTCCAGAGATAGCTTAGCAGTTAAGATACTTGCCTGTGAAGCCTAAGGACCCAGGTTCAACTCTCTAGAACCCACAGAAGCCAGCTACATAAGGTGGCACATGTGTCTGGAGTTCATTTGCAGTGACTGGTATGCCCGCCTCTCTTTCTCTCTGATAAGTAAATAAAAACACATATATAAGCTGGGTATGGTGGCACACGCCTTTAACCCTAGCACATGGGAGACAGAGGTAAGAGGATTTCCATGAATTTGAGGTCACCCTGAGACTACATAGTGAATTCCAGGTCAGCCTGAGCTAGAATGAGACCAGACCTCAAAAGAAAAGCATTCACTTGTTTTCCAAATAGGTTTTCTATCTCCAGCCACCCTTGGGCACTTATGATGGCACAGACAGCGCTGGCACTACCCCCCCTCCCCCGTGCGCGCTTTCTGTAGTCCAAGCCCACTCTTGATCCCGCCCTCTCGCAGGCGCAATCACCAGCGGGCAGTGGAGTCCCTGCAGGCCTCCCTGGACGCAGAGACCCGGGCCCGCAATGAGGCACTGCGGCTCAAGAAGAAGATGGAGGGTGACCTCAATGACCTGGAGCTGCAACTAGGCCACGCCACCCGCCAGGCCATGGAGGCACAGGCCGCCACGAGGCTGCTGCAGGCCCAACTCAAGGAGGAGCAGGCAGGGCGTGATGAAGAGCAGCGGCTGGCTGCAGAGCTCCGTGAGCAGGGCCAGGCCCTGGAGCGCCGGGCGGCACTGCTCGCGGCTGAGCTGGAAGAGCTGCGGGCTGCCCTGGAGCAGGGAGAGCGCAGCCGGAGGCTGGCGGAACAGGAGCTGTTGGAGGCCACGGAGCGCCTCAACCTACTGCATTCACAGGTGGGGGAACCACACAAGGGTGGCTACAGGGCTGGAGGCGCAGGGTCCTGCTGGCCAGCTGAGGCTCTGCTCCCGCCACAGAACACGGGCCTCCTGAACCAGAAAAAGAAGCTAGAGGTGGACTTGGCCCAGCTGAGTGGGGAGGTGGAGGAAGCTGCCCAGGAGAGGCGGGAGGCTGAGGAGAAGGCCAAAAAGGCCATCACCGATGTGAGTAGGGGGCCCGAGCTGGCAATTGGGGGCCGGGGTGGAATCAGAAGGGATTTCCCTGGGATAGTCCCATCCCAACCAGGCCACCCTAACCCCTACAGGCAGCGATGATGGCTGAGGAGCTGAAAAAGGAGCAAGACACGAGTGCCCATCTGGAACGCATGAAGAAGACACTGGAGCAGACGGTGCGGGAGCTGCAGGCTCGCCTCGAGGAATCCGAGCAGGCCGCGCTCCGGGGTGGGAAGAAGCAGGTGCAGAAGCTGGAGGCCAAGGTACGCGCAGCTCCCCCTGCGGGCGGGCGGGGGGCGGGGTGCGCGCGCGCGCGCGCGGTGGCTTGGGCAGGCTTAGGTGGCAGGCCCGCCCCTGGCTGCCCACAGGTGCGCGAGTTGGAGGCGGAGCTCGACGCAGAGCAGAAGAAGCACGCGGAGGCGCTCAAGAGCGTGCGGAAACACGAGCGCCGGGTCAAGGAGCTTGCGTACCAGGTGGGGTGCTGAGGCCCATCCTGGGGAGCGGCCCCGAGCTGGCCCAGTTCAGGCAAACCCCTCGAGCCCTCTGTGTGCCTAGGCTGAAGAGGACAGGAAGAACCTGGCGCGCATGCAGGACCTGGTGGACAAGCTGCAGAGCAAGGTCAAGAGCTACAAGCGCCAGTTTGAGGAGGCGGTGAGCACCTGGGCTGGGGGTCTCGGTGCCGGGGAGTGGTCAGGATGCCAACGATGAGCCACAGTATGTGTAGCCGGCTGCTCTAAAGGGTGACACACACGTCCTCTCAGATCAGTGGCCCTGCATTAGCAAGGAGAAGTCCCAACAGACTGGGGCCTGCTCCCCACGGTTTCCTCTGGCCAGGCCTGGGGCGGCAGGCTGTCAATCACGTGGGGGCCTGCTGCAGTCTCCTCTTCCCTCTTCCCCTCATGGGTCTGGTTAAGGGGGGAGGCTGTTGGTAAGAAGAGTGGAGGACCAGGAGGAGCCCACTCGCTTCTGGGGACAAGTGACATTTCAGCTAGCAAGGGGAACCAAGGCTCTCCACATGCCCCCAGGAGCAGCAGGCCAGCACCAACCTGGCCAAGTATCGCAAGGCTCAGCATGAGCTGGATGATGCTGAGGAGCGAGCGGACATGGCGGAGACCCAGGCTAACAAGTTGCGGGCCCGGACACGGGATGCCCTGGGCCCCAAGGTGAGGGGCCTCTACCTAGACTATGTGTTGAGATGGGGGGAAGACACAGGAGGTGCAGCTCATTCACCCTCCCTTGCCTCCTAGCACAAGGAGTGACAGTCTAAGCCCAACACCCCAGGCTCTGAAGGGGACGTCCACCTCGATCCTGGTGGCTCTTCGTTCCTGCCTTCTGCCACACCATCCTCCCCAAGCCCCGGAACCTTGAAGAAACACATCTCCAGCAATGGCCTGTAGCCTCATTCCTTGGGGTTTTGGAGAACAAATACAGTCTCATGGACAAAGTGAGGTCCACATCAGTCTTTAAAATAAAGTTCTTTAATAGTCTCCATTTACTTGGTTTATTTGCTGTTAATAAATTGGCAACACAGGAGGGGCCAAGGGTGGGCTCCCAGCCAGGCTCCTGTGTCTGGGCTCAGGCAGGCACAGCCACTCCATGCCCCAAGGGATGGAGAGTAAAGGGTCCCCACTTCTGGGAAGACCCCTGGGATGAACACAGTGGCCAATGAGCAAACAGAACCAGAGGAGCTAAAGGAAGACGAGGGAGGGAGAGATGAACACGCCTGGGGGAGGCAGCACTCTCTGGTACCCCTACCCCTGCCCAGGGCTCAGGATCCTCTCTGCCTTGGCTCTGAGGCCAGAAAGTCTTGGCTCACAGGTGGGGAGGGGGCATATCTCCCTTCCTACCATGGGACCAACGGGCAGAAGCTCAGACAGAGCTAGTTTCCTAAGTTCCCTTCCTCTGGCAGGCCAGGACTCCAGGACTGAGGGAAGGATGGGCATGGTGCCAATGTCCTCACCATAGTGACTAAGGAACTGAGGCTCCCCAGTGACCTGGGCCCAGGTCCCAGGGGACAAGGGTTTCTAGGACACTCCTCCCTCTGAGCCTGTACCTGAAGACCTGGGGTACAAAGAGAGCAGTGGGGAGGCAAGGGAGGGACGGGAATGGGCAGAGTGCGTGGCATGTGTATCCACGCTCACCCATGCTTGTCCTGGCCCAGCAGCTTCCCGAGGCCCGGCTCAAGGTCACTCCTCAGTGAAGTCTCTGTCTATGTCCATGTAGGGCTCCTCAATGTAGCTGACCAGGGCAGAAGGTGACTGGCGATCTGGGTTCAGCAGGATGGACACTGTCTCCTTCCAGTATGAGAAGCTGATGCAGGAGCTCTGGGAAAAGAGGAACAGGCTGGAGGGTGGCCTGGAGGACCCAGGCCAAGCCTGCCATCCTTTAGGGATTGCCTTAGTAAGGATATAAATGGAAGCCTGACCATGGTCCAGGTACCCTGAATACACTTCTGAGGAATACGGGGTCTGCATACCCACTGCCCACCCACCATCCACTTCAGGGCTGGGGCACTCACATTTTCCAGGCAGGTGCTATCTTTGTCCTTGTGCAGGTAATGCTGCTGCCAAAAGCGCAACAGGTTGTGGAAATTGTTGAGCAGGAAGCCGGGATACTTCTTGCTGTGCTCCATCCGCTGCAGCAGCCGCAGGTACAAGGGCAGCCGCTCTTTCCGTCGGGCCAGCATCAGGATCACCAGGCTGGTGTTGAGGCAGCTGACATTCTCCTGCAAGGACGAAGGCAGCTGGACTTGGTGCATGTCAACAGCCTACTGGTGCTGGTGAGCTTGGGCAGCCACTGGGCAGGCAGTGGGGTTTCCTAGGCCCAGACCTGCTCCCTGTGCCCACCCGCTAACATCTACACTGTGATGGCAACACTGGCTCTTACAGCTCTCAGCTCAAGTATGGCTCCTTTTAGAAGCTTCCACGCCTACAGGACTAGGTGCACATGTCATGTTGGGACTTCAATGCTTGACTACACAGGGTACTTCAGAAGCAAAGAGTCTCAACCTACCTTGTTCATCAAACATCTCTGGCCAGTGCCTAAGCTCCCAACATGTTTGTTAAGATAACAGAACAAAAGAACCACCTCTAGCCAGACGTGGTGGCACACGCCTTTAATCCCAGCACTTGGGAGGCAGATGTAGGAGGATCACGGCCACCCTGAGACTACATAGTGAATTCCAGGTCAGCCTGAGCTACAGTGAAGCCCTACCTCAAAAAACAAAACAAACAAACAAAAAACACCACTGAGGGGCACTAGTATAACCCCCATTCCTGAAAAGAGAGTGCAAAACAGAGAGCAGAGAAGGCTGCCAGTTACTCAGTGAGGGAGCTGGTAATCTCAGGTCTGATTCCATACCCACCATAGCCAGTGGGCAGCATAGGGGAGAAGCACCAGTCAGAACACAGCACCAATCTAACTGTTCCCCAACTTGATCTCAGGAGACCTGCTACATTTTCTTAGGTTCTCTGAAAACTGGGGTTACTGGATAAAAGTCCTAAGAAGAGATGGACTTCTAAAGTGAGAAGGGAGAGAGACAGCGGTGCTGACTCCAGAACGAGGGGGCAGTTGCTAATTGACCTCCCCCAACTGCACATTGGCTGGGGCCTCTCACCTGGGTCAGCGTCTGCACGTGGATGATGTTAATGAGGCGGAAAAGGAAGGACATCTGCGTGGGCACCTGGGATATGTAGGCAAGCAGGCGGCACTCGGACAGGACTTCAGCCACTAAGGAGGGACACAGAGGTTGTCAGCAGCAGGCTCACCCACTGGCAGTTGGCCTATCCCTCTAGTTGAATCCTTTCTGGGTTCTGAACTCTGCAGCTTGGGGCCTCTCACTGTCAAAACAACTACAACAAAAACTGTGGCAGCAGGATCAATCTCCTCCAATTATTTGGTCACAAGGCTAAGCCAAGACTGTGTTCTCAAGCCCCTATTTGGTCCTTCAGAAACATGGTTGGGAGTAGCCTTCCTTCAGTCCCCTCCCAGCCTGGCACTAGGCACAGAGTGTTCACTCCCATGCAGATGGACTGACAGTGCTCATTAATAGTGCAAGAAAGCTCAAATCAGGTTCCAGAGCTCTTAATGCGACTGGTTTCCCACAGCTCTCACATATTTCCACAGCCATGGTTAAGGTCACAGTGCAAAGAGCCTTGCTTCCCACACTGCGGGGAGGGCAGGGATAGCTAAGTGCACCAAAGTCCACACGGCCAATCTCCAAAAATAGACCCTTTAGGGTAGAAATAGACACAAATGGCCAAATTGACAAATGACCAGAATACTTTTTGCTATCAGTGACAATGATTGTGACAAGAGACAACTGTTCTTTTTTGGAGGGCTTCACAAATTTGTAACAATTGCTGGATGCCACAGCATGTGTCCACATCTGTGTGGAAGTGGGTACACAAATCTGTGTGTGTGGTCAGACACACGGCCAGGCATAGCTGTCTACACACCACTGCACACAGACACAGAAAGAGGTCCTGCTCATCCCAGAAGAGGAAGATGGCTTTTTGCATTTTGCCAGCAATAATGGCTTTTTTCCCCCTTTACCAAAATGTTGTACACACTCATTAAAAGCATGAATACTAATGGAGCAAAGTCAACACAGCTGAGCAAATCATCTGAGACCACCCCCTTGACACCAGCCACATGGACATGGGCAATTCAATCCATTCTGATTCCTGACCGGAGACCAGTGTCTGGTACCACTGCAATCATACTGCACCCATTCACTTTGGCATCTTGCCCTTCTCACCTTTCATGTCCACCTGGTTTTCAAATCGGTCCAGTGACAGAGTGACACAGCGCACCAGCATGTTGGAGTCCACCAGTGAACTGTTGATCTGCTTCAGAAACACCTGAAACTGAGCAAAGATGGAACGTAACAGAAGCAGGGGCTGCTGGCCAAGCCCGGGATGAGCAGTCATTGTAGGGACACCAGAAATCTCCAACTAGCCCCACCACTCTGCAGACAAGACACTGAGTGACCCGCTGGGCTGCTAAGACCTTGTGACACAGTTTTCATGCCTGTGTTCCAGGCGCAGAGGCTGCTCCAGCTGGTCACTGGATCCCAGCCCTCTCCAACTGCAAACCCACTCAAGGTCCCAGACAACTGACACTGCAGCAAACTCCACGGAGCCCTCCCTGGGCTAGCCTTACCTTTGCGTCAGTGTTGATGTACTTATTGAATCTCTTGAATGCATCAACGTTGAACTTCATTAGCTCCCCCAGGAGGTCGAAGTAGCTCTGAAGCACATCCCTCGACTTGCACTCACTGTCCACAATGCAGTACAGAATGTGCTGGGGTGAGGAGGGCACAGGGTGAGGGGTGTGGAAGGGCTGCTCCTGTTTCCACCCAGGCCTGGCATGGAGCTCAGACCACAAATCTGTTTCAAGAAAACACCCAGGTGGACGGAGCCTACAGCCTTGTGATTCCTCTCTGAGGATGCTGCTAGCTCCAGGCCAGGTGACTGGCCTCAGCAGGAAGGGCGGGGCTGGGTGTGGAACTCTCTCCCAGAGCTCATATGTGAAGCCTCTGGCTGCCCTGTGGTCCCCAAGATGGCCAGAGCTCTTGGGCATCTGGAGCCACTCAAGTAAGTAAAGGACACAGTTTAAAGGCATAGAACACATTTGGACCCCATGGGTTGACTTTGCATTTATGAATAAAATTATTTAAAACTAATACAAAATCAACAAATTCTTATCAAGAACATAAAGCCAATTCAAGTCCTTGAAAAAGTTTTCTATGACAATGACACTATTTTCAAGATTTCCATTTTCATTTTCTTTCTTTTTGAGATAGAATCTGGCCTTGAACTTGCAATGCCCGTGACTCTGTCTCAAGCACTGGGGTTTTCATGCTCATCTCATTTTCTTGAACTTTCATTGATTTGAATCAGTTATTTTCCATATGGATTACAACTCTGGCCATTTTGTTTCTTGCCTTTTGTGAATTTTTTTTCAGAAAATACAAAGATACTACTTTTTGTTAATACCAAAATGCCCTCAGGGTCAAAAGGCCTTGCTGGGTAATTCTTACGTTTCCACACAACCACCTCCAAGTCCCTTAACTACTCCTACAGCACCCATGAGAAGCCCAGCTGGCAACCCAGGGCAAATAGCAGGACAATATGCACTGCCTTCTAAAACAGACAGATCTGGTCTACTGCTGATGAACTGTTAGGGCTCAGGATGGGAAGGAAATGCAAGAGGGTGGGGAGTATGGCCACCCAACACCCTGGTTCCTCTGGGCCATACCTCCAAAAGGCCTCGCTTCAGCAGGAACATCTGGTCTGCATAGGAGGTGGTCCCTCGGAGGAAACTCTCCACAGCCCGGGCTTGCCAAAACCTGCGACCCAAATGTTGACTCTGGCCCAGGCAGCTAATGCTGCCCTCTCCTGGTCCAGGTTTCCTTCCCCCACGAGTTGGAAGATGTTTGCTTTTAAATGTACTCTATTTACAGATCATCTACCACTCTTTGAGACTCATCCTAGGTCTTGGGAACAACACAGTGAGCAAGAGAATCCCTATTCTCATGGAGTTAGGGAACATTCTTTCATATCCTAGGTGCTGTCTTAAGATTTATGTCACACGGAGTGGTGTCTAGGATCGAAGACTGGGCTCCAGCAAGCGCCATGTGAAAATGTTCCAGGCTTTACACTTTCAAAAGGTTGGAAGGGCATGAACTTGGGGGCCTGGGATGTATGTAGGAAGCAGAAGAGTATGTGTAGACAGGCCACCAACCTCATCTGCACTGAGCTGGCCAAAGAGATGGCTGAGGTGGAGTGGCCTGGAGGCTCAGCTGGGCTCCATGTTGAGAGGCCTGGATAAGCCAGGCTAAGGACAGAGACCTAGGTGGGAGACAGCTTTGCATCCCTCCTGCTCACAGCCTTCACTACTTATCCCTGAGGTGGCCAGGAACTTGGAGTGGGCCTTCCTGCCTGCACCCAGCCAGCCAGCCAAGGAAGGCTTTGCCCTGCTGGCTCCATTCCTTCCCATGTTGCACTGAAACAGTGTCTTTCCTTTCCTGCCGGTTTCCTACAACCCTGGGGAAAGGCATGTGTGCGAGGCCTGGATCCTATCGTTCTCCACCTCTCTAGAACCAGCAGACAGGTGTTTGGCGAACGAGCAGTTGCCTCCGAACTTATCCTGTTGGTTACGTGGCAGGAATGCATATGCCTGATGAGTCACACAGGGCCAGTTGGCAGAGAAGCCGCCTCCCTTGACAGGGACCACTCTTAGGAGGGTGCTGGGGCCTAAAGGTAGCATTTCTAACCGCCTGGGAAATAGCTGACTTTTGGGCCCCTCAGAAGTACACTTGTCCCCAGACTCACCTGAAAGATGACTCTGCTGGTTCCTTCTTCATGACCTGCAGCAGTCGTGTTAATAAGCCCCTTTTCCCATCACACACCAAACTCCTGAAACCAAAGGGGTAGAAAAGGGGCAGAGCATGGGTGACAGACCTGACAGGAGCCTTTGAGCTAGGGGACTCTACTGGTCTAGGTGGTGAATAAATACAGTGATGTTTCTAAGTCTGCAGGGGACTTTCTGGTTTCACCTTGGTCCAGAGCCCCTAGAGACTTGGAACAGCCAACACATTCCCACTGCACTTTAGGCCAGTTTTCCCTCCCCAGACTGTTGGTAATAGAAAGAAACAGATCCAGAGCCAGATGAGGCTCAGGACTGCCAGAAGAAAGGTGTTTCCACAAGTGGGTTTCAACCATGCCATGACAGAGTCTGCTAGATGAAGGGAAGTCTGTGCCAACCGGATGAGGCCCAGCATCCTTTCTCCCTGCACCAGGTTCACTTCCAACTGGGCGGCGGACCTCCAGGCCTCAGCCAGGGCAGGCAGCAAAGGCAGGAAGTAAGGAAAGGACTCAGAGCCATCATGACGGATAAATGTCAGGCTGGTGTCTAGCCTCTTGAACTGTTTAAGAAGGTATGCTTCCATCCCCTGAAGACATCAGGGCATGACTGCGTCCATTTCATCTGAATGGAAGGTTCTGGGAAGTTATGGCTGTGGGTGCTGAGTAAGGCCTATGCTACCCTGGCTCCAGGCACACATAACTAGAAGGCAGGACTTGGCTCTTGGCAGGGGTTAAGAGGTTTGCTTCTGTTCATCCTTCTTGGCACAGCTGCCACTAGGCAGGAGATGAGCACATCAGCAAAGGCATCCTGGCGTTCACAAGGGAAGGGCGGGGGACAGCTGACTTTCGGCAGTTGCCTTGCACAGAGCCTGTAAGGGAGGCTGATGCTGGCCCTTCCCTCCAAGGGCTGCTGTGACATTCCGTTAGAAAATGCACAGGATGGAGTGAGTCATAAGTACATTTGAGGAAGGGTAAGTATGCACACCTGTGTGCGGCCACCTGTGAGCCCTGTGCCCCAGCTATCCCCACCAGGATCACCTGTCAGTGTTGAGGACTGCTTCCACCTCAGGGATGTTGGCCTTGAGGGAGATGGCGCTGAGTTCATTGAGCTCCTGGTTGTTGAGCAGCAGGTACTTGTTCCTGAAACGCATGCGTGGAAAGGTAAAGGCCAGGAACTGGGGCTGCTCAACAGCACAGCACCAGGACTGGGAGTCTTCCGCCTTTTTCTGGAGGGGAGGAGAAACTGAGTCCACCAGCCTCTTCACCCCTGCCTGCCACTTTCACCAACAAGACCCTTCCCTTAGCATCTCCAGATCTTGGTGCTTGTTACCACTTGACTTCTCAAAGGCACCTGCACCATGTCCAATCCACTCGCCATCCTACCCCTCAAGCCAGCCCCGCTGCAGCATTCCTAGCAGCCGCGCAGCCGCAGAGTCTGCCTCCCCCATCCAGGCCTGTCACGAGCTGGGTCCTTTGCACAGCGCCGCATTCCGCAACCATTTCGCATAGTGATTGAGTTCTCACACAACTCTCAGTGATTTTCAGAACAGAACTTGGCAACAGGATCCTGTCGCTGTTAAAAATACTTCCCCTAACTGGGTGTGGTGGCCCACGCCTTTAATCCCAGCACTCAGGAGGCAGAGGTAGAAGGACTGCCATGAGTTTGAGGCCAACCTGATACTACAGAGTGAATCCAGGTCAGCCTAGGCTAGAGTGAGACCCTACCTCAAAGAAAAAAATTTTAAAAAGAAGCTTCCCCTATTTCAGAAAACATTCAGGGCTGTGAACATGACCCAGAGGCTCAGGCCACCCCTGCAGCCACACTACCAGTTGAGCGGCTCACCACCCACACCATCATCTGGTCACTGCTTTTCCGCACTACCCCATGTTCCTTCCTGCAAAGGCCTCTCTGCACGTGTGACCTCTCTGGCTAGAATGTTCACCCTCTCATGTTGTTGCTTCATCCCATTTACTAGTTCTGACACTTCAGGCCTCAGCTCACAAACTACTTCTGCTGGAAGAGTCACTGAGTAGCCACTGGCCAGTCAGAACCGTTGCCAAATGTCCTCACAGAACGAGGTCTATTCGTCAACACGCGTTCATTCACTGGTGGATCCTCCGACTTCTGGGACTGGATCTTTCACAACAGCCGGAGCATGGCTGCTCTCACTCATCCCTGCGCCCCCTGAGCCTGACACACGCAAGTGTTGACTGAGAGTCTCATGAGAGCTAGGACTTCACTTCCATCCTGTCCCTCACTCCCAGAAAAGGCAGAAAGCAAATGAGCGAAGCTCTGTAACCCATCAGAGCCTTCAACCATAGAACTCCCCCAAGAGAGAAGTACCCTCCATGGGAACGGAGGTGCAATGTAGAGGTCCTTCAGCCACTTTGTCCTCAAGCACGCTCTGTTAGCTTGTGCAATGTTCTAAAATTTTAAATCAACGACTAAACCTCAGATTGATCCCCAGCATTGCAAGAAAACCAAAACAACAACAAAAACCCACAAATGAATCACAACACCTCCCCGCCTACCAGGCTATCTTAATTTCTAGCTTCTTTGGGAGTATCTGAAGCTATCAGGAGTGGGCCCCGTTCCTTGTATGTCAACGTTTGCTAGAGCAACAACCAGAAGGAAGAGAGGCTAACCAAGTAACAGCTCTTGCTTTGGAGTCAAGGAAGCGCAGCCATGCCTGGCTCCATATCAAGGTAAGCAGGGCAGCTGAGAGAGGGATATGGATGAGGAAGCAAGGCCCAGTAAGAAGAGGGCTGGGGTTCTAATGGTCTGTGGTGACCAGCCTCTTTGGCTTTCTCCTGAGTGGAGGTCAGTGAGAGCACAGGAGAAAGATCTTTGGAAGAGAGCCTGTGACGGTCCTGCAGGGACACACATACTTACTCATGGTGGTCACTGAAGCTCTGGAGAAGCCTCAAAAACTGGATCTTCAAGGTGATGTCCTAAAGTACATGACAAAACCACATTAATCAGAGTTCCTAAGTAAAACCAGGCTGGGGCTCAGGTGAGAGCCGATCTTGCCACTCTGCTTCTTTGAGCACTGGTCCTTGTGCAAGTGAAGATTTTCTTTAGATGGAAAACCATCTTACTTGGAGGCCACCCTGAGACTACATAGTAAATTCCAGCTTAGTCTGGGCTAAAGTGAGATCCTAACTCAAAAAAAACAAAACAAAACAAAACAAAAACAAGAGGCTGGAGAGATGGTTTAGTGGTTAAGGCGCAAGCCTGCAAAGCCTAAGGACCCAGGTTTGATTCTTCAGGTCCCATGTAAGACAGATGCACATGGTGGCACCTGTGTCTGGAGTTTGTTTGCAGTGGCTGCAGGCCCTGGCATACCCATTCTCCCTCCCTCCCTCTCTCTCTCTTTCCCTCTTTCTAATAAATAAATAAAAATGTTTTTTAAAAACAAAAAGACTAAAGAGCTATCATGATCAGATCTTCATAGATGACTAATGGCAATTTAAATTAATGTGGACCCTTTTTGCTAGAAACATTCCAGCATATTATATTAAAAAAGAAACCAAGGGCTGGAGAGATGGCTTAGCGGTTAAGCGCTTGCCTGTGAAGCCTAAGGACCCCGGTTCGAGGCTCGGTTCCCCAGGTCCCACGTTAGCCAGATGCACAAGGGGGCGCACGCGTCTGGAGTTCGTTTGCAGAGGCTGGAAGCCCTGGCGCGCCCATTCTCTCTCTCCCTCTATCTGTCTTTCTCTCTGTGTCTGTCGCTCTCAAAAAAAAAAAAAAAAAAAAAAAAGAAAAGAAAAGAAAAAGAAACCAAAATCTGGACTGGAGAGGTGGTTCAGAAGTTAAGGTGCTTGCCTGTAAAGCCAAACAATACCCAGTATCCACATAGTGGCACATGTATCTGGAGCTTGTTTGGAGAGGCACACCCCTTTTCTCCCTCTGTCTCCGCTTGCAAATAAAGAAAGTAAATATTTTTTAAAAGTAAACTGAGCCAGGTGTGGTGGTGCAAGCCTTTAATCCTAGCACTCAGGAGGCAGAGGTAGAGGATCACTGTGAGTTTGAGGCCACCCTGAAACTACACAGTAAATTCCAGGTCAGCCTGAGCTACAACGAAACCCTGCCTTGGAAAAAAACAAAAACAAACGAACGAACGAACAAAAAAACCCTGAAATTCTTTAAAACATGAGGCTAAGTTCATGAGCCAGAAAGGGAAACCTGTAGGAATCAGAAATGCAGAAAGGTCCAAAGAACCCGGGCGTGGGGGGCTCCAGCAGCTGAGGGAAGTATGGAGGTGCAGGGGTGGGAAGGCCTAGTCACACTAGGGTTGAGGCTCTAATGTCCTGTAGTGACCAGACAGAGCCTTGGGCCTACAAAGAACCAACCTGAGAGCCAAGGAGATGGCAAAGAGAGAGCCTGGCCCTGCCTGCTGTGGCTAGTGAAGGCCTCCCAGGAGAATCACCCTAGCAGAGTGGCAGGGCCAAGACACTAATCATGAAAACCAGCCTAAGCCAGATGTGCTTCTTCAGGTACTGGCAGACAGAAGCCAAAGTGCTCTGTGGAAATGCTTTCAGGGAACAGCCACATAGGTCCCAAGGACTGCAAGTTCTACTGAAGGCGGCTTTCCGCAAACATCACAAATTGTGAGGAACACTCTATCTTGAGGGCCTGAAGACCCAAACACAAACACTGACACCACGTGAGCAACTGCAAGAGATCATAAGAAAGAGACAAACAATTAAAGAGACATCATGAAAGGAAGAAACTGAAGGAAGACACAACATTCACATGATGAGCAAAGACCAAGTGGTTTTTGGTAAGGGGTCTGACACATGGTCTAGAAATACACACTATACTCACTTGAACTTACAAACTCAAACCAACTGAAAAGCAATCTGATAAGGCTAAAGAGACAAGGCGAGGCAGGCCACTGAAGAAAGTCCCAAAATGCAGGTCAGGAGCCCACGGCACTGGCTCTGCTGGCTGAATAGCACTTCAGATCCCAGGACACACTTCCTCCGCTAGTGATGGGCAGGCAGTGTCCTGAGGCCAACAGGGACATGATCCAAGTAAAATGCCTCAGAGGCCCTGACTTATTTAGGCTCTCCCCAAAAACTGAGTGGCACAAAGGCCTGCCTCTCAGTTCAGCCCTCTGTCTAGGGCACTGTGAGAGATATGAGGCAGAGGCAAGTTCCTGGCCACAAAACACCAAAGCTATTCCTAGAAGCAGGCCACAGGTGGTATGTAGCATCAAACTGGTATCAGAAGAGAGAATACCAAATAAGGGGCAAACCAGCTTCTATGTAAAGGAGTGGTGGCCCTGCCTTGATGGAGGTGAAATCCTCACCCCAGAGGTAAAAGAAACTCCTGGACTAGAGAGATGGCTCAGTGGTTAGTGGTGCTTGCTTGCGAAGCCTGATGGCCTGGGTTCATGCCCCAGCACCCACATAAAGCCAGATGGACAAAGTAGCACATGCATATGGAGTTGAATTGGCCCTGGTATACCCACACTCTGTCTGCCTCTGTCTCAAATTTAAAAAAAAAAAAATTTTTTTTTCTTTTTTTTTTTTTTTTTGATAGGGTCTTGCTATACCCCAGGCTGACCTGAACTTTACTATGTAGTCTCAGGGTGGCCTCAAACTCATTGCAATTCTCCTATCTCTGCCTCCCAAGTGCTGGAACTAAAGGCGTGTGCCACTACGCCTGGCAAAATAATAATAATAATAATCATAATAATTTATTTTAAAAAGAGACTCCTGGGAGGCTCCAGTACACATCTTCCCAATTACAGAACCACAAAACATGACAGTTTCTGCTTTACTCTCAAAGAACAAGAGGGCACAGGGCTAGCAATAAGTCTTGAAACAACGATTCCCAGCAAGTAATGTCTCCTATGTCCCAGAGCCCCTTGCTTACCGGGCTACAGTCACAGTTCTGGTTGTGACCATGGAGGACAAGGGCAGATGCTGAATGTTTCCTCCAAATCAACTTGTCAAACAAATTATTGAGTCCTGGGATCAACTTGAATTCAGCAATCATCCTGTGGACCTGCATGGGACAGAAAAGACGATGCACTGGAAGCGCTGTGCGTCTAGAATCCAGCAGAGCCTCTTCTCAGCAGACAGCAGTCTCCAGGACAAAGAAAGCAGCACTGAGGGTGAAACAAAACATCCACGCACCTTCTGCCCCAGACTACACATGAACACATCTTGCATGACTGCTCATAACAGTCCTGCAAGTCACGGGACCTATCTCAAGAGTACTACCCTTGGGCTGCAGAGATGGCTTAGAGGTTAAGCACTTGCCTGTGAAGCCTAAGGACCCCAGTGAAGGCTCGATTCCCTAGGACCCACGTTAGCCAGATGCACAAGGGGACGCATGCATCTGGAGTTTGTTTGCAGTGGCTGGAGGCCCTGGTGCACCCATTCTCTCTCTCTCTGCCTCTTTCTCTGTCTATTGCTCTCAAGTAAATAAATAAAAATGAGCAAAAAAAATAAATTAATTAAAAAAAAGGGTACTGCCCTTATTCTTAACCCCAAGCTCTGGCACCTGAAGCAAGTCTATTAATATTGTGTCCTTGTCATATTGTTATGATAACAAGTCTTAGGTGGGCTGGAGAGATGGCTTAGTGGTTAAGGTGCTTGCCAGAGAAGCCTAAGGAGTCATGTTTGATCTCCCTCCAGATCCCACGTAAACCAGATGTACAAATGTGAGGCAAGTACGAGGTCACACCTGCCTACTAGGTGGCACAAGTGCCTGGAGCTCGATTTCAGTGGCTGAGGTCCTGATGCACCAATTCTCTCTCTCTCTTTCTGTCTTTCTATAATAAAAAATTACTAAAAAAAATTCAAAAAAAGCCAAGTTTTAGGGTTAGAGGAATGGTTCAGTGTTTAAAAGCATTTGCTTGCAAAGCCTGCAGGCCTGGGTTTGATTCCCCAAATGTACAAAGTGGGGCATGCATCTGGAGTTTGTTACAGTGGCAAGAGGTCCTGGCACGCCCATACTCATTCATTCATATATTCTCCCTCTCTCTGCTTGAAGTAGGGTCTCACTCTACCCAGGCTGACCTAGAATTCACTGTGTAGTTAGTTTCAGGGTTGCCTCAAACTCACAGCAATCCCCCTACCTATGCCTTCCAAATGCTGGGATTAAAGGTGTGCACCACCACACCTGGCCAAAACAATTTTCTTTAAAAAAAGCAAGCCTTGGGGGCTGGAAAGATGGCTTAGCGGTTAAGGTGTTTACCTTGAAAAGCCAAAGGATCCCAGTTCGATTCTCCAGGACCCACATAAGCCATATGCACAAGGGGGTGCATGCATCTGGAGTTCATTTGCAGTGGCTAGAGGCCTTGGCATGCCGATTCTCTCTCTCTTCCTCTTTCCCTCTTTGTCTCTCTTAAATAAAAATATTTTTTAAAAAGCAAGTCTTAGGCTGGAGGTATGGCTTAGTGGTTAAGGCATTTGTTTACAAAACCAAAGGACCCAGGATTGATTCCCCAGGACCCACGTAAGCCAGAAGCACAGGTAGCATATGCATCTAGTTTGTTTGCAGTGCCTGGAGGCCCTAGCACACCCCTTTCTCTCTTTCTGCCTGTGTCTCTCTCTGTCAAATAAATAAAATTATTATTATTATTATTTTTTAAATATTTTTTTAAAATTTTTATTTATTTATTTATTTGAGAGCGACAGACACAGAAAGACAGATAGAGGGAGAGAGAGAGAATGGGCACGCCAGGGCTTCCAGCCTCTGCAAATGAACTCCAGACGCGTGCGCCCCCTTGTGCATCTGGCTAACGTGGGACCTGGGGAACCGAGCCTCGAACTGGGGTCCTTAGGCTTCACAGGCAAGCGCTTAACCGCTAAGCCATCTCTCCAGCCCAATAAAATTATTTTTTAAAAAAGCAAGCCTTGACTGATTAAGAGGGTGAGGAGATATGATGGAGTGAAGTTGTGAAGGGGATATGGAGGAGGGAATTACCATGGTTTATTTTCTACAATTACGGAAATCTTCAATAATTAAAAAATGTTAGGGGCTAGAGAGATGGCTTAATGGCTAAGGCACTTGTCTGTGAAGCCTAAAGACCCATATTCAATTCTCCAAATCCCATGTAAGCCAGACGCACAAAGGTAAGGCAAGCGCAAGGCCACACATGCCCACTAGGTGGCGCAAACATCTGGAGTTCAATTTCAGTGGCTGAGGCCCTGGTGTGCCAATTCTGTTTCTCTCTAAAATAAAAATTAAGGGACTTCCAGCCAAGATGGCGACCACCTAGCTGTGCTGCAAATCCCAGGGAAAGAAAGATGTAGATACTAAGGAGAGAGCCACCCCATCATACCTCAAAAGGGCCCTGGCTGAAACTAAGAAAAACTGGCAAAACAGCAAGGGTGCTGTTTTCCTGATGAACCGGATACCAGCACAAGGGGGAAGGAGACCAACACAGAGAAAACTCAACTCCTACCAAATCAGAGAGCCAAAGCCTCAGAGGCCCCCAACACCTCATCATTGAAGCAGACCAAAAATGAACCCAACATGGCTCAGGGAAATTTTGCAGAAGAAGGGGCGGAAAGAATGTCAGAGCCACATGTTGGGTTATGATATGCAGAGGCATTTATCTTACCAATAACTGTGGGCTAACTCCACAATGCACCACCCATATACCTCAACAAGGAGGGGCCAATGGGGAAGGGGTAGGTCACGGATGAGCCTAATAATGGTACCAAACTGACTATATTTGCTGAATACAAAACTAATTAATAAAAAAATTAAAAAAAATAAAAAAATAAAAATTAAGCCAGACATGGTGGTGCAAGCCTTTAATCCCAGCTCTTGGGAGGCAGAGGTAGGAGGATCACCATGAGTTCGAGGCCACCCTGAGACTACATAGTAAATTCCAAGTCAGCCTGGACTAAAGTGAGACCCTATCTCAAAACAACAAAAAAATTTTTAAGGATTAAAAAAACCTTTTTTTTTTCTTTAAAGCAAGCCTCCCCAGCACTTGGGAGGCCAAGGTAGGAGGATCATGGTGAGTTTGGGGCCACCATGAGACTACATAATGAATTCCAGGTCAGCCTGGGCTAGAGCAAGGCACTACCTCAAAAAAAGAAAAAAAAAAAAAAGCAAGCTTCACATTTTATACTAGGATACAATTATAACTAAGCTAGAAAAATCTGTGAATAACTGAAAACAACAATAACAAATGACCCAAGAGTGAAAAAGCCCCCTTGCCCCCACAATTGTCAGAAATTTCTATAACTTTGTTCTGTAGAGGCACACAGCAAGGCCTCAAACCATTTCAAGAGCTGCTCTGGCTGCACGGTAGGACTGCACAGGGTCACCACAGACCCAACACACCAGAGGGCTTACTAGAGAAAGCTTTTTAAAATTATTATTACTATTATTATTATTATTATTATTATTATTATTTTGAGAGAGAGAGAGAGACAGAATGGGCATGCTAGGGCTTTTCAGCTGCTGTGAATGATCTCCAGATGCATGCATCCCTTTGTGCACACGTGACACTGCATGCTTGCATCACTCTGTGTATGGCAACATGGAACCTGGAGGTTTGAGTATGCATTCTTAGGCTTTGCAGGCAAGCACCTTAGCCACTAAGCCATCTCTCAAGTCCAAGAAAGTTTTTTGTTTTTTTTTTTTTCTTTTCTCGAGGTAGGGTTTCACTAGCTCAGGCTGACCTGGAACTCACTATGTAGTCTCAAGGTGGCCTCAAACTCACAGGGATCCTCCTACCTCTGCCTCCCCAGGGCTGAGATTACAGGTGTGTGGCACCAGCTTCCCCAGCCCTTGAAAAACATTTTTTTCTCTTTTAAAATATTTATTCATGTATTTGAGAAATATATATAGAGAGAATGAGATAAGAGAGAATGGGTGCACTAGGGCCTCTAGCAACTGCAAACAAACTCTAGATGCATGCATCACCTTATATATCTGGCTTACATGGGTCCTGGGGAATCTAACTTGGGTCCTTTGGCTTTTAACTGCAAAGTTATTTCTCCAACCCTTAAATTTTTATTTATTTCTTTATTTGAAAGAGAAAAGCGCAAGATGCAGATAGAAAGAGAATGCACAATTTTGTTTTTTGAGACAGGTTCTTACTTTGTTCTTCCTCAGGCTGGCATGAAACTCACTACATAGCCCTGGCTGCCCTCAAACTCAAGGCAATCCTTCTGAGCCTCCTAAATGCTGGGATTGTAGGGGTGAACCACCATGCCTGGCTTAGAAAAGGCTCTAAAATAATTAAAAAAGAGCTTAACCTCATAATGAATACGAATTCAAATCTCAAGTTTTTGCTTTTTCAAATGAAAAAAAGAGACAGTTTTATCTGACACCGGCATCTGTAATAGTTTAGATATGGCCCCAAAAGACTCACATGCTGTGAGCTTAGTTCACAGCATGTGGTGATTATTTTGGAAGGGTCTAGAAACTTTAGGAGGTGGGATATAATCATAAGAACATCACTGAGGGAAGGTCTTTCTTTGAGGGTACAAGTGCCCCTGGCCACTTCCTTTTCCTGTTCTTGGCCATCATAATATGAGCTACTTTGTTCTGCCTTACTCATATAACGGCCGACAACACTGAAACTCTGAGCCAAAATAAATCTTTCCTCCAAACAGCTTTTCTCCAGCTATTTGTTCATAGTGATAAAAAGCCCAATACAGAGATGTGTGGTCATTGCTATCACTAAACTGGATCATACTGTTCTTTGGTCTTCGGAACTGGTTTGTTGAAGAAATCTGGAAGAATGTGGAGAAGTGGGCTACAAGAATCCTGTCAGCGGAGCTTTAAGGAAGATTCTAATGGGAGCACAGAAGATCAGACTACCAAAAAATGTAGGTAAGCAAGGACATAAGGTTTCAGATGGGAACAGGAACTTTGTTGGGAATTGGATGTAGAGGCCATTCATGTTACATTCTAGAAAAATAATTTGTTTACATTTTGTCCATGTCCTGAAACTTTGTGAAAGTCTGCTTAAAGGTGACAGACTAATAGGGGAAAAAATTTCAAGACAGCATCGCATTCAGGATATGGCATATTTATTGCTGGCTGCTTCCAGCCAGTTTTACAGTAAGAATTGGAAGCAAAAAGCAGACAGAACAACTTTCAAAACATCTGGTCTAGCCACAGAAGGATCCAATTGAAATTTGTGGGCAAGATCAGGGTTGTACAAGTTGTTAAAGAGAGGAGGGCTACTAAAAACAAGCCACGGAGCGGGGCTTGGTGGCACAGCACTTGTGAGGCAGAGGTAGGAGGATCGCCATGAGTTCAAGGCCACCCTGAGACTACATAGTGAATTCCAGGCCAGCCTGGGCTAGAGTGAAACCCTACCTCAAAACAAACAAACAAACAAGCAAACAAAATACCAAGCCAAATAAATACTCTGTACAGTGACCACAGAAGTAATGCTTTGAGGACATCTCAGGAACTGGCCTGACTCTATCCATTCCAGGCTCCAGGGTGTGAAATTATAAACTCATCTGAATGACTTCCTTGAGAAGAGACTTTGGGATTCTCTCAGGTTCAGCTTCCCAGGTACTCAAAGACCACTGCAGTATGGCCTGATAGGGACCGAGCCACTATCTGAGTTAGCAGCAGACCTTGGCATTGTTCACGTGATGTTAGTTTTTCTTTTTTTCAAGGTAGGGTCTCACTCTAATCTAGGCTGACCTAGAATTCACTATGTAGTCACAGGGTGGCCTCCAGCTCAACCTCAGCTTACCAAGTGCTGGGATTAAAGGCATCCACCACCAGGCCTGGTTTGTTTTGTTTTTATGAGTCAAGATCTCACTATGTAGTCACAGCTGCACCTAAACTCATGATCCTCTTGTCTCTGTCTCCAATGCTGGGATTATAAATCTGTACCACTCTTCCTGGCTCATGTGATGTTGGTTTTCTAGGCAAACAAAATTTCCAGGCTTCAGAGTCATGAACATTTGATGTTCACTTTAGCCCAGGATGACCTGAGACTTCAATGGACGTCTTGGAGGCCAGACAACGTATAGCAGGGCATATACTATGAGAGGATGATGCAGGAAGCCCAGCTACAATGGAAACTACAGAACATGTAACATCTATCAGCCCAGAAGAGATGCCTTGTGGGCTGCAAATAGCAAAGCCCTAAGGCTGAAGCTTCCCAAACTGTTAGAGCTCCTGTCGTGACACTACATTCCATCATGCTTAGAAGGATTTAATGTTTGTTCTGCTGGGTTTTGGTTTTGCCTTTCTTTGTTACTCCCTCATTCTTCCCTTTTGCAATGGCAATGTTTATTCTGTGCCATTGTATCTTTGAAGTATGTAACTTTCTTTTGATTTTATAGGGACTCACAGCTGAAAGTTTGCTTGAGTATGAGAATAGGCTGTGGACTTTAAGACTTTTGAATAAAAATAGAACAGTTACAACTATTAAGACTACGGTGGGCTTGACGGCTTAGCCATTCAGGTATTTGCCTATGAAGCCAAAGGACCCAGGTTTGATTACCCAGGACCCAGGTAAGCCAAATGCACAAGGTGGCACATCCATCTGGAGTTCATTTGCAGTAGCTGGAGGCCCTGACACACCCATTCTCTCTGCCTCTTTCTCTCAAATAAATAAATTAAATTAAAAGAAGACTATGGGGGCTGGAGAGATGGCTTAGCAGTTAAGCGTTTGCCTGTGAAGCCTAAGGACCCCGGTTCAAGGCTCAATTCCCGGGGACCCATGTTACCCAAGATGCACAAGGGGGCGCATGTGTCTGGAGTTTGTTTGCAGTGGCTGGAGGCCCTGGCGTGCCTATTCTCTCTCTCCCTTGCTATCAAATAAATAAAAAATAAATAAATTAAAAAATAATTAAAAAAAATAATAATAATTAAAATAAATAAATAAATAAAAATTAAAATTTAAAATTAAAACAAAAAGGAAACTATGGGAGCTGGGTGTGGTGGCACACATCTTTAATCCCAGCACTTGGAAGGTGAGGTAGGAGAATCACCATGAGTTCAAGGCCACCCTGAGATAGTGAATTCCAGGTCAGCCTGGGCTAGAGACCCTACCTTGAAAAGCAAAAACAAAACAAAACAAACAAAAAAAGACTATGGGGACTTATGGAAATGAAGTGAATGCATTTTGCATTCAGAGATGGACACAAGCCTTTTGGAGGGTAGGGGTGGAAAGTTACTGATTACACATGAAGTGCACCCCTATAAGGCTTATGTATTAGAGGTGTGGTCCTTAGCTGGTGATGCTACTTTGGAAAGTTCTAGAAACTAAGTAGGACTGACTTGGGGATCTCTTATTACCCTGCCTTTTTCTTTGCTTCCTGGCTACCAGGACATGAAATGCTCTGTTCCATCACAACATTGGAGACTAAAACCTCTGAAACCATGAGCCCAATTGTTCATCTTAAGTTGTTTCTTTCATGCATTTTGCCAGAGCAATGAGAAATGGACCACTTCAGGGATCTTGCTCCCTGCTCCCACTTCAAGGCTCAGAGAACTCCCACCACTGGGAACCCCTGTACATGCCCGGGTTTCACAAATGGGCACAGCTCTAGACTCTGGCCCATTGCCCTGATCCCACATTAGACTGGCACCAGTGCACCTACAGGCCAGTCTTTTTTCACATTACAGAAGTTAGTGCTGCCCGGACATGCTGCCCAGAGCATACACTGCCTGACTCCAAGCTCTAGAATCAGCCAATGAGAAGAGAAGGGCAACAACCCACACACTTTGTTGGGCTAGACTGCCACTTTGATGAGATCAGGCACACACATAGGAGTGCCATGTTAAGAGAAGGCCTAACAGATGCCAGGCTCACCATACGTCAAGCAGCATTTGCTCCCAGCTCTCCTATGCTGATGCTGGCTCTGGGGAGGCACCCACCTGGTTTCGCTGACGGCCCATCAACAGCACACAGAGGACATAGAGCACTTCCAGTTTGTACATGATCTCATGCATAATCTTCATCGACTGTGGCAGCTGGATCCTGGCTGAGGTGTGCGATAGCCCGTTCTCCTCAGGTGCTCCTAGAGGAGGGAACACAGTGGAGGCTGACATAGCCCCAGCAAGATGGGTGAGTCATGATTCCTGAGGAAACGATGTACTTTCTAAACCACTGTGGCAGACTGGAGTAACAGAGCCATTAGGGTGGGCAGAAGCCCCGTCAGGCATATTGAATGCCACTTAGGAACTTGGGAGAAGGACTTTGCAACTCGTCTCTTACGTCCGCTTCAACATAAAGTAAAACTATTCTGATGTAGCCAATTCAGTACCATTTCCCCTTGTACTCCTCCTGCCTCCAGCCAGATACGGCAGGAAGAGCCCAGGCACACAAGTACTAGGCAGATTGTAGGGAACTCTCTTCAGGTCTCCTGCGCCTGAGTGCTTGGTTCCTCACACTGCTCAAAGTGTGAATGGGATCTTTTTGAAGATTTCTCTGTTTGCTTGTTTATTTATTTAGTTAGTTTTTTCTGAGGCAGGGTCTCACTTTAGCCCAGGATGACCCAGAACTCACTATGTAGTCCTAAGCTACCTCGAACTCATGGTGAACCTGCTACCTCTGTCTTCCAAGTGCTGCGAATAAAGGTGTGTGTCACTATGCCTGGCTTCCCTGCATTTTTTTTTCCCATTTTCCTGGGTGGGGGTAAGGGTTGGGGAGAGGAGGTGGAGAGATGAAGCTTTCCCTAACTCCTACCATGAGACCCTTTGGTTTCCTTCTCCCAGAAGGTAGCAGAGGGCGTGGCAGGCAGGGACAGCAGGGCGTACAGTGAGGGCAAACTGCAGGTGATCGTGGGGCCGTGCTTCTAGGGCCCAATGGCACCACTAGATCCTTCCATGGGACCATGCTGGACCTTTCCTGTTTTTTTCTTTGTTTTTTTCAAGGTAGAGTCTCACTCTAGTCCAGAGTGACCTGGAATTCTCAATGTGGTCTCAGGGTGGCCCTGAAGTCACAGCAATCCTCCTACCTCTGCCTCCTAAGTGCCAGGATTAAAGGCATGTACCACCATGCCTGGCTCTTTCTTGTATTTTTAAAGGACCATCTAATTTTTTCTAAAGCTCAACTTTCTAAAAACAACTGGGTTTCACAACTGATAAAGATAGGACCATTATCAACAGATTTTCATCTCACCTCATCCCATCATTACTAAAGGCAGCAGGGAGATAATACACATGTGACACCTGATGCCAGCCAGGCACTGGACTTAAGAGCTTTAGGCAATCCCACTCCTTTACGACCCAGTTACAAAAAACCTCTGTAGGTCTTCCATGCCACAGGCATCTACCCTTAGGACGGCAGGAGAATATAGTCAGGAAGAGAAGCCTCTGGAATTAGGACCTGCAGGCTGTGGCTCTAGGTAAGTTACCTCACGAGGCTGAAGACTGCTTTGCTCTGCTAAATGGCAACTAAAGTGACAATGGGCAAAGACCAAAGAAAAGTTTACCAGAAAAAAAACCCAAGTAAGAGAACTTTATCCATTCATTTATTGTTTTTCCACACACTGGAAAAGAATATTCACAATCAGTCATTCCACACTATGACTTCTTGGCTCCAGGAAGAGTGTAAAAGTCCAGTGACTTAGAGGGCCTCTGGGGAAACAGCACAGGATCTTGCCTCTGCTGCACACGCTGAAGCGCTGGCAGTAGCATTACCTTGCTCAGCGGGGCTCTATGGAGGCCTGTAGGAGGATGGCTGTGACAGAGACACAGTGCGGGCACACAGACCCCTGGTAATACAGCAAGCGACGAGACGGAGACACGGCAGCTTAGGGTTATCTCTAAGTCACTGCCAACCTTTAACAAGCTCTGAGATACATATTCACAAGAAAAAAATCTTCAAAGCAATGGACAGAACTTAGCAACAAGGTCAATCCCAAGGGGGAGGACAGGAAAAACAGCTCCAAAAGACTGTCTTTCCCTGCAGATCTGTTCAGCTTGGCAATACTGATGAAAGTGGTTGCCAGTCTCCCTGTCTGCGCTGCACTCGCTGTTTGGGACACACTGGCTGTTCTGAAAAAGCAGCTCTGAGCTGCAAGTCCCATACTATACAATTACCAGCCATCAGGAAAGGCAACCAGACTCCAAGCCTCAGACAACCACTCACTTCCTTTCTGCCCTTATGGAACACACACAGATGAACTCACGAGACACAGGGTCTTCCGCCACTACTTCTTTTTCTCAGCACAAAGTTCCAAGGTTATTCATGTAATAGCATGTGATATTATTTCACATTTTTGCAGTGGAATAGTATTCTATTGTATGAATATACCACATTCTGTTCATCTATTCATTGGTTGTTGAGTTGCTTCCATATATATATATATTTTTTAATTTTTATTAGCATTTTCCATGATTATAAAAAAAATCCCATGTTAATTCTCTCCCCCCCCACACAACTTTCTCCTTTGAAATATTTTCTAATACTGTATTTATTTGCAAGCAGAGAGGGAGAAAATATGGGTGTACCAGGGCTTCCAGCCACTGCAAATTAATTCCAGATACGTGCACCATTTTGTGCATGTGGCTTTACGCGGGTACTAGGGAATCAAATCCAGGTTGTTAGGCTTTGCAGGTAAGTGCATTAACCACTGAACCATCTCCCCAGCCCTGGTTTCATATTTTGACGATTATAAATATGCTACAATGAACATTCATGATGTTTTCATTTAAACGTATTTTCATTTCTTGACTATATATCCATAAGAAGAATTTCTGGGCCATATGATAACTGATTAATCTTTAAAATGTATTTTTAATTGTGTGTTTATGTGTGAGTGTGCACACATCGAGGCTCTTACAACTGTAAATGATTGCCCATCTAGCTTTATTTATTTATTTATTTATTTTCATTTTTTTGAGGTAGTGTCTTGCAAGTCAGGATGACCTGGACTTCACTATGTAGTCTCAGGGTGACCTCAAACTCAAAGCGATCCTCCTACTTCTGCCTCCCAAGTGCTGTGATTAAAGGTGTGCGCCACCACACCCGGCCCATCTAGCTTTTATCTGGGTGGCTGGAGAATTGAACCCTAGCTGGCAGGCTTTACAGGCAAGCATCCTTAACCCACAGCCCATGTTTAATCTTTTAAAGACCTACCAGGCTAGTTTCCAAAGTAGCTGAAATAGTTCACATGCCTGTTAGCAGTGAATAAAGCTAGGTGCAGGGCGGGAGGAATGCCTTAGCAGTTAAGGCGTTTGTCTGCAAAGCCAAAGGACCCAGGTTTGATTCCCCAGGACCCATGTTAGCTAGATGCACAAGGGGGTGCACACATCTGGAGTTTGTTTGCAGTGTCTGGAGGCCCTGGCATGCCCATTCTCTCTCTCTCCCCCTCCCTCTTTCTCTGTCAAACAAATAAATAGATTAATAAATAAATTAATTAATTAATAAGGCTGGGTGCAATGGCTCCTATCTGTGATCCCAGCTACTGGGGAAGCCGAGGCATGAAACTGCAAGTTGAAGATCATTGTGGACAGCATAGTGAAATTCCCATCAGAAAAAGAAAGAGAAGGGGGAGAAAGGTGTGGTGATTTCAACATAATATGTGCCTCATGTCTGTGAAGCCTTATATTCATCCTCAGCTGGTGGAGCCTTTGGGAAATGAAGCCTTGCTGGGGGTGGTGTGTCACCGGGGGTGGGCTGTGAGGTGTTGTAGCCCGGCCCCACTTGCCTCGCCCAGCTCACTCTCGCCTGCTACCTCCCTGCTCCTGAGAAGATAAGAGGAGGAGTCTGCTCCTGCCACACTTTGAGTACTGAGGAGTTGAACCAGGGCTGACAAGCTTTGCAAATAAGTACCTTCAATCACTGAGCCATCTGTTCAGCAGTCCCTCTTTTAAAAAACAGGGTCTTAAGCTGGGAGGCAAAAGGTAGAGTTAACTACAGAAATGTGTTTATTTAGTTAGTTATTCATACACTATTACCTTTTTTTTTTTTTGAGACAGTTGCATGTAGCCCAATGCTGGGTGACCTCAAGCTCACTATGTAGCTAAGGTTGATCTTGAATGCCTGATTCTTCCTGCCTCTACCGCCCAAGTACTGAGACTATGGGCATTAAGGGAGAGGAGAGACACTTAGGACAAGATATGGGAACAGGCTTGTCAAGAGAGAGTACCTTCTATTTCTTCTTGGGACAGCTGCAACAGATCACGTCTGTCTTGTAAAAATCCACTTTATCTATGTTACTGAATATTTTTTTTCAAGGTAGGGTCTCACTCTAGCCCAGGCTGACCTGAAATTCACTATGCAGTCTCAGGGTGGCCTTGAACTACCAGTGATCCTCTTTTCTATGCCTCCCAAGTGCTGGGATTAAAGGAGTATGCCACCACCCTCAGCTTGTGTTACTGAATTTATTGGCATACACTGTTCATAATATTTCCCCAGTCCCTTTTGCCTTTTTTTTTTTTTTTTTTGCTTTGCTTTTTTGAGGTAGGGTCTCACTCTTGTCCAGGCTGACATGGAATTCACTATGTTGTCTCAGGGTGGCCTCCAACTCTGATCTTCCTGCCTCTACCTCTGCCTCCAGAGTGCTGGGATTAAAGATGTAAACCACCATGCCCAGCCCCTTTTGCCTTTCTAATGTTGGTTGCAATATTCCTCTCATTCTTTTTTTTTTTTTGGTTTTTCGAGGTAGGGTCTCACTCTGGTCCAGGCTGACCTGGAATTAACTATGTAGTCTCAGGGTGGTCTCGAACTCACGGTGATCCTCCTACTTCTGCCTCCCGAGTGCTGGGATTAAAGGCATGCGCCACCACGCCCGGCATCATTCGTGATTCTAGTAAGTTTTCTCTATATTTTGTTCACAGTAACTAAAGCTTGTCAAATTTGCTGAAATTTTCAAATAACTTTAGTTTTGTGGATTGCTCTGTTGCATTTATTTCTAACCTCCCATTACTTCATTTCATTTGCCTGCTTTGAGCTAAGTTTGCTCTTTTCCCAGTGATTCAAGGTGAAAGTTTTGGTCGTTGAACTTGGGTATTTATAGCTATAAATTTCCCTCTAAAAGCACGTCTACCATATCCCATGTGTTTGGTACAGTGTGTCTTCCTCATCATGTGTCTCACATTACTTTCTAATTTCCTCTGTGACTTCCTGTTTTACCCATTGGTTATTAAGAAGTATCCTGTTTAATTTCCATTTTCCACATATTTTTAAATTTCCCAGACTTTTCTTCAAACTATGTATTCAAACTTTATCTTACTGAGACTGGATACTTTGTACAGTTTTAACATTAAAAAAAAAATCTTTAGCCGGGCGTGGTGGCGCACGCCTTTAATCCCAGCACTTGGGAGGCAGAGGTAGGAGGATCACCAGAGAGTTCGAGGCCACCCTGAGACTACATAGTTAATTCCAGGTCAGCCTGTACCAGAGTGAGACCCTACCTCGAAAAAAAAACCAAAAAAAAAAAAAAAATCTTTATTTAAAAAAATCTGGGTTTGCAGAGATGTCTTAGCTGTTAAGTGCTTGGTTGTGAAGCCTAAGGACCCCAGAGTTTGAGGCTCAATTCCTCAGGACCCACGTAAGCCAGATGCACAAGGTGGTGCATGCATCTGGAGTTCATATGCAGTGGCTGAAGGCCCTGGTGCACCCGTTCTCTGTCTCTTGGCCTCGTTCTCTGTCACTCTCAAATAAATAAAAAGAAAACAAAAAATTTTTTAAAATCTGTTTTAGAGATAGTGAGAGAAAGAATTGGCATGCTACGGCCATGTAAGCCATATGCACAAGGTGGCACATGCATCTGGAGCTTGTTTGAAATGGATAGAGACTCTGGCATGCCCATTCTCTCTTTCTTGTTCTCAAATAAAGTTGGGGGATGGAGTGATGGCTTAGTGATTAAAGCACTTGCCTGCAAAGCCAAAGGACCCAGGTTCGATTCCCCAGGATCTATGTAAGCCAGTGTACAAGGTGGTACATACTTCTGGAGTTTGTTTGCAGTGGCTGGAGGCCCTGATGTGCTCATTCTGTCTGTCTCTATCTCTCTCTCTCTCTCTCTCTCAGTCAAATAAAAATAAATAAATTTTTAAAAATCTTAACAGTCCTGGTCTAGGACCACCTTAAGGAAATACTACTGTGAGCAATTCTCAAATTAATTTTCCACAGAGAAAGTCTTACAAGGGGCTCAAGAAAAAGCTCACCATTCAGGGGACCCAAAGTACCTTGATTGTGTTCAGACTCCTCATTGGCTACTCGCATTAGGGCATCTAGCACCAAAGCATTGTCTAACCACGTGTACCATTCCTCCAATTCCTGAAGGAAGCTGGCTGTACCCGTGGATTCTGACACCTTTCGCGTCGCCAGTTTGCAAAGCCGCTCAACAAAGCCAGGGATGCCGAGGAGGGCCGCTGCCAAGGAGAGAATGGGAAGGTATGTTTAAGACACAACAGCAACACAAGCTCGAAAACTATGGACAATTTGCATGATAGAAATGATTCTTTTGTTTAAGTCAAGGCCTCATGTAGCTCAGGATGGTTCTGAACTCATTATGTAGCTGAGGCTGTCCTTGAACTAGTGATCCTCTTATCTCTATCTCTAAAGTGCTGGGATTACAGACATGTGTCATGTGCCCAATCAGAAATGATTCTTTATTATGATAACTGTTTGGTTTTCTTTTTGTTTGTTTGTTTGTTTGTTTTTGAGGTAGGGTCTCACTCTGGTGCAGGCTGACCTGGAATTAACTCTGAAGTCTCAGGGTGGCCTTGAACTCATGGTGATCCTCCTACCTCTGCCTCCCAAGTGCTGGGATTAAAGGCGTGCGCCACCACGCCTGGCTGGTTTTCTTTTTAAGATGAAATGCCATGCCAAGATATAATATGTAATAAATTTAAGACACAAGTTCAGAGCTAGAGAGATGGCCTAGTGGTTAAGGCACTTGCCTACAAAACCTAAGGAGCCATGTTTGACTCCCCAGATTCCACATAAGCCAGATGCACAAGGTGGCGCATGCACACATGGTAGCACATGTGTCTGGAGTTTGATCACAGTGGCTGGCGGTTTGGCATGCCAATTCTCTCTCTTAAAAAAAAAAAAGTTGGGTGTGGTGGCGCATACCTTTAATTCCAGCACTGGGGAGGCAGAGGTAGGAGGATTGCTATGAGTTCGAAGCCACCCTGAGACTACATAGAGAATTCCAGGTCAGTCTGAGCTAAAGTGAGACCCTACCTCCAAAAACCAAAAAAGAAAGAAAGAAAGAAGTTCAATTTTTACAAAGTGCAGGAAATCTGGTCATTGGTAAGAACAGGAGTTGCCAGACGCACTAGGGGGTGCATGTGTCTGGAGTTGGTTTGCAGTGGATGGAGGCTCTAGCACATGCATTCTCTCTCTCCCTCTCTCGCACAAATAAATAAAACACTTTAAAAAATAGATTAAAAAAGGAAAATACTTAGTGGCAGAGGCCAGTAAGTTAAAAAGGAGATATAAAGGGAAGAGAAAGGAAGGGAGGAGGGTACTTAATAGGTTGATATTGTATATATGTAAGTACAATGATTGAGATGGGGAGGTAATATGATGGAGAATGGAATTTCAAAGGGGAAAGTAGGGGGGGTAGGGAGGGAATTACCATGGGATATTTTTTATAATCATGGAAAATGTTAATAAAAAATTTTTTTAAAATTTCCAGAAATAAAAAAAATTAAATAATATATATAGATAAAGTAGATGTGGGAAGCCAGGTGTGGTGGCACACACCTTTAAAATCCCAGCACTTGGGAGGCAGAGGTAGGAGGATCGCCTTGAGTTCGAGGCCACCCTGAGACTCCATAGTGAATTCCCGGTCAGCCTAGGATAGAGCGAGACAGTACCTTGAAAAACAAAAACTCAAACAAAGCAACAGTGTGGGCTCAGTATGGCTGGGTAGGAGTAGCATTAGGGGCAGTGTTAGGAGTGGTGCTGGAGGTCGTGGACCTCGCTAGGGTCACGGCAGCCATTAGGCCACCCTGCCTGAGCCAGTTGCTCTGAAGGGGCTGGGGCCGGCTGACGTCACGACCTCCAGCACAGAGAGTCTGCCTCCTCGAGTCATCCACCGTAGGGCCTGGTATACAAGGAGGTGTCAACACTGACTGCAGACCCACCCAATGGCAATGGAGGACCTCACCCAACTGCAGGTTACCATTAAGGGCCCTGAAGGAACCCCCTATAGTGGAGGTCTCTTCTGCATAAAACTCGTACTGGGCAAGGACTTCCCTGCCTCTTCACCCAAGGGCTACTTCCTGACTAAGATCTTCCACCCGAATGTGGATGCCAATTGTGGTGGCTTGATTCAGGTGTGCCCCATAAACTTAGGTGTTCTGAATGCTAGGTTCTCAGCTGATGGAAATTTGGGAACTAACGCCTCCTGAAGGGAGTGAATTGGTGGGGGGCGGGCTTATAAGTATTATAGCCAGTCTCTCCTTGCCAGTGTTTGGCACACTCTCCCGTTACTGTTGTCTTTTTTATTACTTATGTTCGCCAGGGGGTGATGTCCACCCTCTGCTCATGCCGTCGTTTTCTCCTGCCATGATGGAGCTTCTCTTCAAGTCTACAAGCCAAAGTAAACTCTTTTTTTCCCACAAGCTGGTCTTGGCCAGGTGATTTCTGCCAGCATTGTGAACCTGACTGCAACACCAATGGTGAGATCCATGCCAGTGTGCTCAGTAGGGACTGGACAGCTGAGCTGGGCATCCAACATATGCTGCCGACCACCAAGTACTTGCTGATCTCCCTAACCCAGAGTCAGCGATTAATGAAGAAGCAGGCCATGTGCTCCTGGAGAACTACGAGGAACATGCTGCCCAGTCCCATCTGCTCATGGAGATGCATGGGGGTGCAGGCCCCAGTAGTGGAGAGCTAAGGCTGGTCGGGCCCTGGCCAGTGCTGCAGCCACCTCCACCAAGCCCATGGCCCCGACGCCCTGGAGGAGCTGAGGGTCCCATGGCCAAGAAGCATGCAGGCGACTGCAGTAAGAAGCTGGCAGACAAGATCAAAACAGAGTAAGAAGAGGGCTCTGAGGTGGCTGCAGGGGGCTCTTCTCCCTCCTTCTTCCCCTTCCCCTCTCTCAGTATGTCTGCAAGTTATTTAAATTATGGCTGGGGTGGGTGAAGTTGTTGGGTGGGGGGCAGTAGGACCTGGTTTTGATTTTCTAAAATGATGTGAAAATAAGTAAATAAATAATGAGTTATAGGGACAGGGGAGATGGCTCTGTAGTTAAAGGTGCTTGCTGCTGGCCTGGGTTCAGTTCCTGGGTACCCACGTAAAGCCAGATGCATAAAGTGGCACATGCATCTGGAGTTTGTATGCCATGGCAAAAGGTTCTGGTGTGCCCATTCTCATTCTCTCTCCCTCTCCCTTCTTACAAACAAGTAAATAAAAATAAAAGATAGCAATTATTTCTTAATATTAAGACATGATGATTAATGTTTCATATAACTGTATTAGCACAGCATTTTCAATTTTTTTTTTAATTTTTTTAATTTTTTTTTTTTTTCGAGGTAGGGTCTCGCTGTAGCTCAGGCTGACCTGGAATTCATTGTTATCTCAGGGTGGCCTCGAACTCATGGGTGATTTTTTTAATTATTTATTTGCAAGCAGAGAGAGATAGAAGACAGAGAGAATGGGCGTACCAGGGCCTCTAGCCACTGCAAACAAACTCTGGATATGCATCACCTTGTGTGCGTGTGCAACCTTGCGCACTTATATCACCTTATGTGTCTGGCTTACGTGGGGATCTGGAGAGCCAAACATGAGTCCTTATGCTTGGCAGGCAAGTGTCTTAACATCTAAGCCATCTCTCCAGCCCAATAAAAACATTTTTAAAAATGTATTTTTAGGGGCTGGAGAGATGGCTTAGCAGTTAAGGTGCTAGCCTGCCAAGCCTAAGGACCCAGGTTTGATTCCCCAGCACTCATATAAAGCCAAATGCACAAGGTGGTACCTGTGTCTGGAATTTGTTTGCAGTGGCTAGAGGCCCTGTGTGCCTATTCTCCCCCATCCCCACTGCCAATCTTTTTTTTTTTCTCTCTCACTCTCTGTCAAATAAATAAAATCAAACAGTTCACATACTGACATTGTTCTAGATGAAACAAACATAAAAGTATACATTCAAAAGTTTCTGAAATTATCAACCATTATCAAGCACTTGCTAGCAAGTGGCTACTTTAGATTCCTTGTATATCCTTTTAGTTTCTTTCTGCATAAAAGCAATCATGGTCTTATTTAGTCTTCCTGTGTTATATGAAAGCATCATATCACTCATTTGTATGTACATATGCATTTAGTGACACTAAAGACTGAATCTTGGGCCTCATACAGTCTAGGCAAGTCCACTTTACTCCTGAGCTATATTATATTCCCAGTCCTGTGTTTCCCTTTATAGCATCAATATATCTTATAGATTATGCCAGTGCGGAAACTGTCATTCTGTTCTTAGCTATACAATCTTTCATTATATAAATATATAAATTCCATAATTTAGGTAGCCTCTCATTGATGGTATCTGGGTTCAAGTCTTGTATTATTACAGTATTACAATGAAATCAACAACACCATACCTGTAAGACAAAGGCTCAGAACAAGCTTAGTAGATCCAAAGATACTAATTCTGATCAACATTGGAGTTTTCTAAGGTTCTGGTTCCATTAAAAAATCTGACTTAACACTACAGACAGACAAATTTCACTTAATCCACTTAGACCTGAGCAGCCCTTACACACCAATTCTCAACAAGAGATTGACAGAGCTAGCTGGTTTAAGAAGGCTCTCAGCCACAATCTTAGAACTATAAGAGCTTGGAAGCGTTACCTTGGTTTATCTCAGCTGCAGAAGGCCCCAAGCTCAAGCTCTTCTTCTGCTGAGCATTTTTGGCGAGAAGTGTGTGTTTGTCATCGTTCCCTGTATCCATCTCTGAAATGGTGACAGCCAGAATCCGGCAGAAATTCGCAAGCTGCTGCTGGTCGAAATTGGATACTAAGGAACTCAGATTGGGAACTTCATCTAGCCGAATCATTTCCTACAGGAGACACAAATAAGATAATCCCCAGGTTCAATTCCATCAAGACTGCCTGAGCCCTTCAGCATCTCCCCTGCCCCCCAAAAAATGGGCTCAGCACTGTGACGACTTGGGTTCTAATCCCAGATGTGCAATTCATAGTTGTACAACCTTAGCTAAATTCTGGAGCCTTATCTTTCCTTGCTTGTAGAAATGGGACTAAAGCCTTCACAGCATTGGTTGAGGGCCACACTGACCCTTGGAGTAGTACCTGTTCCCATTGCTTTGCTCTTTTCTTTTTTTTTTCTTTTTTCTTATTTTTTTTTTTTAAAACTTCTCTGTATTCTGTAAGTTTGAAAGTTAAACACACAACCACAGAAGCTTTGCAGTACTGAGCAGTCTTAACAGCAAACACAGATCCTCGCACAGCCATCTCTACTTGACCTCTGGTTAGAGATGCTATGAATGCAGTTAGTCTGTCTTTGCACCATTGCTCTTATTGCACATTTTGCCAAACCTACAATCCCAGGACTCAGGAGGGGGAGGCAGGTCATCCTTGACTATACAGTGAATTTGAGGCCAGCCTGAGCTACGTGAGACCTTGACTTTATTTTACTTATTTATTTGAAACTGTGTGGGTTGGAAAAGCATACCAGGCTTCTTGCCACTGCAGATGAACACCAGACATTGAGCCACTTTTTGTGTCTAGTTTATGTGGGTGGTTTGGGAATTAAACCCTGGCCAACTGGCTTTGCAGGCAAGTGTCTTTAACCATTGAGCCATCTTCTCAGTCTGAAATCCTGTCATTAAAAATAATAATAATAAAAAAAAACTAAAGCCTGGCGTGGTGGTGCATGCCTTTAATCCCAGCACTCAGGTGGCAGAGGTAGGAGGATTGCCATGAGTTCGAGGCCACCCTGAAACTTCATAGTGAATTCCAGGTCAGCCTGGATTGCAGTGAAATCTTACCTCGAAAAACTGGAAAAAAAAAAAAAATAGGGCTGGAAGAATGGCTTTGTGGTTAAGGCACTTGCCTGCAAAGCCAAAGAACCCATGTTCAATTCCCCAGGACCCATGTAAGCCAGATGCACAAGGGGTGTGGCAGCTGGAGGCCCTGGTGCACCATTCTCTCTCTCTCCACCTCTCGGTCTCTCAAATTTAAATAAATTTCTAAAAATCTATAGAAAGAATAATGATTTGAGAGTTAAAACTTGAGTGGTATGCTTTTGCAACTGGCTTCTACTACTCAATTATTTTTATTACTCAACTATGCTTTTACCTAAAGCTAGAGTTCATACTTTATGATAGTCCAGTATATGAAGAGACATGAATCATGGATCAGTCTTTTGCTCCGAAACAATGATGCTATGTTACTTGATACACATTTAGGGAATGGTCCTAAGACAGCAGCTTCCAAAATATTCTAAATGACCAAGAATAAGAAATATAAGCCGGGCATGGTGGTGCACACCTTTAATCCCAGCACTCAAGAGGCAGAGGTAGGAGGATCGCTGTAAGTTCCAGGCCACCCTGAGACTACACAGTGAATTCCACATCAGCCTGGGTTAGAGTGAGACCCTGCTTTGAAAACCAAACCAAACCAAAATAAAAACATATAAATATACCTTGCTGATACAAGTATTCTCATTCTACATTATAGCCAGCATTTGCTCACTCTCCTTCACTATTAAATTCACATTTCCATGTTTATTAATGAAATTAAACATTTCATGTCTATGACTACTGTGAGAAGCTTGCTGACTAGGCTGTCTTCTGCATGCTAGTTTGTAAGTACTTTTGATAAATTCTAAATATCAATCTTTTACTGAACTAACTGTAAATATATTCCCCCAGCTATAGTTTAAATTTCCCTGTAAGGGCTGGAGAGATGGCTTAGCGGTTAAAGTGTTTGTCTGCTAAGCCTAAAAACTGTTCAAATCCTCCAGATCTCACCTACAGATATAACAGTGATGCAAGCATGCAATGCCACACATGCTCACAAGGAGGCGCACATGCATCTAGAGTTTGTTCACGGTGGCTGAAAGGCCCTGGCACGCCCATTCTCTCTGTCTTGCTCTCAAAAACAGTATTTTTCCTCCTTAGTTTGAGTGTCTATCCCTCTTGCAAACTGTATCGTGGTACCTATGGAGTATAGCAGAACCCATCACTAATTTTAGCAACACAAACACACACAGAATAAGATGACAAGAGAGACCAGGTGGGGAAAGTCAGGAAAGAGCAGTCACTGCCTCCCATGGGAGGCTGCCATGCAGGGTGGTAGGGCCGCCGTCAGCCAGCCCCTCGCACACCTGAGGGAGCACACTATTTCAGGGAATGTAACAGAGGCATTTTATGAGAGCACAAAGGGCCTGTCTGGGGCCTGTACCATTTCCACTGAGTTGCTCCAGACAATGGACCACTTGTGCTGCTTCCGCCTTGGTAACAACAAGCAAGTACTGGTAAAATGACCACAATGAATGCCAACTTCTCTGAGCAGCAACCTTACAGAGGCTGCTCAGCAAAGAGTTAGAACTCTGCGGACTACACAGGAGCATGGAGGCTTGGGGCAGAGAAGGCTGAGGAAGCAAACTCCAGGTCCTAATAGACATTACTCCACAACTAGGAGTTAGTCTCCAGCACAGGTACATGGAGGTATTTTTGAGTGGCTACGGTATTTGATGAGAAAAATTTAATGTTTTCATTGTTTAGCTTACCTTTTTGAAAAAGGGTCTCTGTAATACAGACTGGCCTCAAATTTGTCATGAGCTGCCTGCCTTTAACCTCCCAAATGCTGGGATTATATGTGAACCATCACATCCAGCTAGTGTATTATTTTGATATTTTCTTTTAAAAAGCTATAGGTTGGGCTGGGGAAATAGCTTGGTGATTAAGGCATGTGCCTGTGAAGCCTAAGGACCCCAGTTTGATTCCCTAGGACCTATGTAAGTCAGATACACTAAGGGGCACATACATCTGGCATTTGTTTGCAGTGGCTAGTGGCCCTGGTATGCCCATTCTCTCTTTCTGTCTACCTCTTTCCTTCCCTCTCTCAAATAAATTAATATATTTTTAAAAAGCTATAGGTCAAGCAAGGCTTGGTAGTACAATCCTTCAACCCCAGTTATTAGGGCAGCTGAGGCAGGAGGATTACAATTTCAAGGCCTGCTTGGGCTACAGAGCAAGGTTGTGTCCAGCCTGGGCAATTTAGCAAGACCCTGTCTCAAAATAAAATTTTAAAATTTTGTTTATTTTTATTTATTTGAGAGTGACAAAGAGAAAGAGGCAGAGAAGGAGAGAGAGGAGAGTGGGCACGCCAGGGCTTCCAGCCACTGCAAATGAGCTCCAAATGCGTGCGCCCCCTTGAGCATCTGGCTAACGTGGGTCCTGGGGAATCGAGCCTTGAACCAGGCTCCTTAGGCTTCACAGGCAAGCGCTTAACCGCTAAGCCATCTCTCCATCCCTCAAAATAAAATTTTAAAAAGGGGCTGAGAATACAATTTAGTACTGTATTTGCCTACCAAGGCCCTAGGACCATTAAAAAAATAGTAGTTATCAGTGCATACATTTGTGTCTCCTGTATCTGTGCCAATTTACCAATTTTAATCAAAGACTGATAAGAAAATACAGAGGTGGACTTAATAAACAAAGGCTAATAAACATTACCACCACAAGGAATGTATCTGATGTATAATGGTTTCACATTAGTTCAAACATAGCCATCGGGCAGTGGTGACACATGTCTTTAATCCCAGCCATCAAGAGGCTAAGATAGGAGGATCACTGAGTTCAAGGCCAGCCTGGACTACAGCGTGAGTTCCAGGTCAGTCTGGGCTTAAGTGAGACCTTACCTCAAAAACCTAGAAGAGTCACCTAATATTCAACTACCAGAAACAATGGGATCGTACACCTGGCTAAACACTCCCCCATCCTGCAGGTAGCTGATGAAGAAACAAAGGCATTGCGGTTTAACCAGTAACTGTGATCTTTGCCCTAACCATGTCCCCTTAACCCTACAACTCCTTGCCCTGACCACGTCCCCTTCCCCCTACAACCCTGTATAAACCTACATGTAAGTATAAACTCTCGAGGCCGTGACAAACACCTAAAAAAAAAAAAAAAACTAAAAGAGGCCAGGCATGGTGGCAAATGCCTTTAATCCCAGCACTCGGGAAGTGGAGAGGAGGATCGCCGTAAGTTTGAGGCCACCTTGAGACTACATAATGAATTCCAGGTCAGCCAGGACTAGAGCAAGACCCTACCTCGAAAAACCAAAATAATAATAATAATAATAATAAAATAAATAAATAAATAAAAAGAGGACTGGAGAGATGGCTCAGTGGTTTAGGAGCTTGCCTACAAAGCCTATCAGCTTGGGTTTGATTTCCCAGTGTGCACATAAAGCCAGATGCACAGTGGTGTAAGCATCTGGAGTTTGTTTGCAGTAGCTGGGGATCCTAGTGTGCCCATTCTGTCTCTCCCCCTGCCCTGTGCTTGCAAATAAATAAATAAAAAGGAAACCCAGGTGTGATGGTGCATGCCTTAGGAGGAATACCATGAGTTCCAGGCCAACCTAACACTACATAGTGAATTCCCGGTCAGCCCGGGCTAGGGCAAGATCCTACCTCAAAACAGTCAGACAAACAAAACAAAACCTAGCAAACTACTTTATGAGAGGAATCTCCACACAGCATACAACAGCTGAAAGGAACGTGCTCCACAATAGTGAGGAGCAAGTTTATCTCAACAAAGCAATATTAAAAACTACTTTTGCCAGGCATGGTGGCACACGCCTTTAATCCCAGCACTTGGGAGGCAGAGGTAGGAGGATCGCCATGAGACTACATAGTGAATTCCAGGTCAGCCTGGGCTAGAGCAAGAGCCTACCTCAGTAAACCAAAAATAAAAAAATTAAAAAAAAAACGACAAAAAACCTAATTTCACTAAATTAATATGAAATTTTATATTTTACAAGTTGTTTGACTTCAATGTATATAAATTCATAAAGACCCATTAGTATTATGAGTACTACTTAACTTTATACATAACACATCTAAGAAACAAAAAATGGATAAAATTTGACAGTAGGGGCATAGAAGAGCTTAAGAGATCTGTACATCACTCAAGCTTGAGAATCTAATAGCATGTAATCTAATGTGACACACCCTCCAGCCAACTGCTAGAGGACACAACTCAATTTGTGTAGGTGTTCACATATATAAATGTGTGTGTGTGTGTGTATAGGACACTCCAACACTCCAACACTCTCCATTTTATTTGCTCACTTGAACCCAGGGTTCACCAATCTGGCTGGTCTAGCTGGCTGCCTTGCCTTGCCGCAGGAATCCCGTCTCCAGCTCTCTAGCGCTGGAGTTCCAGGCAGACAGCTGCTACACATACCTGGCATTTCCACAGGAGCTGGAGGCTGGGCTCAGGTCATCACATTTCTGTGGCAAGTACTGTATGTACTAAACCATCTCCCTAGCCGAACAACTCACCTTTTTAACACCCAAAATATCTTCAATGAGGGTTGCTGTCTGTAAAAATGTCTTCTTACTTGTCATCAATGTAAACAGGAAAATCACAAAATCATTCTTTTCTGCCAAACGCTTGGTAACTCCTTCCGTCTGTCATAGGAAGAAAGGGGAAAGGGCAGAATATATTGAACACAAAACGAAGTATCAAGAGCAAGGCACTCTTTCAGACATAGGGAAAGCAATCTTATCTTGGAAAACTGGCATGAGCCAACAATTTGGGGTGTCATGTGTTAACTATGGGGAACACAAAAGCCTCCTGGCCTTTGGATTGTACAACAAGGAGCCCACTTTGGATCTAAAAATGAGCAAAAAGCAGGAGGCAGTAACCTCAGATGGCATGTAGAAGACTAAGCCCAAACGTCTCCATTTAGAGAACAAATCAGTATCATTCAGACAAAAACTAGGGGACTGGGAAGATTGGCTCAGCAGTTAGAGGTGTTTGTCGGCAAAGCCTTTCAGCCAGCCACCCACATAAAGATGTATAGGTAGTTGTTTGCAATGACAAGAGACTCTGATATGACGCCCCTCCCCCCACAGTACAAATAAAATTTAAAACTTATTGAGGGCTGGAGAGATGTGTTAGTGGTTAAAGCATTTGCCTACACAGCCAAAAAACCCAGGTTCAATTCCCCAGGACCCACATAAGCCAAAGGCATAAGGTGGTACAAAGGTGTGGCGTTTGTTTTAGTGGCTAGAGGCCCTGGCATGCCCATTGTCTCTTGCTTTCAAATAAACACATAAAACAATAAAATATTTAAAAAATAAATAAAACTTATCGAAAAAATAAAAGTTAGTTGACTTAACAAACCTAGAGCTCAGCCAAGGCTTACAATTAACACATGAGGCTGTGCTTCCCAAGATGGCTAACCAGCCAAGGACTCTGTGTGCCAGTTTCAAAACCGAAATCTTAACTGGGTCTAAAGCATGACTTTTAAACGTCAAGACATTCCATCCAAGCAAACCACTTCCCACTTTTGAACCTTCATTTCATTGACAGAATGATTATCTCAAGTCTGAGAGAATTTGGTGAGATAATGTATATATAAACATTGCACATGCAGTCTCTTATTTATAGATTTATATTTCTAGTTCATCTCTATAGCTGAAATGAACTTTTTAGGTGATCAAAGGGCTTTAAAAGTTTCTTTTGCTAGTCAAATAAATCCCACTCTTCTGACTGATAATCAAAGGTCCTTCGAATCGTGTAAAGTATCTATCTGCCAGGTACAACCTTCCAAAGACTTACCTTTGGTTGGGCCAGGCTAAATGACTTGCTGCTAACACTCAATGCACAAAGGGATTTTTCCTACTTCTAACACTTTGTTCTTCCCTTTGGGAATAACACCCCCCCTCAACTCCTTAATGTCAGCATCCTTTAGGTGCATCCCTGTTTTCCTTTGGGGCGGGGAGTATTTTGATGTAAGGTCTCACTCTAGCCAAGGCTGACCTAGCTTTTACTATGTTGTCTCAGGCGAGCCTCAAACTTACTGCCTTTGCCTCCCAAGTGCTGGGATTAAAGGTGTGTGCCACCATGCCTGGCTGTCAGCATCATTTAAAATATATGAACATTGTAAAATAAATGTCTGTTAATGTGGAACACATAAATCAAGTATGCTTTATCTACATGATGGAATATGCCATTAGAAACAAGACTGTGGCTACTCTTTAAGATTCTGGGAGAATTAGAAAGCTGGCCATGAAATGGTGCTTGTACACATACCAACATGCACAGAAAAAAGTCTAAAATTATTTGTAGCAAATTGCTGGCAACTGTTTAACATGATTATTGGAAACATCCATGATTGTGATTTACACTTTGTTATTTTATCTTTATTTATAGTCAAACATGCTTTTAATAAGTTAATAACAAAGACAGGAATTAGCAAGCTTACAAATTCTTCAAGATGATCCCCTCCCCATGAATGTATCCCTAACTTATTTTCTACATATGCGCCACTATTCCCCTGGATTCTCAAAGCCCTTGGTCTGTATCTATCCAGGATCCTTTACCATACTCTGACCCTCATTCCATTAACTGTGAACTACATGACAGAGGTATTCTATCATATTCATCTTTGCTATCTTGTCTCTATAGCAAGCCTGGGAAAAAAAGAAGGCATAAAGGAAATAAACTAGCTGGTGAACAATCTTAAAAGTTAAGCTCAAGAGTTTGGAAATTAAACTGAAATACTTTTGGGTATGGTAGCACAACTGTAATCCCAGCACTCAAGAGGCTAAGGCAGGAGAATCTAAGTTCTAGACCAGCCTGGGCTATATAATGAGACCCTATCTTAAAAAAAACAACAACAATAGCAGAATAATAAATGCAGTATTACTAGCTGTAAAACAAGGCTGATTTCTAGCTTTACTCAGAGGAGCAATGGTCCATTCATACCTAAGCACACACACGTTTATCACTTCTTTAAGGCTTAAAAATATCTCCCTTGGAATTTCAAAGAGGAAAGCGCGGGGTGGGAGGAAGATACTACCATGGGATATTTTTTATAATCATGGAAAATGTTAATAAAAATTGTGAAAAGATAAAAAATTAAATTAAATCAAATTTTAAAAAATCTCCCTAAGGGTTGAATGTAGCTCAGTGATAAGAGTGCTTGTGTAGGGCTGGAGAGATGGTTTAGCAGTTAAGCGCTTGCCTGTGAAGCCTAAGAACCCCGGTTCGAGGCTCGATTCCCCAGGACCCATGTTAGCTAGATGCACAAGGGGTGCACGCGTCTGGAGTTCATTTGCAGTGCCCGCAGGCCCTGGAGCACCCATTCTCTCTCTCTATATCTGTCTCTCTCTCTCTCTCTGCCTTCTTCTCTCTGTCGCTCTCAAATAAATTAAAAAAAAAAATTTTTTTTTAAAGAGTGCTTGTGTATCATGTGTGAGGTTCCTGAGTTTAACCACATACAACCCTATTATCTCCAGGCCATCAAATAATTCTGTTGCTCTGATCAGCTAACCCTTGAATACCCACATATTCATCTCCTTTCTTCAATTCATCAAAGTTCTATTCCTTCTAGAAACTGGCTAAAATGCATCCTCTTTGGATTATACCAAACAAGGACTAATAGCCTCAAAAGCCTTCCTTTGCAGGGGCTGTAGAGATGGCTTAGCAGTTAAGGCGCTTCCCTGCAAAGCCAAAGGACCCAGGTTCAATTTTCCAGAACCCAAATAAGACAGCTGCACTTGGTGGCCCATGCATTTGGAGTTCATTTGCAGCAGATGGAAGCCCCGGTGCGTCCATTCATTCTCTTGCTCTTTCTCTCAAATAAATAAATAAAAATAATTACCCAGGCATGATGGTGCACACCTTTAATCCCAGCACTTGGGAGGCAGAGGTAGGAGGATCGCCATGAGTTTGAGGCCACCCTGAGACTATATAGTTAATTCCAGGTAAGCTTAGGCCACAGTGAGACCCAACCTTGAAAACCAAAGAAATAATAATAATAATAAATAAAAGCCTTCCTTTTTTCTGTAACAAAAGTTCTTAACAAAGGCCTTCATTTTCTAAAGCATACTACTAAGCATTCTGGGGGGAGGAATTTTTCTCCTAACACCATATACATATTAACTGCCTAGGAGATATAAATTAGCATCCAGAGGTCAAGTTTTACCTGGCCGGTGGGATTTTTTATGAGTTGAAATGTAAGCATCTTTAGGTAGGAGGTACTTGTTCCAGGTTGGTCACAGTTTACCTAAGTCAACACTCCAAAGTGGACAATGTTTTTTGAAGGGATGTATGTACATGTGTTTGCATGTACATGTGTGTGCTCATGAGTGTTGAGGTGAAGTTGACATTGAGTGTCTTCTTGATTGCTCTCCACCTTACTTATTAAGACAGTGTCTCTCACTTAAACTCAGAGCTTGCCAATTTGGCTAGTCTAGCTTGCCAGCTTGCCTTAGGGGTCCTGTCTCTACCTCCTGAGCCCTGGGATTACAGGCAGGCCACCACAACAGCATTTTCATGGGTGCTCAGGTCCTCATGCTAACACAGAAGGCAGTTTACCAACTGAGCCATCTCCCCAACCCCAGTGGGGGCAATTTTAAACACTGCTTGCTGCTGTAGACCTTAATATCTGCTACTCTAAGACCCTCTGGGTTTTCTATCTACCTGGAATTAAGCCAGATCACATTATTCTACACTGTTTTACTAAAATGCCACTGATTAACATTAGGTGTCACATTTTTTAAATGCCCTTGTAGGCAATTTGGCAATAAAGGAGTCATTATGTATACTATCTTTCAAAAAAAAATTACTTATTTATTTGAAAGAGAGCAATAGAAAGAGAATGGGTAAACCACAGCCTCTAGCCAATGCATACTAACTCCAGATGCATGCTCCACCCTTTGCGTCTTGCTTTATGTGGGTACTGGAGAATTGAACCTGGGTCTTTAACCGCTAAGCCATCTTTCTAGCCCTTATACTCTCTTTTAAAAAATATAAAAACAGCCAGACATGGTGGCACATGCCTTTAATCCCAGCACTCGGGAGGCAGAGGTAGGAGGATTGTTGGAAGTTCAAGGCCACCCTGAGACTACATAGTGAATTCCAGGTCAGCCTGGGCTACAGTGAAACCCTACCTCAAAACAAACAAACAATATATATGTATATACACATACATACATACATACATACATACATACATACATATATACATACATGGCTGGAGGGATGGCTTAGCAGTTAAGGCATTTGCCTGCAAAGCCAAAGGACCCAGGTTCGATTCCCCAGGACCCATGTTAGCCAGATGCACAAGGAGGAGCACATGTCTGGAGTTTGTTTGTAGTGGCTGGAAGCCCTGGTGTGCCCATTCTCTCCTCTCTCTCCCCCACTTTCTCTGTCAAATAAATAAGTAAAAATAAAATATTTTTTAAAAAAAGCCGGACGTGGTGTCACATGCCTTTAATCCCAGCACTAGGAAGGCAGAGGTAGGAGGAGTGCTGTGAGTTCAAAGCCACCCTGAGAATACATAGTAAATTCCAGGTCAGCCTGTGCTAGAGTGAGACCGTGCCATGAAAAAACAAAAGAAATAAAAATTATACACACACACATATATACATACATACAGGGATGGAGAGATGGCTTAGCAGTTAAGGTGCTTGTCTGCAAAGCCTAAGAACCCAGGTTAGATTCCCCAGTACTCACGTATACCAGATACACAGGGTAAAACATGCATCTGGAGTTCATTTGCAATAGCTGGAAGCCCTGGCGTGCCCATTCTCTCTCTCTCCCTCCCTCTCTCTCTCTCTCTCTCTCTCTCTCTCTCTCTCTCTCTCTTTCCTCCCCTCTCTCTCCCCCTTCCTCCCTCCCTCTCTCCCTCACCCTCTCTCAGACTCTTTCCCTCTCTCTCTCTCAAATAAATAAAAAATTAAAATAAAATATTTTTAAAAGTTCACACTGGAGCAGGACATGGTGGCATATGCCTTGAATGCCAGCACTCTGGAGGCAGAAGTAGGAGGATCGCCATGAATTCAAGGTCAACCTGAGACTACAGAGTGAATTCCAGGTCAGCCTGGGTTAGAGCAAGACCCTACTTCAAAAAAATTAAAATTTCAGCTGGGATTGGTTGCACACGACTTTAATCCCAACACTTGGGAGGCAGAGATACGAGGATCGCTGTAAGATCGAGGCCACCCTGAAACTACATAGTGAATTCTACGTCAGCCTGGACTAGAGTGATACCCTATCAAAAAGAAAACATTATCTCAGGCTGGAGAGATGGCTTAGTGCTTAAGGGGCTTGCCTGCAAAGCCTAAGGACCCAGGTTCAATTCTCCAGGTCCCATGTAAGCACATGGTGGTGCATGCATCTGGAGTTCATTTGCAGTGACTAAAGGCCCTGGTGTTTCCATTCTCACTCTTGTGCGCTCTCTCTCTCTGTCTCTAATAAATAAATAAAAATAAAAAGCTAGGCATGGTGGTGCATGCCTTTAATCCCGGCACTTGAGGGGCAGAGGTAGGAGGATCGCTGTGAGTTCAAGGCCACCCTGAGACTACATAGTGAGTTCCAGGTCAGCCTGGGCTAGAGTGAGACCCTACCTTGAAAAACAAAAACAAACAAACAAAATTATCTCAATAATTATATTGATTACATGTTGGAATAATAAATTTCTTGCTATGTGTGTTAGTTTGAATAGATGGCCCCCAATAAATTCAGTGTTTTATTAGTTTCTAGTTTGTATCTGCAGCCACCTGGCTGGAGGCAGTGTCACTGGGTGGAGTGGATCTTAGGGTTCAGACCTAAAGTGTGATGATGGGTTTTAGATTTCAATCTAAATATATGCAAAGTGTGTCTAGCTGGGGTTACTGAAATATGCAGTGCGGTGTGGCTTTTGGCTTTTAGGCTTGCACTTCTCTCTCTCTGCTTGGACCTATGAAAGCAGACAGCTTCTTCTGCCATTATGGAACCGCCCCTGGATCTGTAAGCTTCAATAAATCCCTTCCTCCATAGCTGTGCCTGGTCTGGAAGTTCATCTCAGTGAATCTGAAGCTGTCTACCCTAACACTATATTACACATATTGTTATCAAAATAACTTCATCTATTTCTTCCCATTTTTTTTTCATACATTTTTGTTGTTTTGCAAGGCAGGGTCTCACTCTAGACCAGGCTACCTGGAACTCATATAGCCCCAGGCTAGCCTCAAATCTGGGGTAATCCTCCTACCTCAGCCTACCTCAGTGCTGGAATTAAAGGTATGCACAAGCTGGGCATGGTGGTGCATACTCGGGAGGGAGAGGTAAAAGGATTACTGTAAATCTGAGGCAAGCCTAGGACTAGAGAATAAGTTTGAGGTCAGCCTGGACTAGAGTGAGATACTACCTTGAAAAAAACAAAATACAAAATGAAGTGTCCCACCATGCCCAGCTCATTTTTATTTTTCTTTCTTATTTTTATTTATTTTTTTTTTTTGCCAAGGTAGGGCCTCCTTTTAGCCCAGGCTGACCTGGAATTCACTAAGCAGTCTCAGGATGGCCTCAAACTCGCAGTGATCCTCCTACTTCTGCCTCCCAAGTGCAGGGATTAAAGGCGTGTGCCACCACGCCCAGCTATTTTTTTAAAATATTTATTTGCAAGCAGAGAGAGAGACAGACAGAAAGAATATGAGAGAGAGAGAAGGTGCACCAGAGCTTCTAGCCACTGCAAACAAACTCCAGATGCATGTATCACTTTGTGAATCACCTTTACGTGAGTACAGGGGAATCAAACCTGGACCATCAGGCTTTGCAAGCAAGTGCCTTTAACTGCTGAGCCATCTCTCCAGCCCCAGTGTGGGATCTTGATCGATTTTATAAACTTCCGCAAGATAACAGAAATCCTTTTTATTTTTTAGAATGAGACAAGAAAGTTAAGAACTTCTGTCCCCATGTCAGTGTCAGTGTCGCCTCTATAGCAGAGCTCCTCTCATTCTGCCCTGTGTTGTGTCTCCCTAGATTTACCATACCATAAACTCCTAAAAGACATTGTTGTGTCTTTCAAACTAACATGTAGGGCTGGAGAGATGGCGCAGTGGTTAAGATATCTGTCTACAGAGCCAAAGGACCCAGGGCCAATTCCCTAGGAACCATGTAAGCCACATGAACAAAGTGTTGCATGTGTCTAGAGTTCATTTGCAAAGGCTAGAGGCCCTGGCATGCCCATTTTTTCTCTATCTGCCTCTTTCTCACTCTCAAATAAATAAGTAAATAAATAAAAACTAGCCGGGTGTGGTGGCATATGCCTTTAATCCCAGCACTCAGGAGGCAGAGGTAGGAGGATTGCTGTGAGTTTGAAGCTACCCTGTAAATACAGAGTGAATTCTAGGTCAGCATGGGCTAGAGTGAGACCCTACCTCAAAAAAACAAAACCAAAACAAACAAACAACAACAAAAAAAAACTAACATTTGGGGCTGGAATGATGGTTAGTGGCTAAAGGTGCTTTCTTGCAAAGCCTGATGGCCCAGGTCCAATTCCCCAATGCCCTCATAAAGCCAGATGCACAAAGTGGGATATACATCTAGAGTTTGTTTACAACGGCAGGAATCCCTGGTGCAACCACACACTCTCTTTCTCTCTTGAATAAATAAAAATATTTTTTAAGCTGGAAAGATGGCTTAGCAGTTAAAGTGCTTGCCACCAAAGCCAAAGGACCCAGGTTCAATTCCCCAGTACTCAAGTAAAGCCAGATGCACAAGGTGACACATGTATCTGGAGTTTGTTTGCAGTAGCTAGAGGTCCTGGTGTACCCATTCTCTCTCTATCTGCCCCCTTCAAATAATTTAAAATATATATGTATGTATGTTTAAAAAAACTATCATTTACAGGCTGAAGGGATGGCTTAGCAGTTAATGCATTTGCCTGCAAAGCCAAAGGACCCAGGTTCGATTCCCCAGGACCCACATTAGCTAGATGCACAAGGGAGCACATGCATCTGGAGTTCATTTGCAATGGCTGGAAGCTCTGGTGCACCCACTCTCTCACTTTCTCTCTTTCTCTGTCAAATAAATAAATAAAAATATTTTTTAAAAAAAGCTTGGCGTGGTGTCACACACCTTTAATCCCAGTCCTTGGGAGGCAGAGGTAGGAGGATTGCTGTGAGTTCGAGGCCACCCTAAGACTACATAGTGAATTCTAGGTCAGCCTGGGGCTAGAGTGAAACCCTACCTTGAAAAAACAAAAAACAAAACACTGATCATTTAGTTCTCACAACAATTCTACGATGTTAATGATTATAAACTGTGCTCTGTGGACAAGGCTCAGGGAAGATATACTTAAAGGAGGAGCCAGAACACAAGCCAATGTCTAGCACTAAGTGTTCTACTCTTTTCTTTCTTTTAGTCACCATTCTTGTTGACTTAGCAGTCAACCTAATAGAATGTCCTATTTAATACATAGGGAGGGCTTCTGGTTTTCATTTTGTTTTCTAAGAAGGAAAATGAAGGAACAGGCAGAAGGACCTAAAGGTTATCTTTTCTAAGAGAATACTTTTTAGTTTCTGTAATGAAACTCACAGAGGTTATCTTAAAGCACACGGGCACCACCCGTCGTGTCACCTTTGACAAGTAACCGCTCAGTCGCTGCTTGGAAACCTTCAGGGCTAAAGGGATTCAGTACCTGCTGCAGCAGCCTTGGCCCTGCACAATTATTACAAAGTTCCGCCTCCCAGTTTATCTGCTCGTCTCAGTTCTCAGACACACTTAAAGTACGTTCAGTGTTCTCCAATGTCTGAAAACAGGTCTCAAGTCTGCCACTTCAGTGGGTGATACACGGCAGGGTTACTTACACAGACACAGGTGTTATACAGGATGCTCAAGCAGTCCTTCGACATTTCATCACTTACTGAAAAGGAAGGCAGAATATTACTTTTCTCATAAAAGAGGTAGTGTAAGAACATCACATTATTTGGAACCTAAGAACTGTTACAAGCTGGGCATGGTGGGGCATGCCTACAATTGCAACACTTGGGAAGCTGAGGCAGGAGGATTGTTTTAGGCCTGCAGGGCTTCTACAGCAAATCTGTCTCAAAAGCCGATTCCCTTTAGGATGGTTACTTTTCTATTTGTGAGCCTCTTCGAGCCCTTAGCTACTAGCTTCATCGTGGTCAGCAGCACCTACAAGAGCTTGTACACCCATTTTGGTTTGAAATGGCAGGCATTTCTTGTCATACCCCAGAAACCATATAATTTCAATCTGCTGTGGTACTATTATTTAACAAAGCCATTTTTTCCTTTTTGCCTATTTCTTTTTCTATTTAAATATACTATAAATAAGCACTTTGGTATGTATGACTTGTGTTGAATTGGTTCCTTAAGACACATTTTTTTTTCTCATTTTTTTTCCCTTAACCTTAAAATTCTACAATATTTGGACATGGTAGTGGACATCTTTTATCACAGCACTTGGGAGGCTAAAGTGGGAAGATCGCTGTGAGTTCAATGCCAGCCTAGAACTACAGAGTAAGTTACAGGCTAGCCTGGGCTAGAGTGTAAACCTACCTTGGGGGGGGGTGCTTAAATTTGGCCAGCCAGGCCAAATGAGCCAAAGGGTGCAATAGTGGCACATCTGTTGTGGGGGAAACCAACTGCCCTCTAATTTGACTGGAGGCCCACTCCATGGGAAGGGATACATCCCTGATACTGAATACCTACAACAAGGGTAGTCACAAGCCCTAGGGGTGTAACATCTGCTTCTATCTGGCTAAATGTATATGCTATGCTCATCTAACTGCCCAGTAAGCACTTAATGTTCATACCCATATATTAATGCTACTCTCACTTTTGGTAGAGAACCTTCTCTTTTCAGATGGCAGTGACCTTGGGATGACTCAGAAGGCATCACGGTGCTGGTAAGAAGTGACAGAGGAGTGCCCAATACTGAAATATCTCTATTACACCTTCCAAGGTTCAGGGTCCATTGTGGAAGGGGTGGCAGAAAGAATGTAAGAGCCAAAGGAAGGGTAGGACTTCTTACAACGTGCTCCTCCAGACACAAAATGGCTGGGATATCCATGACCTTACAGATCATCATAATAGGATCATCATAATAGGAAGAAAAGATCATGACATCAAAATAAAAGAAAGACTGATTGAGAGGGGGAAGAGGTATGATGAAGAGTGGAGTTTCAAAGGGGAAAGTGAGGGGAGGGAGGGAATTACCATGGGATTTTGCTTATAATCATAGAAGTTGTCAATAAAAAATAATTTAAAAAAAACTGTAATGTGCCAGGGATGGTGGTGCATGCCTTTAATCGCAGCACTTGAGAGCTAGAGGGAGGAGGATCACCATGAGTTCGAGGCCACCCTGAGACTACATAGTGAATTCCAGGTCAGCCTAAGCTACAGTGAGACCCTACTTCGGGAAAAAAAAAAAAAAAAAAAAACTATAATGTTTATTACAAAAGAAGCAAACCTTGACCCTTTTGACTGACATATTGATAGAATTTTTGGTAGTGAGCAAGGAAACAGGGCCTCTAAACCTTTTATTTTATGTTATTTACTATTATTATTTATTTATCTTTGATTTTTCAAGGTAGGGTTTTACTCTAGTCCAGACTGACCTGGAATTCACTAGGTAGTCTCAAGTTGTCCTCAAACTCATGACGATCCTCCTACCTCTGCCTCCCAAATGCTAGGATTAAAGGTGTGTGCCACTATGACTGGAAAAACCTTTTAGACACATAGTGACAGAAGTCACCTTGAGACTACCTAGTGAATTCCAGGTCCGACTGGGCTACAGTGAAACCCTACTTCGAACCCCCCCCCCCAAAACAAAACCTCATCTACACACTTCTAGTGATAGGCCACCAAAGCTTTGAGATGGCCTATCAGGTAATATAACTCTGGGCCACATGACCACCACCCTTCACACAGACCCAGATGTCCATGCCAACAAACCACTTCCTGACCAGAAGCAGAACAGGTTCCAATAACTTGCAGTGTGTGCAACTCAACCATCTCCAGAGGTCACCAGTTCACCTTAATAAGGGCATTTCCTGGTTTGTAGTACACCATAGCAGTGGTCTCCTGGAACCTGAAAACCTTTAGGAACTATGGCACTACCGCACCTACGACAGGAGCATGGCTTCCAGCGTACATGCAAGCTCCTTGCTGCACAGTGCTGACACCAGAAAAGGGCTCCAGATTCTCAATCTCTCTCTCTCTTTCATTCTGTTGAACCTTTGTGTGTGTGTGCATGTCCATTAGGGAATGCAGGTGCATGTGTCAGAGGACAACCTCCAGGGTTGGGTCTTGGCCTTCTGCTTTGTCTGAGGCAGAGGCTCTGGTGTTTGCCACTGCGGTTACCAGGCTAGCTGGCCAACAAGCTTCCAAGGACTCTTGTCTCTGCCTCCCATGCCACTGTAGAGGTGCTGGGACTGTGGACGAGAACCACCTCACCTGGCATTATGTGGGTTCTAGAGATGCAATCTAAAGCTGTTATGCCTGCATGGAAAGCACTTATTCACTGAGCCATCTCATCAGTCCTCAAGACACATTTCCAAAAACAGAACAACTAAAACTCAAAGCCCAAGAATTAGGATTACTCTTGCTGTAAATTTCATGAAGAGTCTTGCTAGTAGAAATAAGGATGCCGAGGCTGGGGAGGTCAAGGCACTTGCTAGAGAAGCCCACCAGCCGGTTTGATTCCCCAGTACCCATGTAAAGGCAGACACACAAAGTGGCAAATGCAGCAAGAGGCCTAGAGTGTCCCCATTCATGATCTCACCCCCTCTTCTGTATATGAAAATGTGCAAATAAAACTATTTAAAATGAAGCCGAGCATGGTGGTGCACGCCTTTAATCCCAGCACTCGGGAGGCAGAGGTAGGAGGATTGCTGTGAGTTTGAAGCTACCCTTTTTGGAAAACCAAAAAAAAAAAAAAAACAACAAACTATTAAAATGAAAGAAAATAGGCTGGGCATGGTGGCACACACCTCTAATCCCAGCACTTGGGAGGCAGAGGTAGGAGTTTGAGGCCACCCTGAGACTACATAATAGATTCCAAGTCAGCCTGAGCCAAAGTGAAAACCTACCTCGAAAAACCAAAAAAAAAAAAAAAGAAAGAAAGAAAGAAAATAAAGACACGGTTTTTACCTCGGACTCAACTAATATTTAGTTTTTGTTACTGTTATTTATGTTGGGCAAATACCTTTTAATGTCCAATATACTGCTAATCTCAATAAAGAACTTTATAGTTGTGATAAGAACATGATGGTAACACAAAAAGAAGACTTAATTTTGTGATCCCCAAAATGGAAGATGATAAAACTGAGTTTGAACCATGGAAAAACTGTGTGTTCTGTAACATATATATATATATATATATATATATATATATATATATATATTTATTTATTTTTTTGGTTGTTCACGGTAGGGTCTCACTCTAGCCCAGACTGACCTGGAATTCACTATGTAGACTCAGGGTGGCCTTGAACTCACAGCGACCCTCCTGCCTCTGCCTCCCAAGTGTGGGATTAGAGGCGTGTGCCACCCGCCCAGCCTTCTGTAACTGTTTTTATTTTTAAAAATGGTTCCTATTCCTACTACTGCCATAAACTCTAATATGACAGGGGCCCTGTAGCCCTCATCACAACCTATCTCAACCACCTTGGCACGTTTTGCATTATTTATTTAATAAGTTCAGCGCAAGATGAAACACCAAATTAGCATACCTCAGTATTTCTAAACTTTTCCATTTTCAAAGAAGTTAGGATTCATGCATTCATCAAGTATTCATCCAGCACCCACTTTAAAGAAGATACAAGTGGTGGGGGAGGGAAGAAGAAGGGAGGGAAGATGATGAGGAGAAGGAGAAAGAAGGAAGGAAGAGGAAGAAGACTACGATGATTCGCAGCTGTCGTGATGCCCATGAATCGAGTGAAGAGAAACTACTATATACTGCACCAGCATGTCGTGACAACATGCTATTTGCTGTCAGAACATGAAGAACTAATTTCAGAGCAGAAAGCTGAGAGATTAATAATAAATATGAGCAAGGTACAGTGGGTAATGCATCTATTCCTAGCACTTGAGAAGCTGAGAGAGGAGGATTGCTGTGACTTTGAGGTCAACCTGGGCTACAGTGAGTTTCAGGTCAGCCTGGGCTAGAATAAGACTCAGCCTCAAAATAACACAGCACTTGGAAAACAGAGGTATGAGGATTGCCATGAGTTTGAGGCCAGCCTGGGAATATATAGTGAATTCCAGGCCAGTCTGGGCTACTTTGAGATACTATCTTGGAAAAAAAAAAAAAGAATTAAGAAAAAGGATGAAGGGAGGAGGAGGAAGAGAAAAAGAAAATATGAAGGGGGCTGGAGAGATGGCTTAGCGGTTAAGCGCTTGCCTGTGAAGCCTAAGGGACCCGGCTCAAGGCTCAATTCCCCAGGATCCGTTAGCCAGATGCACAAGGGGGCGCACGATCTGGAGTTCATTTGCAGTGGCTAGAAGCCCTGGCATGCCTGCTCTCCTCTCTCTCTCTCTTCCACTCTCAAATAAATAAGTAAAAATAAACAAAAAAATTAAAAATAAAATATGAAGGGATAGAGAACTACATCAGTAGTTACAAGTGCTTCTCTTGTGAGCATGAGGGCCTGAGTTTGATGCCCAGTACCCACAGAAAATTCTAGGTGTGTCAACTCATGTTTTTAATCCCAACAGTAGGGCTTAGAGGGGGTCAGATAGGAGCATCACTGAAATTCACTGGCTAGTCAGGCGAGCAAAATGGTGAGCTCCAGGTCAATGAGAAACAGTATCTCAAAAAGAGGTGAAGAGGGGCTAGAAAGATGGCTCAGCAGTTAAGGTGCTTGCCTGCAAAGCCAAAGGACCCAGGTTCCACTCCCCAGGACCCACATAAGCCAGACACACAAGGTAGTGTGTGTGTCTGGAGTTCATTTGCAATGGATAGAGGCCCTGGTACATCCATTCTCTCTCTTTCTCTCTGTTTCTTTTTCTCTCAAACTAAAAAAGAAAATTAATTAGAAAAGTGTTTTGTAAATGTGGGGCCTAGAGGAATGGCTTAGCAATTAAAGCATTTGCCTGCAAAGCCAAAGGACCCAGGTTCAATTCCCCAGGACCCATGTTAACCAGATGCACAAGGGGTGCACACATCTGGAGTTGGTTTGCAGTGGCTGGAGGTCCTGGCATGCCCATTCTCTCTCTGTCTCTCTCTCTCTCTTTCTCTCTCTCTCCCCCTCTTCCTCTATCAAATAAATAAAACTTGCTGGGCGTGGTGGCACACACCTTTAATCCCAGCACTCCAGAGGCAGAGGTAAGAGGATTGCTATGAGTTTGAGGAAACCCTGAGACTCCATAGTGAATTCCAGGTCAGCCTGGGCTAGAGTGAGACCTATCCCAAAAAACCAAAATAAATAAATTAATTAATAAAACTTAAAATTAAAAAAAAAAGAGGTGAAGAGAACTTCTGGTAACACCCAAAGTTGTCCTCTGACCTTCATGTGCCCAAATATATACACATGCATATGCACATGTACACACATGTGTCCATACATACATGAACATGCATGCATACACATATACAATAATTTTTAAAGAAAAAACAAAAGCTTGAACAAAGGATTATTAGAAAGTGCAAACATATAATTTTTTTAGTCCAGTAGTTTTCATGCTTTTTTTTCTTTGAAAGTGCAGATCTATATTTCAAAGAGACTTGCTTTGTTGGGGATGGAGAGAGCAACCTACAGTTGAATGTAAGGTATGCCTCCATGTTAAAGAGTTAGGAAAGGGAAGAAAAGAAATGCCTGCAAATTGCCACAATACCTGCACATTGAGAAATGAAGTCCATTGCCTAACAAACATACTTACTTTTTAGTTTCTGTCCCCGAATAGAGATTGTAGGCCTCATAAGAATTTCTACAAGTAGCTAAAAAAAAAAAAATAAAATCTTCAAAATTAATTCAAAGCACAATTCATAAAACCTTTTTTAAAATTTTATTCTTATTTATTTATTTGAGAATGACAGACAGAGAGAGATAGAATGGGTGCACCAGGGCCTCCAGCCACTGCAAATGAACTCCAGACACATATGCCATCTTGTGCATCTAGCTTAAGTAAGTACTGGGGAATCGAGCCTTGAACCGGGTCCTTAGGCTTCACAGGCAAGTGCTTAACTGCTATGCCATCTCTCCAGCCCCAAGTAGTTGTCAAGAGTATTGCTGAACCCTCTTGTTTTAGGAGGTTGTGAGGGTCAAAAGTTAGGAAAACTGGGTTCTGATCCCAGTTCAATTATTCTTCATGTATACCAGGGTAGGTCGAAGGCCCTATTTGGGCTTCAGCTTTCTCTGTCTCTCTTTTTTTTTAATTTTTTTGTTTATTTTTAATTTATTTATTTGAAAGTGACAGAGTGAGGGGGGGCGGGCAAGCAGAGAGCAAAAGAGAGAATGGGCGCACCAGGGCTTCCAGCCACTACAAACGAACTCCAGACATGTGCGCCCCCTTGAGCATCTGGCTAACATGGGTCCTGGAATATCGAGCCTCGAACCAGGGTCTTTAGGCTTCATAGGCAAGCGCTTAACCACTAAGCCATCTCTCCAGCCCTCTTTTTTTTTTTGCGGTAGCATTTTACTCTAGCCCAGGCTGACCTGGAATTCACTAGGTAGTCTTAGGGTGGCCTTGAACTCATGGCAGTCCTCCTACATTCCTAAATCTGCCTCCCGAGTGCTGAGATTAAAGGCATGCACCACCACACCCAGCTAGCTTTCTTATTTTCATAATATTTTTATTTTTTTATTTGCAAGGGAAGAGAGACAGCATGAGCATACCAGGGCGTCTTGCTGCTTCAAACATAATCCAGATGCATGCACCACTTTGTGCATCTACCTTCATGTGGGTGCTGGGGAAATGAACCCAGAACCAGACGGGGAATTGAACCTGGACCAACAGGTTTTGCAAGCAAACATCTTTGACTGCTGAGCCATCTTCCCAGCCCCAGCTTTCTCATCTTTAAAAATGAGTAAGATCAGGCCAGATATGGTGGTGTACACCTTTAATCAGTGGGCTAGAGTGAGATCCTACCATTAAAAAAAAGAGTAAAATCATGTAATCTCTGGGGTTTAACATGGCTTTAATTTTTAAAAAGCTGCAGAACAGCATTACTATGACTTCTTTTTTTTTTTAAATATTTTGCTAATTTATTTATTTGAGAGACAGAGAGGCAGATAGAAAATGGGTGTGCCAGGACCTCTAGCCACTGCAAACAAACTCCAGACGCATGTACCACCTTATGCATCTGCCTTTATGTGAGTACTGGGGAATCAAACCTAGGTCCTTTGGCTTGGCCAGCAAGCACCTTAACCACTAAGCCATCTCTCCAACCCCTCTTCTTCTTCAAGAACATTTTTTTTTTCTTCATTTTTTGAGGTAGGGTCTCACTTTGATCACCTTGGAATTCACTATGCAGTCTCAGGCCGGCCTCAAACTCAAAGTGATCCTCCTACCTCTGCCTCCTAAGAGCTGGGATTAAAGGTGTGTGCCACCATGCCCAGTAGACAGAAGAGAATGAGAATGGGCACACCAGGCCTCTAGCCACCACAAATGAACACCAGATGCATGCGCCACCTTGCACATCGAGCGTAACATGGGTCATGGGGAATCACACCTAGGTTCTTAGGCTTTGCAGCCATCTCTCCAGCTCACAATATCTCACTATAACATTCATAGACACTTTATTCTTGTTGATCCTCCTTCCCCAGTTGTCTTCCCTGTCCTCCTTTCTACCCCCAATAGCTTCCCTTCTACTTTTATATCACAATAATCATGTATTTAAAAACTCACTGTTGGGCTAGAGAGATGGCTTAGTGTTCAAGGTGTTTGCTGACAAAAACCAAGGACCCAAGTTCAATTCCCCAGTACCCATATAAAGCCAGATGCACAAAGTGGTACATGCATCATTTGCAGCAGCTAGAGGCCCTGGTATGCCCACTCTGTCTCTCTTCTCTCTCTGCTTGAAAATAAATAAACAAAAATATTTTTTTACAAAATAAGGTTGACAGCAAATGAGTTAGAAGGAATATAGGAAGAAAAGAAGGAAAGGACAAAAGGGAGGAAGAAACTATGGTGATTTAGACTATGGTGGTTTTAATGAGATGTACCCCATAGCCTCATGTGTTTTGAATACATGGTCCCTAGCTGGAAGCAATTTGGGGGGAGGAGCCTTGCTGGAGAAGGACCTTGAAGTTTATCAGCCCAGCTTGACAGTGATGGCTCAGCTCATTACCTTGCTGCTTTCTGCCAGCTGCTGTGGTAGGCTAGTGTTGTAGTTACCATCTCATTGCTGAGAAAAGCACTTGACAAAAGCCAGCTGGTGGGAGGAAAGGTTTTGTTTTGGCTTACAATCTTATAGGGAAGCATCATGAAGGCAGAGGAAAACATGGCATGAGCCAGGATGTACCACACTAAGCCCAGTCCCCAAAACACCTTTCCAACAGAAAGGTTCCACCTCTCAAATTGCCATCAGCTGGGGACCAGGCATTAAGAACATGTGCTTGTAGGCGGCATCTAATTCAAACCACCATACCCAATTTCTGTCTGCCATGCTTTCCTGCCATGATGAAGCAGCCTCTCAAGACTATAAGCTGAAAATTTTCCTCCCATCAGCTGCTTCCAGTTGAGTATTTTGTCTCAGAACATCAAAGTAACTACAACAAAAAATTGGTACCAGGAGTTGGGTTGTTGTAAGAAACCTGAGTTTGGGCTGGAGAGATGGCTTAGCGGTTAAGTGCTTGCCTGTGAAACCTAAGGACCCTGGTTCGAGGCTCGACTCCCCAGGACCCACGTTAGCCAGATGCACAAGGGGGCTCATGCGTCTGGAGTTTGTTTGTAATGGCTGGAGGCCCTGTCATGCCCATTCTCTCTCCCTCTCTCTATCTGCCTCTTTCTGTCCCTCTCTGTCCCTCTCAAATAAATAAACAAAAATAACAAAAAAAAAATTAAAAAAAAAAAAAGAAACCTGAGTTTGTAGCTTTTAATCTTCTGGAACTTATTTGCAGGAGTAATATAGAAGGATTTGAAACTTTGAACTAAGATGTCTTGCAGTGCTATAAACAGAGCTTGATGGGTCATTCTAGTCAGAGTTTGAACAATTTAAATGCAGAAAAATCTGTGGACTGTGGAGATGTAGCATTCAGGGAGCGAAAAGAACTCTGTCAGACATGGGTTAGAAGTAGTTTGTGTGAGGGGCTGCTGGCTGCTCTGCCTATGCCCTGAAAAACTGAGCAAAGTTGAATTTTAAAATAATGGATCCAGGGCTTAGTGGTTAAAAAGCTTGCCTGCAAAGCATAATGACCCAAATTTGATTCTCCAATATCCACATAAAGCCTGATGTACAGTGGTGCATGAATCTGGAGTTTGTTTACAGCAGCTAGAGGCCCTGGCATGCCCATTCTCTCTCTGTCTCTCTCTCTCTGCTTGCAAATAAAAAATATATTTAAAAAGAATAACAGTTGTTAAAATAAATAAATAAAATAAAAATAATAGACTGGCAGCCACAGAGATTGACTAAGGCTTCTTGTTCCCTACAACAAATACCAATAATCCCACCAAGAAGACCCTCAGCAGGGACAGGGTGAAGAGAGCTAAGAGTACAACCTTTTTAATAATAATAAAAAAATCAATCAATAAATTTTTTTTAAAGTGGACTGAAGAGATGGTTTAGCGGTTAAGTGACTGCCTGCAAAGCCTAAGGATCCAGGTTTGAATTTGCAGAACCCATGTAAGCCAGATGTACAAGTTGATGCAGGCACATAAGATGGTACATACATCTGGAATTCGTTTGCAGTGGCTAAGTCCTGGAGTGCCGATTCTCTCTTGCTCTCTCTCATAACAGGGAGGGAGGGAGGGAGGGAGGGAGGGAAGGAAGGAACGAAGGAAGGGAGGAGAAATTTAAAAAAGAGTTAAGAATGAAGTAAAATAGGAAAAAACATAAGGGACTGGTGTCTTCAGCAGAGGAAATGTTCGTGTCCTGAGCACAGAGATTGAAAGTTGAGCTACACTTGTTAGAGATTCCCACTGCTGAGACTGGGCCAGCTGTTCTGCGCTGGAACAGTGGGAGAGTGCTGACTCTTTTGAAAGGAGGGGCCAGAAGGAAGAAAGCTGAAGGAATTTCCTACTCTTTAAGGTCAACTTTATTCTCCCCTGGATTAAATTTGGTGATCTACCTGATACTGGTTTTGGAAGTATGAAAAATGCAGGAAATAGAGGGTTATTGGATTTGCAACGTGACTTTTTGTAGATGGTTTCTAGTGGGATATACACCCAAGAGAAATGAAAATGCAAATCCATATAGAAACCTGTACTCTTTTTAAGGTTTTTTTTTTTTAATTAATTAATTTATTTATTTGAGAGCAACAGACACAGAGAGAAAGACAGATAGAGGGAGAGAGAGGGAATGGGCGCGCCAGGGCTTCCAGCCTCTGCAAACAAACTCCAGATGCGTGCGCCCCCTTGTGCATCTGGCTAACGTGGGACCTGGGGAACCGAGCCTCGAACCGGGGTCCTTAGGCTTCACAGGCAAGCACTTAACTGCTAAGCCATCTCTCCAGCCCCTCTTTGAAAGTTTTTAAGTGTTCTTCATTATAGCCAAAAGATGAGATATGAACACCCAAGTGCCCATCAATAGATAAATGGACATAAAAAGGTAGTATCTCAGGGCTGGAGAGATGGCTCAGCAGCTAAGGAGTCTGCCTGCAAAACCTAATGACCTGGTTTCAATTCCCCAGTACCCATGTAAAGCCAAATGCATGAAGTGGCACATGCATCTGGAGGTTGTTTGCAGTGGCTAGAGGCCCTGGCATATGCCCATTCTCTCACTCTCTCTCTTCCCCCATCTCTCTCTGCTTCCAAATAAATAAATAAAATATTTTTAAAACAATAAAAAATAGCCGGGTATGGTAGTACATGCCTTTAATCCCAGCACTCAGGAAGCAGAAGTAGGAGGATTGCTGTGAGGTTGAGGCCACCCTGAGATTGCATTGTGAATTCTAGGTCAGCCTGGGCTAGAGCGAGAACCTACTTTGGAAAAATAATAATTTAAAAATGTATTATATCCATACCAGGGAGTATTATTTGGCTATTAAAAAGGAATATTTATATATGTTTCAACACAGATGAATCCTGAAGGTTAATATGCTATGTCAAGGAACCAGTCACAAAATGATCATATATTACTTGATCCCATTTATATAAAATTCTAGAACAGTAACTGTAGAGACAAAAAGATATATTAGTGGTTGCCTGGAGGGGAGATTGGTAGGAAAATGATAGCTAATAGATATTTCCTTTAGGGAGTTGATTAAAATGGTCCAAAACTGTGGTGATGATTGCATTCATTTGTGACTACACTAAAAACCAAAGCCAAGGAGTGCTTAATTGTAGACTTTAAATAAGTAAACCGTATGGCATGCGAACTCTATCTCAATAAAGCAAGGTTTTAAAAAAAAAAAACACTATTAAGAAATATTTTTTTTCCCCACATCTACTTTGTAAATATTTAAAATACAGTCTGCCTGGCCTAAGTGAATTTTCCCACAGGCAGGCTGGCCTGGCAGGCTTTCTGGGACTGGAGGAGTACTGGATGCAGCACAGACCAACCAGCACCTCTGTCTTCATTTAATCTCACCAACCATAGACCCTGGACAGTGGGCTTTCCACATCTGATAAAAGCCCAGCTCCCACTGGGATGGCAAAATTTTCAACTCTAAAATACCCTCAGTCTAGAGAGATGGCTTAGTGGTTAAGATACTTGCCTTCAAAGCCTAAGGATCCAGGTTCATTACCCCAGGCCGCACGTACACCAGACGCATTAGGTACATACATCTAGAGTTCATTTGCAATGGCTGGAAGCACTGAAGTGTGTCTCTCTCTATATGTATGTATGTATGTATGTATGTATGTATGTATGTACATACGTACGTATCTCAACCTGGTTCTCTCTCTTAAATAAAATTTAAAAATTAAAAATAAGCCGGGCATGGGGGCGCACACCTTTAATCCCAGAACTTGGAAGGCAGAGGTGGGAGGATCCCTGTGAGTTCAAGGACAGCCTGAGACTACATAGTGAATTCCAGGTCAGTCTGGGCCAGAGTGAGAACCTACCTCGAAAAACCATAAAACAAAAATAAAAAGATAAGAACACCTTCCTCCTTGAAGAGCACAAAAATAACCCCCAATGAATTATACTTCATAGTCAGAATTAGATATGCAACGTTTCCTAAAAACTGTGGAATTACAGGCTGGAGGGATTGCCCAGTGGTTATGGTGTTTGCCTGCAAAGCCTAATGACCTGGGTTCAATTCCCCAGTACCCATGGAAAGCCAGATGTACAAAGTGGAGCATGCATTTGGAGTTTGTTTGCAGTGGCTGGAGGCCCTGGTGCACTCATTCTCATTCTCTGTCTTTTTCTCTCAAATAAATGCATAAAATATTTTTTAAAATTGAAAAAAATTATCAAACCATTAAAGCATTAAAAATAAACTGCTACAACTTACATCAACACCTCCAAACAAGTCAAATATATAAGTATTTGGATATGTAGCTTCTTGTGTAAGTTTCCTGTCTTCTGTTACAAACGCCATAGCCTCCATTGATAGGAGAGGAGAAATTTCCTGGTTCAAAAAAGTACAGAGATATTCTGTTTTAGAATTCAACACACACCAGATGCTAAAATATATGTGCATTTTAGTCCCAAACTGAAAACTCTGTAAGCACAAAAATAGCCTCCAATGAATTATACTTCCTAGTATTCAGGACCCCAGAGAGTTCCCACACTGAATCTAACTGGTGTGATGAATTTCAATTAGCAGAATATGGAGAAGTGACCCTATGCCTCTTAGGCATAAGCCTAAAGAAGGCCGCATAGAGTTGACTTTATCCAGCTTAGAACCTGTCAGGTTGTGAGAAGTCCAACAGCCACCTGAGTGCAGCCAGGACTCATATCCTTAGCTGTTTCCAGCTGCCAGCCAGTACCAACTTGTCAGATGTGAGTGAGGTCATAGTACATTCCAAGTGTCTTTGGACCTTCTACCTCTGAAGAAGATTGTATTGTTGCCTTTCATGATGACCAAATGTATATACATAGGTCCTAACTATAGTGAGAGCTGATACTCTAAATTCACATTTGGACCCAGCCCAAGCTAAACTAACTAAGGCAACTCTAGACCTACTGAATAAGAAACTCTGGATGTGGGGCCACACCATGACAGACCTCAAGGTTGAGAACAAGAGCCTAACTCTTTTCACTTCTCTCTTCTGGTCATCAATGTTCTTATGTTACTGATAATTATCAAGAACTACAAGGCACCCTCCACAGGCCTTCAACAATATAGGATCCTCTAAATTTGGTTCAAGGGCTGGAGAGATGGCTTAGCAGTGAAGGTACTTGTCTGCAAAGCCAAAGACCCAGGTTCAATTCCCCAGAACCCACATAAGCCAGGTACACAAACTGGTGCATGCATTTGGAGTTCATTTGCAGCAGCTGGAGGACCTGGAAATTCTGTTCAAACAGAATGGTATCTAGGGTGGGTGGGAAAAGTATCTCAGTGTATTGTCAGCTTGTGTACATCCCTGGGTTCAATCCCCAGCACTCAGGGGACGGAGGCAGAAGTGCCATCCAACACTGCTGACCTCCCTCATCAAGACAGCACTGCCACAAAAGCAGCGTGAGAGAAGCCCGGAGGGTCCACAAGAACCTGACTGCTCTGGGGAACTGCTGGTGATTATTTTCTTCTTTCATTTTTTTCTGACCTCAAATTTTCTAATGCTCACGTAACTAAAACAAGTTTCTTTTGTTTTGCTTTTCGAAATAGGGTCTCACTCTAGCCCATGGTGACCTGGAATTTACTATGTAGTCTCAGAGGGGCCGCACAGTGATCCTCCTCCCTCTGCTGAGTACTGGGATTAAAGGGGTACATCACCACACCCGGCTCAAAACGGGCTATTTTTAAAAGGCAGAGTTTGCATTACCCAAAGACCCTGAATACAGCCTTTCTAAGGCCTGTAAGAGTTACCTTGAGGATGTTTTGGCACTCAATGAAGTCACTGTGGAGGTGGCTGGTGGCATACAGCTTAAGCAGCAGCTGAGGAATTCCACTCCATTTGGACAATTTGTCCCTTTCTGTCAAAAAAGTCTCAGTGAACTGTGAATTCAAAAACAAAAACAAAGGAACATTTTACTGCACTACCAGCAGACCTGGCAAAGGACAAGAGCCAACTTTCCAATACACCCAGTCTCTGTACAGAAACTTCAAGAGCTCCCAACAAGTTAGAAGCCCAACTTACTATCTCATGAAACCACACCTTTATTACTTACCCCTCCTATCCATGCTTATCTTTCCAAAGCACACTCAAGGCTACAAATCCATGCACTCATTTGTTAGTTCTCTCTCTCCCCTTTGTATGTGCTCCTTCCCTCTGCCCCAATGCTCTCTTCCTATCATGTCTGAAAACGTACGCTTTCAAAAATTCTGCTTGTCGGCCAGGTGTGGTGGCGCACGCCTTTAATCCTAGCACTTGGGAGGCAGAGGTAGGATGATCACCATGAGTTCAAGGCCACCCTGAGACTACATAGGGAATTCCAGGTCAGCCTGAGCTAGAGTGAGACCCTACCTCAAAAAAAAAAAAAAAAAAAAAAATTCTGCTTGTCAGCCTGGGCATGGTGGCACACGCCTTTAATCCCAGCACTTGGGAGGCAGAGGTAGGAGGATTGCTGAGAGTTTGAGGCCACCCTGAGATGACATAGTGAATTCCAGGTCAGCCTGAGCTACAGTGAGACCCTACCTCAGGAAAAAAAAAAAAATAATAATCTGCTTGTCTCAAAATGTAAGCCAATATGCTAAGCCAGGAGGACTGTTACAAGTTCAAGGCTAGCTTGGGCTACATAGTGAGTTCCAGGGCAACCTGGGCTACAGAGAGCCTGTCTCAAAACACACAGAATCAAACAAGGTGGAGGAAGCAAGGCCACACCTAGAAAGCTTCCCTGGCTGGTCTGCCCTCTCCATTCTAAGAGACCAGCTGCTCCTCCCTTCAAGACTTTGTGTATCAGTGTTTAACTGTAATGTTTCCTATTGAGCTGTGATTCTCAGTTAATCTGTCTCTTTTCTCCTTTAGATCACACCTACTTCAGAGAAGGCACCTGACTGCACACACACTTCTCACAATAGCAGAGTGCCTGGCACAGAGCAGGGACTCAGTAAACATCTAAAAGCATGAACAACAGCAGTGTTATGACAGGAACATGAATGCAGTATGACAACTGTTAGGTCAGGACAGGCTCCCAAGATGGAGTCACCATGGTCAGCTGAATGGTAACAGAGGCCTAGGAAAGGAAATTATCCACATTCTTCAAAAAACCACCTGGTCATTATTCCCTCCTTGCTTAACAATGTCCCGGGTCATGGTTTCCTGCCCCTTATCTCATAAGTCACCTGGTCACTGCTCTGGTGTCATACCCCAGCAATTTTAAATGGTTAATGTAATGACCTCCCCTAAATAATCTTTTCTATTCAACTTAACAAACAAGTTCTTTTTCCTTCCTCACCTTCCCCCAACTGAGAAGCCCTATAAAGCTCACTACCTGAAAACTCAAGTTGGCTGTGCTCCTCCCTTGCGAATCAGCTCTGGCAGCTAATGATTTTTCCCAAGTAAAAGCTTCCATATTTGCCTCAGAGTGGTTTGCAGGGTCTTGGTCACTCCCAAACCTTACAACTTTGACTAACACTTTACCATCATCAAGAGCCAGATATTAATTTTTCTCATGTGGCTCAATCAAATCAAAAGTTTCTAGTAATTGTTGACACACGGCAAATGCATTTTCAATGATGCTTTGGTTCAATCCAGTCACGTCAGTCCTATGATTATGGACAAGTCCCATTATTCTTCCTGAGCTTGTTTGCTTACATGCTAACAATAAGGATAACAGGTGGTAACAAGATGTCAGAAAGAACCATTTGCCTTAGGGCTAAACATAGGAAATTACTAGCAATTTTATATTGCTCAAGCTCAAATCACTGTAAGCTCAAAACAACAACAAAAAAAATCTTCCTTAAAAGGCAGAGAAAGAAAGTAAATATGGTTTTGTGATCCTGCCAAAGCAGTTCTTACAGAGTACTGTGTACTGTGTATCACTACATAGCTATAACTATATTAAAAATAAGAGATCACAAGTCAACAATCTAACCTTTTACCATGAGAAACTAGGGGAGCGTGATATACTAAATACAGCAGAGCACACAAAAACAAAGACTTCCACAGAAATAAGTGAAATAAAGAATAGAAAAAAATGGACAAAATCAATGAAACTAGCCTAGAGAGAAGGCTCAGTGGTTAAGGCACTTGACTGCAATGCCTAATGACCTGAGTTCAATTCTCCAGTTCCCACATAAGCCAGATGCACAAAGTGGCGCATACATCTGGAGTTCGTTGGCAATGGCTAGAGGTACTAGCACAACCATTCATTCTCTCTTTTTCTTTCTCTCTCTCTTTCTCTGTTTACAAATAAATAAATATTAAAAAGAAACTAAAAGTATCAAGATTTTCTGTAAGATTAACTAAATTGATAAGCCTTTTAAACTACATTAATCACTTTACAACTATCTTAAATGATTAAATTCAGAAATGGCTAAGGAAACATTATTAAAAATTTACCACCAACCTTAGCAAAGTAAAATGAATTATAATAATGTGTATATGTCAAAAAATTAATAACCTAAATGAAATGGGCAAATTACTAGAAAAATGCAAACTATGACACAGACTTAAAAAGACAGAATGTTAAATAACAAAAAGAAAAGGAAAGAAAGTGAATGAGTGACTACTAAAAACAACAACAGCTGGGTGTGTGGCTCATGCCTTTAATCCCAGCAAAGGCAAAGGTAGGAGGATCACCATGAGTTTGAGGCCATCCTGAGACTACAAAGTGAATTCCAGATCAGCCTGGCTACAGTGAGAATCTACCTCAAAAAAACCTAAATAAATAAATAAATAAAAATAAAAACAACAACAGCCTGGTATGGTGGCACACACCTTTAAATCCCAGCACTCGTGAGGCAGAAGTAGGAAGATTGTCATGAGTTTGAGGCCACCCTGAGATTACATAGTGAATTCCAGGTCAGCTTGAGCTAGAGTGAGACTCTGCCTCAAAAAAACAAAAGGGGCTGGAGAGATGGCTTAGCGGTTAAAGCAGTTGCCTGCAAAGCCAAAGGACCTGGGTTCAATTCCCTAGGACCCACATAAGCCAGATACACAATGGGGCACATGTACCTGGAGTTCATTTGCAGTGGCTAGAGGCCCTGACGCACCCATTCCCATTCGCTTTGTCTCTCTCTGCCTCTTTCCCTCTTTCAAATAAATAAATAAAAATTGAAAACACAACAACAAAAACGATTCTCTTATAATGAAAAAACTCAAGAAAATCCTTGGTCTAGATTGATGGTTTCACTGGCACATAATACCAAACATTTAAAGCATTAACACCAGTACTTTAGACTTTTCCAAAAAATAGGAGAGAACATTCTTGTATTAGTTACCTTTCTCATTGCCCAACAAATATTTAACAAACAAACAAAAAAAAGATTTTAGGGAGGCAAGATTTATTTGTGCTTACAGTTCGAAGTTACAGTTCACCATGCCCTAAGAGGAAGCACGGTGGCAAGAACTTCAAGCAGAGCATGAGGACGCCCATCACTTAACTAGTTCTCCCCATTAATTCAGACGAGGACTGCAGCCCACGGAATGGCGAATGGCGGCAGCCTCAGATAAGGTCTTCACATCTCAATTAACCTAATTAAGATAATCCCTCACAGGCTTCTCCAGGGACTAATCTAATCTAGATAATCTTTCAATATGAGTCTGGGTCCTTTCAAGTCGACAATCAATATAAATCATCACTAGTTCACTCTGCCAACTTGATACCCAAAAATATCATACTTAAGCCATAACTTTCCACCTCACCCCCAAAGATTCATGGCCATCTCATAAAGCAAAATGGATTCAATCCAACTTCAAAAATGCCCAGTCTTGGACCGGAGAGATGGCTTAGTAGTTAAGGTACTTGCCTACAAAGCCTAAGGACCCAGGTTTGATTCTCCAGGTCCTACATAAGCCAGATGCACAAAGTGGTGCATGCATCCGGAGTTCACTTACAGTAGATGGAGGTCCTGGCATGCCCTTTCTCTTCCTCCCTCCCTCCCTCTCTCTCTGTCCCTCTGTCTCTAATAAATAAATAAAATTTTTTTTAAAAATTAAATGTACAGTCTTTAATAGCTCCAGCACTGTTTTTTAAGTATAAGTGGAAAAGACAGGTGTGGTAGTGCACACCTTTAATCCCAGCACTCGGGAGGCAGAGGTAGGAGGATCACCATGAGCTCAAGGCCACCCTGAGATTACATAGTAAATTCCAGGTCAGCCTGAGCTACAGTGAGATCCTACCTTGGGGGGGTGGGAGGGAATGTAAGTGGAGGGCTGGAGAAATGGCTCAGCAGTTAAGTCATTTGTCTGCAAAAACCTAATGATCCAGGTTTCATTCCCCAGTACCCATGTAAACCAGATACACAGGGTGGCATATGTGTCTGGATTTCATTTGCAGGGGCTGGAGGCCCTGGTGCACTCATGGTACCCATGTAAAGCCAAATGCACAAAGTGGTGCAGGCATGTGGAGTTCATTTGCAGCAGCAAGCAGCCCTGTCACACATATTTCTCTCTCTATATATCTCTCTCCCCTCTCTCTCATACTCTCCTTGCAAATAAATAAAAATATTAAAATAAATAAATAAATAAAAGTGTAAGTGCAGAGTCTCTTCCAAGACTTGGGCAAAGTCTGAACTTTGAGTTCCTGTAACATGAAATAAATGAGTCAGATACTTCCATCTTGCATTGGCACAAAGTAAACATTCCTAATGGGCGGTGGGGAGGATTGCAAGAATGATTGAAATATAGCAAGACAAACTCCAATCTTGACATTTCGCATCTGGCATCTGGCACTTGTGATGAAATCATCTGAGATCAAACAGCTAAACTGTCTGTAACACTCATAGCCTCTCTCTCGGGGCAGCTCAACTGTGAATGTGCAGTTTTTCTCAGCACATGTCCTATAGCTTTAGCAACTCCAACATCCTGGGGTCTCTATTGTGACTTACTGTTGACATTCACAGCTTCATGCAGAGGCCTCCAGGGTCTCCCTGCAGGGCCTCCAACCCTACCATGTGCCTGCTGCAGGAACTGTAGTGCAATACTCCATGACCCTCTCTATCTTGTATCTTTCATGCTTCCAAAAGGAGCACCCCATGGGACAATGTTGCCAGGTTCTGCTGCCAGCTTGCAATGTAGCCTGGACCCTTTGAACCACAGCTTTACAATCTCTGTATGCTTCCCATGCTCACCTTGGCAGAACCCCTCCCTAGGAGAGTGTGTGGTCTACAGAGGACCTCTTCAGTTTGGGCTGTCTTCCTTCAAGTGAATTTGGGTGGAGTCTTGCCCTCCGGCATCTCCCACTGCCCCAGTGCAGCACAGGGGCTCTCTCCCAATGGCACTGATCTTGTTAGGAATTACAGCTGCTTCGTCAACACCAGCCGGAATGCTATTGTGTCTTGGAACTTCCTCCAACAGACAAATTAGCCCATTATATTTGGATTTCACATTATCCAAGCCCTTAGGACATCAGCAGGATGTTGTTATTTTCTTTGACAAGCATACAGCATCAACTACTCAGCCTGATAAGAGTCCTTGTTCCCCTCTGAAACCTTATGAGCCAGATCTGCGCTCTCCATGCTTCTCTGAGCATTCTTATCTTCCAAGTTCCCACCAAAGTGCAGAATGGCCCATTAAGCTCTGCTGACAGCACTGTAGGGCTTTTCTAGCCCAAAGTTCTAAAGCTCTTCCATAATTCTCTCAAAAACTAGTTCCAAAGGCCTATAAACCACATGGTTTATCACAGCAATGACCTCAGTACCAATTTTCTGCATCCATTTCCTGTCTTGTTGCTGGGACAAAATACCTTACAAACATCATTTTAAAGTAGGAAGGATTTATTTCTACTTATAGTTCAAGGTGAGGAAGGTATGGCCGCAAGAGCTTTGGCAGCTGCTCACATTCAGAAGCGGAACATGACAAGTCCTACCGTTCAGCTAGCTTTCTCTTTTTACAAGTTCCAAGTCCCTAACCCACAGAATCATGGCACCCACAGTTAAGGTGGATCTTTCCATCTCAATTAAGCTAATCAAGATAATTCCTCACATGCAAGTCCAGAGACTAACCTAACCTAGATAATCCATCACAGGTGATACTAGGCTCTAGGTCCTATCCAGTTAACAGTCAAAATAAACCATCACAATCCTAACACATTCTATAAGGTCAGTATTTCTAAGATAATAAAACCAGACAGATATAAGAAAAACACAGCTGGGCATGGTGGCCCACGCTTTTAATCCCAGCACTGGAAGGGCAGAAGTAGGAGGATCATCATAAGTTCCAGGCCAATCTGAGACACCATAGTGAATTCCAGGTCAGCCTGGGCTAGAGTGAGACACTACCTCAAAAAAAAAAAAAAAAAAAAAAAAAAAAAAAAAAAAACAACCAAACAAACAAACAAAAAAACCCACCACAGTTCAATCTCTCTTATGAAGCAAAACTCAGCAACATACACATCATGACCATGCACATGATACAGAACACCAACAAACTACAGGGCAAAACCCTGTGGATCTATCAATACACATAAAAAAGATGAAAGGCAGGGCTGGAGATAGCTTAGCAGTTAAGGTGTTAGTCTGTAAAGCCTAAGAAGCCAGGTTCAATTCCTCAGTACCCACATAAACCAGATGCACAAGGCAGTGCATGCATCTGGAGTTCGTTTGCAGTGGCTAAAGGCCCTTGTGTGCCCATTCTCTGTCTCTCTTCTATCATTCTCTGCTTGCAAATAAATAAATTAAATTAAATTTCTTTAAAAAAATTTTTCTAAAAAAAAACAAAGAAATTCTTACACACACAAAAAGGCCAGGCATGGTGGCACATGCCTTTAATCCCAGCACTTGGGAGGCAGAGGTAGAAGGATCACCGTGAGTTCAAGGCCACCCTGAGACTACATAGTAAATTCTAGGTCAGTCTGAGCTAGAGTGAGACCCTACCTCAAAAAACCTAAAAAAAGAGCCGGGCGTGGTGGTGCACGCCTTTAATCCCAGCACTCGGGAGGCAGAGGTAGGAGGATCGCCATGAGTTCAAGGCCACCCTGAGATGACAGAGTTAATTCCAGGTCAGCATGGACCAGAGTGAGACCTTACCTCGAAAAAACAAAAACAAAAACCAAAACCTAAAAAAGGCTGGAAATGGCTTAGCAGTTAAGGTGCTTCCATGCAAAGCCAAAGGACCCTGGTTCAATTCCCCAGAACCTATCTAAGCATGGTGGTGCATGCTTTTGGACTTCGTCTGTGTACCCATTCTTTCTCTCGGTCTCTCTCTCAGTAAATTTAAAAAAAAAAAAAAGATGAAAGGGAAAAAAAACCCCTCACACTTTCATGATTAAACCACTGAAAAAACTAGGGACTAGAAAGGAACGTCCTCAACCTGTTTAAGGTCACTTACAAAAAGTCTAGCTTTTCAACCTGGGCCTGGCAGAGTGAGTATGTGTGGCGGGGTCTCAGCTTTGGGAATCAGGCTCCATCCTCCCCCTGAACTGTGCTGGCCTGCATGACCGGCTGTGTTCCACGCTGGCCGAAGACTGTGTTCTGGGGAGATGGAACCTGCCCTGCACTAAGCTCCCGGGACCCTGGCAGGGAGAGGAGCCAGGCTTAGGGGAACCAAGCCTGGGGATCCGGGTCCAGGGCACCAGAGGTGCGCGAGTGCGTTAAGGGCACAGGGTGGCCAGACTCCACAGCTGGCAACGTGGCACCACGCCAGGAAGGGAGGACTGGACCTGGGCCTTTCCCACTGCTTGCTTAGCGCCTCCTTGTCGCCTGCATTTAGATGGCTCTCGCTAAGAAGGTGGTGAGAAAAAGAAGGGCCGTTCTGCCACCAACGAGGTGGTGAACCGAGAGGCCACAACCACCATGCACAAGTGCATCCATGGAGTGGGCTTCAAGAAGCAGGCCCCTCGGGTTCTCAAAGAGATCCGAAGTTTGCCATGAAGGAGATGGGGACTCCAGATGTGCACATATGATACCAGGCTCAACAAAGCTGTCTGGGCCAAGGGAATAAGGAATGTCCCGTATCATATCCGTGTGTGGTTGTCCAGGAAACGGAATGAGGATGAAGATTCACTAAATAAGCTTCACACTTTGGTGACCTATGTCCCTGTTACCACATTCAAAAATCTACAGATTTGTTAATGTGGATGAGAACTAACTTCTTGAGTATAAAAATAAAGTTATAAAAGTTAAAAAAAAAAGCATAAAGCTAATGTCATACTGTTTCCCACTTTTCCTGCTTTCCTACTAAAATTGGGAGGGGGGGTGACATTTACTCTTCTACAATGCACTGCAAATTTGAACTTAGCTGGGTATAGTGGCACATACCTTTACTCCCAGAACTTGGGAGGCAGAAGTAGGAGGATCACTGAGAATTCAAGACCAGCCTGGGACTACAGAGTGAGCTCTAAGTCAGCCTGGGCTAGGATGAAAACCTACCTTAAAAAACACAAAATAGGGCTGGAGAGATGGCTTAGCAGTTAAGCGCTTGCCTGTGAAGCCTAAGGACCCCGGTTCGAGGCTCGGTTCCCCAGGTCCCACGTTAGCCAGATGCACAAGGGGGCGCACGCGTCTGGAATTCGTTTGCAGAGGCTGGAAGCCCTGGCGCGCCCATTCTCTCTCTCTCCCTCTATCTGCCTTTCTCTCTGTGTCTGTCGCTCTCAAATAAATAAATAAAAATTTGAAAAAAAAAAAACACAAAATAGAGCTGGAGAGATGGCTTAGCGGTTAAGCGTTTGCCTGTGAAGCCTAAGGACCCCGGTTCAAGGCTCGATTCCCCAGGACCCATGTAAGCCAGATGCACAAGGGGGCGCGTGTGCCTGGAGTTCGTTTGCAGTGGCTGTAGGCCCTGGCATGCCCGTTCTCTCTCTCTCTCTGTCTGTTGCTCTCAAATTAATAAATAAATTTAAAAAAAAACAGCAGGGCGTGGTGGCACATGCCTGTATACCCAGCACTTGGGAGGTAGAAGTAGGAGGATCACCATGAGTTCGAGCGAGCCTACTCTGAGATTACATAATGAATTCCAGGTTAGCCTGGTCTAGAGTGAGACCCTACCTCAAAAAAAAAAAAAAAAAAAAAAAACACTAAATAAATAAATAAATAAAAATGAAGATATTTGGAACTGGGGAAATGGCTAGCGCTTACAGCATTTGCCTGCGAAGCCAAAGGACCCGGGTTTGATTCCCCAGGACCCACAAAAGCCAGATGCACAAGGGGGCATGTGTGTCTGGAGTCATATGCAGTGGCTAGAGGACTTCGTGTGCCTATTCTCTCTTTCTCTCTGTCTCTTTCTCTCATACATAAATAAATAAGATATTTGAATGATGAGACAAGAAGAGAAATAGAGCATCCAGATTGGAAAGAAAGCTAACTATTTGACAGATAGTATGATCTTATTTATCAATTACATTTGTAATAGCATCAAAAATAATAAAATACAGCCTGCAAAGCCTTATGACCAGGGTTCGATTCCTCAGTACCCACAAAGCCAGATGCACAAAGTGGAGCATGCATCTGGAGTTCAGTTGAAGGCCCTTTAACCACCGAGCCATCTCTCCAGCCCCTGTGGCTTGCTTTTTTCATTTAAAAAGCTCTCTCTCTCCCTCCCTCTCTCCCTCTTTTTAGGTTTTTCGCAAAGCTGGGTTTCACTCTAGTTCAGGCTACCTGGAACTCACTCTGCAGTTCCAGGCTGGCCTCAAACTCACAGCAATCCACCCACCTCTGCCTGGCTAAAAAGATCTCTTGATCAACACAAGCACTTAATTTTGTTACAATTCATTGTATCACTTCAGTGCTTTTTGCATCCTCTTTAAGAATCTTTACCGGGCTGGAGAGATGGCTTAGCGGTTAAGCACTTGCCTGTGAAGCCTAAGGACCCCGGTTCGAGGCTCAGTTCCCCAGGTCCCACGTTAGCCAGATGCACAAGGGGGTGCACGCGTCTGGAGTTCGTTTGCAGAGGCTGGAAGCCCTGGCGCGCCCATTCTCTCTCTCTCCCTCTATCTGTATTTCTCTCTGTCTGTCACTCTCAAATAAATAAATAAAAAATGAACAAATTAAAAAAAAAAAAAAAGAATCTTTACCACTCTGAGGTCATGAAGATCTTTTGTATCTCCAAGAAGCTCTCTTATTTGGCTTTAACATTTAGATATACACTCTTCTTGGGCTGGAGAGATGGCTTAGTGGTTAAGGTGCTCATCTGTGAAGTCCAAGGACTCATGTTTGACTCTACAAGTCCCACATAAACCAAATGCACAGTGATGCAAGCGTGCAAGGTCACACAAGGGGTGCACGCATCTGGTGTTAGATTGCAGTAGCTGAACATCCTGGCACACTAGGTCTCTCTCTGTTTCTCTCTCTCTCTCTCTCTCTCTCTCACACACACACACACACACACACACACACACGAAGGCCAATCTGTTGGGCTTGCTTCAAAAAAAAAAACACTTAAAAAATGTTCTTGAAGCTGGGCGTGGTGGCGCATGCCTTTAATCCCTGCACTTGGGAGGCAGAGGGAGGATGATTGCCATGAGTTCAAGGCCATCCTGAGACTACCTAGTGAATTCCAGGTCAGCCTGAGCTAGAGCGAGACTCTACATCGAAAAACCAAAAAAGAAAAAAAAAAAAATTCTTGTTCAAAGACAGTGGAATGAGATGGTCAGTGGTTAAAGGCATTGGCTTACAAAGCCTGGCAGTCCAGGTTCAATTCCCCAGCACCCACATAGTGAGATCGTTTACAGTAGCAAGAGGCACTGCATGTCCAATCATATATCCTCATTCTCTCTCTCCTTCCAAATAAATTATTGTTTTTTTAATCCTTTGTGCACTCTTTCTTGGGAGGCTACTGCTCTAAAAATAAGCAAGATAGAGAAGTCAGGATACAAGGTCTACCAAAATGTAAAAAGTTAAGAAAAACAAAGCAGCTCTGGGTTTGGTGAAGGGAGTCCCAAGAATACAGCTGTAAAGCACCTTAATAAACACCAGTCTGAACTCCAGCTAGTAAGAAGAACTTTCAAAAAATTCTTTTAGGGTGGGTTGGAGAGTAGTTAAGTTGTTTGCCTGCAAAGTCAAAGGATCCAGGTTTGATTACCGAGGACCCACATAAGCCAGATGGACAAGGCGGCACATGGGTCTAGAGTTCACTTGCAGTGGTTAGAGGCCATTCTGTCTATCTGCCTCATTATCTCTCTCTCAAATATATACATTAATTAATTTTTTAAAAAATCTTGGGCTGGAGAGATGGCTTAGAAGTTAAGGAGCTTGCCTGCAAAGCCAAAGGACCCAGGCTTGATTTCCAGGACCCATGTAAACCAGATGTACAAGGTGGCATATGCGTTCATTTATAGTGGCTGAAGGCTCTGGTATACCCAATCTTTCTCTCTGTTTCTATCTGCCTCTTTCTCTCTCACATAAACAAATAAGAAAAATTTTTTTGTTTGTTTGTTTTTTGAGGTAGGGTTTCACTCTAGCCCAGGCTGACCTAGAATTCACTATGTAGTTTCAGAGTGGCCTTGAACTCACAGCATTCCTCCTACCTCTGCCTCCCAAGTGCTGAGATTAAAGGCATGCACCACCACACCTGACAATAAATTTAAAAAAATAATAATTCTTTTAAGAGCTAAAGAGATGGCTTAGTGGTTAAGGTGTGTGCCTGGAAAGCCTAACAAGCCAAGTTCGGTTACCCAGTACCATGTAACGCCAGATACACAAAGTGGTGCATGTGTCTGGGGTTCATTTGCAATGGCTAGAAGCCCTGACATACCCAATGAATGCTCTCTCCCTCTTTCCTTCCTCCCTCCCTCCCTCTCTCCCACCCTCTCTGTCTCTCCCTGCTTGCAAATAAAAATTTTTTAAATATTTTAGAGGGCTGGGAAGATGGCTCAATGTTTAAAAGTGCTTGGCCGCAAAGCTTGCTAGTCCAGGTTCAGTTTCCCAAGATGCCTAAGTGGTACATGCATCTAGAGTTTGTTAACACTGGCAAGAGGTCCTGGCAAATACATATTCTGTCTGTCTGTCTGTCTGTCTCTCTCTCTCTCTCTCTCTGCTTGTAAATAAATAAATAAAACTTTAAAAAAAATTGAGAGCAAATTCTAAGTATATAGAAAGCAAAGCAAAACTTAAAAGCAGGGCATGGTGGTGCACACCTTTAATCCCAGCACTTAGGAGGCTGAGGTAGGAGGATCCTGTGAGTTCGAGGCCACCCAGAGACTACATAGTGAATTCCAGGTCAGCCTGGGCTAGAATGAGAACTACCTCAAAAAAACAAAACAATGGGCTGGAGAGATGGCTTAGCGGTTAAGCGCTTGCCTGTGAAGCCTAAGGATCCCGGTTCGAGGCTCAGTTCCCCAGGTCCCACGTTAGCCAGATGCACAAGGGGGCGCACGCGTCTGGAGTTCGTTTGCAGAGGCTGGAAGCCCTGGTGCGCCCATTCTCTCTCTCTCCCTCTGTCTTTCTCTCTGTGTCTGTTGCTCTCAAATAAATAAATAAAAAATTTATTAAAAAAAAAAAAAGAAAAAAAGATATATATGCTAGTCAAACACAGAAGACTCAAAAGGCTAAACATGGCATGTAACATCTTCAAGAGGCATTATGGTTTGGATATAAATGTACCCCACAAGCTCATGCTTGAACATTTGGTCCCTGCCTGGTGCTACTGTTCTGGGAAGCTGCAGAGCCTCTATGGCTACGACCGACCTAGCTCAAACAGGTCTTGACGGTTTGGTTCCAGCCAGAGTGCTCTGCATCCTGTCGGTTATGATGTAAAAACCTGCTGTGAGGCACTCCTAACATGCACCCATCCCACTGCCCTGCCTCCCCCATGATGGAATACACCTTGGAAACTGTGAGCCCCCCCGCCAAATAAAGCTGCTTTTCTTCCAAATACCCTATAGTTGCTTCTATCAACTATCAGTGAGGAGAAAAATAACTAGTACTTAAGGTATGGTTCCTAATATAGCAGTCTAGAAAGGACAAAAAAAGGGAAGAGATGAGACAAATGGTCATGGAAAGGAACTATCTTCTACAAGGGAATTTTCTATATCCTAACTCCAGTGGTAATCAGATGACTATGCATTTGTCAAAACTCACTGACTATACAATAAAAAGGGTGAATATGGGGCTGGGAAGGTGGCTCCGTGGTTAAAGGGGCTTGCCTGCAAAGCTTGACAAGCTCAGGTTCAATTCACAGCACAAGCTGGCAGTGGACCACACCTTTTAGGAGAATCACCAAGAGGTGGAAACCAGACCAGGGCCACAGAGTGAATTCCAGGTCAGCCAGGTCTAGAGCAAGACCCTACCTCAAAAAAACAAAAGCAAAAACCGACAACTCAGTACATACAGAGTCAGCTGTGAAAGTAGCACATTAATCTAACATTTGTTTGCGACAGCAAGAGACTTTGGCACACCCATATACATATGCACGTGCATGCATATAAATAAAACATTTCAAGGTGAATTTAGGCTGAGATATTATTCAATGTCAAAATACACACTCAGCACATGTGAGGACCCAAGATCAATCCCCAATACCAAAAAGGGGCAAAAAAGTGAATCTTAGGTATGTATACACTTGTACCCCAATTGAAAAAGAAAAAAGGGGGGCTGGAGGGATGGCTTAGTTGTTAAGGTGCTTGCCTGAAAAGCCAAAAGACCCAGGTTTGATACCCCAGGACCCACATAAGCCAGATGCACAGGGCGGCACAAGAGTGTGGAATTTGTTTGCAGTGGCTGGAGGCTCTGGTGCATCCATTCTCTCTCTCCCTTCCTCCCTCCCTCCCCTCCCTCTTTCCTTCCCTCCCTCCCCCTCCACCTCAAATAAATATTTAAAAAAATATATATCCCAGCATGGTGGCACATGCCTTTAACCTTTAATCCCAGCACTTGGGAGGCAAAGATAGGAAGATCGCCATGAGTTTGAGGACAGCCTGAGATTCCAGATCAGACTTGACTAGAGCCAAGACTTCACTTCTGAAAAAACAAAAAAAGAAAAGAAAAGAAAAGAAAGAAAAGTAACTAAATAAATAAAATTCTGAATTCAAGTCTAGTCTTTGCTGAGGAAGAAAACACATACTATCAAAAGACAGCTTTATAAGCATGTTACTCAGAAGCACTGGTTCTCGCTTCCTAGGTCCTTCTTTCACAAAAATGTAATCTGTAGTATGCATATCTGCAGTATGCACAGTGGTTGCCTCAAGAACATGGAACTCAGAGGTAGTGCAGAGTGTGAAGGGGGCCTTGCCATTTTTTGTCTAAAGCTTCACAGTACACAGTGATCCAGTCAACAGTCCAAACATTCAACTTTACAAGGAATTTTACTATGTCCACATTGTCTTACAAGGCATTTATTCTCACTTAAAAATAATCATTTAATCATGGTCTACTGTCTAAAATTATGGAAGTTGTCAATAATAAAAATCATTTAATACTAATAATCGTTTATGGGGCTGGAGAGATGGTTCAGTGCTTAAGATTCTTGCCAAAAAAATTATCATTGAATGGGGCTGGAGAAATGGCTCAGTAGTTAACATGCTTGCCTGCAAAGCCTAGTGATCCAGGTTTGATTCCCCAGTACCCACATAAAGCCAGATGCACAAAGTGGCACATGCAGTGGCTAGAGGCCTACTACACCCATTTTCTCTCTGCTGGGCACAGTGCTGCACACCATTAGTCCCAGCACTAGAGAGGCAAAGATAGATCATGGCCAGCCTGAGATGACATTCTGAATTCCAGGTCAGCCTGGGCTACAGCGAGACTCTACCTTGAAAAAAAAATAAATAAATAAAATCATTTACTTTTTTTTTTCAAGGTAGGGTCTCACTCTAGCCCAAGCTGACCTGGAATTCACTATGTCATCTCAGGGTGGCCTCAAACTCACGGTGATCCTCCTACCTCTGCCTCCCGAGTGCTGGGAATAAAGGCGTGTGCCACCACGCCTGGCTACATGTTGGTTCCTTTTTAACGTCTGAGCATGGTGATGAAAGAGAGCCATCCCGTCATCTCACAGCTGAACTACTGGCAGGTGTCATGTGGAGTTTTTTTCTCCTGGCATACTTGTGGTTTGACAGTCTACAGCAGCAATAATCTCTTGCATCATGTTCCCTCAACTGTCAACCCATTTAGTCAATGTGACATTTACAATTTTCATTGATTTATTCCCTTTACTCCCTTCCTTTTTGAACAAGTAAAGACTGGATTCCTTTAAAATAACCATGTTACTAGCCTGAGCTGTTTTTTTTTTTTGTTGTTGTTGTTGTTGTTATTGTTTTGTTTTTCAAAGTAGGGCCTCTCTCTAGCTCAGGCTGACCTGGAATTCACTATGTAATCTCAGGTTGGCCTCAAACTCAGTGATCCTACCTCTGCCTCTCGAGTGTTGGGATTAAAAGTGTACACCACTGTGCCCAGCCATCATGCCTGGGCTCTTGGGCAAAGTATGAGCACTATTAACTCATACCTATCCTGAGTGTAAGATAAGCCGATGCCTGTACATATCAAACCATGTACAAGGAGACAGACTTCTTAAAGGATTATTAGTGAAAATTAAATATGTTAAGTGATTCTGTTAACAAATTTTTACCAGTAGACACTCATTTCCTTTTTTAAAAAAATGTTATTTTTACTTATTAGAGAGAGGGAGAGAATGGGTGCACCAGACACATGCACCACCATGTGCATCTGCTTACATGGGGTTCTAGGAAATCAAGCCTGGGTCCTTAGGTTTCACAGGCAAGTGCCTTAACTGCTAAGCCATCTCTCCAGTCTCTACTCATTTCTTTTTTAATGGTGTTTGTGTTGTTTCAACATAATTAGGAGTGCACTTTAGGGTTCATAAGTGCAAATATTTTCCACTGAAGTTAACAGCACTCATACTCTCCCAAAAATCCCAGGCATGATGGCTGGGCATGGTGACACATGCCTTTAATCCTAATACTCAGGAGGCAGAGGTAAGAGGATTGCTGTGAGTTCTAGGCCAACCAGAGACTACATAGTAAATTCCAGGTCTGCCTGGGCTAGAGTGAGAACCTACATTGAAAAAAAAAAAAAAAAAACAGCAGCCAGGCATGGTGGTGCACGCCTTTAATCCCAGCACTTAAGAGGCAGTGGGAAGAAGATCACCATGAGTTAGAGGCCACCCTGAGACTACAGAGTGAGTTCCAGGTCAGCCTGAGCTAGAGTGAGACCCTACCTCAGAACACTAAAAAAAGTAAAAAAAAAAACAAAAAACAGTTCAGGTTATCAACTACAAAATAACTAAAGTTATTTAACTGGATAAAGTTTTCAGACCTGTTTCACTTAATTCTCCTAGCAACCATATGAGGCATTATCAGCATTATAAAAATGAAGAGGGCTGGAAAGATGGCTTAGTTGGTAAAGCACTTGCCTGCGAAGCCTAAGGACCCAGGTTTGAATCTCCAGGTCCCATGTAAGCCAGATGTACATGGTGGCACATGTGTCTGGAGTTCATATGCAGTGGCTAGATGCCCTGGAATGCCCATTCTCACTCTCACTGTCTTTCTCTCTGGCTTTAAAATAAATAATTAATAATAAAATCTTTTTTAAAAAAATGAAGAAACTGGGCTGGAGAGATGGCTTAGCGGTTAAGCGCTTGCCTATGAAGCCTAAGAACGCCGGTTCGAGGATCGATTCCCTAGAACCCATGTTAGCCAGATGCACAAGGGGGCGCACGCATCTGGAGTTCATTTGCAGTGGCTGGAGGCCCTGGCGCACCCATTCTCTCTCTCTGCCTCTTTCTCTCTCTGTTGCTCTCAAATAAATGAAAATAAAAACAAAAAAATTTTTTAAATGAAAAAACTAAGCTTTGGAGACATTAAATAACAATCTTGGGTAACTTAACTAAGTGACAGAAGCAGGATTCACTTCAGGTCCACCTTACTTCAAAACCTGGTCTTCTCCAAAAATTTCTACCACATGCTACTACATGGTTGGACCTTAAAACATCAAACTCGGGCTGCAGGGATGGCTTAGAGGTTAAGGTGCTTGTCTACGAAGCCAAAGGACCCAGGTCCAATTCCCCAGGATCCATGTAAGCCAGATGCACAAGATGGTGCTTGCTTCTGGAGTTCATCTGTAATAGCTGAAGGATCTGGCATACCCTCTCTCTCTCTCTCTCTCTCTCTCTCTCTCTCTAATAAATAAATGAAAAAAATTAAAAAGAAAAGCAACCCTGACACTAAAAACCTATGACGGGGGAAGTCATGTGCCCTAGGGGTGTAACATCTGCTTCTGTCTGGCTACATGTATATGCTATGCTCACCAAACTGCCCAGTAAGCACTTCTCTTAATATTCATACTCATATATTAATGCTACTCTCACTTTTGGTTAGAGAATCTTCTCTTTTCAGATGGCAGTGACCTTGGGATGACTCAGAAGGCACCATGTGCTGAGAAGTGACAGAGGAGTGCTCAGCACTGAAATATATCTATCACATCTTACAAAGCTCAAGGGTCCATTGCAGAAGAGGTGGTAGAAAGAATGTAAAAGCCAAAGGAAGGGTAGGACTCCTTACAACATGCTTCCCCCAGACACAAACTGGCCTGGATATTCATGACCTCACAGTGCCTGACACTACCTACACAAGACCATCATAATAGGAGGAAAAGATCATGACATCAAAATAAGAGAGAACTGATTGAGAGGGGGAGGGAATATGATGGAGTGCAGAGTTTCAAAGCAGAAAGCTGGGGGAGGGAAGGAATTACCATGGGATATTGCTTACAATCATGGAAGTTGTCAATTAAAAAATTAATTAATTTTAAAAATATAAAGAACATTAGGCCGGGTGTGGTGGCGCATACCTTTAATCCCAGCACTCAGGAGGCAGAGGTAGGAGGATCACCATGAGCTTGAGGCCACCCTGAGACAACATAATGAAGTCCAGATCAGCCTGGACTAGAGTGAAACCCTACCTTGAAAAACCAAAAAATAAATAAAATAAAAAAGAAGATAAAACTCACAGAAACAGAAAGTAGAAGGGTGGCTGAGAGGAGGAAAGAGGGAGTTGTTCAGTGGATACAATTTAGATTTGCAAGATGAAAAAATTCTAGAGATCTGTGATACATCAATATGAATACATTTAACACTACTTTAGTTATAAATAGTTATGATGGTAAACTTTGTTTTCTGAATTATTTATTTGCGGACATGCGAGATCCAGAGAAAATACGGGTGCACCAAGGCCTCTTGTCACTGCAAGCACCTTTTGTGCATCTCACTTTACATGGCACTGGGAAATCAAACTTGGGCCAGCAGGCTTTACAAGCAAGCTCCTTTAACCTCTGAGCCATCTCCAGCTCCCTTTTTAGTTTTTTTAATTTAAAAGCTTTTTAGGCAGGCAGGACTCTTGTTACTGCCTAGCACCTTGTAGTACACTTAACAAATCTGTTTTCTTTTTTAAAAAAGGGTTTTTTAGCCAGGTGTGGTGGCACATGCCTTTAATCCCACCATTCAGGAGGCAGAGGTAGGAGGATTGCTGTGAGTTTGAGGCCACACTGACACTATATAATATATTCCAGGTCAGCCTGAGCTAGACCCTCCCTCGAAAACAAAACAAAAAACAGGCATGGTGGTGTACACCTTCAGTCCCAGCACTTGGGAGGCAAAAGTAGGAGGACTGCTATGAGCTCAAGGCCACCCTGAGACTACACAGTGCATTCCAGGTCAGCCTGGGGTAGAGCGAGACCCTACCTCGAAAAACAACAAAAAGAATTTTAAACTTGGCACCTTCCTATTATGCCACATGACAAAATAAATGTGTACTGTGCTATGGAAATATGCGACAGTAAACAACTGTAGGAGAGGAGAGGAGTCTACTGTAAGAAACAGATTTTTTAAATATTTTATTTTTATTTATTTATTTGACAGTGTAAGAGGGGGAGAGAGAGAATAGGTGTGCCAGGGCCTCCAACCACAGCAAACAAACTCCAAATGCGTGCACCCCCTAGTGCATCTGGCTAACACAGGTCCTGGGGAATCGAACCTGGGTCCTTTGGCTTTGCAGGCAAACACCTTAACCGTTAAGCCATTTCTCCAGCCCCAGAAACAGATTTTTTTTTTTTAAGCTACTAAGGATCTTATGAAATATGAAGGTTCCCACTTTATCCTCACTATAGTTGTGGACTGGAGTTCCTAACTCCACCTCTGAAATAGCTCCTACACCTGTATACAACTTACTGCCAAAACAAGTAGCGAAAACCAGGCCCGAGAATATTCCAGAAGCCTTCTAACCTGGTGAGCTCCTCCAGTTTCCTAAAAGTCTAAATTTTACAGCATTAGAAACTAATTTTCTTAAACTGCCTCATTCATCATGCTAAAGAGCTACTACAGTTCACTGTCAGAACATAAGACTATCTGGAGACGAGCTTAGGATCACATTACATAATCTTTCCAAGCCTCAGTTTCCTTATCTGGTTTAAGAGATGAGACCAACACTGGCTCAAAAGACTAAGGACTACCATGCCTACTGGTCTATGCTTGTAATCCCAGCACTCAAGAAACAGATATAGGGGTATCACCACAAGTTCAGCATCAGCCTAGTCTCCACAGGGAGCTCTAGGCCAGCCAAAGCTACACAGTGAAAACACTCTCTCAAACAAACACTGTACCCCTTGCACATCAAAATGAGAATGTGCTTCACTAAAGGCAAGTCCCCTTTCTTTTTGTATGTGTATTAGAGTATGTGTGTAGTATATGATGTGTAGTGTATGCACAGGTGTGCACATGCACACACACACAAGCCAGAAAAGAACTCCAGGAGGCCTGCCATTACTTTATTAAGTCCCCATCTGCCTGTCCTGCCTACTCAGCTCAGTGAGGTATTCTGGCTTAATGGACAGAATTACTTCCAGGACCTAAAGGCAGCTAGCTACAGGAGAATGGAAGGAGGGTGGCTGTTCATCTGTAGTTATCCGATGTCCAGAAAATGTGGCTCACCCACAAGCGCTCCTTCACCTGCAACCCTTTATAAATATGGACCACCTCCCCTTTATTTTATTCTATTTAGTCATCTGAGCAATATTCTAGTGGCTCAAAATTAATTTCGGAATATGTAACGTTATACTGTAAAGTCTCACTCCCCTTCTCCCCACCATTCTTTCAATTCCCACTCTAGTTTCTGGTGTATTCTTCAAAACTTTATGTAAAAGCCCTACAAATTAAACTAATATTCTCAAGGTGAATACCTGGTACCACAGTGAGGGGGGCGGGAAGAATGAGGAAGAGCGAGACTAGTCCTATCTTAATATAGTGTCCTTCACGTATTCAAAAATAGAAAATACATATGTAATGAGCATATGCTGGGTACCTACTACAAGCCATGCACTTTGCGCATCATTAACTGATTTCCATCAGCCCCTATCTGCACCACCAATGCATGACCCCTCAACTATCTTCTCTGAATTTCATAATAATCTTAAAAGGTGGGCTACTAATTCTCACCATCTTACAAATGAGGAGACTAAGGCACTTAAAGATAACTTGCCCAACCAAAGAGGAGGGCTTTGAACACGAGCCTGACTCCAGTCCTCCCTATGACGCTCAACACTGGCAAGACAGTCTTCTGCACCGGTTGGAGCTTAGCCTAACGTGGGAGACAGACGTGGAAAGGGCAGACAACAAAGAAATATGCAATTACAAGCTAAGAAATTAATAAGAACGAAACGAATTGGGAGCTTTGACAGAATAAATAACGGGTTCCTGAGAGGAGGAGGAGGAATGTGAAGGAAAGGCCTCTGAGAAAATGACATTTATGATAGGCTAGGGAACCTTCTGGGGCAGGGCCTGCAGGTCCAATTCACCAGGAGGCAAACTCGAGGTCCATAGAAAGATATATAGCAAACTCGCCAGGGTTCCCCCCCCCCCCGCCCCGCCGACACGTAGACGTGGCGCAAAAAAAAAAAAAAAAAAGGAGGATCCAGAAACTGGGCCCAGGACTTCAGACACGCCATCAATGCCCACAGTAGCCCAGACCCCGCTCGGGCCCTGACCGAGGCTTTCTAAGCCAGCCGCTGCCCATCGTCCCACTGCGGCTGACAGCGTCGGGGCAGCACACGGGGAAACCATGCGACCGGCCAAGGGGGATTTGGCAGGTCCTGCAACGGGCCCGGAAAGGCCTCTTCCCCGGCCCCCAGCCAGCTCCAGACTGGTCCGCCCCGCCCCGCCCCTCCGGGCCGGCCTCGTACCTGCACCGCCCGGACCAGGCCCCGACCGGTCAGCTGGCCCTGCCGCAGCTGCAGCACAATGTTACCGGGCCTCGGCCGACCGCCCCATCCGCCCCACGCAGTCACTGTTGCTGCCGACCGTCTCCCTCGGCTGGCCCCGGCCCCAGCCGCTGCTGGCGCGGCCGCCATGTCTCCTCGTCGGACAAACAGGAAGCCAGCGGCCCCGGGGCCGCGTAGATTTCTACGGAGCGGCGGAGGACTCTCTACACCGCCCCCAGCGGACTGACGGCGAAGGTGCAAGCCGCGTGGCAGGAGCCCTGCGCGCCCCGAGGGCTGCTGGGAAATGTAGTCTCGCTCTGAGGCCGAGCGAGGTGATGGTGGTGGGGGTTCCTGGACCACCTGTTTTTCGCTCCCCCTCACCCCCAACCATCCAACATTTCTGCAAAGTTCCTCCAAGTCGAAGACCAATCATTGCGTGAGCACGCTTCCATTTCTTGTCCATTTGGGAAAGATGCAGCTGGCCAGTAAAGGATTCCAGGCTCCAGGCCAGGTGTTGGTCCTTGAGGTCTGACTCCTGCCTCCTCTCTGCCTCCAACTCCCTGCGGACCTCAACCAAATCATCGCCTTGTACCCCCTGAACCTCGTGGGGTTTTTTTGTTTGTTTTGTTTTGTTTTTTAATCCATTCAATTTCTGGTCCTCTAGGAGCCTGATCAGCCAACCAGTAGTTTTTAAGAATCCCACTGTGGTCCTTACACTAAGTGGGTAGCTGGGGGGAGTGTGCTGAGGTGAGATGAGTTGGGGGGGGGATGACAACAAATCTGCACATAAACAAATGCACAATGACCAACTGTATCAAGTAACTGGATAAGTTGTGGTACAGTCAAATGGAAGGAGCGAGAATTAGTAAATTATATTAACTGCCAAATGGAGCCCTGTTTTACTTTTTTCTCCACCAGACAATATATTCTCTCTACTCCAAACACATATTTTTCCCCCCAAGGTAGGGTCTCACTCTAGCCCAGACTGTCCTGGAAGTAACTCTATAGTTCCAGGCTGGCCTCAAACTTAGGCAATCCTCCTACACCAGCCTCCCGAGTGCTGGATCTAAAGTCACCACACCCAACTTAATATACTCCTTTAGTAAGCAAGCACCTTTTTAATCACTGAGTGATCTCCCCAGTCCTCATACACTCCTGGTGACAAGCCTCTGTAGCAGGATAGTGTTGAGCCTCCCCCTCTCCTTTTCTTGTAACATAAATAAGGAGAGTTGAGTATGATAAATTACATGTGAGAAAGACAGTGTCTCATAACTAAGGTGGCTGTAATTTATCACCCAATCCAGAACACCTTTGAGTGAAAAGGACATAACAAATAGTAGCACTGGAACAAGAGGCGTTTATGGGCACGGGCCCAGGCAAAATGAGGATGTGCTTACTGCCCTCATGTGCATTTGGAAGATGCAGTTCTCACTCATCTCAGGCGGTGAGTCTGCATTTTTCCATGAAATTGTCCCATTCTGAAATCTGCATGGGCCAAATAAAACCATCTGTTTATGAGTACTAAAAAGGAGACCAGAAACAAGTGCACTGACTCAATAATGGAAGTTCAGGCTGTGATGAAGGAGAAGGTCAATGGAGAAAGAAAGAAAAATTAGGTCTATAGGTTACACCAAAAACTGAAAACAGCCTCAGTCATATTAAAGCTAAGTATAATAAAAATCAAAGAATCATAAAAGTGGATTGTAGTGATGATGGTACTACTCCATAAATGTGCTATAAAAAAAAAAATCACAGGCTGGAGAAATAGCTTAGTGGTTAACGAGCTTCCCTGCTAAGCCTGAGGAGCCAGGTTCAAGTCCCCAGGACCCACATAAGTCAGATGCATAAGGTAATGCATGCATCTGAAGTTTGTTTCCAAACGCTGAAGGCCCTGGCCCACCCATTCCTTCTATCTCTGTCTCTCTCTACCTTTCGTTCTCTCTGCTTCTTTCAAATGAATAAATTAAAAAAAAATTTAATCGCTGAATTATACTTTCTAAATGAATGAATCTGTCAGGTGAGGTGGCACACATCTTCAGTCCCAGCATTCAGGAACCAGAGGGAAGAGGTTTGCTATGAGTTCAAGGCCAGTCTGGGACTACAGAGTGAATTCCAGGTCATCCTGTGGTAGAGTGAGACCCTACCTTGAAAACAAACAAACAAACAAAACATGAATTTTACTATATGTAAATTATACTTTAACAAAGTTCTTAAGATCAAAGTGTAAAATGATATGTAAATTTATTTTTAGCTGTCTCAGGACATACCACACTGACTTCCATAGTGGCTGTACCAGATTACAGTCCCACCAACAGTGTAAAAGGGTTCCTCTTTTGCTGCATCTTTGCCAGTATTTATTGTCATTTTTTTTTCTTTTTCTTGAAGGTTAGGGTCTCACTCTTCCACAGGCTGACCTGGAACTCACTATGTAGTCTCAGGGTGGTCTTGAACTCATGGTGATCTTCCTACCTCTGACCCCCAAGTGCTGGGATTAAAGGTGTGAGCCACCATGCTTGGCTTCATTTGTTTTCTTGATGATAGCTATTCTGAAAAGAGTAAGATGGGATCTCAAAATAGTTTTAATTTGCATTTCCCTGATTGCTAAGGATGTAGAACATTTAGACGTTTATATGTCATGTGTATTTTGGTTTTGGTTTTGGTTTTGGTTTTTCGAGGTAGGGTCTCACTCTAGCTCAGGCTGATGACCTGGAATTCACTATGTAGTTATATAGTCTCAGGGTGTCCTCAAATTCATGATGATCCAACTACCTCTGCCTCCTGAGTGCTGGGACTAAAGGAGTGCACCACCATACCTGGCTGTGTGTCTTCTCTTGAGAACTCTCTATTTCGTTCCATAGCCCTCTTGTTTTTCTTTTAGAGAGAGAGAATTGGCACACCAGGGCCTCCGCCACTGCAATCAATACCAATTCTCTCTCTCATAAAAGAAAATTACAACTAGCCAGGTGTTAAAAATTACAATTAGGAAGCTGGGAAAGGTGGCGCATGCCTTTAATCCCAGCACTCAGGAGGCAGAGGTAGGAGGATTGCTGTGAGTTCGAGGCCACCCTGAGACTCCATAGTAAATTCCAGGTCAGCCTGGGCTAGAGTGAGACCCTACCTCGAAAAACAACAAAAAAAAAGCTATTAGGAAAGAAACACCTAGATCATGTCACATCTATTAGCCATTATTATTTGGCTAATATCCATGTATGAGTTTTCTTGCATGTGACATGACATCAACAGGTGACATGAACATTATATTTAAGGTAGAAAAATAATAATAATATAGGAGATGGATAAGGAAGAAAGAGTTGTTAACTTGGATGGGAGGTTAATTGGAATTTGTGGAAATACAAAGATTTGGTTTAGGTAAGGTAGGAAGTATAAGATTAGTATTGAAGCAATATTTGAACTATCGTAAATTATTTTAAATTTAGATATGATAGAGATTAAGAAATTAACTAGGTTTAAAGTTTTCTTTTGTATTAAGTTTTAATATAGAAAGTTCATGGTCTTTACTTACTTGGTTCAAAGATCAAAAACTCTTATCTAAACTGGGAGTGGTGGTGCACACCTTTAATCCCAGCACAGAAGCAGAGGTAGGAGGATCACCATGAGTTCACAGCCACCCTGAGACTACATAGTGAATTCCAGGTCAGCCTGAGCTACAGTGAGACCCTACCTCAAAAAAACAACAAAAACAAAAAGTCTTATCTTTAGGAGAACTAATGAAAGTATATTAGGCTGAAAGGCTAAAACTTTTATTTGTGATAATTTTTATTATCAATTGTTTATTTTATAAACATAATGAATGGGATACTGTTTACAATTACAGAAGTTGTCAATAAAAAATAAATTAATAAAAAAGAGTGAAAAGAATAATGAAATTGTGTTTTATAAGATTATATTGGTTATGTAATACAATGAAATATATTTTATATAATTAGGCCCAATTTTATTTATTAGAATAAGTTTATAGCAAGTAAATTAAAGTCTTACCCAATAGGAAAACATATAAGAGTATAACATTTAAGAACCTATTGTTGGGCTGGAGAGATGGTATAGTTGTTAAGGTGTATGCCTGCAAAGCTTAAGGACTTAGGTTTGATTCTCCAGGTCCCACGTAGGCCAGATACACATGGTGGCACATGCATCTGGAGTTCATCTGCAATGGCTGGAGGCCCTGACGTGCCCATTCTCTGTCTCTCTGTCTCTCTCTCTCTCACTTACTCTGTCTGTCTCAAACAAATAAATAAAATAAGGCTGGGGAAATGGCTTAGTGGTTAAGGCGCTTGCCTGTAAAGTGTAAGGACCCAGGTTTGATTCTCCAGGTCCCATGTAAGTCAGATGCACAAGGTGGCACATGTATCTGGAGTTTGTTTGCAGTGGTTAGAGTCCCTGGTGTGCCCATTCTCTCTCTCTCTCTCTCTCTCTTTCCCTCTGTATTGCTAATAAATAAATGAAAATAAAATCTTAAAAAAATACTTTAAAAATAAAGAAATAAAATGTTTAAAACAAATACGGGAGACTTAGAAAAAAAAAGAAACCTATTATAAACGGGTTCTATGTAACAAAATAAAGATTTAGTTTTGATTTGCATGTCACATTTAGATAGAGTTTAAATAAATAAAACCAGTTAAAATATCTTGATATTGATATGGGAAACTAAAGCTTACAGAACTGGCACCAAAGATGGGGTGTAGAATCAGTCTATTTTTACATCAGCGTGAGTCCAAGGGAATCTCTTCTAAAGCCTGAAAAAATTATTAGATTAGTAGAGAGATATCTGTAGCTGTGTTGTGGAGTTAAGAAGAAACAAGAGGTTCTGGAGAGATGACTTAGTGGTTAAGCGCTTTCCTGAGAAGCACAAGGACCCCAGTTCAAGGCTTGATTCTCCAGGACCCACGTAAGCCAGATGCACAAGGTGATACATGCATCTGGAGTTCATTTTTAGTAGCTAGAGGCCCTGGCACACCCATTCTGTGCCTGCCTTTTCTCTCTCTGTCTGTTGCTCTCAAATAAATAAATAAAAATTAACAAAAAATTTTAATTTAAAAAAAAGAAAGAAACAAGATAATTTTAGCACTGGCCAGAAGCTATAATACAAACTATGGCCTTGAAATAGTACAAAACTACAGTGTCAGTACAAAAGACTAGGTAGCATGGGACATAATTAGCATTGAAAGTTTATTACAGCACAAGACATAACTTTGGGCCAGAGGCTTTAACTTTTTTCTTTTTTTAATTATTATTTTTTTATTAACAACTTCCATGATTATAAACAATATCCCATGGTAATGCCCTCCCTCTCCCCACTTTCCCCTTTGAAACTCCATTCTCTGTCATATCCCCTCCACCTCTCAATCAGTCTCTTTTTTATTTTGATGTCATCATCTTTTCCTCCTATTATGATGATCTTGTGTAGGTAGTGTCAGACACTGTGAGGTCATGGATATCCAGGCCATTTTGTGTCTGGGGGGACATGTTGTAAGGAGTCCTACCCTTCCTTTGGCTCTTACATTCTTTCCACCACCTATTCCACAATGGACCCTGAGCCTTGGAAGGTGTGATAGGTTCTCTACCAAAAGTGAGAGTAGCATTAATATATATGTATGAACATATATGTATAAACATTAAGAGAAGTGCTTACTGAGCAGTTTGATGAGCATAGTATATACATTTAGTCAGACAGCAGCATATGTTATAACCCTAAGGCTCATGGCTTACCCCTGTTTTAGGTTTTTAGTATCAGGGATGTACTGGAGTGGCCATGGAGTGGGCCCATGGAATGGACCGCCAGTTCAATTAGAGGGCTGTTGGTTTCCACCATGACAGATGTGCCACTATTGCACCCATTGGCTCACTTAGCCTGGCTGGCCAAATATAAGGCTTGCAGTGTTCACTATTGAGTATCTTCACTGGTGATTTCTCTCTTTTCCATTGAACTGTATGCAGAATGGCTTTCTGTCAGCTGGTCTACAAGGAGGAGGTTCTCAGCTCAGTTTCAGCAGGATTTTTCAGTGGCCTTGAAGCCCACGTATGTGGAGTCTTCAGCAATAGGGTCTTACCATCTATTCCTGGTGGGAAACTAGGGGCCTCTGCAATGGCCTATAATGTTTTGGGGCCATCAGGGACCTCCAAGGCCAAGAACTCACTGGAATGTATCCCATCCCTGGCACTGAAAATTGTATAGTAACAATCTTCTGAGTGTTCCATTGTCTGAAACTGGAGGATTTCATATGATTTATTTGCATCCTCTTAGATTTTGATTAGCCCTCCCTCCACCTTTCCTTTATTCAATCTCTTCCCCTGACCTTACATGGGTTAACTTTTCTTTTATTATAATATGAGGCATGATGTTATAAATAAATTTATCACCTTGTTATAGAGAATTGTTTGAACTATACAAACAAGTAAGGCAAGAGAAATACAGAGAAACAGCTTTTTAGAATGTAGGCATATCTTATTCTTTAAATATCTAATAGCATAGGCAGGACATGTATTTGGTAACATCTTTTTTTAATTTATTTTTTTTTAATTTATTTTATTTTATTTTTTCTCAGTTTTTTAAAACATTTTCCATGATTATAAAAATACTCCATGGCAATACCCTCCCTTCCCTCCTTTTCCCCCTTGAAATTCCATTCTCCATCATATCCCCTCCCCATTTCAATAAGTCTCTCTTTTATTCTGATGTCATGATCTTTCCCTCCTCTTATGATGGTCTTGTGTAGGTAGTGTCAGGCACTATGAGGTCATGGTTATTGAGGCCATTTTGTGTCTGGAGGGAGCACGTTGTAAGGAGTCCTTACCCTTCCTTTGGCTCTTACATTCTTTCCGCCACCTCTTCCGCATTAGACCCTGAGCCCAAGGCCCTACTTCTTAAAGGAAATGAGACAGAACCACTGAGTAGAATTTCATTGTGTGTCTGGCAAGGTGGAGCACACTTTTAATCCCAGCACTTGGGAGACAGAGGTAGAGGAATCGCTGTAAATTCCAGGCCAGATGAGATTACATAGTGAATTCCAGGTCAGCTTGGCTCAAAGTGAGCCCTATCTTGAAAAATAAAAAAAACAAAAAAACCATAAATATATATATATATATATATATATATATATATATGTATATATATATATGTATGTATGTATGTATGTATGTATGTATGTAAGACCTCCTGCCACTTCAAACTCCAGATGCCTGCACCACTTTGGGTACTTGGGGAACTGAACATGGGTCATTAGGTTTTGCAGGCAAGCATCTCTCCAAGCCCCTTTATTGGCTCTGAATAAGCTTAATTTAGAGGGTAGAGTGCTGGACACAAGGTAACCAAAATTCCCCAAGCCAGTGGCTCTGGAATTCCTTGTCTTGCAAGCAACAAAGACTGGCAGGTGCAGACACAGCAGGTGAGTGTGTTCAACAAGAGTTTATAGAAGGTAAAACAGAAAGTGAAAGTGAAGTTGAAAATGAAAATAAGGCAGAAAGTGGAAGAAAAAACAAAACACTACAACAGCGCCTAAGCTGGGAGGAATTCTAAGAGGGTAATCACATAGGGACTTGAATCAGGGATTTTTATACACTTGGTGATAGAAACTAAGTATCAAGTCCAGGTGGACTGCATTGGTCACTCAAAATGTGTACAAGGGCTTCCCATAGGAAGACGATTTGATACCTCTGGATGTAAATTAGTCATCAAGTTGGGGTGGATGGGTTACTATAAGTGTATGTGAGGGGCTCCAGACATATGTGCCACTTTGTGCAGCTGACTTTACGTGGGTCCTGGGGATTCGAACCTGGCTCCTTAGGCTTTACAGGTAAATGCTGTAACCGTGAAGCCATCTCTCCAGACCACCTATTAAACTTTCACAGAAAATTCACATAAATATAAATCATATGCCATGGTCAGTGTTGTCTTAAGTTTGCATCAGTCCCCTGGGAAGTCTGTCTGATGGTGGGACCAATACTCCAGTTCTTGATTTAGAAGCTCTGGACAGGACCTAGTAATTTCATGTCCACTGAACCCCAGTGATGCTAAGACTACCAGGGGCCACATTTGAAAACTAACAATCTGGAGACTTAATGACTGAAATCAAGCTGGCCACATGCTTGAACAGACTTGTCATGCTGTGATAATTGCCCCAGAAGTTTCTAATTATATTTTTATTTATACTATTATTATTATTCATTTATTTTATTTTTATTTTTGGTTTTTTGAGGTAGGGTGTCACTCTAGGCCAGGCTGACCTGGAATTCACTATGTAGTCTCAGGGTGGCCTTGAACTCACAGCGATCCTCCTACCTCTGCCTCCTGAGTGCTGGGATTAAAGGCGTGCACCACCATGCCTGGCCAAAAGTTTCTAATTTAATCTTCTCAGATGATTTTAAAAATCAGGCCAACATTATTACCTAAAAAAACAAAAAGCTGAGCTACAGTGAGACCCTACCTCAAAAAACCAAACCAAACCAAACAAACAAACAAACAAAAATACTGGCCGGCATGGCCCTCCCTGCCCCTACACATGTGCAAATAAAAATTTGTTTTATTTCAAAAATGAAATTAATATTTTCTAACTGAAAAGCAATGTTGTTTGGAAAATATTTCCAAAGGGTTTTTTGTTGTTTGCTTTTTTGGTTTTTCAAGGTAGGGTTTTGCTCTAGCCCAGGCTGACCTAAATTCACTATGTAGTCTCAGGGTGGCCTAGAACTCACAGTGATTCTCCTACCTCTGCCTCCCAAGTACTGGGGTTAAAGGCATGTGCCACTACACTTGGCCTCATTCTTTTTTTTTTTTTTTAAACTTTTAAAAAATTATTTATTTATTTGACAGGGAAAGAAGGAGTGAAAGAGAGAGAGAATGGGCGTGCCAGGGCCTCTAGCCATAGCAAATGAACTCCAGATGCATGTGGCTCCTTGTATAGCTGGCTAACGTGGGTCCTGGGGAATCGAACCTGGGTCCTTTGGCTTTGCAAGCAAACACCTTAACTGCTAAGCCATTCTCCAGCCCTTGGCCTCATTCTTGAGTTTTTTTTGTTGTTGTTTTTTTATTTGAGAGCAACAGACACAGAGAGAAAGACAGATAGAGGGAGAGAGAGAGAATAGGCGCGCCAGGGCTTCCAGCCTCTGCAAACGAACTCCAGACGCGTGCGCCTCCTTGTGCATCTGGCTAACGTGGGACCTGAGGAACCGGGCCTCGAACCGGGGTCCTTAGGCTTCACAGGCAAGCACTTAACCGCTAAGCCATCTCTCCAGCCCATTCTTGAGTTTTTATAATCTGTTTTGGACTTTGCATTAAAACAACCAACAGGGCTGGAGAGATGGCTTAGTGTTAAGGTGGTTGCCCGCAAAGCCAAAGGACACAGGTTCAATTATCCAGGACCCACATAAGCTAGATATACAAGGTGGCACATGTATCTGGAGTTTGTTTCCAGTGGCTGGAGGCCCTGGTGTGCCCATTCTCTTTCTCTCTGACTGTCACTCTTTCTGACTCTCAAATAAATAAATAAAAATAAAATATTTTTTAAAAAGAGTCATGTGGGGGCCAAGGGTGGTGGCATGTGCCTTTAATCCCAGCATTTGGGAGGCAGATTACCATGAATTTGAGGCCACCCTGAGACTACATAGTGAATTACAGGTCAGCCTGGGCTACAATGAGACCTTACCTCAAAAATAAATTAATTAAATTAAAAAATAAAAAGCAGTCATGTGGGGACTGGAGAGATGGCTCAATGGTTGAGGTGCCTGCTTGCAAAGCCTAACAATTTAGGTTTGATTCCCCAGTACCCATGTAAATCCTGATGCACAAAGTGGCACCTGCATTTGGAGTTCGTTTGCAGTGGCTGGAGGCCCTGGCGCACCCATTCTCTCTCTCTCTTGTCCTGCTTGCAAATAAATAAAGAAAAACTTTTTTTTTTTCCCAAAAAAGGGAGTCATGTGCCAGCTGGGCATGGTGGCCTACCCTTTAATCCCAGTGGGGAGGCAGAGGTAGGAGAATCATTGTGAATTCAAGGTCAGCCTGGGCTAGAGTGAGACGTTATCTCTAAAACAAACACCACCACCACCACCAAAAAGGAGTCATGTGGCTCAAGAGATGGTTCAGTGGTTAAAGGCACTTGTTTGCAAAGCTGGCCAATCTGGGTTAATTTCCCCATTACCCACATAAAGCCTCATGCACAAAGTGGTGCATGTGTCTGGAGTTTCTTGGAAGCAACAAGAGGCTCTGTGCACCCATTCTCTCTCAAATAAATAAATAAAATTTAAGATATATTTATTTGCAAGCAGAGACAGAGAGAGAAATAGAGACAATGGGTATTCCAGAGCCTACTGCTGTTGCAAAGACAAACTCCAGGCACATGGAGTTTAACTTAACTGCTCTCCAGACCCAACAACAACAAAAAATTAAATATATTTTATTTGCTGGGCATGGTGGCACACACCTTTAATCTCAGAACTTAGGAGGCAGAGGTAGAAGGATCACTGTGAGTTTGAGGCCACCCTGAGACTACATAGTGAATTCCAAGTCAGCCTGGACTAGAGTGAAACCCTACCTCAAAAAAACTAAAAAAAAAGCTGGGCATGTGTTTAATCCCAGCACTTGGGAGGCAGAGGTAGGAGGATTGCCTCTGAGTTTGAGGCCACCCTGAGACTACATAGTGAACTCTAGGTCAGCCTGGGCTAGAGTGAGACCCTACCTTGGAAACACACACAAACACACACACACACACACACACACGGGGCGGGGAGGAGAGAAGCCATTGCAAACTCCAGATGCATGTGCCCCCTTGTGCATCTGGCTTAATGTGGGTCCTGGAGAACTGAACTGGGATCCTTTGGCTTTGCAGGCAAATGCCTTAACCATTAAGCTACCTCTCTGGCTCCCCAACAAATATTTTTTCATTTATTTATTTGAGAGAGAGAATGGGTGCACCAGCGCCTCTAGCCACTGCAAATGAACTCCAGACACTTGCGCCACCATGTGCATTTGGCTTAGTGGGTTCTGGGGAACTGAACCTACATTCTTAGACTTAGCAGGGAAGTGTCAACCTCTAAGCCATCTCTCCAGCCCCCCAGTAAATATGTTTTGTTAAAATTTATTTGCAGGGAGAGAGAGATACAAGAGACAGAATGGGTGCTCCAGGACCTCCAGCCACTGCAAAAAGACTTCAGACCCATGTACCAGTTTGTGTATCTGGCTTTGTGTGGGTACTAGGGAATTGAACTTAGGTTGTTAAGACTGTGCAGGCAAGCACCTTAATCACTGAGCCATCTCTCCAGCCCCTAATTAACAAAAAAAAAAAAAAGAAGAAGAAGAAATCATAGCTGGATGTGGTGGTACACATCTTTAATCTCAGCACTCCTGAGGGTGAGGAAGGATCGCCATGAGCACCCTGAGACTACAAGTGAACTTCAGGTCAGCCTTGGCTAGCATAAGACCCGACCTCAACCCCCAACAACAACAAAAAATACAATTAATTTTTCCATATTCATCTTCTTTATTTTTTTTTTTTATTTTTTCGAGGTAGGGTCATACCTTAGCCCAGGCTGACCTGGAAATTCACTAGTTTCAGGCTACCCTCGGACTCACAGCAATCCTCCTACCTCAGCCTCCAGAGTGCTGGGATTAAAGGCGTGCACCACTACACCCAGCTAACTCAAGACTTTAAAGGTGATATTTTGCTGGGTGTGGTGGCACACACCTTTAATCCCAGCACTCTGAAGGCAAACATAGGAACATCACTTTGAGTTCAAGGCCACCCTGAGACTACATAGTGAATTCCAAGTCAGCCTGAGTTAGAATGAGACCCTACCTTGAAAAGCCAGGAAAAAAAATTATTTTCTTTATTTATTAGAGAGAGGGAGAGGGAGACTATAGGCACACCAGGGCCTCTAGCCACTGCAAATTAACTCCAGATACATGTACCACCATGTGTGTCAGGCCCCATGGGTTCTGGGGAGTTGAACCTGGGTCCTTAAGCTTTGCAGGCAAGCACCTTAACAACTGAGCCATCTCTCCAGCCCTAAAGTAATTTTAAGTTATAATGCTGTTTGGGTACACCTAGGCACCTGATAGGAAATAGATGGCTTGCTCAAATTAGGAAATGACGAGAGAGCTTAATAAAGAGGCTATTTATAAAGATGTGGGCAGTGTTGAAAATCAGAGATAATACAGTAATCTGAAGTTAGTAATGGTACAGCCATTACATGACAAACCCTAACCTAAAAGAAATAAAGAAATAGAAATGTACTGTCTATGCTGGAGAGATGACCCCGCAGTTAAGTGTGCTTCCTGCACAAGCATTTAGGCCTGAGATGCCTAAGTGTAAATCTCTGGAACTCATGGGCATAGCCACAAGGGCCTTTTACCTGAGCTCACAGAAACACACCCACCCCAGCAAGCTCTAGGATAACTAAGAGACTCAGATCAAATGAGAATGGATGGAAGGTCTGGAGAGATGGCTTGGTGGTTAAGGCACTTGCCTGCAAAGTTGAAGGACCCAGAACCCATGTAAGCCAGATGCACAACGTGACACGTGCGCAAAAGGTCGCGCATGCATCTGGAGTTCGATTGCAATGGCTAGAGGCCCTGGCATATCGATTTTTCCCCTTGCTCATAAATCAAATAAATTTTAAAAGTTTTTTAAAAAAAGAATGGGCAGAAGGGCAATGGAGCTGGACACCTGATGATGTTCCAATCCAGCCACCGTAGGCAAGCACATCCACATGCACACACACGTACCACACACACACATACATGCAGGAAAAACAAATATTACTGTATTAATTATAAAACAAAATATAGTATAAATCATACGTATACACACACATACATATATGTGTGTGTGTAGATATAGAGTGAGCAAATAAAAATTTTTAAAAATATTTTTATTTATTTATTTGACAGAGAGAGAGAGAGAGAGAGAGAGAGAGAGAGAGAATGGGTATGCCAGGGCTTCCAGCCACTGCAGACAAACTCCAGATGCATGTGCCCCCTTGTGCATCTGGCTGATGTGGGTCCTGGGGAATCTAACTGAGGTCCTTTGGCTTTGCAGGCAAATGCCTTAACTGCTAAGCTATCCCTCCAGCCCAGAAGAAGAGGTTTATAAAGGCATTGGTTTGGTCTGGAGGGTTGGCTTAGCAGTTAAAGCACTTGCCTGAAAAGCCAAAGAACCTCAGTTCGATTCCCCAGGACCCACGTCAGTCAGATGCACAAGGGGGTGTGCACATCTGGAGTTCATCTGCAGTGGCTGGAAGCCCTGGCATGCCCCCCCCCCACTGCCTCTTTCTTGCAAATAAATAAAAATAAAACTATTTTAAAAGTTTTTAAAAAAAGGAATTGGCTCAACAGAGACTTCAGAGACTTCTAACCTATAAATGGGCCAGGGGGCCCAATGGTATGAAGCACTCTCTTTTTTGAGGCCAGCCTGGGACTATAGAGTGAGTTCCACGTTAGCCTGTACTAGAGTGAGGCTGTACCTCTAATAAACAAAACAAAACAAACAAAAAAATAAGAAGCAGATGAGATGGGAAGAGGGGCAGACAAGATTTTGAGTAAATGCCTCCTTCCCAGACATTTAGAGAAATGGATGACTGAAGTGTTAGGCAGGAAAGGTTCAAAGTAGTATTGTTATGCTAGAAAGCATGAGAACTACCAAAGCTCAATGCAAGTTAATACACTGGTAACAACACAGCCCCCAAAGGAAGAAAGAGTCCATTATCAGCCCTGGGATCTCTGGAGCCAGTGACCTTGGGGTTTAGCTATTTTCCCAACTACGTGATTAAAATAAACTAAATTTGGGCTGGAGAGATGGCTTAGCAGTTAAGGCACTTGCCTTTGAAACCTAAGGACCCGTGTTAGATTCTCCAGGTCCCACATAAGCCAGATGCACAAGGCGATGCAAGTGTGCAAGGTCACACGTGCGCACAAGATGGTGCACACATCTGGAGTTTGACTGTAGTGGCTGGAGGCCCTGGAGTGCTGAATTTCTCTCTCTCTCTCTCTCTCGTAAAAATAAAATAAAATAAATTCACAACTGTTATTAGCATAAATCATCCAGTATGTAAAACCTGATAGCCCAAAGCAGATTTATTATAACAGTTTAGTCTCAAATAACAAAAACGGGAAATCTTCCAGTGGTTAAGAGGAATCGAGGAAAACCTGCCCCAGCAGTGCCAGTTTAGAGGTAAAAGGCTGGCTGGGGCAGCTGAGCAGTGGGCTTCTCTGCTTGGTAGACTTCTTCTCTCTTACCTGGTCATGGTTCTCAGGAGAGGCGGGGGTGATGGGCCCTGCTGGGGGTTCCCAGGGCCCGGAACTCACTGTCTTTCTGTGAGATTTTGACCTGTTTTGTTTGAGTGAATAGAATTCCCTCATCAAGTCTTCTACCTCCCACTGCTCCTCCTTCAGCCTCTGACAGCAGTGCAGGGCAGCCGGGTCAATGGGATGGGCTTCGGTATTGAAGATGTACCCCCCAGCCCCCAGGATGCACTCCCCATAGGGCGTCAGCACAGAGTCAAAGGTGGAGCCGTTGTTGTGGATGAAGTTGTTTGGGTCAAACAGAAGGTAGAGGTATTTCACAGTCTCGGCCAGGAAGAAAGATTCCATCCGGTTGTCAAGCTTGTGGTCCCGGAGATCTTTGATCTACCAAATGAGAAAAAGAGGAAAATTAGGGCTGGGTGTGGTCATACATGCCTTTAATCCCAGCACTCTGGAGGCTGAGGCAGAAGGATTGCCATGAGTTTAAAGATAGCCTAGGGGACTGGAGAGATGGCTTAGCGGTTAAGGCACTTGCCTGCAAAGCCTACGGATCCAGGTTCGGTTCCCTAGGATCCACATAAGCCAGATGCACAAGGTGGCACATACACCTGGAGTTTGTTTGCAGTGGCTGGAGCCTGGGGTGCCCATTCTCTCTATCTGCCTCTCTTTCTCAAATACATACAGCCTAGGACTACAGAGTAAGCTCCAGGTCAGCTAGGACTAGAGTAAAACCCTACCTTGGAAAACAAAACAAAATAAAACAGAACAAAAAAGCCCACAATGATCTTCCGAAAGAAAGTCTGTAGTGAAAAACCCACAAGCCAAGTTAGAACATCTTCAGTTTGGTAGTAAGGGTCAGGCAACCCCCTTCACAAACTCCTGTTCGGCCGTTAAACAGCTGAGCGTGCTTGGGTGCACTGCTTCTCGGAGCCTCCTTCTTTTCCAAGCTACGACCACTGCTCACTGGGATTACCACACAGACTTGGCATGAGGCCTCCATCCTTACCCTAAAGTATACTTAATATCACGAGTCTTACCTGTCACTTCTCTTTATAAAAAATATTATTTATATTTATTTGAGAGAGAAAGAAAGGGAGAGAGAGGAGCAGAGACAGAGGAGAGAAAGAGAAAATGGGTGTGCCAGGGCCTCCAGCCACTGCAAACCAACTCCAAACGAATGGGCCACCTTCTGCATTTGGCTTTATGTGGGTACTGGGGAATTGAACCTGGGTCCTTTGGCTTTGCAGGCAAGTGCCGTAACTGCTAAGCCGCCACTTTAGCCCACTCCTCTTTTCATAACCCTTTGCTGACATATTTCACACAGGTCCTTAGCAGAGTTACCAGATCCTTCATGATCTGCGACCTCCTTCCCCGACGTATCTTCCCACTACAATCTTCTTGCATAACTATTATTACATGATGTATAATGTGTGACTTGAGAATTAATGCTCATAGTTAAAATGGAGTAAAAAATTCTAGCTGGGCGTGGTGGCACCAAAAGCAGGAGGATCACTGTGAGTTCAAGACTGCCATGAGACAACATAGTGAATTACAGGTCAGCCTGGGCTAGAACAAGATCCTACTTAAAAAAAGTGGGGGGGGGGGAACCAGGTGTGGTGGTGCACACCTTTCATCCCAGCACTTGGGAGACAGAGGTAAGAGAATTGCCTTGAGTTTGAGGCCACCTGAGACTACATAGTGAATTTCAGGTTAGCCTGGAATAGAGAAAGACCGTATCTCAAAACCTGAAAGGAAAAAAAAAAAGGGGGGTGGTGGTGGTGAAGCTGGAGAGATGGCTTAGTAGTTAAGGCACTTGCCTGTAAAGCCAAAGGACTCAGGTTCGATTCCCCAGGACCCACATAAGACCGATGCACGAGGTGGTGCGTGCATTTAGAGTTCATTTGCAATGGCTACAGGCCCTGGTGTACCTCTGTCTGCTTTTTTCTCTCTCAAATAAATAAATAAAAATATTAAAAAAAAAACAAAAGGATGGGACAAGTTGGGAAATTATAGCCAAAGAAACGGACATAGCTTGTGAATTTGTTATTTAATACATCCCGACATTGTGGATAGACAACTGTGCCCATCCGTTTTTGTCAGTGTGTGCATGACAACAGTGACATCTTATTTCACATTCAGAATGAGCCAGTATTTACTTTTTGATGGGCATCAAGGTAATTACCAAGTTTTTGCTATTATAAATAATGAACCAGTAGTACAATATGAAAATTTCAGCAGTTTATAGGTATAGGTGAGTAAGATGGATTGCTACAGACGTTTATTTTTAGCTTCTTAGAATTAAAGATATTAATTTTCAGTGGACATCTATTCTACACAAAAATATGATGCAAGTATGGACTTAAGGATCAAGACATTTTCTGACAAAGATGGACCACTGTTCCCATCACGTACCTTGGAAGACCTCCAAAAGGCCTCATTTTCGTGGAAATGAGTTTATTCTTCTTAAGAAGGTCCCAGTGGTTGGTCACTTAAGTTTTTCAGAGACTTTGACACATTGGCAACCAAAACACATCAATTTTACTTTCTCTTTTAGATAAGGATTTCCCTTTCAAAAGGGATCTACACGTGGGAAGCACAAGTGGGAAGATCCCTGTGGGTTCAAGGCCAGCCTGAGACTATAAAGTGAACTCCAGGTCAGCCTGGGCTACAGCAAGACCCTACTTTGAAAAAACAAATGAACAAACAAACAAACAAAAAAAACCCCAAACATGGATCTAACCGGGTATGGTGGTGCACGTCTTTAATCCCAGCACTCGGGAGACAGAGGTAGGAGGACTGCTGTGAGTTCAAGGCCACTCTGAGACATCAGGCCAACCGGGGCTAGAGAGAGACCTGATTTAAAAATAATACTACTACTACTAATAATAAAATAATAATCTTTCTTTTTTTGTCTTAACAATAATATTTCTAGGGCTGGAGAGATAGCTCAGTGAGTAAAAGCACTTGCTTGTCTGATAGCTCGGGTTCGATTTCCCAGTAATCACATAAAGCCTGATGCACGAAGTGGCCCAGGTGTCTGGAGTGTGCAGTGGCAAGAAGCTCTGGCCTGTCCATACTAACTTTTTCTATCTGTCACTTTCTCTCTTCTCACTCTCAAATATATATATAAAAGAATTTTTTGTTTTGTTTTGTTTTTCAAGGTAGTCTCGTTCTAGCCCAGGATGACATGGAATTCACTATGTAGTCTCAGGGTGGCCTTGAACTCACAGTAATCCTCCTACCTCTGCCTCCCGAGTGCTGGGATTAAGGGCATGTGCCACCACACCTGGCTAACAAAAATATTTTTAAATTTTTATTTATTTATTTGACACACACAGACAGAGAGAATGAATGTGCACACCAGGGACTTCAGCTACTGCAAACGAACTCTGGACGCATGTGCCCCCTTGTGCATCTGCCTAATGTGGGTCCTGGGGAAATGAACCTGGGTCCTTTGGCTTTGCAGGCAAATGTCTTAACTGTTAAGCCATCCCTCCAGCCCCTAAATTTTTTTTTAAATTTTTTATTTATTTATATGAGAGTGACAGACACAGAGAGAAAGACAGATAGAGGGAAAGAGAGAGAATGGGCACACCAGGGCTTCCAGCCTCTGCAAACGAACTCCAGAAGCGTGCGCCCCCTTGTGCATCTGGCTAACGTGGGACCTGGGGAACCAAGCCTCGAACCGGGGTCCTTAGGCTTCAAAGGCAAGCGCTTAACCGCTAAGCCATCTCTCCAGCCCCCCTAAAAATATTTTTAAACAATCTTTCTAAACTTCCTCTATGGTCTATGGATCTCATTCTTCAAATACAGAAGGGGAGACCACTGACTCAGTGGAAGTGACATGTGGCCATGAAGGTCTGGCAGCCTAACTCCTGAGTTAAAACCTAACCAACTGCCAAGAATTGCTCCCTAACTCTTAAAGACACTCCAAATTCCTGTATCATTTCTGGTGCACTGGCCGGGAAATTCAAAGAACTACGAGAAGAGATCCAGACCATGTCAGACAACATTGTGCCATTTGGTGAACAGCTCTAGAAATAGATTTGTGGACCTTCATGATGAAAGGGAATTAAGTAATTATGTCTATTCTCTCGGATAACAGCAGTTCTGTTAATTATTGATAGGTGTGTACTTAGCTGCTCCTTTTTTGGGGGGAGATTTCAAGGTAGGGTCTCACTCTGGCCCAGGCTGACCTGCAATTCACTATGTAGTTTCAAGGTGGCCTTGAAATCATGGTGATCCTCCTACCTCTGCCTCTGGAGTTCTGGGATTAAAGATGTGTGCCAACACACCTGGCTACCTAGGTCTCCTTAACTGCCCTCCAAGGCCTGAAGAATCTACAACAATGGAAACACTAAAGACATCTCTAAGACCCAATGTACTCAGTGCCCACTTCTCCCTGACTCCTCTCGCTTTTATTCTTTCTCCACAATGCTTTTTCGACCAAAGATTTTACTTTTATTTTATTTTATTTTTAATTTTTATTAACATTTTCCATGATTATAAAATATATCCCATGGTAATTCCCTCCCTCCCCACCCCCACACTTTCCCATTTGAAATTCCATTCTCCATCATATTACCTCCCCATTACAATCATTGTAATTACATATATACAATATCAACCTATTAAGTATCCTCCTCCCTTCCTTTCTCTACCCTTTATGTCTCCTTTTTACCTTACTGGCCTCTGCTACTAAGAATTTTCAAACTCACGCAGAAGCCCAATCATCTGTAGCTAGGATCCACATATGAGAGAGTTTTTTTTTTTTTTTTTTGCACTACAACTGACCGCTAAAACCAATGCAGTTTCAGGGTACTTTAGATAGGCCCACTGAAGGAGTACCCCAACTGCCACTCCTAACGAACCTTCTCAGCTTGAAGAAGCTGGATGGGTCATCATCCCACTTCCTAGAGGCAGTGAGGGTTTCCTTCCGCTGGGGGTGGGGTGGGGGATGATAAAGAGTAGGACGTACAAATTGGCTAGGCAGCTAAGGGCAACAGGGACCCCAGAATAAACACTTGTGTGCATGTGCGTGTGTGTGTTCAAAGTGGGAAATGTCCCTGAGCCTATAGAGGGAAATGATTTTCTCTTTTCCTTCTTTTTGAGTTCCCCTTTCTTAACAACCTGATGTAACATTCCTCCCTCCCCAGAAAGCTGAATCACAAGGGTCTTCCTTAACTCCTCCCAAAGGAGTTCCCTTTCCCATAGAAGCCCAAGCAGTCACCAGGCTCTCCTGCTCTACAGGCCCTTTGCCTTCTCTCCTCTTAAGCTAACTTATAAAATCTCTCTGTACTCTGGTGCAGCGGTTAAAGACACTTGCTTGGAAATCCTGATGGTCCAGGTTCAATCATCCAACACCATGTAAAGGCAGATGCACAAAGTGGCAAGTGTGTTGAGTTTGTTTACAGTGGCAAAAGGCCCTGGTGTGCCCATACCCTATCTGCCTCTTTCTGTGTCAAATAAATAAAATAATTTTAAATATTTTATTTATTTGAGAGAGAGAGAGAGGCAGATATACGGAAAGTGGAATGTGAATGTACCATGACCTCCCTATAGCTCTTTGTTTCTAAAACAAACAAACAACAAAAAATATATATGTATGTATATATGTATGTATGTATGTGTATATATATGTATGTATGTATGTATGTATATTTGGAAACTATATATATATTGTTTTTGGGGGGGTTGCTTTTTGGAGGTAGGGTCTCACTCTAGCTCAGGCTGACCTGGAATTCACTATGTCATCTCAGGGTGGCCTTGAAATCACGGTGATCCTTCTACCTCTGTCTCCTTAGTGCTGGGATAAAAGGTGTGCGCCACCACACCTGGCTGTTTCTAAATATCTTTGTGATTACATAGCATAGAATGTTTCTTGCCTCAGTTCTCCCTATGTTACTTATGTAACCTTGTGACTTCTTGTAATACCCTCCCCCCTTGTTTTAACAGTATGCAACTTTGTGGTTTAGCTTCCAATCCTGTTTTTACTATAAACATCATGTGGTTATTTCCAATAAGAGCTGACACTCCAAACAGTTCAGGGCTGCATTTTGAGATCATGAACTCTGGGATGCAGACCTGGTGCACCAGCTTTCTTCTTTTTCTTTCTTTTTACCCAATAAAACTTTGCCTCACATTCTGTGAGTCGATGGTCTTACTTGTGCAACACCGGACCCCATAATATATAAAGTGAGCGAGCGAGCGAGCGAGAGAGAGAGAATGGGCACACGAGGGCCTCCAGCCACTGCAAACTCCAGATGCATGTGCCACCTCGTGCATCTGGCTTATATGGGTACTGGGGAATCAAACCTGGGTTCTTAGGCTTCACAGGCATGTACCACCATGCCTGGCTTATATTATTTTCTTATATATCCATTTCAGTTGCTTAAAGAACCATCTCACCAGCTAGGATTCTGTAAGGATGGTAAGTTGGCTCTCACCCTTTATCCTTTTAATCCATTCTCCACAGAACAGTCAATATGATATCTCTAAAATACAAATCAGACCTCCTGTAGATCCTATTCTGTTTGGACAGATGAGGCATGAGGTCTAGGGCTAGCTCCGTCTCCACCAGATAAATGACCCTCAGCAAGGCTCTTAGCTTCTGTATTCATGAGCTTATTCCCACCTCTGTGGTTCCCCCGGTCCTGTAATACCAGCCCCGCAAAGCTCCACCCTTAAATAGGCTCTTCAGCGGCAGAGTGAGACACCTGCCAGTCTTGGACTCCTGTAACACTTACTGTTGCAAACCCGCACTCCACCTTGCTGATTTTCTCAATGGACTCCACGGCATCTCTCCCGAGTTCTAAGAGGATGGGATCCCCTGTGGCGCGGTAGAGGTACATTGCACTCTCGATGAGCTCTGCAAGGGCCAAGCAGACTCTTTCACCCAACGGTTGCACAAAGGCGGCACGGGGCCCACTCAGAGAAGGAAGTCAAAGACTCCTCCCCTCCGTACCTAGTCCACAGGGCCCCAACCTGGCATGGGTTTCCAGAGCCAACATACACAAAGCCTAAAGCTCAGCAGAAACCAGCACAGGTTCCTACCCTCAGTCAGGCACTCAGGCTCAGAGATACAGAAGGTGGCAGAAGTTGTGACCGTGCTTCCCAACGTCTTTTCCTCCCTGACTTTAGCAGAGCGCATGGCTGCCTACATTAGTAACTATTTCCAGCAGGTAAGTGAGAATAAGAATACCATGGGAGCTGTTGTACTCCTTTAATCCCAGCATTTGGGAGGCAGAGGTAAGAGGATAGCTGTGAGTTTGAGACCAGCCTGGGACTATAGAGTAAGATGCAGGTCAGCCTGGGCTACAGTGAGACTGTACCTAGAAAAAAACCACAACAGGGCTGGAGAGATGGCTTAGCAGTTAAGCGCTTGCCTGTGAAGCCTACGGACCCCGGTTCGAGGCTCAGTTCCCCAGGTCCCAAGTTAGCCAGATGCACAAGGGGGCGCATGCGTCTGGAGTTAGTTTGCAGAGGCTGGAAGCCCTGGCGCGCCCATTCTCTCTCTCTCCCTCTATCTGTCTTTCTCTCTGTGTCTGTCGCTCTCAAATAAATAAATAAATAAATAAATAAATAAAAGCCTGAAGCTGCTAGCTGTTTAAAAAAAAAAAAAAAGAAAGAAAAAAACCACAACAACAAAAGGAATGCCGTGGAATGCAATTCAGTAGATGAACACCTGCTAGTATGTACAAGGCCTTGGTTTCAATCCCATGCACCTCAAAAAAAAAAAAAAAAAAAGTGCACACCTATTCTCAGCTGTTTGGTGAGTTCAAGGCCAGCCTGGGGCTACAGAATGAGCCTGAGCCTGGGCTATATATAGTGAGACCCTGCCTTGAAACAAAATAAAGCATATATATATTTATTTGCAGGCAACAAGGTGGGAAGCAGTTAAGACAATGGCCATGTAACCTATACTGGGCTGGGAATGACTACGTACTGACTCAGCTTCCTGTCTCTGTCTCCCTTTCCCTCCTCCCAGTTTTTAACTCCCCTGAAGTAAACCAGAGGACATCAAAGCTGGCAAGGAATTTAAGACAGTGTATTGTGTGTGGGCCTTTCATTGATTCTGACCTGTAAAGGAAGAAGGAGTGAGACCAGATGATGCCTAAGACCCACCCTAAAATTCTAACATTCCATACAACAGAAACTTAACTTCTAAAAATCACTGGCAGAAAGTTTGCCTGCACATCTTAATGACAACAACAACAAAAAGTCCTGAAGGGGGGAGGAAATTATGGTTTATTGTCTATAATTATGGAAGTTGTCAATAATTAAAAAAAAAAAAACAACAAAAACCAACTCTGGCTGGGCATAGTGGTGTACATCTTTAATTCCAGCACTGGGGAGGCAGAGGTAGGAGGGTCCTGGTGAGCTCGAGGCCAGCCTGAGACTACATAGTGAGTTCTAGCTTAGCCTGGGCCAGAGCAAAACCCTACCTTGAGAAAAAAAAAAATCCTAGAGTCACCTAGTTAGTGTGTCCCGCACTTTCCTGAGTTTGCAAGAACATAGGACTTGGTTAGGAAGCCTGACACCTTGTACTATCTTCTGCACTTAACAGTCTTGGGCAAGCCATTTTAACCTAGTAGTCCTGTTTTTATACCTGAAGATACAGAATAAGTAATTTCTAGCAGGAATATCATCCAGAGACAATGGATAAGATAGAAAAACAGCCTTGGTTCAGGTCATTGAGAAATTAAACTGGAGCTGAGCTGTCATGATTGTGGAAAGAGCTACAAAGCATGAAGCCTTTGGGAAAAGTAATCAACATGTTAACCAACAGTGGACCCTGCAAGCTTTATGGCTGGCCAGCCAGGCCAAGTATGCCAACTGGTACAATACTGGCATGTCTGTTATGGGGGACTGCTTGGACTTGAGGTCCATTCCACAGGAGAGAATTTGTGCCTGGTACTAAAAACCTAAGAAAAGTCTATAGCTTGGGATGTCATAAGCCCCTAGGGGAAAACCATTACTGTTGTCTGGCTAAAGGGATATATTATGCTCACCAAAATGCCCTCTAAATACTGATGTCCATATATTAATGCTACTCTCACTTTTGGTTACAGAAGCTGCTCTTTTCAGATGATGGTGACCACGAGTGTAACTCAAACTGTGTGGAAGTGCTGAGAAGTGATAGTCGTGTGGTTCAGCACTAAATGAGACATCTCTATCACACCCTCCAGGGCCCAGGGGGCATTCCAGAAGAGGTGGCAGAAAGAATGTAAGAGCCACGGGAAGAGAAGGAGTGCTTATGATACTGTCTCCCAGACACAAAGTGGCCTAGATATTCATGATCTCAGTGTCTGATGCTACCTACACAAGACCTGCCTCATAGGAGGGGGAAAAAGGTTGACATTAAAATAGAAGAGAGACTAGCCTGGGACTGTAGAGTGAATTCCAGGCCAGCCTGGGCTAGAGTGAGATTCTAATACACACACACACACACACACACAGTGTAATCTCCATCCATCCTTTTGGGAGTGCCTGTGAGGGGCTGGGGTATGAGAAGTCAGAGCCCACAGGCTGCTCACCAGGCCGAAGTGGGTAGCCCTCCCGCTTCTCCACTGTGTATCCCTGAGGAATGTTGTAGAATTCTGGCAGACCCCCAAACTGCTTCCACACAGTGTAGTAGTTGAGGAAGGTCCTCATGGCATTGTCAATGTCCCCAATGAGGCTCTGTGGAAAGGAAACGGCGGACGAGTAGGCAGATACCAGGCGAAACCTCACAACTGACCAACCTCAAGGAAAAGACAAGCAAAGCCTCTGGGAGCAAAACCAAGCTGCTGTTCAATCCTTTCATCTACCAATGACTCACTGAGTGGACCTGAGCCAGAGAGTTAACTTCTCTGGGCCTTATCTGTAAATGTAAACTTCCTTAGCTTGTATTTGGTTCAGCTGAGCCCCAAAACTTAGCTTCAGGGCTAGTTAGCTCAGCCCCCATTCAGAACCTACAAACGACCTCAAGTTGGGTCTCTAGGTGGGCTTGATCCCCCCTCCTGCCTTCTCAGAGGCAGGAGCTCTACACATTATCTTCTATTTCCTTTTTTTTTTCTCTCTCTCTCTCTTTTTCATGGTAGGGTCTCACTCTAACCCAGGCTGACCTACAATTCACTATTTGGTATCAGGGTGGCCTTGAACTCACAGTGATCCTCCTACCTCTGCCTCCCAAGTGCTGGGATTAAAGGCATGCACCACCATGCCTGGCCTATTTCCTTCTCTTAAACTAATAAAGTCTCTCTAACTTAAAAAACAAAACAAAACAAACTTCAGGCTGGAGAGATGGCTTAATGGTTAAGGCACACGTCTGTGAAGCCTAAGGACCCAGTTCGAGGCTTGATTCCCCAAGACCTGCGTTAGTCAGATGCACGAGGGGGCACAAACGTCTGGGGTTCGTTTGCAGTGGCTGAAGGCCCTGGTGTGCCCATTCTCTCTCTCTCTGCCTTTTTCTCTACCTGTCACTCTCAAATAAATAAATAAAAATAAACAAAATTTTTTTTAAAAAGACCACTAGAAGCTACCATTGACCATGGAAGTTCATAGACTAAACATATAATCTCGTTCTTCCCACTAAAGTATGAGATGGTATTGAAGTTTTTTTGAGAATTGGCATGCCAGAGCCTCCAGCCTCTGTAATCGAACTCCAGATGCATGTGCCACCTAGTGTGGATGTGTTACCTTGTACATTTGCATCACTTTGCATCTGGTTTATGTGGGACCTCGAGAGTTGAACATGGGTCCTTAGGCTTCACAGGCAAGTGCTTAACCACTAAGCCATCTCTCCAGCCCATAGTGGTCTTTTAATTTGAGGAGCCTATTCAAAATTCTAGAACAGGGGAAGGCTGTCTATGCTGTCTTATGACTGTCCCAGTCACTCAACAGATAGCCATTGTTACATATCTTTTGTAACTTTTTAGAGTTTATGTAAACATAAGCAAAAGTGAGTGTGCGATTTTCCCTATACTAAAAATAGCCTATTGAACACACTGTTCTGTACAGTCCTTTACTCATTCAATAATACATCTGTTCCTACCTAGCCTGGAATGCCACTGCATGTTACTGCAGGTGTTACAATATTCCACAACAAACCAGAAGCTCGGTCCCTAATTCTACCCTTGGAAAATTTGATTTGGCAGAATTATGTATCTGTGCAATTTAAGTTTTTCTTCCATCTGTCCAATTAAAGTAACCTCCCTCCATCAAACAACTAAGGTTACTTACTTGACACATCAGAAGGGGCTTGCTTGCTTCATCATGCAATAGAAAAATGACCACCCTCTTTGATCCTGCCTACCTGAAGACCAGGCCAGTAGGCCTCCAAGGACTGGAAGACTGGCATGGACACGGTCCCCTTGTACATCTGCACCCAGAGATACCAGTCATCGAAGTGGGTGTAATTCCGAATGGCTTTGTTATACTCTGCATCATGAAAAATGGGATAAAGGATACATAAGTGATTAGGGAGACAAAAGACAGGCCTTGATAACAGAAGTATAGATTTCCTTTTCCTTTTTGTTTTTGTTTTTCAAGGTAGGGTCTCACTCTGGCCCAGGCTGATCTGGAATTAACTATGTAGTCTCAGGGTGGCCTCGAACTCATGGGGATCCTCCTACCTCTGACTCCCTGAATGCTGGTATTAAAGGTGTGCACCGCCATGCCCAGCTTAGATTTACATTTTTAAAATACTACATGACATTAATAAAAAAAAAATACAACATGATAGTCTAGTCTCAAGCCAACTAGGAAGCAATGAAGCAACCAAACTAGAAATGGGCATGGGTTCTGGAGTCAAAATTCCAGCTCTGCATTTTTCATGGGCTAGCTATGACATTGGGAAAGCTTTTCCTCTTAAGTCTCAAGTCTATTATATGTTAAATTGAGAAAGTAGGGCTGGAGAGATGGCTTAGCGGTTAAGGTGTTTGCCTGTGAAGTGCAAGGACCCAGGTTCGACTATTTCCCCAGTACCCACGTAAAAAGTTCACGGTGGCTCTGAATACAGGGATTCTGAATAGATTCTACAGGTACTAGGCAGCAAATGAAAATTCACAAATCAACCACATATCAACAGGAAAAGTCTTGGAAAAGCTCTGTCCCCCCGCCCCATTTACCTAGGAACATGGCCATGAGCTGCTTATCCTGAAGCAGGATTGCTCCTTTCACCAGATACTCAAAGTAGGAGTCTACGCCAGCCCCGATGCCTGCATCCTGGGCTACCCATTTGCCAGTGAGCACATCGATGTGATTGCCGACCTAGGAGAAAGACACACAGTGCTTAGGAAGGGTCCAAGGACAAAGGAGGAGCTACTCAAGCCAGTGACTTGCAGGACAACACCTCAGTGCTTCTTCAAGACATACAGGTGATGGAAGAAGGCAAAGAGGCTGGACCATGGCCTGCACACTGGTACCATGGAGACGCATCTCATGCATGCTTATGAGGTCTTACTGGACAAAAATGAAAAGGAAAAATGATTTGAGTGTTTATGTCCTGAGCAGAGCAAGTAAAGATGAAAACTTGTTATTCCCAGAAACTATCTCAGATTCAAGGCACTCTGACTGCAGTGGCAAAACCCAGCTTTTCGCGTACCTTAGATCCTTCTGGAAGCTGGGAATTTCAATTGGCTGATAATTGACTGAAAAAAAAAATCTATGGCCATAACACCCTGAACGTGCATGACTTCATGTGAAGAGACATAGTTAACCAATCTGTGTTAGTTTGGATTCCTCACCAAGGAAGGCTGAAAGGAGCTGAGCTGGAAGAGGAGCCCTTGGAATATAGCAATAGAGAAGAAAGGGCAAGTGAGGCGGAGAAGCAGGAGTGAGAGCAAACGTCCGCCGGGGGAGCTGGCACGCAAGCCTGTTGGGACCCAGAAATCAGTGTAGAGGATACGCCTCACAGTGATCTCACCAAGGCAGGGACAGAAGGAGGGGATGTTTATTCACCAGTCCCGTCGGCACTGGTCACTGCTTGAAAACTGCTCATGGGTAGAATTAAGTCCTGGGACTAGCAGCCAAAGGCAAGGCAGAGAAGGTTCCAGGTACCCAGAAAAAAAGGGTCATGGAAGCAAGAACCCACTCCACATCCATTTGGATTGTAACGGGTGACAGTAGTTGAAAGACAGCCCAGTGTGTGTAGAAATAGCCAGGGTCTACTCAGTGCACAGTCAGGGCACCACCAGGGTCCACAACAGTTCAGGGCCAGAGAAAAATCTGCTCTTGTTGGATTATCTGTGTTACTGTGTATTTCCATGGTGGCATCTTGTTAGGGGATTTTTAAAAAATATTTTATTTTTATTTATTTATTTGAGAGAGAGGAAGTAGGCATGCCAGGGTCTCCAAGCCACTGCAAACAAACTCCAGATGCATGTGTCCCCTTGTGCATCTGGCTTATGTGGGCTCTGGGGAATTGAACCTGGGTCCTTTGGCTTTGTAGGCAAGTGCCTTAATCACTAAGCCTCCTTTCTAGCCCTTGTTAGGGGATTTTTAAAGACTTCTCACACAAGCTCTACTTTTCAAGCAGACATAGTACCAAACTTTACATAAAATCATCCCCAGTCTTTAGAAGTCACAGTGGCTCAGCAAAGGAGCTATTAATTCATTAACATTAATGCTGGAGTAACTGAGGACCAAAGAAGTTGAGCGACTTGCCAAAGCAAGGGCTTACAGCTAGTTCTGACTAAATCCAGTGTCATTTCCTTGATAGCTCTGGCTCAATTACTGTTAGTTTCCTAATTACTCCTTTCAGTAGCTCAAACCAACCTTGGGGAATGTCTGGTCCAAAATGTGTGAAATTTCCATGTATTAATAGAGGAGGGGAAAGGAAGCTGAGATTAAAAAAAAAAAAAGCTTGGGAAATAATAAGCAACGTTATGCAGAATATTTTTCCATTGGATTCCATGACTTTTATTCTGCCCAAGTTCATGACTCACCAATGGAAGAATTCCCTAATTTAACTGTCCAGGAATCACCCCCCCCTTCCCCTCGCAGAGTACATGTTGAACATACCTTTGTGTTGGTGTTCTAAGAAACACAATTTTACAATACAGACTCTGAAGGGCTGGGTGGGCCGATAATCTAGTCACTGGGTCAGGGGCATGAAGTGTATGACTCCCTCCTAGAAGCCAGACAGACTGAAAGCCAAAGCTTAATACAGCCCTGATCCCCGCCAGGGACGGGCCTTCAGGCTCTTTCTCTTCTTTGCCCAAGTGTGAACTGGTGTTGGGATGGGGAGCGGGGAAGGATCAGTCCACTTTTGGTGTCCTGGGCCACTCGTAAAGTCACTGTAAGTTTCCTTTGGCTAAACTGTAACTTGTTCCTCTGAGCTCTGGGCCTCGTAAGTGGGGGCCAAAGTGGCAGCCTTGACTCACACAGGAAGGGCAGCTGCTGACCTACCAGCCCAATATCTGACCGGCTCTCCCAGAGGCGCGTCAGGGCTACTCTGGCCACGTCTTCAAACACAGGATCACCGGTAAGGCTGCTCAGGGTGGCAAATTCCACAATGAAGGTCCCGATCCCTGCTGTACAGGTGACAGGGGTCTCTCCTGGATTCACACCATGAAGCAGGTTCACCGTTCCGTAGGGCATGCCCGTAGGGGTCTGGAAGGCTAAAAGTCAGAAGCTTATGAGTCCAGGTGGAAGGATGGAGATAGAGGTAGTTTGGAGACAGGTCTGGAACTTGACACTTCGTTCTTCCTTCCCCCTTTTCTCCTAGGTAATCTGCTTTAATCCAGGAAGGGCCCTGGACAGCCAGCTAACCCAGATGCCATCAAACACTGCTACATGACCCTGGGCTCCTGCCCCCATGAGGAACCTGGAGTTGAACTAAGCTCCTGGCTGCCACATCCTACGGCTCAATTTAAATTTAAATCTTTTTTTTTTTTTTCACGTCAGACGGGTTATGTGCCAGAGCGTAACAAGGTTTAGTGGGAGGCACACGTCACGCAAGAGCGTAAACACCCAATCATCACGCTTATGAACCAATAAAAGGATCTAAATCTTTTATTTTTATACTATGCTTTCCAAGGCCAGGCAGGAAATAGAGTATATCAAGCAAAGTTTAAGTTATAGGGAGTATTGGGGCCCCTTGTAAGTCATTCATAGACTTAAAAAAAAAAAAAAACAACATAAGCCAGGCGTGGTGGCGCACGCCTTTAATCCTAGCACTTGGGAGGCAGAGGTAGGAGGATCGCCGTGAGTTCGAGGCCACCCTGAGACTACATAGTGAATTCCAGGTCAGCCTGGGCTAGAGTGAGACCCTACCTCGAAAAACAAAAACAAAAACAAAACAAAAAAAAAAAAAAACACCACCACCAGGGCTAGAGAGATGGCTCAGCAGTTAAGGCACTTGCCTGCAAAGCCTGACAAGAGTGACTCCCCAGCACCTATGTAATGCCAGATTTAAAAAGCAGCACATGCGTCTGGAGTTTGTTTGCAGTGGCTGGATGCCCTAGTGCACCTATTCGATCTTTCTTCCCTCTCTCTGTTTGCAAATAAGTAAATAAATTAATTTAAAAAGAAAAACACCACTGTGGCTGGGTGTGGTGGCACAAATGCCTTTAATCCTAGAGCTCAGGAGGCAGAGATAGTAGGAGGACCCCCGAGGCTAGCCTGAGACTACATAGTGAATTCCAGGTCAGCTTGGGCTAGAACAAGACAGACCCTACCTCTAAAAAAAAAAAAAAAACTCAGGGGGGCTGGAGAGATGGCTTAGCAGTTTAAGGCACTTGCCTACAAAAATCCAGGTTTGATTCTTCAGGACCCACATAAACCAGATGCACAGGGGGGTGCATGTGTCTGGAGTTCATTTGCAGTAGCTGGAGGCTCTGGTGTGCCCATTCTCTACTTCTGTCTCTCTACCTGCTTATTTTTTTTTCTTTCAAATAAATAAATGAAATATTTGAAAAAAAAAACAATCCCCACCCCCGCCCCCCGCCCCCCACAAAACCACTACTCTAACCAAATGAAACAGACTGGTAGAGGAGGTGGTTTGAGGTCCCTGATAAAAATAATTTGGGAACAAACTTATTTTTAAAATAAAACAGATTAAACCACTAAACCAGTGATCTAGTACAGTCCCTAATTTACAGGTAGGGAAAATCATGCCTTTAAAGAAGTGACTCAGTCAAAGGTCACCCAAGGGAGTCAAAGCGAGCAGGGCTGGACAGGCCCATCTTGACTCCACCCCCTAAGCTCAACCCACCCTGTGCCTTCTGATTCAAGGCGAAAACCTGACACTGCGCCCTGAGATTTCCTCTCTAGGCCAAAGGTCACACAATTGCACAGCAGACTATGTGCTACCAAGTTGGAAACAAAGCTATCAAAACTACCAAGAGCTACCAGGCTCAGAAATTTTGCCTGTTACCGGCATGAAGCTTGCTCTCTGGCAGGCACAAGTCACAACTAAAAAGGGCTTAAAAGAAAAATTATTTTTTGGTTTATTTTAAATTGTATTAATTTATTTATTTGAGAAAGATGCGGAGAGAGAATGGGCACACTAGGGCCTCTAGCCACTGCAAATGAACTCCAAACACATGCACCACTTTGTGCATCTGGCTTACATGGGTTCTGGGAAATCAAACCTGGGTCCTTAGGCATCACAGGGAAGTGCCTTAATTGCTAAGCCATCCCTCCAGCCTGTTAAAAAAAAAAAAAAAAAAAAAGTTAATTGCCGGGCATGGTGGCACATGCCTTTAATCCCAGCACTTGGGAGGCAGAGGTAGGAGGATCATTGTGAGTTCAAGGCCACCCTGAGATTACATATTCAGCCTGGATTAGAGTGAGACCCTACTTCAAAAAACAAAAACAAAAACGAGAAAGAGCAGCAAGGCTCCTTCCCTAGGGATGAAGGACACAAACATGATGCTTGCAAGAAGATGCGGGGCTATGAGCCATGGCCCACCAGCGAGATCTGCACCTAGTGCCCTTACGGATGAGAGGTGAATGTCGCATGGAAGAGAGAAACAAGTGAGGTGGCCAAGGGGCTGGTAGAAAGCCTGTGACGTGTTTGGGTGTGAGCAGCCTCTACCACACCCTGAAGGGAACACAGTGTTCAGCTGATGCTGCTGAGCCCAGCATTGAGTGCCCCACTGGACAAAAACACCAAGGCTTGGCTTGTTGTAGCCCCGTACACGGCTTAGCCACAAAACCAATCCCGCTCGTCTGAGATCCTCCAAATACTCTCTCCCGTCTGACCTCTTCAGTCTCCCCAAACCCAATCTACTAGAGAGGCAGGAATTATGACCAATAGGAAAACTGAAGCGTGGAGCAGAAGAGCGACTTGATCAAGAGAAGAGGCTAGCTGGCAGAGCCAAGTCTAGAACCTGCGGCTCGTAATGCTCACACCAAAGCTTTCCCCAGGGCCCTGTCATTCCAGCCCCACAGGCCTGGGAGGCGGCAATAAGGTTTAGTCAAAACAAACACAAGGACCATGTACTGGCAAGACTGGCCTTTAGCCCAGGCCTGCCAACAGTGTGGTCAGCTCGCCCAGCCTGGGCCAGCACCGTAGTAAGCTCTTAAAATGCCCAAGATTATTCTTACCATTCTATGGTAAGCATTTAGGGCTAGAAATACAGGTTTGAGCTTAAAGAAAAAAAAAAATCAGGGGCTGGAGGGATGGCTAGCAGTTAAGGCATTTGCCTGCAAAGCCAAAGGACCCAGGTTCAATTCCCCAGGACCCAGGTTCAATTCCCCAGGACCCATGTTAGCCAGATGCACAAGGGATGCACATGTCTGGAGTTCTTTTGCAATGGCTGGAGGCCCTGGTGAGCCCATTCTCCCCCCTCTCCCGTCAAATAAATAAATAAATATATTTTTAAAAATCAGGAAAAACACAGCGTCACCATTTTTATTTCTACTGAGAGAAACAGGATTAAAGCTATGTATGGGGGTCTCAGGAGGTAGAGACAGGAAGACTGCCCCAAGGTGCAGCCTAGTCTGCTTTACATAGTGTGTTCTAGGCCAGCAAGACCCTGTCTCTAAAAAAGAACTAAGGGGGACAAGAAAGAAAGAAGGAAAGCAAGAGAGAAAGAAAGAGTGTGTGTGGGGGGTGGGGAAGGGAAGGCTGAACTTTGTGTTTTCCCGTCTGCGTGGGTCTTACCTGGGAGGAGTTTTCGGGCTGCCTCCTCGGCCATCCGCAGGAGAGGCCCAGAGCAGGGCCATCCGGCCTCCACTTCCACCCCGGCCTTCTTGGACAGCAGATGAGCAGACAGGAGTCCTCCCACCACTGCAGATGGCACAAAGCACAAGTGTCAGGGTCCCAAAGGCCAGGCTCTGCCTTGTGGAAATCAGACTAACCACTCTGTTGGGGTGGCTCACAAGAAAGGCATCAGTGGAAGAAGCACCCCAGCCAGGCCTGAGGGCACACATCACTAATCCCAGCAAGGATGGTGGTGGCAGAACTGTGAGTTCAAGGCCAGCCTAGGCAAGACCCTATCTCAAAAAAAAAAAAACAACCAAAAGTCATCCCTGGGCTGAAGAGATGGTTTAGTGGCTAAGGCATGGCCAAAGGATCCAGGCCGATTCTCCAATAGCCATATAAAGCCAGATGCTCAAGGGGGCACTTACATCTGGAGTTTGTCTGCAGTGGCTAGAGGCCCTGGCATACCCACTCTTTTTTTTTTTTTTTTGGTTTTTCAAGGTAGGGTCTCACTCTGGTCCAGGCTGACCTGGAATTAACTCTGTCATCTCAGGGTGGCCTTGAACTCTTGAACTCATGGCAATCCTCCTACCTCTGCCTCCCGAGTGCCCCACTCTCTTTATCTACCCTTCTTTCTTTTTCTGTCTCAAATAAATAGATAATAAGATATATTTTTCAAATTCCACATGGTTATACAGTGTTAGAGAAGTTTTTTTTTCCCTTGGTAGGTCAGAGAAGCAGTGGGTACTGACTGAAGTCCACAGCGTGGACCCAGCACTGGGTGCTGCTTGCCAGGGCTTCAGATGGAGACTTCAAGGCCAGGGAAGCAGAGTGGCTTGCCCTGGCTCACCTGTCTAATAGGTCATAGGGCCAAGTCTGTCTGGTGCCAAAGCCCATGCTCATTCATTCCACTTTGTCACTTCTTCCCAGTCATCTGTCAGACTTCAGAGGATAAGAAAACAGTTGCCATTCACCTCTATTATCTAATTTGATTGGCCATGCAAAATTTTTCTGACATAAAAAGACATATAGATTCTGTGACTGGAAAGAAGGCTAACTAGGTATCAGGAAGAGCTCACTACTAAAAATTACTGATGACTTTGAGTTTCAGTTTTCCCCTTCTTCTGGCTGAAGAACAGAAACAAAGACAGGTCTGGGCCGGAATAGAGAAACTAGGGCTAGAGAGACAGCTTAGCAAGTATGCTACCACTGAGCCCTGTCTCCAACATAAAGTGAATTTTGATAGATAGTGCCTTAAGTCACACGGCAAAAATCACCAAAAATGGATTCAATTCATATTCAATCAGGCTTTGAAGAACACTGCAGATAAACACTAGGAAATGAGCATACAGTGAAAATAAATAAGTAAATAAATAATTAATTAAGATCACAAAAACAAACAAGCATTTCAAGCCACAGCAACAGAAGTGGCAGCAGTGAGAGGGAGCTAGGTAGCTCTGTTATGCAGTTAGGGTGACTAGGACCCTGAAAGTAAAACACAGGAATGGGGGGTGGGCTGGAGAGACGGCTTAGCAGTTAAGGTGCTTGTCTGTGAAGCTTAAGAACCAGGGCCTCTAGCCGCCTTGTGCACCAATCCCCTCTCCCCCATGTTCTCTCTCTCATAAAAAATAAAATAAAATAAAAAATAAAGGGCTGGAGAGATGGCTTAGCAGTTAAGGTTCTTGCCTGTGAAGCCTAAGGACCCTGGCGTGCCCATTCTCTCTTTCTCTCGGCCTATCTCTCTCTTTCTCTTTCTCAAATAAATAACTAAATAAAATTTTAAAATACACATATTTTAAAAAAAAGTTCTACTGTATAAGACAATCAAATCCAAGAAGGTAGGAATGATATCATTCTTGTTCATAACATCAAATAAATGTTATTCATGTAAGCCATTCTGGCACATTTCCTTCCAGTCTTTTCTTTGTCCCCTGCTCACTTTCACGTGAAACTGATGAGGGATCCCGAGATCTCCCTCCCGCACTTCAGGAGAATAACAGTGCTCTGTCCATCACTGGTTTGGACCTAGTGCCCTAAAAGGGCGGGTCCTGAAGAGCCTATCCATCCCGGATTTTAGAGAATTGCACACTCTTCTCTCCCAAAGCGCTTAGAAGGAAGCCCTTACCTCGGATGTTGGTTTCAAATACAGAGGCATTCACATCAATGTCAAAGTCCACGTTGTCTTGGAGCACTTCCACCACTCTTTGAAATTCGGATACATTCCCCAGAATCTGGAAGGAAACAGAAACCTGACTGCATGGCTCTCTCACGCATAGCAGCTCTAAAGATGGTGGGTTTCGAGTGTGGGGTCTCATGCTGGTGTGACCCTCGCTCATTCCATTAAAACCTCTGATTTCTATCCTAAATTTGGTCACAGCTACAAAACAAAAACACTCCTCCCTGAAGCCCAGTATCAAAACACTGGTTGAACAATGTTTTAGGAATCCATCTAACAGAACGACGCAGGCTCCACGAGGAAGTCTTAGTTCAACATCACAAGTGGGTATCAGTTGCTTGTAACCTTGCACTTTCAACCTCTTGGAAAATATTACAGGTTGCTTGCCAACCTTCTTCACCCCAAGACCTTCTCCATAGAGGCTGTGAACTCATACGTTATCTTTCTCCCTCTACCTCTGCCTTTCTGCCTTGAAAACAGAGCTAAAATTTCTGCAGCTGTGGTAGCATGTTCCACCATGAGGTATGAAACATGGTCTACGCTAAGGATGGACCAGAAAGCTAAAAAGAGCTTAGATTGCTGATGACACAGTTGGATAGCTGACCTACTGGTAGAAATTTTCCTTCCTTCCATCTTTCCTTCCTCCTTTCTTTCTTTCCTTCCTTCCTAGCCTTTCTTCCTATTCCTCCCTACCTCCTCCCTCTTTCTTTTCTCCCTTCCCTTCCTTTCTTTTCCCTCCCCTCCCCTCCCCGTCCCTTCTTTCTTTCTCCTCCCTTTTCTTTTTCCTTCCTTTCCTTTCCCTTCCCCCTTCTTTCTCTCTCTCCCTCCCTTCCTTCCTTTCGGACCTGGAATTCACTATGTGATTTCAGGCTGGCCGCAAACTCACAGCTATTCTCCTACCTCTGCCTCTCAAGGGCTGGGGTTAAAGACTTTCTTTTACTTTTACTGTTTAAACTACTGGCTAATGGAGAGATGGCTTAGTGGTTAAAAGGTGCTTGCTTGTTGGGCTGGAGTGATGGCTTAGTGGTTAAGGCACTTGCCTACAAAAGCCTAAGGACCCCGGTTCCATTCTCCAGGTCCCACATAAGGCAGATGCACATGGTGGCACATGCATTTGGAGTTCATTTGCAGTGGCTAGAGGCTCTGGCTCTTGCTTGTTCTGTCTCTAATAAGTAAATATAAATAAAATCTTTAAAAAAAAAAAGTGCTTGCTTTTTAAAAGCCTGACAGCCTGGGTTCAATTCCCCAGTACCCACATAGAGCCAGATGCACAAGGTGATGCACATATCTGGACTTTTGTTTGCAGTGTGCTGATACATTCATTCATTCATTTATCCATTTTCATTTTCTCTCTCTCTATTTATTTATTTGAGAGCAACAGACACAGAGAGAAAGACAGATAGAGGGAGAGAGAGAGAATGGGCACGCCAGGGCTTCCAGCCTCTGCAAACAAACTCCAGATGCATGCACCCCCTTGTGCATCTGGCTAACGTGGGACCTGGGGAACCGAGCCTCGAACCAGTGTCCTTAGGCTTCACAGGCAAGTGCTTAACCGCTAAGCCATCTCTCCAGCCCTCATTCTCTCTCTCAAATAGAACAAACAAATGAGCAGAAAACTAAGCTATCAGCCAAATGCAACATCTGTGCATGTGTGTATTTTTGCTTGCGTGTGTTCATGTTGGTACACGTGAGCTTGTGTTGTACGTGCACATGTGTGCAGATGTGGAAGCTGGAGTTCAACATCAGGTGTATTCCTCAGTTGCTCTCCATCTTATTTACTGAGTCAGAGTCTTTTGCTTGAACCCCCAGCTTACTGATTCATCCAGTCTCTCCAGCGAGTCTGCCCTGGGGGATCCCCTGGCTCCATCTCCTAAGTACTGGAATGATAGGCAGACCTCATGCCTGACTGCAATGACACAGTACAGAGGATCCAAACTCTGGTTTCCACCCTTGCCTAGCAAATGCTCTTGACTGAGCCATCTTCCAAGCCCTATCTTTTTATTTTGCTATTTGAAGTTGGGTCCCACTCTAGCTCAGGCTGACCTGGAATTCTCTATGTAGTCTCAGGGTAGCCTTGAACTCACGGTGATTCTCTTACCTTTGCCTCCCAAGTGCTAGGATGAAAGGTGTGTGCCACCATGCCTAGCTTTTTTTTTGTTTTGTTTTTCAAGGTAGGGTCTCTCTGTAGCCCAAGCTTGACCTGGAAGTCACTATGTAGTGTCAGGGTGACCTCAAATTCATAATGATCCTCCTACCTCTACCCAGTGCTGGGATTAAGGGCATGCACCACCATGCCTGGCTCCCATTTGTTTTGTTTTTAATTTTAATTTTTTTTTAGTTTTTTAAAATTTTTTATTAACATTTTCCATGATTACAAAATATATCCCATGGTAATTCCCTCCCTCCCCACCCCCACTTTCCCATTTGAAATTCCATTCTCTATCATATTACCTCCCCATTACAATCACTGTAATTACATATATACAATATCAGCCTATTAAGTATCCTCCTCCCTTCCTTTCTCTTCCCTTTATGTCTCCTTTTTAATTTTAATTTTTATTTGTTTATTTGAGAGAGACAGAGAGAGAGAGAGGGGCAGAGAGAATGGCCATGCCAGGGCCTTCAGCCACTGCAAATGAACTCCAGATGCATGTGCCACCTTGTGCATCTGGCTTACATGGGTCCTGGGGAGTTGAACCTGGGTCCTTTGACTTTGCAGGCAAGCACCTTAACCTCCAAGCCATCCCTCCAGCCCTCCTTTTTTTTTTTTTTTTTAAGACGGGATATTACATAGCTCAGGCCAGCTTTGAACTTGTTAAATAGCTGAGGATGGCCTTAAATTCCTGATCCTCCTACCTCCACCTCAGAATGCTGGGATTACAGCTGTGTACCATGACACCGGGCTTGTTATACAGTATTAGTAACAAGTATTTCCTACTAACAGAAATACAGATTTTCCTCGAAGCATCATCCTTCTCCCACAGTCACTCCTGAGGAAACTGGGGAGAGGCTGACCCCAAGTCCCCAGCTGTGGGGTAGGAACTTGTGGGAACCTGACATGGACTGGCCACAATACTATTTTCCTTGCCCAAGAGACTGGTTTAGAAAAATGTGTTGAGCCAAGCCAGATCAATTAAGAATTACTCCCTGGAATGCACAGAAAAAGTGTGTTTGATGCTGAAGATATGGCTTAGCAGTTAAGGTGCTTGCCTGCAAAACCTAAGGACCCAGGTTTTATTCCCTAGTACCCACATGAGCCAAATGCACAAGGTTGGGGGGTAAGTGTCTTGAGTTCATTTGAAGTGGCTAGAGGCCCCCATGAGCCCATTTTCTATCTGCCTCTTTCTCTTTCTGTGTCAAATATGGAATAAAATAAAAATATATTTTAAAAAAGTGTGAAGCCGGGTGTGGTGGTGCATGCCTTTAATCCCAGCACTTGGGAGGTAGAGGTAGGAGGACTGCCAAGAGTTTGAGGCCATCCTGAGACTACATAGTGAGTTCCAGGTCAGCCTGAGCTACAGTGAGACCTTACCTCAAAAAACCAAAAAAAAAAGTAAGATTCTTTCCACAGATAGTTTCTTAAGAGGAGTGCCAGTTGGTTACCCATCATCCAGGAGAGTGTGGGAACATAGCAGCAAAGAAAACAAAAAAGGTGGAAGAAAAGCCAGGCATGGTGGTGTATACCCTTAACCCCAGGACTAAGGAGGCAGAGGTAGGAGGGTCCCTGTGACTTCAAGGCCAGCCTGAGACTACAAAGTGATTTTCAGGTCAGCTGGGTTAGAGTGAGACCCTACCACTAAAACAAAACAAAACCCCAACCAACAAACAAAAAAGGTCCGATGCCTCTTAGGGCATCAATTTCTTTCCACGTTAAAGGAAAATCTTTAGTATATGTGCAAGCAAGCACAAGGAGAAATCTTTGTATTGGCAGTAGCCACACTCATTTCTGTATTTCCCCAGAGTGCCAGGAAGCAATTACTCCACAAATGTTTGTCAAATGATGACACAAATCTTTCTTCACATTGCACCAGTGATCTCAAACAGAAATCTCATCATTTCCTGCCTTCTATTAGAGACACTCCAACGGCTGTCCATTACTCTCACATTAACGATCAAAATCTTAACATAGAGGAAAACTTGCTGCACCTGACTTCCACCTGTCCCTCCAGCTTCACGTTGCTCCCTCCTCCTCCTCCTCCACTACCCTGCCACACTGGCCTCCTTCAATTCATGACACTAGCCAATCTCACTTGCCACAAGACTGTTCTCTCTGTCTAGAGCCCTCTTTGTCCTTCATTTTCCAGTTGACACCCGCCTTTCCTTCAGATTCTAACTCAAGTTTCATTTCACTGCTCTGGGGAAGTTCTCCCAACCTCCTCAGTTCAGTTCCAAGTCTCTTTTTGTTAGGACCACACACCAAACTATACTCTTTCCTACAGAGCATTCACCTGAATTCGTAACTGTACGTGCTTTAAGGTCATGCTTTGAGTCCGTGTTTCTTTTCCTTGCTAATAGCACAAACTCCCAGTAAGCAGGAGTCACCTGTCTTTCACCTCACCATTACAGCCCCACAATTTAGCACTGTGCTGGGTACATAGCTGGCCATCACTAAACATGTATAAGTACATACAAATTAACATTAAAAAAATTCAGCTGGGCATGGTGGCGCACACCTTTAATCCCAGCACTCGGGAGGCAGGGGTAGGAGGAGCGCTGTGAGTTGGAGGCCACCCATAGACTACATAGTGAATTCTAGGTCAGCTTTGGGCCAGAGTGAGACCCTACCTCAAAAAACAAAAAAAAAAAACATGGGCTGGAGAGATGGCTTAGCAGTTAAGCGCTTGCCTGTGAAGCCTAAGGACCCTGGTTCGAGGCTCTATTCCCCAGGACCCACGTTAGGCAGATGCACAAGGGGGCGCACGCATCTGGAGTTCGTTTGCAGTGGCTAAAGGCCCTGGCGTGCCCATTCTGTGGCTCTCTCTCTCTGCCTTTCTCTCTCTCTCCATCTGTCGCTCTCAAATAAATAAATAAAAATAAACAAAATTTAAAAACAAACAAACAAACTACAACAAAAAAATCCAGCTGGAGGGATGACTTAGCAGTTAAGGTGTTTGTCTGCAAAGCCAAAGGACCCTGGTTAGATTCCCCAGGACCCATGTTAGCCAGATGCACAAAGGGACGCATGCATCTGGAGTTCGTTAACAGTGGCTGAAGGCCCTGGTGCACCCATTCTCTTTCTCCCTCTTTCTCTGTCAAATAAATGAATAAAAATAAAATATTAACAAAAAAATTCAAGCCATAATGTTTAAGGCCCTTGCTTGCAAAGCCAAAGGACCCTGGTTCGATTCCCTAGGATCCACGTTAGCCAAAAGCTATAGGAAGTCTTTAATACAAGCCATACAGTACTTGGTATGGTAATTAGTTTCTGTTATTATCTTATTATCATTACACATGGCTACTAGAATGTAAGCTTCTGAAGAGGATATCAAAGTCTGTAGCCTTCAGAGTGATGCAAACTCATCAGAGTTCCTCTGGAAATGTGTGCTAAAATGAATGAACCTAAGTAAGTTGTACCTCATCATCCTCTGCTGTGAAGCTGGGGAACCAGAGCCTGGTGGCTCAGAATTATGAGGTGAAAGGCGTAGGGCAGGAATTCACATTTTACCCATAGTCAAGCTATCAAGCCAGAAAGGATACTACTGACTGTGCAAGGATGGAGAGGAAAAGGAATCGATAAGATACTTACCAGCAAAGTGTCCAGAGCATCAATCAGTGTCAGAGAAAAACTGTAAAAGAACAGAAACCCCACCTGCTTAGGAAGAAAATCAAACGTCCAATATACATGGTCCAGGTCAGATCCTCCCAAAACTGAGACACAGTGCCCCTGCCTATCCCACTTAGTAGTTATAAAAGAGAAACCAGGGAAAATGAGAAGGCCTTTTGATTGCCTTCACAAACCTGGCAGGGTGGGCTGACGTATACCTAGTTGTAATTAATATATCACCTGTATTTCCTGGTATTCTTCTCTGCCATGGGGAGGCAGTATAAGATCGCAGCTACGAGAACTGGCTTTTCAACAGTTCCTTATCTAGGAATTTACTTTACAGTGAGTGCATGGTTGCTTAGAATGCTCAAGGCGGTATTGCTTATAACAGCAAAAGGCTCGAAAGAATCCATGGCCTGCCTGTTGAAGAATGATGAAACTAGACTATGGTGTAAACTGTAAACTTACGAAGTTATTTTAAAAAATGTTTAACAGGGGCTGGAGAGATGGATCTGTGGATTAAGTACCCATCATTCAAGCCCGAATTTGAACTGCAAATACCATACAAAAAGCCAGCAGCTGGGTGTGGTGGCACACGCCTTTAATCCCAGCACTTGGGAGGCAGAGGTAGAAGGACTGCCGTGAGTTCGAAGCCACCCTGAGACTACAAAGTGAATTCCAGATCAGCCTGAGCTAGAGCGAGACCCTATCTTGAAGAGGAAAAAAAGAAAAAGAAAAAGCCAGAAGCTATCCAGGTGTGGTGGCGCGCACACCTTTAATCCCATACTCGGGAGGTGGAGGTAGAAGGATCACTGTGAGTTCGAGGCCACCCTGAGACTACACACACAATTCCAGGTCGGCCTGAACTAGAAAGAGAGAGCCACAGGAAAGATGGGGAAAGATGGCTTAGCAGTTAAGGCACTGGCCTGCGAAGCCTAAGGGCCCAGCTTTGATACACCGGTACCCATGTAAGCAGATGCACATGGTGGCACATGCCCCTGGAGTTATTTGCAGTGGCTAGAGGCCCTGCTGCACCCATTCTCTCTCTCTCTCTCTCTCTCTCTCTCTCTCTCTCTCTTTTGGATCATTATCTCTTTTTAAAAATATTTTATTTGGGCTGGAGAGATGGCTTAGTGGATAAGTGCTTGCCTGTGAAGCCTACAGACCCTGGTTGGAGGCTGGATTCCACAGAACCCATGTTAGCCGGATGCACAAGGGGGCGCATGCGTCTGGAATTCGTTTGCAGTGACTAAAAGCCCTGGAGCACCCATTTTCTCTCTCTCTCTCTCTCTCTCTCTCTCTCTGCCTCCTTCTCTCTGTCACTCTCAAATAACTAAATAAACAAAAAATTAAAAATACATTTTATTTATATTTATTTACTTGAGAGCGGAAAAGAGGTAACAATGAGAGAGAATGGGCACAACAGGGCTTCCAGCCACTAAGGAGATGCATGTGCCATCTTGTGCATCTGGCTTACATGGGTACTGAGGAATTGAGCTGAGATCCTTTGGCTTTGCAGGCAAGTGCCTTAAACACTAAGCAATCTCTCCAGCCCCTCTCTCTCAATAAACAAAAATATTTAAGGCTGGGTGTGGTTGGCATACTCCTTTAATCCCAGCATTCAGGAGGCAGAGGTAGGATGATTGCTGTGAGTTCCAGGCCACCCTGAGACTACTACATAGTGAATTCAAGGTCAGCCTGAACTAAAGTGAGAACCTACCTTGAAAAACTAAACAATATAAAATATTTTTAGCCAGGCGTAGTGGCACATGCCTTTAATCCCAGCACTCAGAGGGCAGAGGAAAGAGGATAGCCATTAGTTCGAGGACACCCTGAGACTACAAGTTTGAAGCCAGCCTGGGCTCAATGATACCCAGCTTCAAAAAAAAAAAAAAGAGGCCTGAGAGATGGCTAAGCAGTTAAGGCATTTGCCTGCAAAGCCAAAGAACCCAAGTCAAATTCTCTAATTCCCATGTAAGCCACATGCACAAGGTGTTGCATGCACCTGGAGCTTGAGTTCGTTCATAGCGGTTGGAGGCCCTGGCATGCCCATTCTCTCTCTCTCTCTGAAATATTGAAAATAAATAAATGAAAATAAAAACAAAAACAAACAGGAATAAGAGGACCTAACTCTCAAGAGTGTTGGAAGAATTAAATGAAAGGACATATTAAAATGTTTAACCCATTATTTAACCCTCTCAGCTTCAGCTAATGCAATGTTTCTCCACTTAGCAAGAAGTAAGCCAGAGGGCTGGAGAGATGGCTTAGCAGTCAAGAAGCTTGCCTGCAAAGCTAAAGAACCCAGGTTCTATTCCCCAGGACCCACATAGGCCAGATGCACAGGGTGCTGCATGCATCTGGAGTTCATATGCAATGGCTGGAGGCCCAGGTGCATTCATTCTCTCTAGTTGCCTCTTTCTCTCTCTCTTTCAAATAAATTAAATATATACAATTATATATATGTAATTAAAATATAAATATATATATATATTTAAAGAAGAAGCAAGTTAGAGAATTGCAGCTCTCTAGCACCTTTATTCTCAAGGGTGTGGTGGCACACGCCTTTAATCTCAGCACTCAGGAGGCAGAGGTAGGATCTCTGTGAGTTCAGGGCCAGCCTAAGAGTACATAGTGAATTCCAGGTCAGCCAGGGCTAGATCGAGAAACAACAAAAAAGAAAACACAGGTGACTTTTAAGAGTGACTTGAGGCTGGAGAAATGCTTAGCAGTTACGGCTCTTGCCTGCAAAGCCAAAAGACCTAGGTTCGATTCCCCAGGATACCTGTAAGCCAGATGTACAAGATGGCATATGCATCTGGAGTGGCAGGGGGCCCTGATGGCCCTATTCTGTCTTTTCTTATTTCTTTCTCTCTCTCAAATAAATAAATGAAATAGAAGAGTGACTTGAAGGAGCAGTGAGTGGCTATGCTGTGCTGGGGAGGTGACATATGGAGGTGAGCTATAAATGACACGAAACTGTGATGAGCTAATGGAGAACGTGTTTTTGACTTCAGAAACTGTCCCAAGTCCCCAGGGGTGAACCCAAAGGTCCTGCCTGCCAGTATAGCCCAAAACTTTTTTTGTACGGCGGAGAGCTCCGTGGTTCCCAAGGGTGCTGGTTTGAATTGGTGGTGAGGAGGGCAGTGGAATCCCTCCAGTCCTACAGGAAACTTTGAGGGAGCAAGAGAAGGCCACGATGCCACCGACCCCTGTGGACCCGTCGCCTATGACCCAGGCATGCCCAACCCCTTTGGCCCTCAGCTTTGCACTAACCTGCCCCAGGTGTCGTGCCCGTCACAGGTGAGAGGTCTCAGCTCATCGTAGGGAAAGGCATTTTCCAGGTAACTGTCGTAGGCGTGGTAGAACATGGCCTTGACTCGCTCCCTGATGCAAGGGGATGAGAAATAAGGTGTTGAGGGCGGGGTAGAGATGCAGAACTCAAAACCAGGCGGGAAGCTAATAAAAAAAATAAAATAAAACAGGCGGGAGAGGAACCAGATATAGGGCAGAAGAGTGGGAACCACAAGCAAATGGTGTGCACCGAGGACGGGGCGGCAGGGGAACCCTCCCCTCCGAGCACATCAAGGGAAGTAGTTCGGGGGTCAGGGGGAGAAAGGCAGGGCTCGGGTCTTCGGAAGAGGGGGAGCCTGGCCCCCTTCACCTGTAGTGGGCGGGGTCGGGCGCGGTGCCGTCGGGGCCTGGCGCACCATGGTGCAGGGGCAGCAGCGCGCACAGGAGCGAGATGAGCAGCCGGAAAGGCATAGAGCTCGTGTCGTCCCGTCAGTGCCGCCGCTGCAGCAGCCGCCGCCGCCGCCACCGCCACCGGCTCATCCTCCGAGCCACCCGGCGGCTGGTTCTTCCGGAGATGGGCTCCGCTACGCCTGCGCTCAGAGGAATCAGCCACCCACTTCCGGACTACAAATCCCAGGAGCCAACGGGCGCGGTGGCCCAGGCAAAGAGCATCTCGGGAAATCTATTTTCCCAAGTCCATTATCAACGTGTCTTAAAGACAGTGGTTAGCTGCTGCTGCTACTCTTTGTTGTTTTCATAATGCCAGTTAGCATTTGTTGATAACTTAATGTAGACAAAGTTCATGGAGGTCTATTATTTTTTGGTTTCCCCCCCTCCAAACACCTTACTGAGTATGAAAACAGGAACTCAGTATTTGTTGAGCAGACATATGTATGTAAAGACGCATGAAAAATATTAAGCTTTAGCCATTATTGGAGATACCTAATTTCCCAAAACGCTTCCATGATTATGTAAATAAAAACCTACAATTAGGGCTGGCACGGTTAAGGCGCTTAGCTGTGAACCCTAAGGACTCATGTTCGGTCTGTGTCCAGATCCCACCTAAGCCAGATGCACGAAGGTGAGGCAAGCACAAGGTCGCACATGCCCATTAGGTGGCGCAAGTGTCTGGAGTTACTTTGCAGTGGCTGAAGCCCTGTGTGCCAGTTTTCTTTCTTTCTCTCTCTCTCTCTCTCTCTCTCTCTCTCTCTCTCTCTCTCTCTCTCTCTCTCTCTCTCACTCACACACACACACACACACACACACACACACAGACACACATTTTTTAAAAAAGGTAGGGCTGGAGAGATGGCTTAGTGGTTAAGGTGCTTGCCTGCGAAGCCTGAGGACCCAGTTCGATTCTCCAGGTTCCACATAAGCCAAAGGCACATGCGTCTGGAATTCACTTGCAGTGGCTAGAGGCCCATTCTCTCACTATCTCTAATAAATAAATTTAATAAATAAATGAAAAGAAAAAATCTAATAACAGGGCTGGAGAGATGGGAGAGATGACTCAGTGGTTAAAGGCACTTGCTTGTAAAGTCTGATGACCCAGGTTCAAGTCCCCAGTACCCACATAAAGCCAGATGCACAAAGTGGTGCATATTATCTGGAGTTTGTTTGCAGTGGCTGGAGGCCCTAGTGCTCCCATTCTCTCTGTTTCTCTATCTCTCAAATAAGTAAATAATAGCGGGCGTGGTGGCGCACGCCTTTAATCCCAGCACTTAGGAGGCATAGGTAGGTGGATCGTCATGAATTTGAGGCCACCCTGAGATACAGGCAAGTGCTCTAACCGCTCAGCCATCTCTCTAGCTTTTCAGTCCTTACATTTTAAATAAATAGTGGTTTCTTCCCTGTCTTTATTTTGCATCTGTTTCTGTAAATCCAGGACATCAGAGGCAATAACTCCTACCTCAAGTTTGAAGTTCAGTGCTGAGCATATCACCAAGATTCCAAAATAACCAAGCCACAATCCTTTCCCTTGCTGCATCTGCCTTGTTATTGGAAATGAAAAAAGTTTTTTTGGAAGATATTTCGTATGACAGAGTAGTTAAGTCTTTCTGTGGGTAAATAGTTTAAAAGGCGTTTGGATCATATTAATACTGACAGTCAATGTCCTTGCACTGTATGTTGAGTGGAGTAAACCTTGGACTTATAGTTAGTAGCCCTTGGTTACTGTTTTAGCCACTGTCTCTGTGTGTTCTTTGGCATTCATTCGGCCTGTGGAGGACTCAGTTTACACACCTGGAAAATGTAAGGGTAAGACTATATCTCAGTGTGAAGAAAATATTCACAAATCCATGCAGTGTTATTGAAAGAAAAAAAAAAGGAGTGGGGGAAAGAGCTGGAGTGGTGGTGCACGCCTTTAATCACAGCACTCAGGAGACAGAGGTCGGAGGATTGCCATGAGTTTGAGGTCAGTCTGGGACTACAGGGTGAATTCCAGGTCAGCCTGAGCTAGAATGAGACCCTACCTTGAAAATTAAAAAAAAAAAAAAAAAACTTAGAAAATAAATCAATAGTCATCAACTAAGGAAATCCCCTTAGAAACATTTGTGAAGGAAAACGAAACCGTAGAATACACACTGAATGGAATTTGCCAAATGAGGAGGAGGAAGAGAAGGAGGAGAAGGGAGAGCTGGAAGAGGGAGAAGAAATGGCCAAATGTGTTGGTAGAATCATTCCCGTATTTCATGTGCTGCAGATATAGCCATAGCACTTCATATGCAACAACGCTTGAATCCTTACCACAGCCACTGAGCAATCTTATGATCACCATTTCAGAGCCTAAAAAAAAAAATTAAAAAAATAAAAATAAATAAATAAATTGAAGCACAAATTTTAAAAGCTGAAGAGAGGTTTAGCAACAACCAATGCTTCACACCCAATAAACAGTAGAGCCAACTCTTAGACCCAGCCAATCCATTTTCTTTCTTTCTTTTTTTTTCCCCCCCGAGATAGGGTCTCACTCTAGCTCAGGCTGACATGGAATTGACTATGTAGTCTCAGGATGGCCTTGAACTCACAGTGATCCTCTTACCTCTGCCTCCTGAGTGCTGCAATTAAAGGTGTGCACCACCATGCCCAGCTCAGATGGTCCATTTTCACCACATTGATGAAAACAGTAAAAGGCAGAACAGAATGTAAGAGTGGCAGTTTGTTTTCCTTCTACAGCATCATCCAGTTTTAGTTTGATGTGATTCCAGCATCAATTCCCTTCCTTTTTGTTAGAAAAAAATCAGAGGACAAAGTTCAATCCCTGAGGCTGGAAGTTAGATCCCCTTTGGTCCAGAATGCTTGGCTTTTAGCTGCCGAATATCTGGAAATCCCTTTTCTAGCAGTTTAAGGTCAATGGGTTCCAGCAGTTTCTCTCAACTCCCAGAGCGGAGCACATTGTTCACTACATACTTTCAGTCTGCCAAGAAATAACTCATTTTTTTTTTCTCGGGAAACTCTTTCCTTCTGTCAACTTGTAGAAGTGCGTACATCTCCCCTGTGTCCGGCATGGCCAAACATTTAATTAATGACTCCCTGGTCAGAGCCCAAGACCATGTTTTTATAACATTCATGTTCCCTGTGAATTTAGACACATTGCTAAATCCACTTCAAAATAGTTATGTTGCAGGCCAGCCTGGACTAGAGTGAGACCTTGCCTCAAAAAACCAAAAATAGGGCTGGAGAGATGGCTTAGCGGTTAAGCGCTTGCCTGTGAAGCCTAAGGACCCCGGTTCAAGGCTCGGTTCCCCAGGACCCACGTTAGCCAGATGCACAAGGGGGCGCACGCGTCTGGAGTTAGTTTGCAGAGGCTGGAAGCCCTGGCGCGCCCATTCTCTCTCTCTCCCTCTAACTGTCTTTCTCTCTGTGTCTGTCGCTCTCAAATAAATAAATAAATAAACACAATAAATAAATAAATAAAAATAAAAAAGAATTTTGAAGCAGTATCTCTTGCCATCCTACCGATGAGCTCAGAGAACCAGTGGTCACGCCTAAAATCTTCCAAAAGGAGGCAGTATCCAGCCCAGACTTTGGAGAAGTTCAGTGGATATGGGGAATGGCAGAGAAGAATAGAAGTGTCATGAAATAGCAAATTATAAAATACATGTGAAAAGAGTAATATGTCATGAAGAATTTGTTTTATCTTAGCAGCTGTTTTGTATAAAGAACATGATTCATGATAGTTGTCCTCAGGGTGGCCTTGAACTCATGGCGATTCTCCTACCTCTGCCTCCCAAGTGCTGGGATTAAAGGCATGCGCCCCCCCATGCCTTTTTTTTTTTTTTTTAAGAGAGAGAAAAAGAGGTAGAGAATGGGCACACTAGGGTCTCTAGCCTCTGCAAATAAACTACAGAAACATGTGCCATCTTGTGCATCTGGTTTACGTGGTCCTGGGAATCAAACCTGGGTCCTTAGGCTTTGCAGGGAAGCTCCTTAACTGCTAACCTATATCTCCAGCCCTGCTTTGGGTTTTCAATGAGTGAGTTTATTAGGGTTACAACAAGGGGAAGGGAAAGAAGAAGCAGGTGGCAGATAATGAATAGAACATCAAGCCGGGCATCGACTGCCATCCAGCAATGCTGACTGGAGTAGTCCCGCTGAACAGTGGAAGAAACCAATGGCAAGTAGCAGATAGACGCCATAGCATGAGATCAACACAACAGCCAGCAGAAACGACTAGAAAAGCCTATGGAACAGTCCGCTGCAGTTACCAGTAGAGGGTCCTGAGCCGAGAAGTGTCCTCTACTGGGTTCAGGCTTCCAGTCAGCAGTTCCAACCACAGGATTTGTGGGATAAACAGTAGTGTGTGGTGGCCGGGTGTGGTGGCACACATCTTTAATCCCAGCACTCGGGAGGCAGAGGTAGGAGGATCACCATGAGTTCAAGGTCACCCTGAGACTCCATAGTGAATGCCAGGTCAGTCTGGGCTAAAGTGAGACCCTACCTTGAAAAACCAAAAGAAAAACAAAAAGGAGTAGTGACCTCCTTTTAAGACTCAGAAAGGTGTGGGGTATCAGATAGTCTGGGAAGAGGTTTTTGCCTTCTCTATGTTTTCAAGGGCACAATGTCTTCAACCCTTGGGTTATAATCATGCTTGTGTCTGAAGGTGACTGGGGGTACTCCACTCCCACAGTCAGCTCCTAACAAGTTATAGTAGATCAGCAGTACAAAGACAGTCATTTTAAGAAATAATACACTTGCCACACTGACAAATTAAAACTGGAGAAATCTTGTGAACATATCATTGTATAATGAAAGGGATTTGAAAAACTCAAAATTATTTTAAAAACTCATCAAAATAAAAATCAAAGTAATACTTTGTAACCTAATTTAAAAAGTATGGTAAAACATTAAAACTTTTTCTCTTTAAATCAGAAAGGTGGCATGGATGCTCTTTTAATAGTTTCTATCACAATAAAGTAAAATCTCTCTCTCTCTCTCTCTCTCTGTATATATATATATATACATATAAAGAGAGAGAGAAATATATATGTACATATATATATATATATATATTTTTTTTTTGAGGTAGGGTCTCACTCTGGCCCAGGTTGACCTGGAATTAACTATACAGACTCAGGGTGGCCTCAAACTCATGGTGATCCTCCTATCGCTGCCTCCCAAGTGTAGGGATTAAAGGTATGCACCAACCACCATGCCCAGCAAATATCTCTATATTTCTATTTAACATTATGCTAAAAAGCTATGGCAAGAATAAAAGAAATTAGGGCTGGAGAGATGGCTTAGCGGTTAAGCGCTTGCCAGTGAAGCCTAAGGACCCCGGTTCGAGGCTCGGTTCCCCAGGTCCCACGTTAGCCAGATGCACAAGGGGGCGCACGCATCTGGAGTTCGTTTGCAGAGGCTGGAAGCCCTGGCGCGCCCATTCTCTCTCTCTCCCTCTATCTGTCTTTCTCTCTGTGTCTGTCGCTCTCAAAAAAAAAAAAAAAAAAAAAAAAAAGAATAAAAGAAATTAACAAGCCAAGGTGGCCGGGGTTCCATTCCCCAGTGCCTACCTAAAGCCAGAAGTAGGAGGCACGTATCTGGAGTTCACTTGCAATTGGAAGAGACTGTGGTATTCTCTCTCTATCTTCCTCTGTCTCTCTCTGTCCTTCCTACCCTCTCTCCATCCCCTTGCAAAATAATAAAATAAAATAAATAATACCAAGCCAGGCACCTGTAATCCTAGCACTCAGGAGGCTGAGAACGGAGATCACCACCACAGATTGGAGACCAGCCTGGGCTACACAAGGGAAGAAGGAAAGAAGAAAGTAAAAAAAGGAAGGAGGGAGGAACTAAAAGTTCAAAGGAAGAAATACATTATCTAATAGTACTAACAGCTATGACTACGCGTATAAAAAGACCAGATTGGAGAGATGGCTTAATATATTGTCATTATTATTAACAGTATATTTGATCTCTAGATACAACATCAATGAAACAAAGTCATTGGTATTTCTATCTACTACTAATAAACAGTCATAATATGAGATTTTATAAAATACTATTTTCAATTACACTTACTTCTGGTGGGGGGTGGAGCTGAAGCAGGAAAGTCACCAAAGCCCATGAGTTCAAAGCTAGCCTGACGGTCCCCAGCTACCCCGCAGGAACTGACTGAGGCCTTCATGACCCCACAGTGAATACCATAACCCCACTGAGGAGGGCCTTCCGGGTACTGGGAGCTGGGGCGAGGGGATAAAAGAGAGTAACGTTATAATTAATATAAAATAAAAAACAATATTAAAAAAATTAGTCTGGGAAACATGGTAAGGCCTATCTCAAAAATAAATAAATAACAATAAAAATATGAACAATCTAGGAGAAAAATCTGACAATGCATGGGCCAAATGTTTAGAAAGAAAATTATAGGGCTGGAGAGATGGCTTAGCAGTTAAGGCACTTGCCTGAGAAGCCTAACGATCCAGGTTCAACTTTCCAGAACCCATGTAACCTATGCAAGCCAAACACACAAGGTGACACATGCATACAAGGTGATGCACACATCTGGAGGTTTTTTTGTTTTTGTTTGTTTGTTTGTTTTGTTTTGTTTTTGAGGAAGGGTCTCACTCTAGCCCAGGCTGACCTGGAATTCACTATGAAGTCTCAGGGTGGCCTTGAACTCATGGTGATCCTCCTACCTCTGCCTCCCAAGTACTGGGATTAAAGGTGTGCATCACCACGCTTGGTACATCTGGAATTTGATTGCAGTGGCTAGAGACCCTGGCACACCAATTCTCTCTCTCTCTCACTCATAAAAAATAAAATAAAACTGGGCTGGAGAGATAGCTTAGCGGTTAAGCGCTTGCCTATGAAGCCTAAGGACCCCGGTTTAAGGCATGATTCCCCAGGACCCACGTTAGCCAGATGCACAAGGGGGCACATGCATCTGGAGTTCATTTGCAGTGGCTGGAAGTCCTGGTGAGCCCATTCTCTCTCTCTCTCCCTCTGCCTCTTTCTCTCTCTGTCTGTCACTCTCAAATAAATAAAGAAAAAAATTTAAAAAGTAAAATAAAATAAAGAAAATTATAAAACAGAGAGACATCAAAGAAGATGTAAATAAGAAATATAGGCCAGCCTGGGACTAATGTGAGTGCCAGGTCACCCTGGGCTAGAGTGAGACCCTACTTCAAAAAATGTTTGGATGGCTCAATACCATGAAGATGTCTATTCTCCCCAAAGCCACTTACATACTACATATAATACCAAAAATAAGTAAATAAATGTACTACCATCAAAATCTCATCAGGTAAATAAATAAAAATAGAAATAAAAATAAAGGGCTAGAGGGATGGCTTTGTGGTTAAGGCGTTTGCCTGCACAGTGAAAGGACCCAGGTTCAATTCCCCAGGACCTATGTAAGCCAGCTGCACAAGGTAGTACATGCATCTGGAGTTTGTTTGCAGTGGCTGGAGGCCCTGGCACGTCCATTCTCTCTCTTTCTCTGTCAAATAAAGGTAAATAAAGGCAAAAATTTTTAAAAATCTCATCAGGCTGATAAATGACTCTAAGATGGGTGTGTCAATCAGAAAAAGTAGCCACAACTCTCTTGAAATACACTCTATGAGCTACGAAGACCTGGTATAAAGCTATACTAATTGTGGGGGCTAGAGAGATGGCTCAGTGGTTAAGGTGCTTGCCTGTGAAGCTTAACGACCCAGGTTCGATTTCCCAGTATCCACATAAAGCCAGATGCACAAAATGGCGCGTGCATCTGGATTCATTTGCACGGGCTAGAGGCCCTGGTGCACCCATTCTCTCTCTCTCTCTCTGTGTTTGTCTCTCTTCTCTCTCTGCTTCCAAATAAAATAAGCAAAATGTTAAAATAAACTATATTGGGCTGGAGAGATGGCTTAGAGGTTAAGCGCTTGCCTGTGAAGCCTAAGGACTCCGGTTTGAGGCTCGGTTCCCCAGGTCCCACGTTAGCCAGATGCACAAGGGGGCGCACGCATCTGGAGTTCGTTTGCAGAGGCTGGAAGCCCTGGCGCGCCCATTCTCTCTCTCTCCCTCTATCTGTCTTTCTCTCTGTGTCTGTCGCTCTCAAATAAATAAATTAAAAATTAAAAAATAAAATAAAATAAACTCTATTAATTGAAATAATGGGTGTCTGGTGTGGGGAGAGACAAGTAGAGCCCTACTAAACAGACTAGATATGTTTACTAAAGTCAGTGATGTTGCTGCAGATCAGTAAAGAAAAGTAAACTTCCAGCAAGTGCTCCTGGGAAAATGAAAATATATTAAAGGGAAATCAATCTTGTTTTGTTTTGCTTCATCTTGCTATGTAGCCACAGCTGCCCTCCAATTTATGATCCTCCTGCTTCTGCCTGCTGAGTGTTGGACCACAGACTTGCACCACCATGAGCAGCTAAGAAGCTAACGTTTTTTAAAACATTTTTTGATATTATTTATTTATTTATTTATTTGGGAGAGAATGGGTATGCCAGAGCATCTAGCTGCTTCAAACAAACTCCAGATGCATGGTCCACAGGCAAGTGCCTTAACCACTGAGCAATCTCTACAGCCCAAGAAACTAATCGACCTGTACTTTACAGTACACATCTAAAAGTGAACGATAAAACTATAAAGCTGTGGGAGAATATCTTCGTGATTTCAAGCCAGGAAAGGATTTCTTAAATAAGACACAAAAAAACACAAGATAGGGCTGGAGAGATGGCTTAGCGGTTAAGGTGCTTGCCTGCAAAGCCTAAGGACCCAGGTTCGACTCTCCAGATCCCATGTTAAGCCAGATGCACAAAGGTGAGGCAAAGCACAAGGCTGCACCTGCCCAGTAGGTAACATAAGCTACTGGAGTTCGATTGAAGTAGCTGAGGCCCTGGCATGCCCATTCTCTCTCTCTCTCTTTGGCTCTTGCTAAAAAAAATTAATAAATTAATAAATAAAAAACACAAAGTATAAGGCACTAGATTGATATATTTAACTTCACTTTTCTGAGCTTTCATTTTCCCACCTGTCATGTGGAGATAATAAGCTTGGCTGGACCTAGTTGAAGGGAGTATAGGTCAGCACATAGTACTAATTTGGAGATTTTTTTTTAATGTGTTCTTTTCTGATTTACTTTTTATTTATTTATTGGAGACAGAGAGAGAGAGAGAGAGAGAGAGAATGGGCATGTCAGGGCCTTTAACCACTGCAAACTAACTCCAGATGCATGCACCACCATGTGCATCTGGCTTACGTGGGACCTGGAGAATCAAACCTGGGCCCTTAGGCTTCACAGGGAAGTGCCTTAACTGCTCTCCAGTCCCCCTCCCTTTAAAAAAAAAATTTTAATTCTTGAGGTAGAGTTTCACTTTAGTCCAGGCTGACCTGGAATTCACTATGTACTCTCAGGGTGGCCTCGAATTCATGGTGATTCTCCTACCTCTGTCTCTCTTGAGTGCTGGGATTAAAGGCGTGCGTCACCATGCCCAGCTGGAAATTTTGTTTTGTTTTGTTTTTTGAGGTGGGGTCTCACTCTAACCCAGTCTGACCTGGAATTTACTCTGTAATCCCAGGCTGACTTTGAACTCACAGTGATCCTCCTGCTTCAGCTTCCTGAGTGCTGCTGGGATTAAAGTCAGATGACACAACACATGACTGGAGCATGTTTTAGTAGGAACTTTGAGTTATCTAAAGATATGATAAAGATGGGTTGGGGAGATGGTCAGCAGTTAAAGGTACTTGCTTGTTAAGGCTGTCAGACCAGGTTTGATTCCTCAGTACCCATGTAAAGCCAGCTGCACAAAGTACAGTGTTGAGTTCTTCTGCAGTGGCAAAAGACCCTAGCAAGCTTTTGCTCTCTGTCTCTTTCTCCCTCAAATAAATAAATATAAATGTCTTTTAAAAAAACCATTTTTTAGAAGTTTTATTTATATGTTTGAGAGAGAAAGAGGAAAAGAAGGAGAGAGAGAAAGAGAATGAATGGGCACAACAGGGCCTCCAGCCACTGTAAACAAACTCCAGACGCATGCGCCCTCTTGTGCATCTGGCTAACGTGGGTCCTGGGTAGTTGAACCTGGGTGCTTTGGCTTTGCAGGCAAGCGCCTTAACCGCTAAGCCACCCCTCCATCCCTAAAAAACATTTTTATTTATTTAGTTGAGAGAGAGAGAGAGAGAGAGAGAGAGAAAGAGGAAGAGAGAGGGAGATGAAGAAAAAGAGAAAGAGAATGGAGAAATGGCTTAGCGGTTAAGGCACTTGCCTGCAAATCCAAAGGACCTAGGTTCGATTTCCCAGGACGCACGTAAGCCAGATGCACAAAGAGGCACATGCACTGGAGTTTTTTTGCAGCACCTGAAAGACCTGGTGCACCCATTCTCTTTCTGTCTCTCTCTCTCTCTCTCTCTCTGTCTCTCAAATAAATAAATTAATAAATACAGATACGATAAAGAGCGTGAAAAGATAACATTTGTGTGTTCAGGAAACTGGGAGGAATGAGTTTGGCTACAAGGACTAAAGGGAAAGATAAGGCAGGAGCCATGCCAAGAACACCAGGCACCCACCAGTTGCTGGGGCAGGCTGAGCTGAAATCATCCTGACCTGGGGCCCCTTTCCACGCTCCCTAAACTGGGGGTGAGTTGGGAGCAGTGCTTGCAGAGAAAATCCTGTGAAGATTGCTGTCTATTCCTTTGCCTTCTCTTCAGAAAATCACGCTGCACATCCACCTTCCCCCTCCCTTCTTCCTGGGCCAGTTCTGTGGGCTGCCTCCACAGCCAAGCTTCTTGCTTCTTTCCTTCACTCACTCACTCACTCAATTGGCGCAGTGTTGTGGGCACTTGAAGTCAGCAAGAAACTCTGATAAGGAAGAAAGAACGTTTGAGCCGAGTGTGGTGGCGCACGCCTTTAATCCCAGCACTTGGTAGACAGAAGTAGGAGGATCGCTGTGAGTTCAAGGCCACCCTGAGACTACAGAGTGAATTCCAGGTCAGCCTGGGCTAGAGCGAGACCCTACCTGGAAAAACCAGACAAAAAAAAAAAAAAAAAAAAAAACCTGGAGTTCCACTTACCTGGCTTAAGTCCTGGCTGTGTCTCAGACAAGCCGGGTGACAAGCACGTCAGTTCATATTTGTGCCTGTGTCCTTGTCGAGGACGTGGGACTGCCAGCTGTTTCTCTAGGCTTTTCACAGGGCTCTAGTGACAACCATGTACTTCTGGTCTACTTACTGAATTCAGGGTCCACAGGTTGCAAGCTCCTAAGAGGAATTCATGGCTACGGAGAACACACTCCTTTGTTAGGAGAGTTGGGTCTGGTCAGCGTCAGGTCTATCCTCAGGAGCTCTCAGGAGAGGGTGGGGTGGGTCCTCTGAAGTCCAGCTGGGCACACTGCCAGGCTCTCCCTGAGCCAGGCTCCTGAGGCCCTGGCAGGTCCTCTCCTCACCCACAGGGGCCGCACCAGCTCTGGCCCCAGCTCAGCTTCCTGTTTCCCTTATCTCTGCCCAGCATGTGCTCTCTGAAGTGAGAAACACAACCACTGGCTTCCTTCACTTCCCTTTGCTCATTAGGACCCTTATTTTTTTCAGATCTCAGTCAAATGTGGCCTGGAGCCCACTGTATTCTGTGATTCTTCTGCCACTCACGTCCAGCTGCAGTATTTCTCTTCTCTTCCCCATCCCACACCCCTGTCAAGTTACTCACCAGGTTCTTTACCCCCCCCAATACTTTCTCTGTTTTTTGTTTTTTGAAAAATGGTTTCACTCTAGTCCAGGCTGACCTGGAATTCACTATGTAGTCTCAGGACGGCCTCAAACTCATGGTGATTCTCCTACCTCTGCCTCCCGAGTGCTGGGATTAAAGGCGTGCGCCACCACACCCGGCTTTATTTCTCTGTTCCTATTTATTTATTTATTTATTTGCAAGTAGAGACAGACAGACAAAGAGAATGAGCGCACCAGTGCCAACAGCAGATGCAAATGAACTCCCGATGCATGTTGCCACTTTGTGCATGTGGCCTTACATGGGAACTGGCGAATTGAACCTGGCCATTAGGCTTTGTGGGCAAACCCCTAACCGCCGAGCCATCTCTCCAGCCCTTTGTTTGTTAGTTGTTTGATCGTTTAGCTACGTCTTTGTATGTGTTCATGTGCGTGATTGTCTATGCATGCCCTGGCTCACGGGTGGAAGTCAGGGGATAAGTTTCACGCTCGTTCCTCGCCTTCCACCTGGTCGTCAGGCAGGGTCCTTATTGCTCAGCATGTGATTTGCCAGGCTGGCTGGTCGTTGATCTTCTAGGAAATTCTCTTGTCTCTGCCTCCCTTCTTTTTTTTTTAATTTTTTTTTAATTTATTTATTTGAGAGCGACAGACAGAGAGAAAGACAGATAGAGGGAGAGAGAGAGAATGGGCGCGCCAGGGCTTCCAGCCTCTGCAAACGAACTCCAGACGCGTGCGCCCCCTTGTGCATCTGGCTAACGTGGGACCTGGGGAACTGAGCCTCGAACCGGGGTCCTTAGGCTTCACAGCCAAGCGCTTAACCGCTAAGCCATCTCTCCAGCCCTCTGCCTCCCTTCTCGCTGCTAGTGTGCTGGGACTGTAGAAGCCTGACACAGCTCCAGGCACTTGTGTGAGAACTGAACTCAGGCACTCATGCTTGCCTAGCAAGCTTTTATCCTCTGAGCCACTTCTTCAGCTCCTTCCCTCACAATGTCTCCTGCTATGAACTTCTCGGTAGTGTGACCTACAGTGAGTTACTTGAATTTTCTGAGCTTTAATTTTCCTCCCTGTAATGTGGAGATAATGAGCATGACCTTCTCAGAGGAAGTGAGTATAGGCCAGCACATGGTACAAATTTGGAGCAAGTTATTTTTTCCCTCTCAAGGTAAGGGTCTCACTCTAGCCCAGGCTGACCTGGAATTCACTATGTAGTCCCAGGCTTGCCTTGAGCTCACAGTGATTTTCCTACCTCTGCCTCCCAAATGCTGGGAATGAGACATATACCACTACACTGGGGCAAGTTTTATAATGCATATATAACACATTAAACATTTAAGTATGTCAGAAGTATGCATTTTAAAAATATGTGTGGTGCTGCATGCAGTTCAATGGGAGAAAGAGAAATCACCACTGAAGATACCCAACTGCGAACACTGCAAGCCTTATATTTGGCCAGCCAGGACAAATGAGCCAATGGGTGCAATAGTGGCACGTCTGTTATAGTGGAAACCAACTGCCCTCTCGTTGGACTGGAGGCCTGTTCCATGGGAGGGAATACATCCCTGATACTGAAAACCCAGGGGTAGTCATGAGTTCTAGGGGTGTAATGTCTTCTGGTGTCTGGCTAAATGTATATGCAATGCTTTTCAAACTGCCCAGTAAGCCCTTCTCTTAATGTTCATAGCCATATATTAATGCTACTATCACTTTTGGTTAGAGTTGCTTCTCTTTTCAGATGGCAGTGACCTTGGGATGACTCGAAGGCACCATGGTGCTGAGAAGTGACAGAGGAGTGCTCAGCACTGAAACATCTCTCTCATACCTTTCATGGCTCAGGGTCCATTGCAGAAGAGGTGGTGGAAAGAATGTAAGAGCCAAAGGAAGGTTAGGACTCCTCACAACGAGCTCCTCTAGACACAAAATGGCCTGGATATCCATGAGCTTACAGTACCTGACACTACCTACACAAGAGCAGCATAATAAGAGGAAAAGATCACAATATCAAAATAAAAGAGAGACTGATCAAGAGGGGCAGGGGAAATGATGGAGAGTGGAGTTTCAAAGGGGAAAGTGGGGGGAAGGGCATTACCATGGGATATTGTCTACAATTATGGAAGTAAGTGCTTCCCTGCAAAGCCTAAGGACTCATGTTCTACTCTCCAGATCCCACGTCAGCCAGGCCACAAAGGTGAGGAAGTTCGAACATGCCCACCAGGTGGCACAAGAATCTGGAGTTTGTTATCAGTGGCTGAGGCCCTGGCACGCCAATTCTGTCTCTCTTGCTCTCGCTATCTCTAAAATAAAAATAAATAAATAAATAAAAAGCTTTTAAAATTTGTGTCTGGGGCTAGAGAAATGGCTTAGTGGTTAAAGCACTTGCTTGTGAAGCCTAAAGGCCCATGTTCAACTCTCCAGGTCCCACATAAGCACAAGGTGACACAAACCCACAAGGTCGCAGGTGCGCACAAGGTGGAACACACGTCTGGAGTTCGATTACACCAGCTGCAGGCCCTGGCGTTCCAATTTTCCTCTCTTGCTCTCTCTGTCCTGCTCTTACTCTAACTCTCTTGCATTTAAAAAAAGGTGGGGAGCACAGTCTGTTGGGCTTGCCTCAAAAAAAAAAATGTCTGGGCTGGAAAGATTGCTCAGCAGTTAAGGCCCATGCCTGCAAAGACTGAGGATTCAGGTTTGATTCCTCAGTACCCACGTAAAGCCAGATGCACAAGGTGGTGGGTACATGCAGCTGGAATTTGTTTGCAGTAGCTTTTTATTGGCCAGGCATGGTGGTGCACACCTTTCCAGCACTCGGGAGACAGAGGTAGGAGGATTGCCATGAGTTTGAGGCCACCCTGAGACTCCATAGTGAATTCCAGGTCAGCCTGGGCAAGGGTGAGAAAACCCACAACCATCTTCCCCCCCGCCCGTCTGTCTCTCTCTCTCGGTATGTGTGTGTGTATATATATGTATGTATGTATGTATGTATATGTATGTATGTATGTGTATGTATGTATGTATGTACATATTTTAATTTAAAAATGTAGAGAAAGCACACAAGAGAGAGAAGTGGCATGCCAGGGCCTCAGCCACTACAATTAAACTCCAGATGCTTGTGCTACCTACTGGGCATGTGCAATCTTGTGCTTGCCTCACCTTTCTGTGTCTGGCTTACACGAGATCTGGAGAGTCAAACATGGGTTCTTAGGCTTCACAGGCAAGAGCCTGAACAGCTAAGGCACCTCTCCAGCCCTATTTTCAGATTCTTTATTAGTAAAATGGAGATGCTGAGAAAACCCACCTCATGGGACTGGAATATAGATAGAGATTATTTTTTTGTTGTTGTTTATTTTGATTTATTTATTTGAGAGCGACAGACAGAGAGAGAAAGAGAGAGGGAGAGAGAGAATGGGCGCACCAGGGCTTCCAGCCTCTGCAAACGAACTCCAGATGCGTGCGCCCCGTTGTGCATCTGGCTAACATGGGTCCTGGGGAATCGAGCCTTGAACCGGGGTCCTTAGGCTTCCCAGGCAAGTGCTTAACCACTAAGCCATCTCTCCAGCCCAAGATACAGATTATTTAGGTAAAGAGCCAAATGCTGCTCTTGGCCAACAGTAAATGGTAACAATAAAAATGATTATTGTGGTCACACTGTTAGTTTTCAGGGTCTTGCTGTGTGAGGCTGGTGCTTGGGAAATAAGGTTTACTGTTACCACTTGTGTCCATGGCAGATCTTAGCTTGGCGGGACAGTCCTTTGTGTAATTAATGCTAGAGAGGGTGATATGTGTCCAGTTTAACCTCAGTGGCCCAGGCTATACCTGCTTAAATCAAAGACTCCCAGTATTCCATTCCAAATGTGAATGATGATTGATAAATGAAGTTCATTTCCCCTCATCCAAAGCTTTTTTAAAAAAAAAAATTATTTATTTGAGAGAGAGAGAGAAAAAATGGCAGATAGAGAAAGAGTGAGTATGGGTGTGTCAGGGCCTCCTGCCATTGGAACTGAACTCCAAATGCATTTATGCCACTGGTTTATGCAACTGGTTTGTTTGTTTGTTTGTTTGTTTGTTTTTTGAGGTAGGGTCTCACTCTAGCCCAGGCTGACCTGGAATTCACTATGTAGTCTCAGGGTGGCCTCGAACTCACGGTGATCCTCCTACCTCTGCCTCCCAAGTGCTGGGATTAAAGGCATGCGCCACCATACCCGGATTGGTTTTTGTTTTTTTGTTTTGTTTTGTTGAGGCAGGATCTCATTCTAGCTCAGGCTGACCTGGAACTTACCCTGTAGCCCAGGCCAATTTCCAGCTCACAGTGATGATTCCCCAAGTGTTAGGGTTAAATGCATATGCCACCATGCCTGGCTCCACAACACTTTTTAATCCTTTAGGGAGAAAAAAAGCAAAGCAAGGAGATGTGAAAGGTAATTAAGAATCAGAAATGCAAAGTAAGGGCCGGAGAGATTTGCTCAGTGGTTAAAGCACTTGCCTGCAAAGCCCAAGGACCTAGTCTTAATTCCCCAGTACCCATGTAAAACCAGATGCACGAGGTAGCTCATGGGTCTGGAGTTCATTTGCAGTGGCTAGAGGCCTTGGCATGTCCATTCTCACATTCTTTCCCCCTCTCTCTCAAATAAATAAATAAAATATTTGTTTTTAAAAGAAATGCAAAGTTAAACCAAACCTAAGTGCCATTTTACACCCACTCATGGTAGAACAAGGCCTGGCAGGAAAGAGAAAGCAGGGAACTCACACTGCCAGGAATGCGAACTATCACACCTTTACAAAGGAGTTGGGAAATATCTAAAAAGTTGAAGATCATATACTCTATGACTCAGCAAGTCCACACCCAGGTTTGCACCTACAAAAACTCCTCCACATAGGCACAAGGAACTATGAACAAGACCATTTGTGTTAGCCTGGCATGGTGGTGCACGCCTTTAATCCCAGCACTTGGGAAGCAGAGGTAGGATTGTTGTGAGTTCAAGGCCACCCTGAGACTACATAGTGAATTCCAGGTCATCCTGGGCTAGAGCGAGACTCTACCTTAAAAAAAACAAACAAACAAACAAAAAAAGGCCGGGCATGGTGGCGCACGCCTTTAATCCTAGCACTTGGGCGGCAGAGGTAGGAGGATCGCCATGAGTTCGAGGCCACCCTGAGACTATATAGTGAATTCCAGGTCAGCCTGGGCTAGAGTGAGACCCTACCTCGAAAAAAACACACAAAAAAACCATTCATGTCAGCTCTGTTCATAAGGTTAAGGAAAAAAGCAACACAAAAGCCCTTAAATGTCTAAAAAAAAATCACATAATGGATTAATAGTAGTATATTTCTACAAAGGAGTGATACACTTTAATGCCATTTCAACAAAGTACAAAATACCACTTTATTGTTTAGGATATTTGCATATGTGGTATGAGTATGTAACAAGGCATCCAGGCTTGGAGAGATTGCCTGGTGGTTAAGGCTCTTGCATGTGAAGCACCTAAACCCATGTTTGACTCTCCAGATCCCATGTAAGCCAGACACAGATAGGTGAGGCAAGCACAAGGTTGCACATGCCCACTAGGTAGCACAAGCATCTGGAGTTCAATTTCAGTGGCTGAGGCCCTGGTCAGCCAATTCTCTGTTGCTCTGTCTCTCTCTAAAACTTAAAAGAAAAAAAAAAGACATCTAGGTGCTGGAGAGATGGCTTAGCAGTTAAGGTGTTTGCCTGAGAAGACTAAGGACCCAGGTTTGATTCCCCAGAACTCACATAAGCCAGATGCACAAGGTGGCACAAGCGTCTAGAGTTTGCTTGCAGTGGCTAGAGGCTTTGGTGTGCCCATTCCTTCTTTCTCTCTAAAAGATTTGAGAAAAAAGAGAAAGCAGTTGAAAAAAAGGTTATGAAGGGGGATAGAGAAATGGCTTAGCAGCTAAAGCACTTTTCTGCAAAGACAAGGGACCCAGGTTCGATTCTCAAGACCCACATATGCCAGATGCACAAGGTGGCACATATGACTGGAGTTCTTTTGCAGCAGCTGGAGGCCCTGGCATGTCCATTCTCTCTCTCTCTCAAATAAATAAATAAATAAAATTTTTTGAAAAAAAAATTCATTTCAGAGCACAGAAGCCTATATATCAACAGCTTGTCCCAGATTCCGCTGTGACACCAACTCTGTCTCCAGGGAGCAGAGTATAACAGAAAAAGCAAAGTTCCCATCTAAGTGCTTAACTCCATCCTGCTCCCCAGAGGCAACTTCTAGCCACAGTCTATTTCCAGACATGCTTCCTCTGTGGATTTAAACATGCAGGCGGGCACATAAAGGTTTTTGTTTTATTTTGTTTTGTTTTGTAAGGCAGGGTCTCATTGTAGCCCAGACTGATTTGGAATTCACTATGTGGTCTCATGGCCTCAAATTCATGGCAATCATCCTATCTCTGCCTCCTGAGTGCTGGGATTAAAAGGCATGCACCACCACTTGCTTGTTTTATAATTTGAGGAAATATGAGGAGTCAATTTGGACAGGAGTAACACTTTTAAATTAAATATCAGGTACAGTTACACTGTCTGTATTGATCTATAGTGGCTTTTTCTTTTCTTTTCTTTTTTAAGGAGCTTCAGATGCTTTGGTCACCTTGTGCATTTGACTTTATGTGGGTCTTGGGAAATCAAACCTGGGTCCTTTTGCTTTGCAGGCAAGCACTTTAACTGCTAAGCTATCTCTCCAGCCCTCTTTTCTTTCTTTCTTTCTTTTTTTTTTTAAATATTTTATTTATTTATTAGAGAGAGAGAGAAAGAGGCAGATAGAGAGAGGATGGGCACACCAAGGCCTCTAGCCACTGCAAATAACCTCCAGACACATGTGCCACCTGGTGCATCTGGCTTTATCGTGGGTACTGGGGAACCGAACCTAGGTCCTTAGGCTTTTCAGGCAAACACCTTAACTGCTAAGTCATCTCTTCAGCCCTATAGTGGCTCTTTTTACACCATCAGTGCCTCACAGATCCCTCCACATCAGTGTATCTGCTCACACTGGTCTGCTGCTCTCTTCCACACTGCAGAGTATTCCATTACAGGGATGTACCATACACCATCACTTAAGTTTTTATTTATTTTTAGTTTTGTGGATGTGTGTTGTGTTAGTGTGAGTGCACACGTGTGCGCATGGGTATGGAGACCAAAGGACAACCTTGGGTGTCATTCCTCGGGAATGCTGTCCACCATCTTTTGAAACTGGGTCTCTCATTAGCCTGGAGCTCACCAATGAGAATGGCTGGACAGAAAGCCCCAGGGACTCCTCCTGTCTCCGCCTCCCCAGTGTCTGAGTTCTGGGTTACAAGGGTATGCCAACACACCCCAAATTTCTTTTTTAATTATTCATCATTAGAGACAGACAGAGGGAGAGAGAGAGAATGGGTGTGCCAGGGCTACTGGCCACTGCAAACGAACTCCAGACGCATGTGCCACCATGTGCATCTGGTTTATGTGGGACCTGGAGAATCGAACCTGGATCCTAAGCCATCTCTCCAGCTCACACCCAGAATTTTTACTTGGGTTCTGAGGATCAGACTCATATCCTCACGCTTGCAAGGCAAGCTGTTTGCTGAGTGAGCTATGTCCTTGTCCCATTCTTACTTTTATTTTTAATTAAGCAGGAAATATATGATCATGTTCTAGGTACAAAATTATTTATTTAAAACAGTACAGCAAGTTGTGGTGACACCTGCCTTTAATTCTAGCACTTAGGAGGCAGAGATAGGAAGATTGCTGAGTTCAAGACTAGCTTGAGACTGCAGAGTGAATTCCAAGTCAGCCTACTGTGGGAAGCCATGCTGGCTTTATCAGGCTTTGCTGTGTCAGCTACACTGTGGGAAGCCATGCTGGCTTTATCAGGCTTTGCTGTGTCAGCTACACTGTGGGAAGCCATGCTGGCTTTATCAGGCTTTGCTGTGTCAGCTTGTTTACTGCTTTTGTATCCTAATTGTCTGTGCATGAGCACATGATGTTATCCTAACATGGCTGCTCACCTATCCCGATTGGGTGATGCATAGTCAGCTGATGAGACTTAAGCCAATCAGACGACACTGCACAATCATCTGACCACTAGTATATAAGCTTGGGGCTCTGTAGGGTCAGGGTCCTTCTCTCTTTCAGTCTGGAGCTCCCAATAAAGTGTGCTTGAGAAGAATCCTGTTGTTGTTGTTCTTCCTGCTGGCGGGAGGGGCGCAACAGCCTACCTAGAAAAAACCTGAATAAATAAATAAAACAGTAGAGAGGAAATGATAAAACCCTTCACAAAATAGCAATAAATGTCTCACACGATTCCCATCCTCTATGCATTGGCAGATGCTCGCACAAACACTTACATACTTAATGCATACTCTTCATTCTTTAATACCAAACCCCTCCCTGGTGATAAATCATTGCTCTACTTAGTATATATTCTTACACATTCATCTGCTCCCATACAGAAACAGATATATTCTGGTGGGGGTTTTTTTTGGGGGGGGCTAACAGATAACAAGTGTTTCTTTTAAAATTTTCATTTATTTATTTAATTTATTTGACAGAGTCAGGGGAGACTATGGATGCACCAGGGATTCCTTCCACTACGAACTCCAGATACATTCACCACTTTGTGTGTCTGGCTTTAGGTGGATACTAGGAATTGAACCAGGCAGTCAAGCTTTGCAAGCAAATGCCTTTAATGGCTGAACCATCTCCTCAGTGCAAACAAATGGTTCACCTGTACAAAATGTTCTAAAACTTGTGTGTAGACATATATCCACATCATAACTGCCTCAGTCAACCATTTATTTAGCTGGCGATTATTATGTGATGTGTCCCATGCAAGGCATAGTATATAACAAGACCGAAAACCTCTATCTTCTTGGACCTTACATCCTGGAGGAACATTCAAACAAGAAACATGTATGTAAGTACATATTTTAGGCATTACTAAGCAATATCATGAAAATGAAGCTGGGGGAGTTAGCAAGGGAAGGTTGATTTTTTTTTGTTTGTTTTTAGGTTTTTAAAAGAAATTTTTTATTAACAACTTGCGTGGTTGTAAATAATACCCCATGGTAATACCCTCCCTCCCCCCCCACTTACCCCTTTGAAACTCCACTCTCCATCATACCCCCTCCCCATCTCAATCAGTCTCTCTTTTTACTTTTGATGTCTTGATCTTCCACAGCATGGACCTATCCTAATTTGGGGGACTTTTAAACTCCTCTCCTTGCTTCCTAGTGTAAGTTCTATGTTTCATATTGCTGTCTAAAGTCCCTCATAGACCATACATATCACCAACAGATGAGTGGTTAGAGAAAATGTGGCCCATATACACAACGGAGTTTATTCAACCCAGAAATTGTGACGTCTAAGTGAAATGTCTAGACTCAGAAAGAGAAACACTACATGTTTTCTCTCATATGTAGAACCTAGATTTAAATTTATATGTGTGCATGCGCGCGCGTGCATGCGTGTGTGTGTGTGTGTGTGTGTGTGTGTGAAAGTAAAAGGGGAATACGAGAAATCTTAAGAGGGTAGGAGGGAGAAAGACAGAGTACTAAAATACATGTGATATGTAAAGAGCAGGGTCACTATTTGGGAGAGGGGAGCTGGAAGAGGTTAGAGGAGCAGGGGAGGAAGAGGATGAAGAACAACGTACAATGATATATGTATGAAACACTATAAGGAAATCCAGTATGTTGTATGCTAACTTAAAAATTAATAAAATGAGGACGGGACATGGTGGCACATGCCTTTAATCCCAGCACTTGGAAAGCCAAAGTAGGAGGATGGCTGTGAGTTCGCAGCCAGCCTGGGACTACAGAGTGAGTTCCAGGTCAGCCTGGGCTAGAGTGAAACCCTACCTCGAAAAACCTTATCCCCTAAAAAAATTAATAAAAAGAAAAATATACACAAAACCCAGACACCATTATTTAAGTGAGCCAGTATTTATGAAATACTGCTAAGGAAGATGCAGTGAAGTTGTTTATTCGGTTCTATGTTTTTTTTTTTAATTAAACATGCTAATCACGCATGACCTGTTAAATTATTTTCATTTTCCACGAAGAGATTATGACCTCATTTTTGAAAAAATACTGCTGTGTAACTCTGCGGAGAGTTATATAGACTGTTCGTAATTCCCTATTACAAACAACGAGCTCCTTTGTACGCACGCACGCGCTCACTTTTGGTGACTATTTCTGAAAGCTACATGCCCGATTGTGTAATTCCTATGTATTTACAACCTTCTGGAAACACGATAGGCAATCACGGTGGAAAACGGACTTCTAATCCTGGCTCTGCCACCGTGTTGCTCAAACTTCGGACGAGTCTCTCAACGCCTGCGGGAGCCTCAGTTTCCCCATCAGTAACCCGCGGCAGCCCGCAGCCCCGGGCGTGCGCGAGGTTGAAAGCCGATGCCCCACCCCCTGACTCAGAGGCAGGACTCCCCCTTTTCCGCTCGTTTGTGTTTCTAAGTGCCTCGGAAGCCACCCAGCCGGCGAGAAGGGGAAAAGGCAGGTCTGGGCACGAGGGCGCGAGAAGGGCGCGAAGCTGGGAGGGGCCAGAGGCGGGGGAGGGGCGGAGTGGGGTGAGGGGGGTCGGCCCCCCCCAGGAGGAAATGAGACAGATAGAAATAACACTTTAAAAGCCTGACACCCTCTTCCTCCTCCCATTCCCTGGCTCCTCTTTCCATCCTCCCCGGCTCAGCTCCCCCAGGCTGCTCCAGGACAGTCTCTCAACTTCTCGTAACCCCCCCCACCTCACCCAGGCTGCGGCCAGCAGAGCCCCCAGGCTGCCAGAGCCAGGAACCCCAGGTGGGACCAAGGACTTGTGCCTCAGGATGTTGACGACTTTGTGGCCTCTCCTGCTGCTGCCTGCCTGGGCCCTTTGTAGCCAGGAAGCCGAAGCTTCAGATGGTGAGTTAGGGACATTGCCTCCTGCCTTGGGGATGCTCTGGGGGCCGGGGGTGGGGTGGGGTGGGGTGGGGTGGAGCTCGTAAGGGTATCAGTGAACTTGGGTAAGACTGTTAAGAGAGCTTCAGCCTATAGCATCCAGGGCAGCAGCCGTCCAGACCTGTACAGAGACGGCAGGATCCGAGCATAGATTTATATGTCCCTAAGCCAAGCAGAGTTAAGTCCCTTGCAAAGAAGGATCTGGAAGAGGCTGGGAGAAGAAGGGGGACAGGAAAAGGACTTGTAAAGAGGGTGAGGGGGCCAGCATCAGAGAGAGGTGAGGGAGAGGGCAAACGGAGTGAGGGTGAAGGGAGGGTCCAGGGAAGATGGGAAGAGACTCTGGGATGAGAAGAGGGATGCAGGGAACGGAAAGACACGGGAACCTCTTGTAAAACACTCAATAAAAAGAAGTCTAAGAAGAGTGAGAGAGAGAGAGAGAGAGAGAGAGAGAGAGAGAGAGAGAGAGAGAGAGAGGCGGACACTGGAGAAGTGATAGTTTGTTGCTGGCTTGGGTGAGACAGAAGGAGAGCTAGGGAAGTTGGGGGAAGAGCGGAAAGAAGCAGGAGGGTACGGAGGGGAGATGCCGGGGCCAATAGAATCTGGCTGCTCGAAGCATCACCATTTAAGCAGAAACTGGGGGGGCTATTACCCCACATTACAACTGCACGGGGTCTCCTTGCCCAGGATTCCCTGCAGCTTTACCCTCACCCCCTCAGAGAAAGAACAGTTGGTAACCAGTATTCAAAGACTGCTCACTGTATTTAATGCATATAGTGATTCATTTACCCACCACATCGGGCACTATTACCATATTCATTTTACCGAGGAGAAAACTGGGTCACAGAGCAGTGTAAGGATCATGAATAGTCTAGGGTTTCTCACCCTGATATACTTATTCACACCTGCAGATACAACTTCTCAAATACAACGTGTGCACATACACACACAACACACACATTTACAACCCTGTGAGTGCTCATTCAGACGTTCTTCAGACACCAACACTGCCAGGCCATTTTCTGTGTGTCAAAGGCAGAGATTAGCAGATTAGGCTCTGTAGCCTGGAGGAGACTATAGAAACTGCTGAGTGTAGATTTAGAGTCCTGTGAAATACGTGCTGATAAAACTCGGTCTGCCATCATTGAAATAGACCCAAGCAGGACAAGGTGGCACACACCTTTAATCCCAGCACTAGGGAGGCAAAGGTAGGAGGATCACTTTGAGTTTGAGGCCAGCCTGGGACTACAGAGTAAATTCTAGGTCAACCTGAGTTAGAATGAGACCTTGCCTCGGGGAAAAAAAAAAAAAAATTTTTTTTTTTTTGAAGGAATAGACTCAAGCAAGGGTAAAGGAGAGTAAGGAGGTGGAGCATGGTGAAATTTGTCCACGGGAGGGAGACTGAGCTGGGTCTTGGAATATGAATAGAAGTACGAATAGAAATATGAATAGAAATATGCCAGGGAGTCACATGTCAGCTAAGTCAGCCTGAGGAATTTCTAAAACCATTTCATATCCCTAAGTATTGAGAGCAGCCAGAAAATGTAGCTGGGCCCTTGGTCATCCGCAGCCTTGAATCCCAGGCTGGGACTAGACTCAGGTCTGTCCTCCACCAGGGACGCAGTGCAGCCGACTAGCTGAGGGCGGTGGGTGCCAACTTCCTACATTTTAAACCTTGACTCTGCCGTCTTAGCCTCGGTTTCCCATACACAATGGGGTTAATAATAGTAGCTACTGCATTGAGGCATTGGAGGGAGGCACACACAAGATAATAACGTGTGTAAAACAAGTGTGCATGCCAGAACAAGCACTTAATGGATATTAGCTATTATTACTATTATTATTATTATTATTATTAATATTATTATTGTGGGGGGGCAGGATATGTCATTGCAGGACTGTAAGGAAGGGGGTCAGATGGAGGTCCAGTCAGAAGGGGAAGAAGTAACACGTGGGTACCCCAGCCTCGATGAGAATCAGTGAGGCTTGAATTAGTGAACAGTGAAAGGGAGAGTTCTAGCAATTGAGGTCTCTTCGTGGCAAGCCAGAGTGTGACCAACTGGAAACGTGAAGAGGGGGAGAAAGGAGGCAGGAAGCGCTTCTTCCAATGGCAGGCCTCCGTTTCCTCATCCGTAAAGCGAAGATAATCATACCCACGCTCTCCCCACTCCCCCGACCCCCCCCCCCCGCCCCGTAGGGTTACCGTGACCATCAAATGCCTGAGAAGGTGGAATATCACTTTATAAGGGTCCTTAAGATGGTGGGCGGCAGGCCCCTGGGAAGGGGGTTATTATCTCTAGCTGCCAGCCACCTACGCTGGCAGGTGGCCCTGACGCCACCCCGACTCTGCCCCCAGGCCCCCACAGCCTCCACATGCTCCAGATCTCCTACTTCCGCGACCCCTATCACGTGAAGCACTGGGGCAACGCGTCCCTGGGGGGACACCTGACACACACACTGGAAGGCCCCGCCAACAATGTCACCATCCTGCAGCTGGAGCCCTTGCAGGAGCCCGAGAGCTGGGCGCGCACCGAGAGCGGCCTGCAGCTCTACCTGCACCAGTTCCACAGCCTGGTGCAGCTGGTGCACCGGGAGAGGAAGGGCAGCGTGGTCTGTAAGTGGGGGTCCCCCGGGGGGCGGGGGCCTGCGGAGTCCGGGGCCGGAGGTCTTCGTGGGTGGGCGTGGTCTTTTATGGGCGGGGCCTCGATGAGGGGGGAGGTGTCTCAGACCTTAAGAGATTCCTTGGTGTCTTAACTAAAGGAAATTGTAGGTCATAGAGATGGCTCTGAGGTTGAGGCCTTTGCCTGCTAAGCCTAAGGACCCAGATTCGACTCCCCAGAACCCATATAAGACCGATGCTCATGTAAACCAGATGCACGTGGTGGTACTTGTGTCTGGAGTTCTTTTTCAGTGGCTAGAGGCCCATTCTCTCTCTCTCTCTCTAATAAATGGCCAAAATATTTTAAAGAAGACCTCCATCAATTAGGTAGGTCCTCTACTGGCTAGCATGACCTCTTGAGGCAGTAGAGCCTCTTGGGGCGGGGGGCTGCCCCTGGCCCATTTTGATCATTTTTATCAACTGCTTTCTCCCCTTTGTTAAATCTTTTTTAATCTTAAAAAATTATTTATTTATTAGAGAGAGAGAAAATGGGTGCGCCAGAGCCTGTAGCCACTGCAAACGAACTCCAGATGCATGTGCCACCGTGTGCATCTGGCTTACCTGGGTTCTGGGGAATTGAATTTGGATCCTTAGGCTTCGTAGGCAAGAGCCTTAACTGCTAAGCTATCTCTGCAGCCCCTTGACTGCTTTCTGTTATGTTTTCCCACTGCTTTCTTCACGGCTTCTGACTCCTTTTTACACAGACTCCAACAACATAACTCCTCCCCACCAAACCTTTCCCAATATCCCCTTTCATGTCCCTTTCCCCATGGTGGGCAGCTGCCTTACTCCCAGCTCTTTCTTCGTCCTTGACTGTGAATGCCTGTCCACAGTTCCTCTCACCATCCGCTGCTTCCTGGGCTGTGAGCTGCCTTCTGAGGACTCTGAAGCCCGTACCTTCTTCAAAGTGTCCGTGAATGAGAGCTCCTTTGTGAGTTTCCAGTCAGAGAAAGCCCTGTGGGTGGCAGATTCCCAGGAACCCTCCAAAGCGGTCACCTTCACCCTGAAACAGCTCAACGCCTATAACCGCACGCGGTATGAATTGCAGGAGTTCTTGCAGGACACCTGTGTGCAGTATGTGGAAAAGCACATCGACATGAAAAACTTGAAAGGTATGAGGGCATCTCCCCCCATCCCCCCCCCCCCCGGTGGGCCTGTGTGTTGGGGAGGTGACAGGAAGGATGGACACCTTGAGCAACAAAAGGCTGGTGGCTGGGGACTGGGGACAGGGCACACACAGCTTTAGTTACTGGGCAACTTTCCTTTGAGATAAAAAAAAAAAAAAACCCTTTGGGATGGACCCAAACTTTAGGTTCTCCTTTGGGACTACGTCCTTAAACTAACTCTCTGCATGTCCCGCAGGAAGTCAAACAGGCCGCTCCTACGCTTCGCTGGTCCTGGGCATCCTGCTGGGCAGCTTTGTAATTGCTGGTGTGGCCGTGGGCATCTTCCTGTGCACAGGTGGACGTCGCTGCTGATTACTGTCCAGCCCCTGGCAGAGAAAGGGCTGGATCGATGGGGGCTGGCAGGGGACATCTCAGCATCGGAAGCCAAACAGACTCTCCACAGGGGGGTGCAGTACCTGGGAAAGCTTCGAGTGACAGTTCCTTTCTTCTCCCACAGCAGATTCCCAAGGGTTGGGGGAAGAGGATGCAGGGAGGGACGAGGACCAAGTACTTTGTTTGTTAAGAACCGCTTTGTTGAATTGGTGTGAGAAGTGAATGCTTTTCTATCTCTGTTGAAAACTGAAATTGGGTCTCATGGGGGGGGTTGTCTTTGGCCACCTGCAAAGAGAGATCCATCAGAGGCATTCAAACCATAACTCAATAAAACACGTTGTCGGTGACCAAAATAAACAACATTCAGTGCTTCCAGGTGTGTCCGACTTGGGTAGATGCTCAAGTATAAGAGAGGCGGAAGATGTACCCAGAGAAAGGCTGTGATCGTAAAACCCAAGCAGTATGGAAACGATGTTATTAATATTTAATTTATTATTGCTGACCGTAGTGGCGCACACCTTTAATCTCAGCACTCGGGAGGCAGAGGGTGAGGGATCACCGTGAGTTCGAGGCCACCCTGAGACTACATAGTGAATACCAGGTCAATCTGGGCTAGAGTGAAACTCTACCTCGAAAACAAATTAATAAATAAATGAATTTATTATTTATCTGTGGCAGAATTTCCTCTATTTTACAAAACTTCTGGGGGAAAAAAAAAGTCTATACCCTTTGCTTTTACTTTCTCATCTTCTCTCTTGCCCACCCACAGCAGCCTGGCTTCTCTATTTCTCTATTCTGTTTCTCTATTGTTGCGCTTACTTCCTCATTACTGGGACTGACACCTTATTAGAAGCAGCTGATGGGAGCAAAGGGTATTTCAGGCTTCCAGTTTCTAGGGGAAGCTTCATCATGGCGGAGGAAGCTAGAGCACTTCATCATACATCCCTGGCAGAGGGAAGAGCTGACCTAGCAGGCTCTGAACAAACAGTGGGCTGGACTCACGCCCTGCTCCCAATGACACACTTCCTCCAGTTGGGTTCGCCCTGCTGGGCACCAAGTTGAGAACTTAATCAAAAATACCTGACCTGGGCTGGAGAGATGGCTTAGTGGTTAAGCGCTTGCCTGTGAAGCCTAAGGACCCTGGTTCGAGGCTCGGTTCCCCAGGTCCCACGTTAGCCAGATGCACAAGGGGGCACACGCGTCTGGAGTTCGTTTGCAGAGGCTGGAAGCCCTGGCGCACCCATTCTCTCTATCTCCCTCTATCTGTCTTTCTCTCTCTGTCTGTCGTTCTCAATATAAATAAAAATAAAAATAAAAAAATACCTGACCTGAGGACTGGGGACATGGCTTAGCAGTTAAGACACTTGCCTGCAAAGCCACAGGACACAGGTTTGATTCCCCAGGACCCACGTAAGCCAGATGCACAAGGGGGCACATGTGTCTGGAGTTCATTTGCAGTGGCTGCTGTGCCCATCCTCTCTCTTTCCCTCTCTCTGCCTCATTCTCTCTCTCTTTTTCAAATAGATTAAAAAAAAATGCTTGAGCTGAGTATGGTGCCTGGGCTAGAGAGAGAGCCTACTTGGAGTGGGGGTGGGGGTAAAGGTGTGGGAGAGAACCAAGACAGAAGCCAGGTATTGTGGTGCACACCTTAATCCCAGCACTCGGGAGGCAGAGGTAGGAGGATCACTGTGAGTTTGAAGCCAGCCTGACACTATATAGTGAATTCCAGGTCAGCCTGGGCTACAGTGAGATCCTTACATTCTCTCTCTCTGTCTCTTTCTTTCTTTTAAATATTTATTTATTTATTTATTAGAGAGAGAGAGAATGGGCAGGCCAGGGCCTCTAGCCACTGCAAATGAACTTCAGACCTATGTGCCCCCTTGTGCATCTGGCTTACGTGGGTCCTGGAGAATCAAACTGGGGGTCCTTAGGCTTCAGAGGCAAATGCCTTAGCCACTAAGCCATTTCCAAAGCCCTCTATCTCTTTCAAATAAATAAAAATATTAAAACATTTAATCTCTAATGTGGAGTTCCAGGCCCTCCACAATCCAGCACCAATTGATCTTTTTTGTTTGTTTTTTTCAAGGTAGGGTCTCACTCTGGCCCAGGCTAACCTGGAATTCACTATGTAGTCTCAAAGTGGCCTCAAACTCATGATGATCCTCCTACCTCTGCCTCCAGAGTGCTGGGATTATAGGTGTGCACCACCATGTCCAGCTTTTTAAAAAATATATATTTTATTTATTTATTTGAGAGAGAGAGAAAGAGGCAGACAGAGAGAGAGAGAGAGAGAGAATGAGAATTGATGCGCCAGGGCCTCCAGTCACTGCAAACAAACTTCAGATGCATGTGCTCCCTTGTGCATCTGGTTTATGTGGGTCCTGGGGAATTGAACCTGGGTCTTTTGGCTTTGCAGGCAAATGACTTAACTGCTAAGCCATCTTCTTCAGACCTCCATTGGTTTTAATTTTCTGTTTTAGTCTTTCTTTTTAAACTGTATTTATTTGCCAGATGTGGTGGCACATGCCTTTAATCCCAGCACTTGGGAGGCAGAGGTAGGTGGATTGCAGTGAGTTTGAGGCCACCCTGGGATTACATAGTGAATTCCAGGTCAGCCTGGGCTAGAGTGAGATCCTACATTGAAAAAAAAAAAAAATTGCAAGAGAGCGAGAGAGTATGGGTGTGGTACCAGGACCTTTTGGCACTCCAAATGAATTCCAGATGCATGTGCCACTTTGTGCATATGGCTTTATGGGTTACTGGATAATTGAGCCTGGGGGCAAGTTTTGCAAGCAAATACCTTTAACTGCTGATCCACCTTCCCAGGCTTCTTCTGTCCTTTCAAGGCATGTTTTACAAGTTCCATTACAACATGTTCATCTGGCATTGTGGTCATTTCTGTCTTCAGTTCAGAAATTTGAACTTGCTAAAAGGCTAAAGTCACACCAATTCGCCCAGAAATAATACAAAAATATTCTGGGAATTTTGAAGCATCTTCCCTCCCATGCTCAGTTGGTAGGTACCAACAAATATGTCTGACAGAATGAAATACAAGTAATAAAGACATGTGAGCTAGGTGTGGTGGTGCACGCCTTTAATCCCAGCACTTGGGAGGCAGAGGTAGGAGGATCGCTGTGAGTTCAAGGCCACCCTGAGACTACATAGTGAATTCTAGGTCAGCCTGGCCTAGAGTGAGACCCTACCTCAAAAAACCAAAAAATAAAAAATAAAATAAAATAAAGAAAGACATGTGGCAGGGTTATGATTATGATCCTACTGTCCTCTACCTATGTGACTTTGTGGATTTGTTTCACCTCTCTGATTCTGTTTCATGAATAAAGTGAGAATAAAATTTGATAATCAGGGTCTAGAGAGATAGCTCATCAGTTAAGGTGCTTGCTTGCAAAACCTGACACCCTGGGTTTGATTTCCTAATACCCATGTAAAGCCAGATGCACAAAGTGGTCCATGCATCTGGAATTTGTTTGCAGTGGCCGGAGGCCCTGGTGCACTCATTCTCTTTCTCTATCTGCCTCTCTGTCTCTCAAAATAAATAAAGTATTTAAAAAGAAACCATAAAAAAATGATAGTGGCACTGAGAAGTCAAGCTGGAGCTGAGCTGAAAACCTCCTCCATGTGGACCAGCTGACAGAAAGCTGGTCTATGGGAGAGAGAATTCATCACTGGTGCTAAACAGCAGTGGACATTGCAAGCCTTAAGATTGGCCAGGCAGTCCAAATTTGCCAACTGGTGCAATAGTGGCACATCTGTTATGGGGGAAAACAACTGCTCTCTAATTGGACAGAAGGTCCACTCCACCAAAAGGAATACATGCCTGGTACTGAAACCCTAGTCAAAAGCATGTGGCTGGGGAGTTCATGAGCCCTAGGGGAGTAATGCCAGCTGTTGTCTGGTTAAATGCATATATTAGGCCTACCAAACTGCCCTGTAAGCACTTTTCTTAATGTTTATATGCATATATTAATACTACCCTTACTTTTGGTTAAAGAGCTTTTCTTTTCAGATGGCAGTGACCACTGGGATGATCTAAAAGTCACCATAGTGCTGAGAAGTGATAGTGGAGTTTTCAGCACTAAGACACTCTAGCACACCTTCCAAGGCTCAGGGTACAGTGTAGAAGAGATGGCTGAAAGACAGTAAAGCCAAGGACTACAGAGTGAGTTCCAGGTCAGCCTGGGCTAGCATGAGACCCCAACTTGAAAAACAACAACAAAAATAAATAAATAAATAAAAATAGGGACTAGTTGAGAGGGGAGGGGATATGATGGAGCGTGGATTTGTGAGAGAAAGTGGGGGGGGGATTATCATGGTTTATTGTCTACAATTGAGCAAAAGTTTTAAAAAGGGCTAGAGAGATGACTTAATGGTTAAGGCACTTGCCTGAGAAGCCGAAGGACCCAGGTTCAATTCTCCAGTACCCACATAAGCCAGATGTACAAGGTGGCACATGTGTCTGGAGTTTGTTTGCAGTGGTTAGAAGCCCTGGAACACCCATTCATTCTCTCTCTCTCTCCCTCTCTCCATCTTTATCTTTCTCAAAAGAATTTTTAAAAGGTTTTTAAGTTATAAAGAAGCCAGGCGTGGTGGCTCACACCTCTAATCCCATTACTCAGGAGGCAGAGGTAGGAGGATCGCCATGAGTTCAAGGTCACCCTGAGACTACATAGTGAATTCCAGGTTACCCTGAGCTAGAGTGAGACCCTACCTTGAAAAAAAAAAAAAAAAAAAAAGTTAAAAAGATCCAAAAAAAAAAATGATAGTGGGGGCTGAAGAGATGGCTCAGCAGTTAAAGTTGCTTGCTGGCAAACTCTTTTGGCCTTGATTTGATTCCCTGGTACTCTCATAAAGCCAGATGAACAAAATGGTGCATGTGTCTGGAGTTTGTTTATAGTTCAGGAGACCCTAATGCACCATACTCACTCTCTCTGTCTACCTCTTTTCTCTGTTTCTCTCTGTCTCAAATAAATAATTTTTTAAAAAATGGTATCAGGGCTGGGATAAAGCTTACTGCTAGAGTGTTTATCTGGCATGCACGAGGCCCTGTGTTTAATCCCCAGTATGGGAGTAAGGAAGAGGAGGGGGAAAGAAGAGAGAAAAAAAAAAAATCTTTGCAGCAGATTTTAATAAACACGTGGCTGCATACATATAAATACATATCATATACATATATATATATGTGTATGTATGTATATGTATATGTATATGTATATATACATAAACCAAGAATATAACTAAAATATATTGTTAAAAATCATCAAAGGAACATTTAAAAAATCAAAAGAACTAAATTGTTCACTATAAAATACGTGTATCAGGCTGAGAAAAAGCTCAATCAGTACAGTGCTAACTTTGCAAACATTAGGAACTAAATTCAATCATTAGACCCCACACCAGATGTGGTGAAAATAATCATCCTACTGGAGAGGCAGAGAGAAGCAGATCCCTGGGACTTGCTGGCCAGGCAGTCTCACCTACCAGGTGAGTTCCTGGCAGTGGAAGATCCTGTCCCCCCAAAAGGTGGATGGGACCAGAGGGATGGCTTAGCAGTTAAGACCATTGCCTGTGAAGCATAAGGACCCAGGTTCCATGCCTCAGGACCCACGTAAGCCAGATGCAGAGGGTGGGGCCTGCGTCTGGAGTTTATTTGCAGTGGCTGGAGGCCCTGGTGTGTTCATTCTCTCTCTCTCTCTCTCTCTCAGTCTGCCTCTCTCTCTCAAATAAAATGAAAGCATTCTGGAAATCTTTCTTTCTCTTTTTTTAAAGGTGGAATGCACTTGAGGAACAACACCCAAGATTGTCCTTTGGCTTCCATGTGCACAAGCACATGCACACACATCAATAAAATATCTATGGCATTCAGAATAACATAGAGAAGGAAACAGAAAGTCAGAAAAACATAAGACATAATGGAAAAACTAAAAAAAAAAAAAACTGTCTGGTATATCTCTAATCATATGAACAGTCATACATATAAATGGATTTTTTTTTTTTTGAAGAAGGGTCTCACTCTAGTCAAGGCTAACCTGGAACTCACTCTAGCCCAGGCTGGCCTCAAGCTCACAACAATCCTCATACCTCTGCCTTCCCAGTGCTGGGATTAAAGGCATGTGTCACGATGCCCAGCTCTTAAAAACCTTTAGAATGAGGAAAGGTAACCTATCAGAATAGGTCACAAATATAAACACGTATATGTAAGCTTTATGTAGTGGTGGCACATGTTTTTAATCCCAGCACCCAGGAGGCAGAGGTAGGAAGATCGCTATGACTTCAATGCCACCCTGAGACTAGATAGTGAATTCCAAGTCAGCGTGGGCCAGAGTGAGACTACCCGAAAATACCAAAAAGGAAAAAAAAATATACAACTCAACAGTAATTGGAGTAAAAAATTCAGTTCCTGATCTGGGTAGGTGGCTCAGCAGTCAAAAGCACTTGCTTGCATGTCTATCTCCCCGAGTTCAGTCATCCCCAGGACCCACATAAAGTTGACATGCGTACAACTGTGACCCTCTCCTGCAGTCACATGAAGCTGCCATGTGACATCTGTGGTCTCAGTGTGTGCCGGCAGCAATGCGAGGCAGAGCCAGGAGAACCGGGAAGGTGGAGGGCCAGCTGGACTGCCAAGCAACGGTGGCAGCACAAGAGAGGCTTGTCTCATGAAAGAATGTGGAGCCGGGCATGGTGGCGCACGCCTTTAACCCCACCACTCGGGAGGCAGAGGTAGGAGGATCGTTGTGAGTTCGAGGCCACCCTGAGACTCCATAGTGAATTCCAGGTCAGCCTGGGGCTACAGTGAGACCCTACCTTGAAAAACAAACAAACAAACAGAGTGGCATGAGATGCATACTTGGAGGTTGTGCTCTGCCCTCCACATACATGATGTTGTGGTATGCACATGTTCATACACACACTTATATGTAATTTTTTTTTAAAAAACTTCAAGCCGGCATGGTGGTGCACGCCTTTAATCCCAGCACTCTGGAGATAGAGGTATGAGAATAACCACGCGTTCGAGGCCACCCTGAGACTACATAGTTAATTCCAGGTCAGCCTGAGCCAGAGTGAGACCCTACCTCAAAAAACCAAAAAAAAAAAAAAAAAAAAAACAAACCCAAACCCAAACCCAAAACAAAGAACTTCAATGCCACATTTTCTACAATGGCAGAGAATATATAAAGCTGTAGAATTTAAGAACACTATAAATCGAGCCGGGCATGGTGGCGTACACCTTTAATCCCAGCACTCGGGAGGTAGAGGTAGGAGAATGGCCATGAGTTCGAGGCCACCCTGAGACTACATGGTGAATTCCAGGGCTAGAGTGAGACCCTCCCTCGAAAGACCAAAAAAAAAAAAAAAAACAAAAAAAAAAAACCAACACTATAAACCCACTAGATTTAACAACATCTATAAAACACACCAAAAATAGTAGGATGCAGATTATTTTCAAGCACATATGAACCATTTTCAAGAACAGACCACATGTTAAGCCAGAAAACAAGGCTCACTGATTCAAAAGATTTGTGCATTAAGGATAGGTTCTTGGACTATAATGGAATTAAATTAGAAATTACACAAATATAAAGCCGGGAGAGGTGGTGCATGCCTCTAATCCCAGCACTCAGGAGGCAAAGGTAGGAGGATTGCTGTGAGTTCGAGGCCACCCTGAGGCTACATATTAAATTCCAGGTCAGCCTGAGCTAGAGTGAGACCTTGCCTTGAAAAGCCAAAAATAAATAAATAAATAAAAATAAAAATAAAATAAATTACACAAATATGTGTGTGAACACATTTTTAGTAATCAATATATAAAAAAAAAACAAGACAATCTAGAAAAGAATTTGAGATAAATGGAAACAAAATGACAATACTCCAAAACAAATGAGATGTAGCTAAGTTAGGGACAGGAAACCATAAGTGCCTATATTAAGCAGAAACATGGGGCTGGAAAGATGGCTCAGTGGTTAAGGCACTTGCCTGAAAAGCCTAAGGACCCAAGTTCGATTGTCCAGTACCCACGTATGCCAGATGCACAGGGCGGGTGCATGCTCCTAGAGTTCATTTACAGAAGTTGGAGGCCTTTATGCCCCCATTCTGTTTGTCTCTCTCTGCTTGCAAATAAATATTTTAAAAAAGAAAAAGAGGGGAGGGAGGGCATTATCATGGGATATTTTTTATAATAATGGAAGTTGTTAATAAAAAAAATTGAAAAGAAAAAAAAAGAAACATGCATTGGAAAGATGGCTCAATGGGTAAAACGCTTGCAATACAAACACAAGTTCAGATCCTCAGAACCCACGTAATGGAGCATCATGGCTTACATCTCTAATCCCAGTGCTGGGAAGGCAAAGACAGAGAGGGGCTCGCTGGCTGGCTGGTCTAACTGAATTGGTGAGCCTTACGTTCAGCAACGGCTACTGTCTCAAAGAAGAAAAGGGGAGCGGGATTGAGGAAGACACTGATATCTACCTCTGGCTTCCATATACATATAAACACAATTGCTTGTAAAGTCTGTAGGCCTGGGTTCAAGTCCCCAGTATGCACATAAAGCCAAATGCACAAAGTGGCACATGCATCTGGAATTTGTTTGCACTGGCAAGAGGCTCTGGTGTGCCTTTCCTTCCCTTAGCTTCCTGCCTGTCATCCTTCCTTTCTTCCTTTCTTCTTCCCTCTCTGCCTCCCTCCCTCCTTTCCTTTCTTTCATTCTGTCTCTCTCAAATAAATAAAAATACAAAAAAAAAAAAAAGTCTATTTAAAACATATGTTGGTGAGGGCTGGAGAGATGACTTAGTGGTTAAGGCACTTGCCTGAAAGCCAAAGGATCCAGGTTCAATTACCCAGGACCCACATAAGCCAGATGCACAAGGTGGCACATATGTCTGGAATTTGTTTACAGCATCAAGAGGCCCTGGCCCACCCATCCTCTCTCTCTATCTGCCTCTCTCTCCTACGTAAATACATACAAATATTTTTAAAAAGAGTCAAAGGAAGGGTAGGACTCCTTACAACGTGCTCCCTACCCAGACACAAAATGGCCTGGATATCCATGACCTCGGTGCCTGACACTACCTACACAAGACCATCATAATAGGAGGAAAAGATCATGTCATCAAAATAAAAGAGAGACTGATTGAGAGGGGGAGGGGATATGATGAAGAATGGAGTTTCAAAGGGGAAAGTGGAGGGAGGGAGGGTATTACCATGGGATATTGTTTACAGCCATGGAAGTTGTTAATAAAAAATTAATTATGGGCTGGAGAGATGGCTTAGCAGTTAAGCTCTTGGCTGTGAAGCCTAAGGACCCCGGTTCGAGCCTTCTCTCCAGGCCCCATTATCTTTTTAAAATTTTTTTCTTCTATATATTATTTATTTACTTGAGAGGGAGAAAGTGGCAGAGAAAGAGAGAGAGAGAGAGAATGGGTGCGCCAGGGCCTCCAGCCACTGCAAATTCCAGATGTATTTGCCCCTTGTGCATCTGGCTTATGTGGGTCCTGGAGAGTCAAACCGGGATCCTTTGGCTTTGCAGGCAAATGCATTAACTGCTCTCTCTCCAGTCCCCTCCCCTCTTATCTTTTAATGCCATTAAAGTGGTGGATGAAGGTTAAACCACAGCCAATCCACTGCAAAGAGAGCCTCTAAAAGTTCATGTCTGCACCCCAAAGCCGGAGAGGTAACGAATCTGGAAGTTCCAGAAGAAATCCAGCTCCTCATTTCCATGAGTTCCTCCACGGAGTAAAGCATGAATGAAAAGCCCATCTGCCTATGCCCACACATGTGAACATCTGTCCATCACTGTGTGGGCCTAGACAAGTCAGTGCCCCTCTGTGGCCAGGAATTCATGATCTCCAAGTGATCTGCCAACTCTCAGAACAAAGATTCCAGTCCCTAATGCTGGACAGCTGACCTCTGGACAAACATTTAAGGGTCCTAGATGTTCTATCCCTCTTTAGGCAATGACCTCAGGATGTTTGACTTAGGTTTGGCTCCTGGTAGCTAAACCTTTGGAAAGCCAGTCAAAGTTTACATGGGAAATAAACAACTTTGGAATTAATTTAAACAAGGGACAAGAATGCTCTAATAGCCTTCTTCTGGGTGTCCTTTCTTACCATAATCCTCTATCTTTTCAGCTCAGCATGCATGTCTTCATTTTATGAATCTTGCCAGATATTCTGAGGTCTAAATTTCTGTACCCCATTATTTTTCCAATTCAATTAAGTATTGCTGAAATTTTTTTTTTTTTTAGTTTTTCGAGGCAGGATCTCACTCTAGCCCAGGCTGACCCGGAATTTACTGTGTAATCCCAGAATGGCCTCGAAGTCAAAGTGATCCTCCTGCCTCTGCCACCCAAATGTTGGGATTTACTTCTGCCTCCCCAGTGCTGGGATTAAAAGTGTGTGTCACCACATCTGGCTTTGAGATCTATTTTATGCAAAGCATTGTACTAACTAACAGCTAGTAGAGAAGGAGAGATGAGTAAAAGGGATCTCCATCCAAGACTTTCTTTCTAGAGCGAAAAATATATGTTTTTTTTCAGTTTTTTATTTTTATTTATTTATTTGAGAGAGAGAATGGGTGCACCAGGGCCTCCAGCCATAACAAACGAACTCCAGATGCATGCACCACCTTGTGCCTCTGGCTTATGTGGGTACTAGGGAATCAAACTTGGGTCCTTTGGCTTTGTAGGCAAACACCTTAATTGCTAAACCATCTTCTCAAGCCCTGGGTTAGTTTTTTTGAGGTCTCACTCTAGCCCAGGCTGACTGAGAACTCATTTTGTAGTCCCAGGCTGGCCTCGAACTCACAGCAATCTTCCTACCTCTGCCTCTCTGAGTGCTGGAATTAAAGGCATGCACCATGACACCTGGCAAAATAAAATATTTCTTAAACCAAAAAACAGGTGGGTGGTGCTGCAGAGGCGGCTTAGTAGTTAAGATGCTTGTCTGCAAAACCAAAGAACCCAGGTTCAATTCCTTAGGACCCATGTAAGCCAGATGCACAAGGTGATGCATGTGCTGGAGTTTGTTTAAAAATTAAAAAAAAAAAATGACTTGATGGGGCTGGAGAGATGCCTTAGTGGTTAAGGCACTTGCCTGTAAAGCCTAGGACCCAGATTTGATGCTCCCGAACCTACATAAGCCAGATGTACAAAGTGGTGCATAAATCTGGAGTTTAATTGCAGTGCTGAAGGCCCTGGAGTGCCCAATCTCTCTCTCTCTCTTTCTCTCATAAATAAAATATTTTTTTTTAAATGACTTGATGGCTGGGTGTGGTGACTCACACCTTTCATCCCAGCACTTGGGAGACAGAGGTAGGAGGATCACCTGAGCTCGAGGCCACCCTGAGACTACACAGGCAATTCCAGGTCAGCCTGAGCTAGAGTGAGACCCTACCTCGAAAAACAAACAAAAGAAGAAAAGACTTGATGAATGAATGAATTAGAATAGTAGTACTGTTTCACTTTTATATATAATTTTATAGTTTCAGAGATGCTTTTGTTATTATCTCACTTAAAATTGTATTGAAAAAGGATTGAAAAAGAAATAAAAAGGAAAATGAGCCAGGCGTGGTGGCGCACGCCTTTAATCCCAGCACTAGGGAGGCAGAGGTAGGAGGATCGCTCAGAGTTCAGAGCCACCCTGAGACTCCATAGTGAATTCCAGGTCAGCCTGGGCTAGGGTGAGACCCTACCTCGAAAAACCAATAAATAAATAAATAAATAAAATTGTAATGATATACCAAACAGGTTTATTGAGAATGAAGGACAGATAGTGTCATCATTTCCTGCAGCTATTGTTATTCTCATTTCCTGCAGATGTTATTATCTCATCCCTTACGGTATAGAAATCAAAACTCAATTTCCTCTAATATTTTTCTGTGTAACTGAAGGATCTGCGTATGACAGGCCTTTCATGAGTAGCTTCAGTCTTGCTCTATACTCAACTGTATTCAGAATTCCCACATATTCTCCATCCTCCCCTAAAAAGTAAAATAAAAAAAATTGCAGGGGCATGGTGGTGCAGGCCTTTGATCCCAGCACTCTGGAGGCAGAGAGAGGTAGGAGGATTGCTGCGAATTTGATGCCAGCCTAAAACTACATAGGGAATTCCAGGTCAGCCTGGGCTAGAGAGACTCTACCAAAAAAAAAAAAAAAAAAAAAAAGCCGGGCTGGTAGCACACGCCTTTAATCCCAGCACTCTGGAGGCAGAGGTAGGAGGATGGTCATGAGTTCGAGGCCACCCTGAGACTACATAGAGAATTCCAGGTCAGCAGCATGGGTTGGCAATGGAGATAATGAAAGTTATCAGATATTGCACATATTGTGAAGATACAGCTGATTAAATTTGCTGATGTAAAGCTGGGCAGAGTGGTACATGACTGTAACCCCAGCATTTGGGAGGTGAATCCCAGATGATCAGGAGTTCAAGGTGGTCTTCAACTATAGACTGAGGTAACCCAGGGTCAGGAAAAAAAAAAGTGCTGTATGGTCTCTTTCAAATTTCAAATTTCCAGATACAGGGTTGGAGAAAGGGCTTAGTGGTTAAAGGCACTTGCCTGCAATGCTTAACGGTCTAGCTTTGATTCCCCAGGACTCACATAAAGCCAGATGCACAAAGTGATGTATGCCTCTGGCATTCATTTGCAGTGGCTGGAGGCCTTGGTGCATCCATTCTCTCTCTCTCACACACACACTCTCTCTCCCCCTCCCTCTTTCTGTCTTTTTCCTTGCAAATAAATAAATAACTTTTAAATTTTTCAGATATATGTGCTTACCTGGAGTACCTATGGACAGCAGGAAGGCATAAAAAGGTCAGAGAGACCAGGTCAGCCTGGACCAGAGTGAGACCCTACCTCGAAAAACCAAAAAAAAAAAAAGGTCAGAGAGAGAGAGAGAGGGGAGAACCCTGTGGTGGTTTGATTCAGGTGTCCCCCATAAACTTAGGTGTTCTGAATGCTAGGTCCCCAGCTGATGGCACTTTGAAAATTAAGGCCACCTGGAGGCAGTGGGACTATGAATGTTATAGCCAGCTTCCCTATGCCAGTGTTTGGCACACTCTCCTGTTGCTGTTGTCCATTTAATGTTGACCAGGAGGTGATGTCCACCTTCTGCTCATGCCATCATTTTCCCCTGCCATCATGGAGCTTCCCCCTCAAGTCTGTAAGCCAAAATAAACCTTTTTTTCCCCACAAGATGCTCTTGGTCAGGAGTTTTCTGCCAGCAATGCAAACCTGACTGCAACAAACCCTTAGAGGATAGTGGAACAAACATGATACCAAAGTAATGTGGGTATGAAACTAAAGTGGAAAATTAAACGTGGGTCAGGTGGAGGTGCACGTAAGAAGGGAGTAAGGGGCCGGGCGTGGTGGCGCACACCTTTAATCCCAGCACTTGGGAGGCAGAGGTAGGAGGATCGCCGTGAGTTCGAGGCCACCCTGAGACTACATAGTGAATTCCAGGTCAGCCTGAGCCAGAGTGAGACCCTACCTCAAAAAACCAAAAAATTTAAAAAAAAAAAAAAAAGAAGGGAGTAAGGGGAGTGTAAATCTAAATTCAGGAGATGTGAAAAGCCATATGGAATGGTACTATCTTATAAACTAACTTAAATATAACAAAAAGGCATTTTAATTGAAGTAATATAATTAAAAATAATAGAACAGAGGCTGGAGAGATGGCTCAGTGGTCAAGCGCTTTCCTGTGAAGCCTAAAGACCCCGGTTCGAGGCTTGACTCTCCAGGGCCCATGTTATCCAGATGCACAAGGGGGCGCATGCATCTGGAGTTCATGTGCAGTGGCTGGACGCCCTGGCGTGCCCACTCTTTCTCTCTCTCTCTCTGCCTCATTCTCTGTCTGTCGCTCTCAAATAAATAAATAAGTGTACCAAAAAATTTAAAAAAATAATAGAACAGGGCTAGAGAGATTGCTCAGTGGTCAAAGCACTTGCTGCAAAGCCTGATGACCTAGGTTCAATTCCCTAGCACCCACATAAACCAAATACACAAAGGGGCACATGCATATGGAGTTGGTTTGCAGTGGCTGGAGGCCCTTGCAACCCCATTCTCTCTGTCTCTCTTCTATCTCTTTCTGCTTGCAAATAGGTAAATAAATTTGTTAATTATAAAAAATAACAGAATGCAGCTGAAAAGATGGCTTTGCCATTAAGGTGCTTGCCTGTGAAGCCTAAGGACCCAGGTTCAATCCCCCAGTACCCACATAAGCCAGTTGCACAAGGTGGAATATATGTCTGGAGTTTGTTTGCAGTGGCTAGAGGCCCTACCTTGGAAAAAAAAAAAAACAACTGACAGAGATATTGTGGTGGTTTGACTCAGGTGTCCTCCATAAACTTAAGTGTACTGAAGTCTAGGTCATGAGCCAATGGCATTTTGGGAATTAAAGCCTCCTGAAAGCAGTGTATTGTTGGGGGCAGGCTTGTGGGTATTATAGCCAGTGTCCCTTGCCATTGTTTGGCACATTCTCCTGTTGCTATTGTCCACCTGATGTTGGCCAGGAGGTGATGTCCACCCTCTGCTCATGCCATCATTTCCCCCTGCCATCATGGAGCTTCCCCTCGAGTCTGTAAGCCAGAATAAAGCCCCTTTCCCCACAAGCTGCTCTTAGTCAGGTGTTTTCTGCCAGAGATGAAAAGCTGTAGGGAGCTAATGCAGACGCCATTGCAAGATGGCGCTGGCTTCCTGCCAGTCTTGAGGTAAACAATTCCTTATTTAGGCAGCGCCTTGGCGCCAACCTCGCTTGAGGTTGCGCATGCGCTTGACGCACCTTGTCCTGAGCCTATCCCGTGGCTCCTGTGGGCGGGTGAGCCTATGGCAGCCAATCAGCAGGCGCCCCGTAGTATTCTGCCCTATAAAAGCAGCTACACTCCTGCGCCCCTCGCCACTCGCCATCAGCTTTCCTGTTAACCAAGAGGCTCTCCAATAAAGTGTGATCAAGAAGGATCTTCGTCTGGTGGTCGTTCTTCTCCTGCAGGACAGGGGGCTCGCCCCAAAAAGCTGACTGCAACACATATTGAATGTGGAGATAAGAGAAAGAGAGGAATTTTAAAAAATGATTCCAGGGTTGGAGATGGCTCAGCAGTTACAGTGCTTGCTTGTAAAGACTGAGAATCTAAGTTTGATTCCCCAGCATCCACATAAAACCAGATGCACAAAGTGGCACGTGGTTCTGGAGTTCATTTGCAGTGGCAAGAGGCCCTGGCACACCCATCCTCTCTCTCTCTCTCTCTCTCTCTCTCTCTCTCTCTCTGTGTGTGTTTGCAAATAACCAAAAATATTCTAAAAAATAATTCCAGCCAAGGGAGGGATAGCTTAGCTGTTAAGGCATTTGCCTGCCAAGCCAAAGGACCCAGGTTCAATTCCCCAGGACCCATGTTAGCCAGATGCACAAGGGGGCACATGCATCTGGAGTTCATTTGCAGTGGCTAGAGGCCCTGGTGCACCCATTTTCTCTCTCTCTCTCTCTCTCTCTCTCTCTCTCTCTCTCCCTCTTTCTCTGTCAAATACATAAATAAAAAAATTTTTTTTAATTATTCCAGCGGGCATGGTGGTGCACACCTTTAATCCCAGCACTGAGGGCAGAGGTGGGAGGATCACCATGAGTTCAAGGCCATCCTGAGACTACAAAGTGAATTCCAGGTTAGCCTGAGCTAGAGTAAGACCCTACCTTGAAAAAACTATACATACATACATATATATATATATGATTTATGTGGGGAGGAGAAGAGGCAGATAGAGACAGAGAATAGGAGCACCAGGGAGTTAAATGCAGTGGTTGAGGATCTGGCATGCCAATTCTCTCTCTCTAAAATAAAATAAAAAAAAAATAATCCTAGCATAATAGTTCCCACCATGTGTACCCCCCCCCACACGAACACACACACATAAAAGACAAACAAGGAAGAAACAAAAAAACAGTGTTGGCAAAGGTATAGAACGTAATATTTTTTATTTATTTGAGAGAGAGAGAGAGACAGACTGAGAACAAATGGGTGCACCAATGCCTCCAGCCACTGCAAATAAACTCCAGATGCATGTGGAACACTGCATCTGGCTTACATGGGTTCTGAAGAATTGAACCTGGGTCCTTTGGCTTCATAGGTAAGCTCCTTAACCATTAAGCCATCTCTCTAGCCTGAACAATTAGAACTTTTATATACTAGTGTTAGCAATGTAAATGAATATAGCTACAACCATTATACAGATTAAGAAAAACATCTTAAAAGTAACCAGGCCAAGCCAGGTGTGGTTGTGCACACCTTTGATCCCAGCACTTGGGAGGCAGAGGTAGGAGGATCACCGTGAGTTCGATGCCACCCTGAGACTCCATAGTGAATTCCAGGTCAGCCTGGTCTAGAGCGACAGCCTACCTCAAAAAAAAAAAAGTAAAGCCATATATGGTGGCATATGTCTGTAATTTCAACACTCAGGAGGCTGAGGCAAGAAGATTGCAAATTTTAGTCTAGCCTGGACTACATAATGAGATTCTATCTCAAAAATGAAATGTAGGGCTGGAGAGATGGCTTAGCGGTTAAGGTGCTTGCCTGTAAAGCCCAAGGACCCATGTTTGACTCTTTAGGTCCCATGTAAGCCAGACACACAAAATGACACATATGCGCAAGGCTGCACATGTGCACAAGGGGGCGCACACATCTGGAGTTCAATTGCAGTGGCTGGAGACCCTAGTGTGCCAATTCTCTTTCTCGCTCTATCTCCCCACTCACTCACATAAAAAGAAAAGGCCAGTCTGTTGAGCTTGCCTCAAAAAAAAAAAAAAAAAAAGTAGTCAATAAAAATTGTTACTTTAGGGGCTGGAGAGATGGCTTAGCAGTTAAGCACTTGCCTGTGAAGCCTAAGGACCCCGGTTCGAGGCTCAACTCCCCAGGACCCACGTTAGCCAGATGCATAAAGGGGTGCACGCATCTGGAGTTCGTCTGCAGTGGCTGGAGGCCCTGGCGCGCCCATTCTCTCTCTCTCTCTATCTGCCTCTTTCTCTCTCTGTCACTCTCAAGTAAATAAATAAAAATAAACAAAAATATTTTTTTTTAAAAAATTGTTACTTTAGGGCTGGAGATATGGCTTAGCAGTTAAGTGCTTGCCTGTGAAGCCTAAGGACCCCGGTTCAAGGCTCGATTCCCCAGGACCCACGTTAGCCAGATGCACAAAGGGGTGCACGCGTCTGGAGTTCGTTTGCAGTGGCTGGAGGCCCTGGTATGCGCATTCTCTCTCTCTCTCTCTTTGCCTCTTTCTCTATCACTTTCAAATAAGTAAATAAAAATAAACAAAAATAAATAAATAAATTGCTACTTTAATTGCTGGGCATAGTGGTGCACACCTTTAATCCCAGCACTCGGGAGGCAGAGGTAGGAGGATCACTGTGAGTTCAAGGTCACCCTGACACTTCATAGTGAATTTCAGGTCAGCCTGGGCTAGAGTGAGACTCTACCTTCAAAATAAGAAATAAGGGCTGGAGGAATGGCTTGGAGGCTAAGGCGTTTGCCTGCAAAGCCAAAGGACCCAGGTTCTATTTCCCAGGACCTACGTTAGTCAGATGCACAAGGAGGAGCATGCATCTGGGGTTTGTTTGCAGTGGCTGGAGGTCCGGGTGTGCCCATTTTCTCCCACTCTCTCTCCCTTTCTCTGTCAAATAAATAAATAAATAAAAATATATTTTTAACTAAGGACAACTGGCGAAATAAGCAAGGGTGATGTTTTCCTGCGAACTGGATACCAGCACAAAGGGGAAGGAGATCAATTCAGAGAAAAATCAACTCCTACCAAATCAGAGAGCCAGAGCCTCAGAGGCCCCCAACACCTCAGCACTGAAGCAGACCAAAAATGAACCCAACATGGCTCAGGGAAATCTTGCGGAAGAGGGGGCGGAAAGAATGTCAGAGTTACATGTTGGGTCATGATTTTCAGAGACATTTATCATACTAATAACTGGGGGCTAACTCCACAATGCACGACCCATTTTCAATAACAAGGAGGGTCTAATGGGAGGGGGTAGATCACAGATGAGCCTAAATAATGGTACCAAACTGCCTGTATTTACTGAAAAGAAAACTAATAAATTAAATTAAAAAAAAATAAATAAAAAATAAAATAAAATAAAATAAAAAACTGATACTTTTACATGTAAGGAAAAATTATTCCAATGATTATAGATTTTTTTGTTGTTTTTTTTGAGGTAGGGTCTTACTCTAGCCGAGGCTAACCTAAAACTCACTCAAGTCTCAGGGTGGCCTCAAACTTGCAATGATCCTTCTACCTCTGCATTCTAAGTGCTCGAATTAAAAGCATGAGCTAGGTTTCTTTTTTTCTTTTTTCTTTTTCTTTTTTGTTTGTTTTTCGAGGTAGGGTCTTGCTCTAGTCCAGGCTGACCTGGAATTCACTATGGAGTCTCAGGGCCTCGAAATCACAGCAATCCTCCTACCTCTGCCTCCCTAGTGCTAGGATAAAGGCGTGTGCCACCATGCCTGGCTTAGATTTCTTTTTGAAACCATTGAAACTAGAAGGCAATGGAATGATCTCTTTCAATAGAAAAGAACTAACTACCTGCTGTGAAAGAAATGCTGGCAGGCATTCTTCAAGCTGATGGGAAATGATGCACAAGGAAATTGTGGAACTTCAAAAAATAAAGGAAAAGCCAAAGAGCTGGTACATATCTTGGAAAAAATAATAAATTATTTTTCTCTTATTAAGTACCTTAAAATATGAATGACCATGCCGGGTGTGATGGTGCACGCCTTTAATCCCAGCACTCGGGAGGCAGGGGTAGGAGGATCGCCGTGAGTTTGAGGGCACCCTGAGACTACATAGTGAATTCCAGGTCAGCCTGAGCCAGAGTGAGACCCTACCTCGAAAAACCAAAAAAAAAAAAAAAAAAAAAAAAAAAAAAAAAAAAGAATGAAAAATATGTATGACCAACAAGAAAAAAAGGGGGGAGGGGAACAGCTGGGAGTGGGGGTGCACATCTATAAACCTAGCAGTCAAGAGGCTGAGGCAAGAGAGTGATCCAAAGTTCAAGGCCAGCCTGGATTATATAGTGAGTTCAAAGACAGTCTAGGCTAAGAGCAAGAATCTTTCCCACATGAACACATACCCAAAAGTCTTCAACACACTACAAACTGTCAGCTAATGAAACCTAGAAGAAAGCATATCAGGGATAGAGAACAAGCTGGATTAAATACTAAAGTCAGACATCAATAAAGAAAAAGAGGGAGGCCGGGTGTGGTGGCACACGCCTTTAATCCCAGCACTCAGGAGGCAGAGGTACAAGGATCGCCATGAGTTCGAGGCCACCCTGAGAGTACATAGTGAATTCCAGGTCAGCCTGGGATAGAGTGAGAACCTACCTCGAAAAACACCAGAAAAAAAAAAAAAAAAAAAAAGAGAGAAAAAGAGGGGCTGGAAAGATGGCTTAGTGGTTAAGGTGTTTGCCTACCAAGCCTAAGATCCCAGGTTCGATTCACCAGTATCCATGTAAATCATATGCACAATGTGGCACATGCATCTGGCATTCATTTGGAGCCCTAGAGCACCCATACTTCCTCTCATTGTCTGTCACTCTCAAATAAATAAGTAAATAACAATATTTTCTTTTAAAAAGAGAAGAAAAGAAAAAATGAGAAATGGGTATGACCACAACATCCAAGGATTCTGAGATACAATCAAAAGACTAAACCTAAGAACTCACAGGGCAGGAGAAGTAACTAAGATAAATACTAAAGGCATAGAGGATTGAATCAATGACATTAGAGCAGAAAACTTTCCAAACCCAGAGAAACAAATGGACCTCCAAACACAGGAGGCATTTTGAACTTTAAGTATATATGACCAAAGAGAAACCTCTCCACGGCATATGATGGTTAAAATGTCAAAAATAGAAAGTGAGGTATAATATTAAAAGCTGTAAGGAGAAAACACCAACTCACCTAGAAAGGCAAGTACATCACAATGACGTCAGCCCTGTCTTCAGCAAGCCTGGAAGCTGGGAAGCAGGGGGTGGCATCTTTGGAGCCCTGAAAGTAAATAACTGCCATATTCAACACAGCTACCTTTGAAAACTGACAGAGAAAGAAAGAAAGACGTTTCAAACTAAGGAAGTTTATGAGCACTAAGCCAGCAGGGGAGGAGACACTTAGAGGAATAGTACACACGGAGGAGGAAGGAAGTCCCCATTTTTAATGGAAGCACAGGAAAGAATAAATTTCATGAGAGGAACAGATGAACAAAGGAGAGCTGGGAAGGAACCCATCATATCCAACACATTAAGCCAGCAAACCCCGATACTCGTATAAGAGGGAAAGAAAATAAACAATAATCCTACCAACCAGAAAAACCCACCAATGAAATGGCAGGAATTATAAACATCTCTCAATAATAATCTTAAATGTAAATGGTCTGAACTTGCCAACAGAGAGACTGGCTGACGGGTTTAAAAAAAAAGCCCGGAGTGGTGGCACAGTCCTCTAATCTCAACACGCGTAAGGCAGAGGGAAGAGGGTTGCCATGAGTTTGTGGGAATTCCAGGTCAGACTGGGATAGAGCGAGACCTTACTTAAAAAAAAAAAAAAAGAAAGCTTGAGAGATGGCTTAGCAGTTAAGGCACTTGCCTTGGAAGCCAAGGACCCAGCTCAATTCCCCAGGACCCACATAAGCCAGATGCACAAAGTGGCGCACACATCTGGAATTCATTTGCAGCATCCATTCTCTCTCTCGCTCGCTCTCTGCCTTTTTCTCTCTCACTCTCGAATAAACTAAAATTTAAAAGTTTTAAAAAATTAAGAAATGAAACAAGAACAACAAAACCTAGATCTAATTGTTTTTGTCCCCAAAACACAGCTAACTGGCAAAGACATTCACAGATGAGCATCAGGGATGGAAATCAATTTTCTTTTATTTTTCTCAATTTTTATTAACATTTTCCATGATTGAAAAAAATATCCCATGGTATTACCCTCCTGGAAGTCAATTTTCAAGTGAATGGAAGCACAGTTATTCTGATATCGGGTAAGTCAACATAGAGCCAAAATTAATCAGAAGACATAAAGAAGGCCACTCCATATTTAAAAAGGGAACAATCCAGGCATGGTGGCGCACGCCTTAAATCCCAGCACTTGAGAGGCAGAGGTAGGAGGATCACCCTGAGTTTGAGGCCACCCTGAGCCTACAGAGTGAATGCCAGGTCAGTCTGGGCTAGAGTGAGACCCTACCTTGGAAAAAAAAAAAAAAGTGGGAACAATTCAACCAGTGGATCATCAAAGAAATTTGGAAGGAACACCAATATTCTTATCTTCCTCATATCTTTCTTGGACTCAAAGTGACCAGTTGATCCCATTCCTGCAAATCATTCCTTCCTTGCCATGATGGCTGTATTTCCTCAGATTGTGACTCAAAACAACTCTTTTCCCTTTAAGTTGCTTCTTTTCAGTAACAAGTAAATTAACTAACACAGTGGCTGTAATAATATCTTAAGCCTTGTGTGAGATCAGTTCTTTTTTTTTATTTCTTTTTGTTTATTTATTTGAGAGTGACAGACAGAGAGGAGAAGGAGAGAGAGAGGGAGAGAATGGGTATGCCAGGGCTTCCAGCCACTGCAAACGAACTCCAGACATGTGTGCCCCCTTGTGCATCTGGCTAACGTGGGTCCTTAGGCTTCACAGGCAAGTGCTTAACCGCTAAGCCATCTTTCTTAATTTGTGGTAGTAATTTACAGTCAGGCCAGCTCAAGTCTAACCAAAGGATTATGGTTTGGCACCATTTTCTTTCTGTCATTTTTGGGGAGGAGGGGATTTAGAGGTAGGGTCTCATTCTAGCCCAGGCTGATCTGGAATTTACTATGTAGTCTCAGGGTGGTCTTGAATCCACAGTGACCCTCCCACCTCTACCTCCCAAGTGCTGGGATTAAAGGCGTGCCCATCATGCCCAGGGTTGCCTCCATTTTCTATGCTGAGCCAGGCCATTGAACACATATTAGAATAAAAATATATTAGGGATGAAGTCTCTATGTAAGTTAATGACAGAAAATCTTCAATGGTTTCACATACAATTTTCTGAAAATCCTGCACGTTTATCTCCTAGAAGGTATGCGCTAATGAGAAGAGTATTCTATCCAGGTGTGATGGTGTATGCCTTCAATTCCAGCACTTGGGAGGCAGAGGTAAGGGGATTACTGTGAGTTTGGGGCCAGCCTGGGACTACATAGTAAATTCCTTGAAAAAACAAACCCACAAAGAAAGAGTGTCTTTTAATAAAAGGGAATAGTGTTTCTATATTAATATTCAATACTTAAAAATAAAAATAGGGTTGGAAAGATAGCTCAGCAGTTAAGACAGTTGCCTACAAACATTAACAACACAAGTTTGATTCTCCAGTAACCACATAGAGTCAGCTGCACAAGGTGATTCATGCGTCTGAAGTCTTTGCAGCAGCTGGAGGCCCTGGTGCACCCATTCTCTCTTCTATCTCTTTCTGCTTGCAAAATAATTAATAAAATGTTTTAAAATAAAATTTAAAAAAAGAAAAAGGGCTGGAGAGATGGCTTAGCAGTTAAGCACTCACCTGTGAAGCCTAAGGACCCCGGTTTAAGGTTTGATTCCCCCAGTACCCAAGTAATCCAGATACACACGTAGCATATGTATCTGAAGTTCATTTGCAGTGGCTGGAGACCCTGATGTGCCCATTCTCTCCCTCCCTCCCTCTCTCTCTCTCTCTCTCTCTCTCTCTCTCTCTCTCTGTCACTCTCAAATAAATAAAAATAAACAAAAATTTTTTTAATGGTTTAAAAGAATAAAAAAGGAAAGAAATCAGGAAGGAAATTTAAAAATGCTTAGAATCAAATGAAAATTAAGATCTAACTTATTAGAACCTTTGGGACACAGCTAAAACAGTTCCAAGAGGAAAGCTTATTGCTAGAAGTGCTTACATTTTTAAAAATGTTTTATTTAACTCCTGTCCATTTCTTTTTTCAAAATACTTTTTAAAAATATTATTTATTTTTTTGAGAAAGAGGCTTACATGGCTTCTGGATAATCGAACTGGGATCCTTTGGCTTTGCAGGCCAAATGCCTTAACCGCTAAGCCATCTCTCCAGCCCCATCTCTTTTTTTAAAGTATTTTATTTATTTATTTATTGAGAGAGAAAGAGAGAGATGAGAGAGAGAAAGAATGGCACACAAGGGCCTCCAGCAATTGCAAACGGAATCTAGATGTATACGCTACCTTGTGCATCTGGCTTACGTGGGCACTAGGGAACCAAACCTGGGTTTACAAACCTTTGTCTTTGCAGGCAAGTGCCTTAAATGCTAAACCATCTCTCCAGGCTCTTACTTTTTTTAAATTTATTTTTTATTTTCACAATTTTTATTAACATTTTCCATAATTATAAAAACTTCCCATGGTAATACCTCTCCCCCTGCACTTTCCCCTTTGAAATTCTATTCTTCATCTTATTACCTCCCCATCTCAATCATTGTACTTACATATATACAATACCAACCTATTAAGTACCCTCCTCCCTTCCTTTCTCTACCCTTTATGTCTCCTTTTTAACTTACTGGCCTCTGCTACTAAGTATTTTCCTTCTCACACAGAAGCCCAATCATCTGTAGCTAGGATCCACATATGAGAGAGAACATGTGGCGCTTGGCTTTCTGGGCCTGGGTTACCTCACTTATATAATCCTTTCCAGATCCATCCATTTTTCTGCAAATTTCATAACTTCATTTTTCTTTACCGCTGAGTATAACTCCATTGTATAAATGTGCCACATCTTCATTATCCACTCATCAGTTGAGGGACATCTAGGCTGGTTCCATTTCCCAGCTATTATAAATTGAGCAGCAATAAACATGGTTGAGCATGTACTTCTAAGGAAATGTGATGAGTCCTTTGGATATATGCCTAGGAGTGCTATAGCTGGGTCATATGGAAGATCAATCTTTAGCTGTCTTAGGAACCTCCACAATGATTTCCACAATGGCTGGACCAGATTGCATTCCCACCAGCAGTGTAGAAGGGTTCCTCTTTTTCCACATCCCAGCCAGCATTTATGATCATTTGTTTTCATGATGTTGCCAATATGACAGGAGTGTATACTTACTTTTTTTAAATTTTTTTTATTTTTTTGAGAGCGACAGACACAGAGAGAAAGACAGATAGAGGGAGAGAGAGAGAATGGGCATGGCAGGGCTTTCAGCCTCTGCAAACGAACTCCAGACGCGTGCGCCCCCTTGTGCATCTGGCTAACGTGGGACTTGGGGAACCGATCCTCGAACCGGGGTCCTTAGGCTTCACAGGCAAGCATTTAACCACTAAGCCATCTCTCCAGCCCTGTATACTTACTTTTTAAAAAAAAATTTTTAAAGGGGGACCAGGTGTGGTGGCACACGCCTTTAAGCCCAGCACTCAGGGGCAGAGGTAGGAGGATTGCCAAGAGTTTGCGGCCACCCTGCAACTATGTAGTGAATTCCAGGTCAGCTTGAGCTAGAGTGAGACCCAGCCTAGAAAAAACAAAACAAAAACAAAAACAAAAAGCAGCTGGAGAGATAGCTTAATGGTTAAGGCACTTGCTTGCAAAGCCAAAGGACCCAGGTTCAATTCCCCAGGACCCATGTAACCCACCCACAGGGTTGCAGTGGCTGGAGGCCCTGGCACACCCATATTCTCTCTCTCTCTCTCTTTCTCAAATAAATAAATAAAAATAAAATATTTTTTTCAAATTTTTATCAACAACTTCCATGATTATAAAAAATATCCTAGGGTAATACCCTCCCTCCCCCCACTTTCCCTTCTCCATCATACCCCCTCCCCATCTCAATCAGCATGTCTTTTACTTTTGATGTCATGATCTTTTCCTCCTCTTATGATGGTCTTGTGTAGGTAGTGTCAGGCACTGTGAGGTCATGGATATCCAGGATTTTGTGTCTGTTTTTTTTTTTTTTCTTTTTCTTTTTCGAGGTAGGGTCTCACTCTAGCGCAGGCTGACCTGGAAATCACTCTGTAGTCTCAGGGTGGCCTCGAACTCATGGCAATCCTCTTACCTCTGCCTCCCAAGTGCTGGGATTAAAGGCGTGTGCCACCATGCCCGATTTGTAAAATATTTTTTTAAAAAACCAGTTGTGATGGTGCACACCAGTAATCCCAGCATTCAGGAGGCAGAGGTAGGAGGATCACTGTGAATTCCAGGCTAACCTGAGAGTATGTAATGAATTCCAGCTCCGTCAGGGCTAGAGAGACTCTACTTTTGAAAAATAAAACAAGGTGTGGAAACACACAATCCTCTGCCTCCCCAATTTCTGGGATTAAAGGCATGAGCCACCATGTCTGACCTTGCCCACACTTTTAATTCCAACACTTGGGAGGCTGAGGTAGGAGTATTGTCTGAGTTTGAAGCCAGCCTGGGGCTACCGAGACAGAGATAGTTCCAGGTCTGCCTGGGCTACAGTGAGACCCTACTTTGAGAAAAACAAAACAAAACCAAAAACTAACAGAGAGATCTCAAGTTAGTTTAACGAAGCCCTTCAAGACCTCAGAAGAACAAGAACAACTCAAATGCAAAAGCAGTAGGTAACAAGAAATAATAAAAATCAGGGACAAAACTGACCACCAGGGAAGAACGAGCTCTTAGGAAGGCTGATGGCTTTGGCCCAGCATTGCCCTCTTATCAGCAGTAAGAAGCCAGAGCAGTCATCATCACCCTATTTCCCTAACAGCCTTAGGTTGGCTTCTAAGAGGGGGAATTGAAACACTGTAGGAGGTAGGCAGTCTTCTTGGCTAGGCAAACAGATGGGGGAAAATGGCCCTTGGTAGGGGGCTATACTCTAACCCAAGGTGGAAAAAAGAGTGACCCCACTTCCTCCTTTCTAAGTGAAAGTTCCCACAGGTAGGCTGGCTTGGCATTTTTCTGGGACCTTTGAAGTACTAGACACATGATGAACCAACCAGCACATTTACCTCCATTTAACCCGACCAATCATGGACTCTGGATAGGTGGACTCCCCTCATTTAATAAAAATTCAGCTTCACGGAGGGTGGGGGGGCTGGAGAGATGGCTTAGAGGTTAAGGCGTTTGCCTGCAAAGCCAAAGGATCCCTGTTGGACTCTCCAGGACCCACACAGGCCAGATGCACAAGGGGGTGCACGCATCTGGAGTTCGTTTGCAGTGGCTGGTGGCCCTGGCGTAACCATTCTCTCTCACAAAAATTAAATAAAATATATTTTTTAAAAAAAGCCAGGCGTAGTGGCACACACCTTTAATCCCAGCACTCGGGAGGCAGAAGGGTCGCCATGAGTTTGAGGCCCTCCTGAGATTACATAGTGAATTCCAGGTCAGCCTGGGCTAGAGTGAGACTATGCCTAAAAAAAAAAAAAAAAGTTCAGCTCTCACCGGGTCCGGTGGATGTTCTGCTCTGGAATCCCCTCCTCCCAAAGCAATCTGTTCTCTCTTCTTTCTTTTCCACTTTTTTTGTTTCTGCCCCCACCCCCAGTGTCTCACTCCAGCCCAGGAACCTGGTACTCACTCTAGTCACAGGTCGGCCTTGAACTCGTGGTGATCCTCTGACCTCTGCCTCCGGAGTGCTGGGATTAAAGGTGTGCACCACCAGTCAGGCTTCTTTTCCTCTTACTTTGAAATAAACTTCATTCATTAAAAAAAAAAAAAAAATTTTTTTTTGAGCTGGGTGTGGTGGTGCACGTCTTTAATGCCAGCACTCTGGAGGCAGAGGTAGGAGGATCACCATGAGTTCAAGGCCACCCTGGAGACAACATAGTGAATTCCAGGTCAGCCTGGACTAGAGTTAAACCCTAAAAAAATTTTTTGTTTTACAAGGTAGGGTAGAAATTAATGAAATGGAGACTAAAAGAACAATTCATAGAATCAAATAGAGTTGGTCCTTTGAAAAAACTAAAGAAGATTGATCAAAAGAGAAACAAGACCCACATTAATAAAAATCAGGGAAGTCCAGATCATTAGGGAATACTTTGAAAATTTATATTCCAGCTGGGCATGGTGGCTCACACCTTTAATCCCAGCACTCTGGAGGCAGAGATAGGATCAACTTGAGTTTGAGGCCACCCTGAGACTCCATAGTAAACTCTAGCTCAGCCTGGAGCTAGAGTGAGACCCTACCTCAAAACAACAACAACAAAAAACCCTTAAATTCCATAAAACCTGATGAATCTAAAAGAAACAGAAAAATTCCTAAACATATATGATCTATCAAATCAAACCAAAAGGAAACAAACATATAAATAACAAGCAGAAAGACCCCGGTTCGAACCTCCGGGACGCAGGCAAGCCCGAGACACATAAATAACAAGCAATGAGATTGAAGCAGTAATTTAAGAAAATCTTCCAACAAAGAAAAGCCCAGGACCAGGTGGATTCATTCTCAAAGTTTAGCAAACCTTCAAGAACAGCGAATGCCAGTACTCCTCAAGCTAGCTATTCCATAGAACAGAAAGGGAAGGCGGGCCCTGGAGGCTGCATTAGAAACGGAGGCCAGTGGTCAAGGAGTAGAGGGGAGTTTGTGCCAAGCACACAGCGCTGACTTCATAACCGCCGTGGGTCAGCTCTGCACTTAAGTTAACTCTCTCTTCCTCCGAGCCAGTTTCATAAATCAGTTTCATAGCCCATGTAATCCTCTCCTGCCTCCATGTCCTCAACAAATATTTATCTTAACTGACTCCGGCCACATTCTCCTTGTTTGCACTGCACTGAAACCTTTTTATACATGTTTGCCTCATCTGCCCCAAGGAAGGAGAATTAGCCCAAAAAGGGTGGGGGGGGGGGGCGCAGAAAGGTCACGTGGTTTATCTAAAGTCACTCTTTTAATACTGTGCCCTGGGCGCTTTTCGTGACCTATCCTTTGCTGCCCCCTACTGGAAGACGAGGGTAGAGCCCATGTACTTTAGTGCATAACCGCAGCTCCTGCAGGGAATTTATACACGTCAGGCATGGCCTGTGCCCCTGGAGCTTGTGATGTAGAGAGAAACAAAGGTGATGGAAAAACGCAAACAAATACTTAACGACGAGTTGGATCCTTTCTATATGGTACAGGGTGAGGGTATAAAACAGAGTAGGCAGTCTCGTCCAGATGTTTGGGGAACCTCGGAGAAGGGGAATCCTTAGGACTAAGTGACTGATTGGCAATAGGGGAGGTCAAGGATGTCGGATAGGTCTCAGGATTGACCAGCTGGGAAAACTTAAGAGAGGGCTGAGATGTGACATGGCAAGAACAGGAACTTCTCTTTGACCTTTTGCAGTTTGGGAATTCCATGAGAAAATAAAATATAGCTATGGAGAAAGTAAGCAATTGAATTTAGTAGTTCAGGATTAAGGTTTATGCTACAAATAGAAAATGGGAGTTTGGGGCTGCGGATGGTATTTGAAACTGTGGCAATGGATGAATCTTTTAGAAAAGACCAGGAGAGCCAGGCGTGGTGGCGCACGCCTTTAATCCCAGCACTCGGGAGGCAGAGGTGGGAGGATCGCAGAGAGTTCGAGGCCACCCTGAGACTACATAGTGAATTCCAGGTCAGCCTGAGCTAGAGTGAGACCCTACCTCGAAAAAAAAAAGGAGAAAAGAAGAAGGAGTAGGAGAAGAAGAAGAAGGAGAGGAAGAGGAGGAGGACAGGAGAGAACTGCTCTGAGAAACTTCCAAACATAAAAGGTCATTTGGAAGAAACCAGCTGGCAGTGCAGAGCTGGAGGAGTGGGACAGGAAGAGGAGAAGGAGCATGTGATAAACAGCTGATAAACTAGTGTAGAAGAAGGCTGGAGAGGTGGCTTAGCAGTTAAGGCGTTTGCCTGCAGAGCCAAAGGACCTAGAAGAATGCACGTACGCCAGACGCACAAGGGGGCACATGCATCTGGAGTTCGTTTGCAGTGGGTGAAGGCCCTCCTATTTTCTCACTCTCTCTCTCTTCCTGTTTCTCTCTGTCAAATAAATAAATAAATAAACATAATTTTTAAAAGGCAAAAATGCTGTGGAAGAGCTACTTCTTTATCATTATTATTATTATTATTATTATTATTATTATATTTTGAAAGAGAGAGAGAGAAGGAGGGAGAGAGAGAGAGAGAGAATGGGTGCACCAGGGCCTTCAGCCTCTGCAAACGAACTCCAGACGCGTGCGCCCCCTTGTGGCGCATGTGCTTGCATCACTGTGTGTCTGGCTACGTGGGACCTGGAGATTCGAAGATGAGTTCTTAGGCTTCACAGGCAAGTGCCTTAACTCCAGCCCTAAAATATTTTTATTGATTTATTTGCAAGCAGAGAGAGAGAGAGAGAGAGAGAGAAGAGAGACAGACAGAGAAAATGAGTGTGCCAAGGCTTCCAGCTGCTGCAAACCCCAAACACATGCACCACTTTGTGTATCCATCTTCATGTGGAATTGGAACTGAGTCATCAGGTTTTGCAGGCAAGCGCCTTAACTACTGAGTCATGTCTCTAGCCCAAGAGCCACTTCTTATAGAGTACTGACAATGACTTGGGTAAAAAGGTTCAAGAACAGCTTGTCAAAGCAGGTCATGGTGAAATTATATTTTTATTTTGTGAATACAAATACTTTTTGCAAAACTCTTGTCTTTAATTTTTACTTATTTGCAAGGAGAGAGAGAGAGAATGGACACACCGTGACCTCCTGTCACTGCAAAGGAACTCCAGATACATGTGCTGTTTTGTGCATCTGACTTGACATGGGTACTGGGGACTTAAACCCGTGCAATCAGGCTTTGCAAGCAAGTGCTTTTAACCACTGAGACAACTCTCCAGTACCTGAAATTGTTAATTTTTCATTATTTTCGGGCTGGAGAGATGGTTCAGCAGTTAAGGTACTTGCTTGCAAAGCCTGGTTTGATTCCCCAGTACTCATGTAAGGCCAGGTTTACAGAGGGACCCATGCATCTGGAGCTCTGGCCCTGGTGCATTCATTCTCTCTCTCTCTTTCTCTATCTTCTCTAGCTCTCTCTGCTTACAAATAAATAAGTAAGAATATTTTTATTAGAGAGAGAGCGAGAATGGGCACGCTAGGGCCTCCAGACACTGAAAACGAACTCCAGGCTTAGTGGTTAAGGTGCTTGCCTGAGAAGCCTAGGGACCCAGATTTGACTCTCCAGAACCCACATGAGCCAGATGTACAAGGTGACGCATGTGCAGAAGGTCACATAGGCACACGAGGTGGCTCACGCATCTGGAGTTCGATTGTAGTGGCTACAGACTGTGGCATGCCAATTCCCTCTCTCTCTCATAATTTTTCATGAGAAATTTTTTATAAGAAATAAAAAGGGCTAGAGAGATAGCTTAGTGGTTAAGGCATTTGCCTGCAAAGCCAAAGGACCACGGTTCGATTCCCCAGGACCCATGTAAGCCAGATGCACAAGGGGGCGCATGCGTCTGTAGATCATTTGCAGGGGCTAGAGGGCCTGGTGCTTCCATTCGCTCTCTCCCTCTCGCTCTCTCTCAAATAAGGAAATAAAAATAAATTTTAAAAAAGAAATAAAAAATATTTTATTAGCTGGATATGGTGGTGCACACCTTTAATCCCAGTACTTAGGAAGTAGAGGTAGGAGAATCACCATGAGTTCGAGTCCAATCTGAGACTACATAGTGAATTCCAGATCAGCCTGGGCTAGAGTGAGACCCTACTGCCATAAACCAAAAAAACCAAACAAATTAAAAAAAAAGAAAAAGCATTCAGCTTGTGTTTGTTTATCTGGGAGATATGTTCACATGATTTAAAAGTCAAAGGAGGGGCTGGGGAAATGGCTTAGCCGTTAAGGCATTTGCCTGCGATGCCTAAGGACCCTGGTTCAATTCCCCAGGATCCACGTAAAGCAGATGCACAAGGGGGCGCACACATTTGGAGTTCCTTTGCAGTGGCTGGAGGCCCTGGCGTACCCATCTCTTTCTTTCTCTCTGTCTGCCTGTTCCTTTCTCTCAAATTAATAAATAAAAAAATTTTTTTAATAAAATAAAAGTCAAAGGAATGATGAGGACCTCATGAAGGCCTCACTCCACCCCGAAAAAAAAGAGCTGTGGGCAGTGAGTGGTGGCTGGGGCAAGGGCACATTTCAACAGTGCTGTGGCTGCCCGGAAGTTGCCCATGCTCTAATAGATAACCCCACCCTAGCCCATGCAAGTAACTCCAGTTACTGAGCAAGTCGTGAGCCAGAAGGATGGCTTTGAGGCCAAGGTGCTTGCCTGCAAAGCCTAAGGACCCAAGTTCGATTCCCTAGTGCCCACGTGAAGCAGGATGCACATTATGGCACATCTGGAGTTTGTTTGCAGCAATTGAAGGCTCTGGCATGCCCATTCATCTGTCTGTCTGTCTGTGTGTCTTCGCTCTCTCTGCTTGCAAATAAATAACTTAAATTAAATATATATATTAAATTTGTAAGCTACAAAAATTTAAATAAATAAATAACCAAAAAAAAAAAAATAAGAACACACATATGTTGACAGTGAAAATTTACCCTTCCATCTTGTCCTAAAACCACATAGCTCACCTCTGGGGAACTATTGCTGTTCTCATTTCCCTCAGATCTTTTCATATTTTTCATACAAACAAGCACAGGAACTTCCTGTCCCTTTTCCCATTATTACAAAAGCCATCACACACTATGCCTCCTAGGATTCTTTACCTTGCTTTTCTTCCATTCAATGTTACACTTTCAAAACGATACCTACTGGCACAGGCCTAAAATCCCAGCACTTAGGAGGCTGAGACTGGACCATCAAAAGTTCAAGACAGGCCAGGCTCACGCCTTTAGCCCCAGCACTTGGGAGGCAGAAGTTGGAGGATTGCTGTGAGTTCAAGGCCACCCTGAGATTACAGAGTGGTTCCAGGTAGCGACCCTACCTCCAAAATAAGCAAAAAACAAAACAAAACAAAAGTTCAAGGCCAAGTTGGGTAGCACATGCCTTTCATCCCAGCACTCAGGAAGCAGAGGATTGCTTTGAGTTTGAGGGCACTCTGAAACTTCATAGTGAATTCCAGGTCAGCCTGAGCTAGAGTGAGACCCTATTTCAAAAGACAAAAAAAAAAAAAAAAAGGCAATCTGTGCTAAACATTAAGACTCTGTCTCAAAAGTAAGCCAAGGGCTGGAGAGATGGCTCAGCGGTTAAGGCACTTACCTGTGAAGCCTAAGGACCCAGCTTCGATTCCCCAACACCCATGAAAGCCAGATGCACAAGGTGGCACATGTATCTGGAGTTTGTTCGCAGTGGCTGGAGACCCTGGCATACTCATTCTCTCTATCTACCTCTTCCTCTCTCTCTCTCTCTCTCTCAAATAAACAAATAAATTAAAAAGTAAACCAAAACAAAACATATTGTTACTTTTTTTTTTTTTGAGGTATGTGGTCTCACTCTAGCCCAGGTTGTTGTGGAAATCACCCTGTAGTCTCAGGCTGGCCTTGAACTCACAGTGATCCTCCTACCTTGACTTCCTGAGTGCTGGGGACTAAGGCGTGTGCTACCACACCCAGCCTAATATTACATTTTAGAAATAATTTCCTAAGTGATAAAGTGCTGCCTCATTTTAATTTTTTAATATATTTTATTTATTTATTTAAGAGAAAGAAAGAGAGAGAGAATGGGTTGTGCCAGGGCCTCTAGCAACTGCAAACAAATTCCAGACTTATGCTCCCCGTAGTACATCTGGCTTTGCATGGATACTGGTGAATTGACCTTAGGCTTTGCAAGCAAATGCCTCAACTGCTAAGCCATCTCTCCAGCACATCATTTTATTTATTTATTTATTTATTTATTTATTTATTTATTTATTTATTTTCAAGCAGAGACAGAGAGAACACACAGAGAGAGGGAATGGGTATGCCAGGGCCTTTAACCACTGTAAACCAACTCCAGACACATGCACCCTCTTGTGCATCTGGCTTACGTAGGTATTGGGGAATAAAACCTGGGTCCTGTGGTTTCACAGGCAAGTACCTTAACAGCTAAGCATCTCTCCAGCCCCAAGTACATCATTTTAAATTTTTATTTATTATTTGAGACAGAAATAGAGAAATATATTTGAGAGAGAGAATATAGGCATGTCAGGGCCCCTTGCCTCTGCAAAGTCCAGATGCATGGTGCCATTTTGTACATCTAGCTTTACGTAAGTATTGGGGAATTGAACGCAGGCCATCAGGCTTTGCAAGCAAGAACTGTTAACCACTGAACCCTCCCTCCAGCCCTGCCTCATTTTCAAAGTGAATGCATTGCCTTCCATTATATGTGAACTACTCTGCAGATGCCTTTAAGGGACAGACCCAAGGGAGAAATTCCCCCGAATCATTTGGGACATCCTCTTGAGATGAAAGAGGGACACTGAACTTGGGACTTTCCTAATTCTGAGTATATGGACCTCTCATTTCTCTCTATCTTTGCCTCCCATTTTCTGCCAATTAAAAAGTTTCAGTCTTCAAGGGGCTGGAGAGATTGCTTTGTGGTTAAGGCACTTGCCTGCAAAGCCTAAAGACCCATGTTCAACTCTCCAGGTTCCACGTAAGCCAGATGCACAAGGTGACTCAAGCGCACAAAGCTCACACATGCTCACAAGATGGTGCAAATGTCTGGAATTTGACTGCAGTGGCTGGAGGCCCTAGAGTGCCAATTCTCTCCCTCTTTCTCTCTTGCTCTCTCTCATAAAAATAGATACATAAATAAAAGTTTTAAAAAATTTTACAGTCTCCAAGCTGGAGAGATGGCTCAGCAGTTAATGGCACTTGCTTGCAATGCCTGATGGCCCAGGTTAGATTCCCCAGTCCCTACATAAACCAGATGCACAAAGTAGCACATACATCTGGAGTTTGTTTGCAATGGCAGGAGGCCCTGGCATACCCATTCTTGCCACCCCCCTCTCTCTGTTAATTAAATGAATAAATATTTTTGTTTATTTTATTTTATTGGTTTTCTGGTTTTCCAAGGTAGGGTCTCACTCTAGCTCAGGCTGACCTGGAATTCACTATGGAGTCTCAGGATGGCCTCGAACAATCTGTGATCCTCCTACCTCTGACTCCTGAGTGCTGGGATTAAAGGCGTGCACGAACACACTCAGATGAATAAATATTTTTAAATTCAGTTTTCTATTGTTTGTAACTTTTATTTATTTATTTTCAAGCAGAGAGAATGGCACTCCAGGGCCTGTATCCACTGCAGATGCATGTGCCACTCTGTGCATCCACCTTTATGTGGGTACTGGAGAATCGAACTTGGGTCATTAGGCTTCACAGGCAAACACCTTAGCTGCTGAGCCATCTCTCCAGCCCTATGTATAAGTTTTAAATAATGTATGGCAATGATTAGTATGTTATGTGAATTTTGTTGTTGTTGTTTTTTGTTTTTTCAAGGTAGGGTCTCACTCTAGCTCAGGCTGACCTGGAATTCACTAAGTAGAATCAGGGTGGCCTTGAACTTTTGGTGATCCTCCTACCTCTGCCTCCCAAGTGCTGGGATTAAAGGCATGTGCCACCACACCTGGCTAAAATTTTGTTTTTAAAATATCTGTTTAGCCAAATGTGGTGGCTCTAATCTGAGCACTTGGGAGGTTGAGGTGGGAGGATCACTGTGGTTGAAGGCCAGTTGCAGAGTAAATTTCATATCTGCGTAGCTAGATTAAGACTCTGCCTCCAAAAGAAATGCATCTTCTGGTCAGGGGAAATGACTTAGCGGGTTGGGTGTTTGCCTGCGAAGCCTAAGGACCCCAGTTCAATTCCCCAGGACCCACACAAGCCAGATGCGCAAGGGGGCATATGCGTCTGGAGTTCATTTGCAGTGACTAGAGGACCCAGCAAATAAATAAATAAAAATATTTAGGGGGGCTGGGGAGGTGGCTTAGCAGTTAAGGTGAATGCTTGCAAAGCCAAAGGACTCAGGTTTGATTCCCCAGGACCCACGTAAACCAAAGGCACAAGATGGCGCATGCATCTGGAGTTTGTTTGCAGTGGCTGGAGGCCCTTATATGCCCATTCTCTCCCTGTCTCTGCCTCTCTTTCTCTCTCTCTCTCTCAAATAAATAAATAAAAATATTTTTTAGAAAAGAAATTGGGGCTGGAGAGATGGCTTAGTGGTTAAGCGCTTGCCTGTGAAGCCTAAGGACCGTGGTTCGAGGCTCGATTCCCCAGGACCCACTTTAGCCAGATGCACAAGGGGGCACACACATCTGGAGTTCGTTTGCAGTGGCTGGAGGCCCTGGCAGGCCCATTCTCTCTTTGTCTCTCTCTCTCTCTCTGCCTCTTTCTCCCTCTGTTTGTCGCTCTCAAATAAATCAATAAAAATAAAATAAAATAAAGAAGTCCTCTTCTTTTCTTTTTTTAATGCAGAGTTTAGTAGTCTGTAACAACTTCAGTGCTCTTCCTCAATATTACATTCTGCTAGTGCTGTTCTCTTTTGGAGGAAGGTAGCTTAAAGGCACACAGTAGAAAACAAAATTGGTAAATTGCTCGGGTCCTTTCACAGGAGACTTAGAAATGATAAATCTTTAAGAATGGCTAACCTCTTCATTGAGAAAAATTATTTTTCTTGCTGTGGATTGGCATTTGTATTATTAATTTTGCTTTTCATCTGACGTCACTGTTTTGATCATTAACCAGAATACCTCAAAGCTTAGGAAATTCTGTAATTTACTTCAGATATTTGAAGTGTTTAAAAAAAGCCAGGCATGGTGGCCCATGTGTTTAATCACAGTGCTTGGGAGGTTGGGGTGGGAAGAGCAGTGAGAAGTCAAGGTCAGGCTAGAGGTGCAGAGTGAGTTCCAGGTCAGGTCAGCCTGAGCTAGAGTGAGAACCCATCTCAAAAAGACAAGAAAAGGAAGAAAGAAAGTTGTTTTTTTTTTTTTTTTTCGAGATAGGGTCTCACTCTAGCTCAGGCTGACCTGGGATTCACTATGGAGTCTCAGGGTGGCCTTAAACTCATGGTGATCCTCCTACCTCTGCCTCCCGAGTGCTGGGATCAAAGGCGTGCGCCACCATGGCTGGCTAGAAAGAAAGTTTTAAACAAGCCTATGTAGGTTTTTATTCGCCCCCCCCTCCCCAGGGAGAGAGAGATAAAGAGGCAGAGAAAGGGAGATAGAAGGGGGGAGAGAGAGAATGGGTGCACCAGAGCATACAGCCAGTACAAATGAGTTCCAGACACATGTGCCACCATGTGCATCTGACCTACGTGGGTCCTGGGAATCAAACTTGGGTCCTTTGGCTTTGCAGGCAAATGCCTTAACCTCTAAGCCATCTCTCCAGCCCTCTTTTTAAATGTAGTTCTTTGTTTGTTCAGAAAAAAGAGAAAGAATGGACATGCCATGGCCTCCAGCCACTGCAAACAAACTCCAGATGCATGTGCCACCTTGTGCACCTGGCTTATGTGGGTACTGTGGAATTGAACCTAGGTCCTTTGGCTTTGCAGGCAAGAGCCTTAACTGCTAAGCTATTTCTCCAACCAGCCTATGCAATTCTTTTTCTTTTCTTAAAAGGCATGTGCCACCATGCTCAGCTCTCTTATTTTTAAAATTTTTTCATTAATAACTTCCATGATTATAAAAAATATCCCATAGTAATACCCTCCCTCCCCCCACTTTCCCCTTTGAAACTCCAATTTCCATCATATCCTTTCAACATCTCAATCAGTCTCTCTTTTATTTTGATGTCATGATCTTTTCCTCCTCTTATGATGGTCTTGTGTAGGTAGTGTCAGGCACTGTGAGGTTATGGATATCCAGGCCATTTTGTGTCTGGGAGGAGCACGTTGTAAGGAGTCCTACCCTTCCTTTGGTTCTTACATTCTTTCTGCCACCTCTTCTGCAATAGACCCTGAGCCTTGGAAGGTGTGATCGAGATATTGCAGTACTAAGCACTCCTGTCACTTCTTCCCGCTTTGGCTTTGCAGGCAAACACCTTAACTGCTAACCCATGATGCTTTCTGAGTCATCCCAAGGTCACTGCCATCTGAAAAGAGAAGATTCTCTAACAAAAGTGAGAGTAGCATTAATATATGGGTATGAACATTAAGAGAAGTGCTTACTGGGCAGTTTAATAAACATAATATATATATTTATCCAGACGGCAGTAGATGTTACACCCCTAGGGCTCATGACTACTCCTGTTTTAAGTTTTCAGTATGAGGGATGTATTCCCTCCCATGGAGCAGGCCTCTAGTCCAATTAGAGGGCAGTTGGTTTCCACCATGACAGACATGTCACTATCGCACCTGTTGGCTCACTTGGCTTGGCTGGCCAAATATAAGGCTTGCAGTGTCCACTGTTAAGAATCTTCACTGGTGACTTCTCCTATTGAACTGTATGCAGAATGGCTTCTTCCAGCTTTCTGTCAGCTGGTGTACATGGAGGAGGTTATCAGCTCAGTTCCAGCAGGATTTCTCAGTGGCCTTGCAGCCCAAGTATGTGGCGTCTTCAGCAATAAAAAGAAGTCCTCTTAAGGAGCTTAAAAAAAAAAAATAAAGAATAGCCGGGCATGGTGGCGTATGTCTTTAATCCCAGCACTCGGGAGGCAGAGGTAGGAGGATTGCCGTGAGTTCGAGGCTACCCTGGGACTACATAGTGAATTCCAGGTCGGCCTAGACCACAGCTAGACCCTACCTCGAAAGACAAAATAAAATAAAAGAAAATAAAAAAGTAAAATAAATAAAGAAAGAATTAGCATTGGGTAGGTACGCCTTATATCCCAGCACTCGGGAGGCAGAGTAGGAGAATCATAGTAAGTTTGAGGCCACCTTGAGACTCCGGAGTGAATTCCAGGTCAGCCTTGGTTAAAGCAAGTTCAAGTCCAGCCTTGGCTGCATGAGATCCTGTCTCAAAACAAAAATGAGTAACCTTTAATTCTGCATTGCCCCCCAGCTGCCACATTTTCTTTTTCCCTTAGCAGCAAAAATCTTGAAGATCATCAATTCTTCTCCTAGTCCTTCTTTTATTTTTTATGTTTAAGGAGAGAGAGACAGAGACAGAGAATGAATATTTGCACCAGGGCCTCTAACCACTGTAAATGAACTCCAGATGCATGTGCCACCTTGTGCATCTGGCTTATGTAGGTCCTGGGGAATCAAACCTGAATCCTTTGGCTTTGCAGGCAAACATCTTAACTGCTAACCCACCTCTCCAGCCTTCCTAGCCCTTTTTGAATCTACTTCAACAAGATTTGTTTCCTCTATCCTCCATCAAAAAAATACTCAGGATGGAATGGGTACAGTGTTTAGCTAAATTTTAGAATCTACCAGTATATTATTCCACTCAGCCTGCTTGAATACTCCTATAGCAGGGAAACTCAACCCCTAAGAACATCTTTGTAGATACTCTGAGAGTCTTAAGAGCCACACCTAATACCTTAAGGTCCTACCCTGAAAATATTTTACACCAAATCAATTGATACAGCTAAGAATACACAGCTAGCTAGAAAATCCAAGCATTAACTTAATCCAGGATGCAAAAATATATACATTATAACACAAGAAACACTAAAAAGCAAGACGATATAAATCCACCTAAAAGTATTAATGCATCAGAAATGTCCTCCAGTGAGAAAGAGTTAGAGGAAATGCCTGAGAAAGAGTTCAAAAGAATAATTATAAATATGTTCAAAGAGGTCAAAGAACACATGAATACAACCAAAGAAGAAATCAAAGAGGAAATCAAAGAGGAAATCAAAGGAATCAAAGAAGAGGCAGGACACCAATTTAATGAAATAAAGAAGGCAATACAAGACATAAATAGAGAAATAGAAATAATAAAGAAAAACCAGTCAGAATTATTAGCAATGAAGAACACAGTTAATGAAATAAAAAACTCTGTAGAAAATCTCACCAGTAGGATGGATGAGGGAGAGGACAGAATATCTAAGCTAGAAGATCAGGTGGCAGACCTAATGCAGTCCAACAAAGAGAAAGACAAACTTATAGAAAAGTACGAGTGGGAATTTCAAGATATTCGGGACACTATGAAAAGATCCAATATAAGAATTCAGGGCATAGTAGAAGGAGAAGAATTCCACTCCAGAGGCATAGTAGGCATCTTCAACAAAATCATAGAGGAAAATTTTCCCCAAATTGGGAAAGAGGTGCCAATACAGATACAGGAAGCCTTTAGAACCCCAGCCAGACAAAACCCAGAAAGAAACTCTCCTCGCCACATTATACTCAAACTTCCAAACACACAAACCAAAGAAAAAATATTGAAAGCAGTTAGAGAGAAAAATCAAGTTACCTACAAAAGCAAGCCCATCAGGATTACAGCAGATTATTCAACACAAACTTTTAAAGCCAGAAGGGCCTGGAGTGATATATTCCAAGTTCTGAAAGATAACAACTGTCAACCAAGGTTACTTTATCCTGCAAAGTTATCCATCCAAATAGATGGAGAAATAAAGACATTCCATGACAAAAGCAGGTTAAAGGAATATCTGAAGACAAAACCAGCTCTACAGAAAATACTTGATAGAATCCTCCATGCTGAACAAAAGGAAAAGCACACATATAAGGAACCTAGAAAAAACCAGCCATACTCAAATACCAGTTAACAGAAGAGAGCACAGGTAGAACAAGTAACACACACACACACACACAAATGGCAAACATAAATACACACCTTTCAATAATATCTCTTAATATCAACGGTCTCAATGCCCCAACGAAAAGACATAGATTTGCAGACTGGGTTAAAAAGCAGGATCCTACAATTTGTTGTCTTCAAGAAACTCACCTTTCTACAAAGGATAGACATTATCTTAGGGTGAAAGGTTGGAAGACGGTGTTTCAAGCAAATGGGCCTAGAAAACAAGCAGGGGTTGCTATCCTAATATCAGACAGGGTGGACTTTAGTCCGAAGTTAGTCAAAAAAGATAAGGAAGGTCACTTTATATTGATTAAGGGCACACTCCAACAGGAGGACATTACAATCCTAAACATATATGCACCTAACATGGGGGCTCCCAAATTCGTCAAACAAACACTATTAGAACTAAGGTCACAGATAACACCAAACACGGTGGTGGTGGGTGACTTTAACACCCCACTCTCATCAATTGACAGGTCATCCAGGGAAAGAATAAACAGAGAGGCATCTGGACTAAATGAGGTCATAGAAGATATGGACCTAACAGATATATACAGGACATTTCATCCAAAGGCTGCAGAATATACATTCTTTTCAGCAGCACATGGAACATTCTCTAAAATAGACCATATATTAGGACACAAAGCAAATCTTAACAAATTCAGGAAAATTGAAATAATTCCTTGCATTCTATCTGACCACAATGGAATTAAACTACAAATCAGTAGCAAGAAAGGCTATAGAGCATACACAAAATCATGGAAGCTAAACAATACACTACTAAATGATGAGTGGGTCAATGAAGAAATCAAAAAGGAAATCAAAAAATTTATAGAGTCAAATGATAATGAGAACACAACATACCAAAATCTCTGGGACACAATGAAGGCAGTTCTAAGAGGTAAATTTATAGCCTTAAGTGCCTATATTAAGAAATTAGAAAGGTCGCAAGTAAACGACCTAATGCTTCGCCTTAAAGCCTTGGAAAAAGAAGAACAAGGCAAACCAAAAAGTAGTAGACGGGAAGAAATAATAAAGATTAGGGCAGAAATTAATGAAATAGAAACAAAAAGAACAATCCAAAGAATTAATGAAACAAAGAGTTGGTTCTTTGAAAGGATAAACAAGATTGATAAACCCTTAGCAAATCTGACCAAAAGAAAGAGAGAAGAGACACAAATTAATAAAATCAGAGATGAACAAGGTAACATCACAACAGATTCCAGAGAAATTCAAAAAATTATAGGGACATACTATAAAAGCATATACTCCACAAAGTATGAAAATCTGAAAGAAATGGATGATTTCCTTGATCTATATGACCTACCTAAATTAAATCAAAATGAGATTAATCACTTAAATAGACCTATAACAAACATGGAGATCCGAGCAGTTATCAATAATCTCCCAACTAAAAAAAGCCCAGGCCCGGATGGATTCACTGCTGAATTTTACCAGACTTTTAAGGAAGAGCTAACACCATTGCTTCTTAAGCTTTTCCAGGAAATAGAAAAAGAAGGAATCCTACCAAACTCCTTCTATGAGGCCAGCATCACCCTGATACCAAAACCAGGCAAAGATAGAACAAAAAAAGAAAATTACAGACCAATCTCCCTCATGAACATAGATGCAAAAATTCTCAACAAAATATTGGCAAACAGAATACAAGAGTATATCAAAAAGATCATTCACCCTGACCAAGTAGGCTTTATCCCAGAGATGCAGGGATGGTTCAACATACGCAAATCTATAAATGTAATACATTACATAAATGGGTTGAAGGACAAAAATCACATGATCATCTCATTAGATGCAGAGAAAGCATTTGACAAAATCCAACATCCCTTCATGATAAAAGTCCTACAGAGACTGGGAATAGAAGGAACATATCTCAATATAATAAAGGCTATTTATGACAAGCCTACAGCCAACATATTACTAAATGGGGAAAAACTGGAAGCTTTTCCACTAAAATCAGGAACAAGACAAGGGTGTCCACTGTCTCCACTTCTATTTAATATAGTTTTGGAAGTCTTAGCCATAGCAATAAGGCAAGAGACACACATAAAAGGGATACAAATTGGAAAGGAAGAAATCAAGTTATCACTATTTGCAGATGACATGATTCTATACATAAAGGACCCTAAAGACTCTACTAGCAAGCTGTTAGAGCTAATCAAAACCTACAGCAATGTAGCAGGATACAAAATAAATACACAGAAATCAGTAGCCTTCATATATGCTAACAACAAACACACAGAGGATGAAATCAGAGAATCACTCCCATTCACAATTGCATCAAAAAAAATAAAATACCTTGGAATAAACCTAACTAAGGAAGTAAAGAATCTATACAATGAGAACTTTAAGACACTCAAGCGAGAAATTGCAGAAGACACTAGAAAGTGGAGAAACATCCCTTGTTCCTGGCTTGGGAGAATCAATATCGTGAAAATGGCAATCTTACCTAAAGCAATCTACACATTTAATGCAATCCCTATCAAAATTCCAAAGGCTTTCTTCATGGAAATAGAAAAAACAATCCAAAAATTCATTTGGAATCATAAAAAACCTCGAATATCTAAAATAATACTGAGCAACAAAAAAGAGGCTGGTGGTATCACCATACCTGATTTTAACCTATACTACAGAGCCATAGTAACAAAAACAGCATGGTACTGGCACAAAAACAGACATGTAGATCAGTGGAACAGAATAGAGGACCCAGATGTAAGCCCAAGTAGCTATAGCCACCTGATATTCGATAAAAATGCCAAAAATACTCATTGGAGAAGAGACAGCCTCTTCAACAAATGGTGTTTTGAAAACTGGATAAATATCTGCAGAAGGATGAAAATAGATTCTTCTCTCTTGCCATGCACAAGAATTAAGTCCAAATGGATTAAAGACCTTAACATCAGACCGGAAACTTTGAAACTGCTAGAGGAAAAAGTAGGGGAAACCCTCCAACATATTGGTCTTGGCAAAGACTTTCTAAATACAACCCCAATTGCTCAGGCAATAAAACCACAGATTAACCACTGGGACCTAATGAAATTACAAAGATTTTGCACCGCAAAGGACACAGTGAAAAAAGCAAAGAGGCAACCTACAGAATGGGAAAAAATCTTCGCCAGCTATATATCTGATAAAGGATTAATATCTAGGATATACAAAGAACTCAAAAAGTTAACTAATAAGGAATCAAACAGGCCAATCAAAAAATGGGCTAAGGAGCTAAATAGAGAGTTCTCAAAGGAAGAAATACGAATGGCATATAAGCACCTAAAAAAATGTTCTACGTCACTAGTCATCAGGGAAATGCAGATTAAAACTACATTGAGATTCCATCTCACTCCTGTCAGATTGGCCACCATCATGAAAACAAATGATCATAAATGTTGGCGGGGATGTGGAAAAAAAGGAACCCTTCTGCACTGCTGGTGGGAATGCAATCTGGTCCAGCCATTGTGGAAAACAGTGTGGAGGTTCCTAAAGCAGCTAGAGATTGATCTACCATATGACCCAGCTATAGCACTCCTAGGCATATATCCAAAGGACTCATCTCATTTCCTTAGAAGTACATGCTCAACCATGTTTATTGCTGCTCAATTTATAATAGCTGGGAAATGGAACCAGCCTAGATGTCCCTCAACAGATGAGTGGATAATGAAGATGTGGTACATTTATACAATGGAGTTCTACTCAGCGGTAAAGAAAAATGAAGTTATGAAATTTGCAGAAAAATGGATGGACCTGGAAAGTATTATACTAAGTCAGGTAACCCAGGCCCAGAAAGCCAAGCGCCACATGTTCTCCCTCATATGGGGATCCTAGCTACAGATGACTGGGCTTCTGTGTGAGAATGAAAATACTTAGTAGCAGAGGCCAGTAAGTTGAAAAGGAGACATAAAGGGTGGAGAAAGGAAGGGAGGAGGATACTTAATAGGTTGATATTGTATATATGTAATTACAATGATTGTAATGGGGAGGTAATATGATTGAGAATGGAATTTCAAACGGGAAAGTGTGGGGGTGGGGAGGGAGGGAATTACCATGGGATATATTTTATAATCATGGAAAATGTTAATAAAAATTAAAAAAAAAAAAAAAAATACTCAGGCCGGGCATGGTGGCGCACGCCTTTAATCCCAGCACTTGGGAGGCAAAGGAAAAGGAATGCCATAAATTTGAGGCCACCCTGAGACTACATAATTAATTCCAGGTCAGCCCAAGCTAGAGTGAGACCCTACCTCGAAAAAAAAACAACAACAACAAAAAACCCCTCAGTATCTGGAGAGATGTCTCAGCAGTTAAAGCTTGCAAAGCCTGCTGAGCCAGGTTCACTTCCCCAGCACCCACATGAAGCCAAATGCACAAAGTGGAGCATGTGTCGAGTTTGTTTGCAGCAAGTGTGGGTGGCACAAGCCTTTAATACCAGCACTCGAGAGGTAGAGGTAGGAGAATTGCTGTAAGTTTGAGGCCAGCCTGAGACTATACAGTGAATTCCAGGTCAGCCTGGGCTAGTGTGAGACCCTACCTCAAAAAAATTCGTCAGTGTGCGCTGGGGAGATTGCTCAGTGGTTAAAGACTTGCCTATTACCCAGTACCAACATAAAGCCAGATGTACAAAGCAATGCACGTGACTGGAATTCATCTGCAAAGGACAAGAGGTCCTGGCATGCTCACAGAATCTGTCTGTCTGTCTCCCTTCTTAAATTAAATATATGAGACTGTTTTTAATATTTCATCTATTCATTTATTTGACAGAGTGAGAAAGAAAGCACGCACCAGGACCCCTAACCACAGCAAAAGAACTCCAGACACATGCTCCACCTTGTGCATCTGGCTTATGTGGGTCCTGGGGAATTGAATATGGGTCCTTAGGCTTCCCAGACAAGTGCCTTGATTGTTAACCCATCTCTCCAGCCCTAAGAATTATTTTTTTTTTTTTTGTTTTTTGAGGTAGGGTCTTACTCTAGCCCAGGCTGACCTGGAATTCACTATGTTATCTCAGGGTGGCCTCAAACTCATAGCGATCCTCCTACCTCTGCCTCCGAAGTGCTGGAAGTAACACCAGACTAAAAGTATTTTTTGTAGAGACAGAATTAGCACTCCAGGGTCGCAGCCACTGAAATCAAACTCCTTAACTGCTAAGCCATCTCTCCAGCGCCCCCCAAATAAGGACTTACTTGCAAAGCTTAAGGACCCATGTTCCAGCTCTCTCCAGATCCCACATAAGCCAGACACACAAAGGAGAGGCAAGTGCAAGGTCACACTCCCACTAGGTGGCGCAAGCACCCGGAGTTTGATTTCAGTGGCTGAGGCCCTGGAGCACTGTGGGTGCCTATATCCTCCAGGCCCAGCCATGGTCCCCCACAAGCGCCCAGGCAACCAGGGTGGGTGAGTGTTGGGGACCACCCTTAAAGAAATCCTTCATCTTTCCCTTACCCCCTCCTCCACCCCTGCTGCATTCTGGCTAAAGAATAAACATTCTGCTCTGCGCCTGCAGTATCAAGGCCCCTGAGTTTTGACTTCTCAGAACAACCACAATGTCTCTGAGGCCAAGAAGAGTTTGTAACCTTCCACCACCTAGGTCACCCTGACCCCCTCCCATATGATCCATGCCTTGTGCAAGAAGATTCTGTACTGTCTCACCCTCTACTCCCCTTACCCCTCCCCTACCTAAAACTGACTTTAAAAGATGAGCCTTCTGGCTGAATAAACGACTCTCGACAAGCATTGGTTTGCCTGAGTCCATTCCCCTCTCTCGCCCATTTTCTTTGCAGGCTAAGGTCCTCCTGGTGCCCTCACGAATAACTAGGTCCCGTGGGTCGGGGCAAGTGGCGCCCAAACGTGGGACTCATGCACGGACCTAGTCGGACGGAGACCACTTATTGAAGATCCTCCGGAGGAGTTCTCTTGTGATCACCGCTTCTTTGCCTGAGGAGACGGCTAGATCTGGTAAGTTCACTCATTCCGTCCCATAAAATGGGCCATTCTTTGTCTAAGCATCCTTTATTAAGGACTTAAAGTTTTCTCTCAGAGAAAGGGGAATTAAGGTAAAAAAAAAAGGACTTAAACTCTGATTATGCACAAATAAGATATGTAGACATAACTGTACAAGGTTGGCAAATGCCCTTCTGAAACCCCCACCCCTTTCCCTTCCTTGCTAAAAAACCTATAAAAAGAAACACCCAATAAGACAAAGGTCGACTCCTCTGTCTCCTGCATGAGATACGTGTCGACCCCAGAGCTCTGGTTTCTGGAATAAAGCCTCATGCTTTTGCAGCAAGTTGGGTCTCCTGTGTGTCTTTGGGTGCGTGCTATCTCGAGACTTGAGTGAAGGTCTCCCTCTGGGGGTCTTTCAATTGGGGGCTCGTCCAGGGATTTGCACGTCTACCCAAGACTCCGGAGACCTCCTTGGAGGTAAACAATGTAAATGTCTGCAGCGCTGCTTGTCTGAGTGTTTGAGTGTTTGTCTGAGTGATTTCTGTTGCTCTGGTCTGTTTTAATTTCGGTTTGGGCAGCTGTTGTTCGGGACCATGAGGACCTGATAACAGTGGTTGGCAGGACCACAGGCTGCAATCCTGGGGGACGCCCCAGGATCTGAGGAGAGTCAGGGTGGCTGGCAGTCTCCTATCTGGTAAAGGAAGATTGTGTATTTCTCCTTCAGGAGAAACCACGGAGGCATCTTCCATCTGAAACTGCATTTGGTTTTCTGTTCTGGACACATCGGAGGCGTCACGGTTTTTGGTTTCTTTTTGTCAGTATCTATTTTGTGTTTGTTTGTGGACTCTTGTTTCTAATTATGGGATGGACTATGACGACCCCCACCTGACTCTGACGGTATCTCATTTCTCTGAAGTTAGAAGTAGGGCTCATGACTTATCTGTAAAAATTAAAAAAAAGGTAAATAGCAGACTTTCTGCTCCTTTGAGTGGCTGCCAGAGGGAGCATTTGATCTAACCATTATTTCTGCTGTTAAGAATATTGTTTTTTTCAGAAGGGACCACATTCTCACCCAGACCAACAGCCATACATCCTGGTCTGGGAGAGCCTAAGGACGGATCCCCTGCGTGGGTCAAGCCCTGGATCCACCCCCCGCCACGGTCAGGCTCCCGAGTCCTGGCAGTGGCCCAACAAGCCACGAGAAAACCAAGCCGAGTGGCCCCAGACCCCTCGGCTCAGCCCAAAATATATCCTGAAATAGAGGACCCTCCCGAGTGGCCCTCTGCCCTGATTCCATCTCCCCCACCTTAGCCCCCCTGCTCTCCCCGCTCTAGCTTTGGCTGAGGGAGGAGGAGATGGACCCGCTGCAGGGACTAGCAGCCAAAGTCCCAAAGGACCTGATTCCACTGTGTCCTTGCCCCTACGAGCCTTTGGTCCTCCCCCTGACCCTAGTTAGCATGTCCCCAGCCCAAATGAGCAGCCTACCCAGCTCCCAAATGAGATTGATGCGGGATTCCCTCTCACCCGACCTGAATGGAATTACCACTCAACAGAAGGTAGGGAGCAACTGACAGTCTACTGCCAGGCTCTGATGGCAGGTCTCATGGGAGCTGCCTGCTGCCCCACAAATCTGGCTAAGATAAGAGAGGTCCTCCAAGGGCCTACAGAACCTCCCTCTGTGTTTTTAGAACGCTTGATAAAGGCTCACCGGAGATATACTCCTTTTGACCCTACTTCTCCAGGTCAACAGGCAACAATAACAATGACATATATAGGGCAGTCCGCTCCAGACATTAAAAAGAAATTAAAACATCTGGAGGGTTTACAAGATCTAGCTTTGACAGACATAATTAAGGAAGCTAAAAAGGTTTATCATAAGAGAGAGAGAAAAAGATAAGAAAGACAGAGAAAGAAAGGAAGCAGAAGAGAGAGAAAATAAATGGGAAAGGAGACAAAAAAAAAGGAACTTAAGTAGGATATTGGCTGCAGTGATAGGAGAAAAAAAAAAAAAAAAAAAAAAGAGCATCAGGATCAGGAAGAAACAGCCAGGGTACCTGGGCAACAAGCAAACAAGGAAAAAGGAACCTGAGGGCTTTAGGAAGCCCCTTGAGAAGGATCAATGTACATATTGCAAGGAAAGGGGATGTTGGGTTCATGAATGCCCCAAAAAGAAAGAAACTGGGAAGGAATTTTTCAATGTTGGGACATAGAGTGCTTGTTAAAAATGCCTTTTGAGTGGTACTTAGATCAGAATGTTAAAGTATGTAGATAAAGGTGTGCAGATGTAAAAAAAAAAAAAAGAAATTCTCAGGCTGAAGTATGTTGGGATAGTTTGCTTGAGTTTTATCAAATTTAAGTCATGGGCAAAACATAAAATTGTTTTATGTTAATAAAAATTTCTGTGGTGCATGAAATCAATAACTATCAAGTTTAAGCCAAAATCATTGGTTGTCAAATAATGTTTTTTTCTTTCAAGAAGATTTATCAAGGGTTATATTAATATTTAGCTAGCTGTTTGGGTTCAGAAAAGACCAGATTCTACTTTGTTGTATATAAAGTAACTGTCTCAATTTTGCCATCTTAAGTCCAGTGCTTATAACAAAATTAACCCTTAAGACATATTCCCTACTTTAGGGCACAGCCTCATGCTCTAACAATGGTCCTCATCTGAGAAAAAAAAAAGAAAAAAAAAATTTCAAGATCCATGGTTCTGTTTCCAATGTTTTCTGGGTAATTTGTACCCACACAGTTATCTGAACTAATCAAAGACGTTTTCACACAGGTGCTAAGACCTTATACTGTCTTACTTGTTTTCTAGGTTAAATAAGTTAAGTTTGTAAATCAACTGGTACTGTTTTTAAGACTGGTAACAGGTTCTGTCTATATTTATAAATGTTGGATATTTAAAACAGAAATGTGCCTACTTTCTATACCTCAGATATATGGCTTATGCTACCACAGTACAACAAAAATTTTAAAGATAGGACAAAATGATTTTAGAAGCCCTGTGCCATTCTTTAGTTCAGTCTATTTCAGTAATTAAATGTGCTCTATATGTGCTACATCCAGGCTGGTGTAACTTCCTTTCTAAGTGTGTTAATCACCTATGTAGAAGCCAAAGCCAATTGGAATCATCGGAGTAAAAAGTGTCAATATTTTGGCCTGTGCTCCCATGTCATGAGGCCACTGGAGATGATGGGACACTTCTACACTGGCCCCCTGGTAAGTCACCTGTCTTCCTGAGCAGGGAGGATATGGAGACCCAAACAAAAGTGGTGTACAATGTGAAATAGGAGAATCACAATTGAGAAGCAATCAGTCCTCCTGACTTCCCAAAGAAGGGAAAACTACTTGGCCAGCATGGTCCTGACTCATCCTAACAGGCAAAAGACACCAATAAGCTATGGGGCTACTCCTGTGTCCCTAAAGTCTCTTTGGAGAGCCATTAATGACCTCCAAAATTAATCCTTAATTAACTTTTGGCTATCTGCGTGGTCTTAAACACTCAGAGAGAAATGTATAACCAAAGATTAAAAATACCTTAAATATATGAATGGCCTATTAAGTAATACAAGAGCTATTCAAGAGGGGAAACAAATAAACATTAAGATATCTTTTCCCCACAGTTCTAATTCTATAATAAAAAAAAAACAACTATAGATGTTCAAAGGGTTATTTTCAAATCTAAAATATATAAATAAGTTCAAAGACCAAATACATATATATATATTTGTATAGCCTTTAATGGCACCCAATAGCTCTTTATTGTCAAGATTAAATGTTATGTATATGTTTCTGATAACCCTGCTAACATCTCACCTGTTTTACAAGCCATGTTAAATACTACTGTGCCATTTAATGAACAGTTCTGAAAGAAAATCTCAGCCAACTCATCCTCAGATGGTCCTGAGATGATCCAAGCCTGTCTACCTGGATTCCCTCAACCTACAAAAAGACCAGTTTGCTGTGTGCTCACTTCTCAGTAACTCCTTACTTTTATTCTTTCTTTCCAAAGTTCTCTTTCAAGATTATCTTCCTACACTCTGTGGCACATTAAAATAGTTCCCCTCTCTAGGAGAGATTCTCTAACTGCAACAAGTCTCCACTTCGTGTCCCGTTCAGCAGGAAGTAGTAAATGATCTGATGTCTTCGACCCAGTCCCCTAAAGCAGTTGGAGTGTCTTCTCATGAGAGGGAAAAATAAAAGGGGAATAGGCTGTCTACACATACCTTGTTTCATCCCACCATTCCTGAAGGACCCCCAAGCTCTGCTGATCTTATTGTTTCCTTGGTCAATGCCTCCTTAGAGGCTATCCATAATACTAGTAATTCTGCCTACCAGGAATGTTGGATACTTCCCTTTTATGAGTGAATTGCCATCCTTACATCTCCTGTGTCTACTAACAGTGCAGAGGGATTATTCTGGCACTCTGCCCCAGAGGGGGGTATTACTCTTACATCCATTTCCGGCCTCGGACTGTGTCTATTAGGCCCTGATATGCTCCCTCCTCTGACTCTTGAACCGGTATGCAACCAAACTGCTATTATCAATGACTCCTTTATATATACTAAAGCCCCTAGTAACTCCTATCTTGCTTGTTCCACGGGGCTGACTCCCTTTATTGTCAACAAGGACTTTTTACAGACTAAGGACTATTGTGTTGTAGTTATAGTTTTGCCACGACTTTTCATTCATGATTCTGAAAGTTTTACAACTACTATAGATCAAGGCATTGCCATTAGACCAAAAAGAGAGCCTTTAACTGCCCTCACCCTGACTGTGCTCCTGGGACTTGGTGCTGCAGGGAGCAGGAACAGGCATTGCCTCGCTGGTAACCTCCCAACAGCACTTTACACAACTCAGTGCCTTAGTGGACAGAGATCCTAACCTCATACATGAGGGGATACAAGATCTCAAAGACTCTTTGGCCTCGCTCTCTGAGGTTGTACTCCAAAACCGGAGGGGGCTAGATTTGGTATTCCTAAAGGAGGGTGGACTTTGTGTGGCTCTAAAGGAGGAATGTTGCTTCTACTCTGATAAGACTGGCTTGGTACAAAACAGTCTTGACAAAATAAAAAGAAATCTAGAGGACAGAAAGAGAGCCCGAGAACAACAAGAGTCATGGTACAAAAGTTGGTTCTCTACATCTCCCTGGCTAACTACTTTGCTTCCTAGTCTTTTAGGCCCTTTTGTTGGATTCCTTTTGCTTATCTCCTTTGGCCCCTGGGCCTTCAGACGACTAACCAGTTTCATTAAGAATCAGGTGGACGCCGCCATCAAGCCGGTGGAAGTTCACTACCATCGCCTGGCAACTGAAGAAGTCCCCGCCACATATGCGGCCAAAGAACCTGCCGGCCCTCCCCTCGACCTTCAGACTTTACCCCCCTGCAAAAACCCTCCTTTCAGTGGAAATTCTGGTCCCGTCCCTCTATGTGATGGTTCAAGTCTCTGCGATCCCCCTCCTACTATTGGCTACAAAAAGAACTTCAAATGCTTAAGGTCATCTTTTTAACATACAAGCTCCGTCCTTTGGGATCCCGGGAGGACCCTATCGGCTTATTCTGAGGGAGAGGTGCGTTGCGCTGCCACAAAGTGAGTGACCTGGTAAGTCAGTGACGGAACAGGTGACTAAGTCTTGGCCCACCTAAGACAGGGCGACCTCGCTGAGAGGAGGCCGACCCAGTGACGGGTAAGGGCCTAGCATGGCCTTTCTAACAGGCTCAGGTCCCGTTTGTGCCCCTACTGTCGGGATCACTCTAGACACTCTGGCCACAGAAACATCCTGCCAAAATGATATAATGGCTTTGTCCGATCCCTGGGGGACGCTTGCCTCCCTGTTTAACATCCTCAGGGCTACCCTGGGACCCACTGAACGTGACAAACAATTGGCACTAAAACCTAAATGTTGTTAACATGTGACCAAGGGGATCGCAATGACTGCCTCACTTACCTCATTTTTTACATAAGAGAGGGGGAGATGTTGGGGACCACCCTTAAAGAAATCCTTCATCTTTCCCTTACCCCCTCCTCCACCCCTGCTGCATTCTGGCTAAAGAATAAACATTCTGCTCTGCGCCTGCAGTATCAAGGCCCCTGAGTTTTGACTTCTCAGAACAACCACAATGTCTCTGGCCTGAGGCCAAGAAGAGTTTGTAACCTTCCACCACCTAGGTCACCCTGACCCCCTCCCATATGATCCATGCCTTGTGCAAGAAGATTCTGTACTATCTCACCCTCTACTCCCCTTACCCCTCCCCTACCTAAAACTGACTTTAAAAGATGAGCCTTCTGGCTGAATAAACGACTCTTGACAAGCGTTGGTTTGCCTGAGTCCATTCCCCTCTCTTGCCCATTTTCTTCACAGGCTAAGGTCCTTCTGGTGCCCTCACGAATAACTAGGTCCCGTGGGTCGGGGCAGGTGAGCATGTGAGGAGAGAAACACTTCCAGGAGATGGTTGAACAGCTCTCTCCATTTATTGTCAATGAAATGGGCTTATAAGCATCTGAGGGTGGGGGGAGGACCCTAAGGGGACTGGACATACCAAGTTCATTTCTGATACCTAGTTAGCATATGGGGACTTCATTCTAGCACAAAGGCAATGGGGGGGTGTCAGGTGATCTAGGGTCTCAGGACCGCGTGAGGGCTGCTGGTTGATAGGGAGTTGCCTAGGCAACTGGCCAAAGGTTACAGGGCTGTAGGCAGAGCCTAAATTCAGGTGTGCTGGGCTGGGAGAGGGAGTGACCTCCTGTAGCCTGGGGGCCCTAAGCCCCAGGCAGCTCAGGGCCCTCTCCTGAAGGCTCCAGCCTTGTGCCTGGCAGTGCCCAACACAGTACCAATTCTCTCTCTCTCTCTCTAAAATAAAAATTTAAAAAAAAAATCCTTCAGTGATGCCTTACAGACTAGAACAAGTTGTTTGTTTGTTTCTTTTGAGGCAGGGTCTCACTCTAGTCCAGGCTTCCCTGGAACTTGCTCTGTAGCCCAGATTGGCTTTGAACTCATGGCAATTTTCCTACCTCTGCCAAGTGCTGGGATTAAAGGCATGCACAGCCACATCTCACTTTAGAACAGGGTTCTTAAACTTTCTGGTTTCATGAACTCCTTTGTCCTCTCAAAAATTACTGAGGATCCCAAAGAGCTTTTGTTATGTAGATTATATATACGTAATTATCACACTAGAAACTTAAACTGAGACATTAAAAACACTTGTACATATTGATTATTTAAAAATAACCCTGTGGAGCTGGGGTTATGGCTCAGCATGACAACACTTACCTAACCTGAACAAGGCATTGGATTCAATCCCCAACATCATAAAAATCAATCAATATAATAATAACAATAAGTTTCTCAATACAAATAAATTCTATGAAAAATCCCATATTTTCAAAAAATAAAGCATAGTAAGAATAATGGTAATGTGCTGGAGAAATGGCTTAGTGGTTAAGCGCTTGCCTGTGAAGCCTAAGGACCCTGGTTCGAGGCTCGATCCCCCAGGACCCATGTTAGCCAGATGCACAAGGGGGCGCATGCGTCTGGAGTTCGTTTGCAGTGGCTGGAGACCCTGGCGTACCCATTCTCTCTCTCTGCCTCTTTTTCTCTCTGTCTGTTGCTCTCAAATAAATAAATAAAACAAAAATTTTTTTTAAAAAGAATAATAGTATTATTTTACATTTTAAAAAAATCTGTTAAAATATGACTTAATGGATGGTAATTGTATTTCCATATGAACTCCTATATTGAATCTGTGGGGATAAGCCCGGAAGCTTCTAGAAGACTACACGGCACCTTCATGAGAAAATGAGAGGTAAAAATCAAAATATTGTCATGATTGTTATGACAGTAGTTTATATTTTATTTATTTATTTATTTATTTATTTATTTATTTATTTATTTATTTGCAAGCAGAGAGAAAGAATGATGACAGAGAGAGAGAGAGAGAGAGAGAGAAAAGAGAAGGGGAATGCCATGGCCTCCAGACTCCAGATGCATACACCACTGTAATCCGGCTTTACGTGGGTCCTGTGGAACTGAACCCGGACCATTAGACCGTTGCAGGCAAGCACCTTAACTACTGAGCAGTCTCTCCAGCCCTTTTATGAAACTAGCTTAGACACTCATACACATCTAAGTTTCCTTCCGATTGTACATGGCAAGTTCCTGCTCGTCAGTCTCAGTCCATCTCGCCTCCTGCCACCTGTAGACAATTTGCTATTTCCCCCTTTCTCCTCTCACAGCATATTGTTTCCTCGTCTCTCGTGGCACACATTGTATTATCTTCTTGTTATCTGTATTAAGGTCTGTCTCCCTACTGACTGTCTTCCTACAGACAGCTACTATAACCAAATCAGCCGCTTACAGCAACTAGGACCCAAAAGATATATAATAAATACATATTGACTGAAGAAACAAGACAGGAGGGGGAGGGAAGACAAAGGCCTCCGGTCTTTATACAGTGAGCTCAGATACTGATGTAATATTGCTTCATAAGATTATCAATTCCAAGGCCGGGCATAGTGGCACATGCCTTTAATCCCAGCACTCGGGAGGCAGAGGTAGGAGGATTGCCGTGAGTTCGAGGCCACCCTGAGACTCCGTAGTGAATTCCAGGTCAGCCTGAGCCAGAGTGAGACCCTACCTTGAAAAACCAAAAAAAAAAAAAAAGGTTATCAATTGCAGGATGCATATGATCAAAGAATATTATATACATATGAAAATATCATAACAAGACCTTCTTTTGTACAGTGAATGTACACTAATAACAAAAAGATTATCAGACTGTGGATGTAGCTTAGTTGATAGAGTGTTTGCCCAGCATGCATAAGACCCTGGATTCAATAGCCAGTACTGCATAGATGAGGCATGATGGCACACACCTGCAATCATAGGACTTGAGGGGTACAGGTAGATGGATTGTGTATTCAAGGTCATCCTTGACTACTTAGTGAGTTTAAGTCCAGTCCAGGATATAGGAGACCTTGTTGTTAAAAACAAAAAAGCGGGCCTGGAGAGATGGCTTAGCAGTTAAGGCACTTGCCTACAAAGCCTGAGGATCCAGGTTCCATTCCCCAGGACCCATGTAAGCTAGATGCAAAGGGTTGTGCATGCATCTGGAGTTCATTTGCAATAGCTAGAGGCCCTGGTGCACCTGTTCTGTCTCTATCTGCCTCTCTCTCTCTCTCAAATAAATAAATAAATAAAATTAAAATATTTTTAAAAAGCAAGCCAGGCATGGAGGCACATGCCTTTAATCCCAGCACTCTGGAGGAAGAGGAAGGAGGATTGCCATGAGTTTGAAGCCACCCTGAGACTACGTAGTGAATTCCAGGTCAGCCTGGGCTAGAGTGAAACCCTACCTTGAAAAACTCAAAAAACAAACAAACAAAAACAACAACAACAAAAAGGTTATCATGCTGGAGAGATGGCTCAGTGGTTAAAGGCACTTGCTTCCAAAGCCTAATGGCCCAGGCTTGATTCCCCAGTACCCACGTAAAGCCAGATGCCCAAGGTGGCACATGTACCTAGAGCTTATTTGCAGCAACAAGAGGCCCTGGCATGCCATTCCCTCTCTCCCTCTTCCTACACATAAATACACTGGGCTGGAGAGATGGCTTAGTGGTTAAGACACTTGCCTGCAAAGTCAAAAGACCCAGGTTTAATTCCCCAGGACACTGGTAAACCAGATGCACAAGGTGGCACATGTGTCTGGAGTTTGTTTGCAGTGGTCAGAGGCCTTGGCGTGCCCATTCTTTATCTGCCTCTCTCTCTCTCTCAAATAGATAAATACATAAATGAAATATTAAAACTAAATCAGGGCTGGAGAGATGGTTTAGCAATTAAGGTGCTTGCCTACAAAGCCTAAGGACCCATGTTTTATCTCTCTCCAGATCCCTCATAAGCTACACGCACAAAGGTGAAGCATGTGCAAGGTAGCACACGCACACTAGGTGGTCCAAGTGTCTGGTGTTCCATTGCAATGACTGAGACCCTGGCGCACCAATTCTATCTCACACTCAATCTTTCTAAAAATAAGTAAGTAAATAAAGAAATAAATTTAAATTATTTATTTATTTATGTACAAGGAGAGATAGGGGGACATCAGTTTTATTTTACAAGTGAGGAAATCAAGGCTCAGAGAGAGAAATGATTCACCCATCACACTGAAGTGAGTGACTTGAGCCCGTTCTTTTTTTTTAGTTCCAGTGTTTAATTTTTTTATTCTACAATATGCAATACAGTGTAAAAATATGATGCAAATAGGGCTGGAGAGATGGCTTAGCAGTTAAGCACTCACCTATGATGCCTAAGGACCCTGGTTTGAGGCTCAATTCCCTAGGACCCACATAAGCCAGATGCACAAGGGGGCGCATACATCTGGAGTTTGTTTGCAGTGGTTGGAGACCCTGACGTGCCCATTCTGTCTCTCTGCCTCTTTCTCTGTCTGTTGCTCTCAAATAATTAATAAATAAAATAAAAAAATATGCTAATGCAACATTGAGGAAACAACAAGAACAAAGAACATGTTCAGTTCAGATGCAATTTCCTCCCTCTGCCTCTCACCCATAATTCTCCCTTCCTGTTTCCTAGTTCATGTCTTCTGTTGCCCTTCCCACCTCCTTCCTTAAAGCTTTTTTACCCATATCTCATGGGTCCCTTTTTGGTTTCCTGGCTTCTTCCTACCTACTACCACTTTATTACATATATTTAACATTTTAGGGGCTGAGATCCACTTGAGAGAGAACCTGAAGCCTTGGTCTTTTTGAGGCTGTATCCTCTCCAGAGTTTGTCATTTCTTTTCTTTTCTTCTTCTTTTTTTTTTTTTCTTGTTTGTTTTCTGAGGTAGGGTCTCACTCTAGCTCAGGTTGACCTGGAATTCACTGTGTTGTCTCAGGGTGGCCTCGAACTCTCAGTGATCCTCCTACCTCTGCTTCCCGAGTGCTGGGATTAAAGGCATGTACCACCATGTCCAGCTCATTTATTTTCTTTCTTTCTTTTTCTTTTTCTTTTTTTTCTTTTTCGAAGTAGGGTCTCACTCTAGCTCAAGCTGACCTGGAAATCACTCTGTAGTCAAAGGGTGGCCTCAAACTCATGGCAATCCTCCTACCTCTGCCTCCTGAGTGCTGGGATTAAAGGCGTGTGCCACCACGCCTAGCAACTATGAACATTTTTGTTTGTTGGTTGGTTGGTTTTTCAAGGTAGGGTCTCACTCTGGCCCAAGCTGACCTAGAATTCACTCTGTAGTCTCAGGGTGGCCTCGAGCTCACTGTGATCCTCCTACTTCTGTCTCCCAAGTGCTGGGATTAAAGGTGTGAGCCACCACACCCAGCAAGCATGAACTTTTTTTTTATTTTAGCTTTTTTATTTTGTTTATTTATTTATTTGAGAGTGACAGACACAGACAGAGAGAAAGAGAGAGAGAATGGGTATGCCAGGGCCTCCAGCCACTGCAAACAAACTCCAGATGCATGTGCCACCTTGTGCATCTGGCTTACGTGGGTCCTGGGGAATTGAGCCTAGAACTGGGGTTCTTAGACTTCACAGGCAAGTGATTAACGGCTAAGCATCTCTCCAGCCCAACTGTGAACATTTTTGACAAAGGTGTTAAAAACATGTACTGAAAAAAAGGACAATCTATCTAACAAATGGTGCTAGAAAAACTGTATAGCTTCCTGAGGAATGAAGTTAGATCCATAACTCTCAGCCTGGACCAAAAAAAAAAAAAAAAAAAAGGCCTTAATTTAAAACAAGAAATGCTGAATTTGCTACAAGAAAACACAAGGGAAAATATTTCAGGATATGGATGTAGATAAGACTTTCCTGAATAGAATTTGATACTTGGAAACCTAGTTAAAATTAAATTTTATTTTATTTTGTTTTATTTATTTAGTTACTTTTTTGGTTTTTTAAGGTAGGGTCTCACTCTGGTCCAGGATGACCTGGAATTAACTATGTAGTCTCTGGGTGGCCTCTAACTCATGGAAATCCTCTTACCTCTGCCTCCCAAGTGCTGGGATTAAAGGCGTGCACCCGGCAAAATTAAATTTTAAAAAATAGTTTAAATAAATACAAACATCTGGTCCCAGCACAATACAGGCAAATGCAGCTGCTGTTAGTTGCCCACCAGAAAAATGTAAGCCCTGTTGCCAAAGTTTCCATATATGATCTGGTCACTGGACGTAGAGAAATCAAGTTAGAACTGGAACTGGGGAAGCAGATTCCTCTTTGCTGGCTAAGCTCTTCCAATGCTGGAAGGCATTATTTAGCTGCTGGGGAGGAACCGAACTGTCCTCAGCACTCTTTCTAAGCTATGGAACTTGGGTGCAGTAGTGGAAAGTCTATTATGGTGGTAAACACTAACTCTCTGCCTTGCTTTGAGGCCCTCTGCACAGGTGGAAAATCCATGTCCGGTATTATAAACTTGGTAAAAAGCCTATGGCTTGGAGGTCAATAGGCCGTAGTGGAAAAGTTATTGCTGTTGTTTTGCTAAATGAAAGTGATGCGCTCATCAAATTACCTCTTCATAACTATGTTCATGCACACAGATTGGTTCTGCTCTCAACTTTGGTCAGGAAAAAGTGTTTTTTGAGAGACAGATAGAGGGAGAAAGAGAGAGAGAGAGAGAGAGAGAGAATGGGCGCACCAGGACCTTTCAGCTCCTGTGAATGAACTCCAGATGCGTGCTCCCCTTTGTGGGTATATGTGGCATTGCAGGCTTGCATCACTTGCGTCTGGCTACAGGTGGGATCTGGAGGATTCTGAACAGGAGTTATCGATTTCACAGGCTGGCGCCCTAACCGCTAAGCCATTTCCCCAGCCCAGGACAGCTGTCAGTAATAACTGCAGAGACTCATAACTGGCCAAAGGGATGAGAATAAATGACAATTGAATGCTCAGCCCTAAATGGGACATCTGTATCCTCAACTCTAAGGTTCAGGGAACATCACAGAAGCATGGGAAGAATTTAAGAGCCAGAAGAAGAGGGGAAGTAATGTGAAATACTGATTTTCAGACATTGCAAGGCCATGTGATGGACCTGTACAAGATCTGCACAAGATTAGGCCTATGAGCATTCTGTCAGGGACTGGGTGGGAGCTCATGAGACCACACTCCTCTCTGAAGAGCTCATGGTTAATGGGGCAAGGAAGAGACATTCTCTTCAACAGGGTAGCTGCCAGTAAGGTGCCCATGCTCCTATAAGCAACCCTAATGAAACCCACTGCTGAGCCCATTCTTACATGCAGGTGTCAGATGGATGAGGTGCCTTTTCTATCTTACCCCGTATTATTTTTCATTGTCACGAGAGGCTGAGAAGTCCAGAGTTCTCATGGATGTGTCTCAGAGCATTACTCTGAGGTCTTTTAAACCACCTCTGACGTCTGTACAGACTTCACAATGGTCTTTGGGCCTGCCTCTTGCTCTTAGGAATTCATTTGATAAGCTTTCACTTACTCTAATTGACATATTCTCTCAATTACATCCTGCCATCTGCATCCTCCGCCCCTGGTAGCTGAGTCACGGCAGACCACTCCAGCTCCACATCATCAGGAGCAGTTCGTGGCCCTTTGCCCTTGCGCACAGGATATGAGAAAGACTGGACTGTCCTCAGAAGCTCAGCTCCATCTGCTCCCTTCCCCTCTTTGAACGTACCCACCCTTCTGCCCCACACCCCTCCCTAGCCTCCCTTAGTCAGTTCACTCGCTCTCTCTCTCTTTCTCTTCAGTGCTTCCACAATGCTGAGACCCCATCTGTGCTACGACCTAAGTAACCCCATTTATCTGCCACCACTCCCTTCCTAGACTGTGAGTTTTCAGTGTTGCTTACCAGTTTTCAATCTCTTTGAGCTCCTGAGACTGCCAACGCCTCCCCTCTCTTAAAAACTCCCCTCCTTTTCCCCATGACACCACCAGTCCTGATGTTTTACTTTTTGACCGCTTCATACTCTGTTTGTTGGCTCCACTTATTTCAGATGTCTCAAGATGGGGCCTCTGGTCTTTTGCCCTTTCCTATGCTTTCAGCCTTAAGTGTCATTCTTAGTTGAAGTACCCATTCTCCACCCTCTCCTGAGTTCATTAGACCCATCTCAGTGACCTTAAGGTCACTCCCAATCTCCAGAAGCCTAAAACCAAAGTACTTGTTATCACCCCCAAACTCTCTCCCTCTTTTTTTTTTTTTTTTTTTTTAGGTAGGGTCTCTCTCCAGCCCAGGATGACCTGGAATTCACTATGTAGTCTCAGGCTGGCCAGCCTCGAACTCACAAGGATAGATTCTCCTACCTCTGCTTCCTGAGTGCTGGGATTAAAGTCATGTGCCACCACACCTGGCCCTTTCCTCTTCTTCTTCTTCTTTTTTTTTTTTTTTTGAGGCAGGGTCTCACTCGAACTCAGGCTGACCTAGAATTCACTATGTAGTATCAGGTGGCATTGAACTCACAGCGATCCTCCTACCTCCTGAGTGCTGGGACTAAAGGCGTGCAGCACCACACCCAGCTCCTTTCCTCTTTAAAAAAAAAATTATTATTTGTTTATTTGACAGAGAAAGAGGGAGAGAGAGTGAGAGAATGGGTGCACCAGGGCCTGAAGCCACTGCAAACAAACTCCAGACGTGTGCACCCCCTTGTGCATCTGGCTAACGTAGGTCCTAAAGAATCGAACCTGGGTCGTTTGGCTTTACAGGCAAATGCCTTAACCATTAAGCCATCCCTCCAGCCCTCCTTTCCTCTTTTTTAATGCCTTTTGCCCCACATCCTCTGCTATCCTAGAAAAAAGTGGATTTAATTTTATTATTTGAGAAAAAGAGAGAGAGAGAGGGCGCCAGGGTCTCTAGCCACACACATGCACCACCTTGTGCATCTGGCTTTACCTGGGTACTGTGGAATAGAACCTGGGTCCTTAGGCTTTGCAGGCAAGCACCTTAATCACTGAGCCATCTCTTCAGCTTTGACAAAAGTAGATTTCAGGGCTAGATTGCTCCAGCTGTACCACTTATGAATCATGTATGTTTGGTAACTATTCAGAGCCTCCTCTCCTTCATTCTAAATTGGACGTCAAAATAGTAACCTGAGCTGGGCGTGGTGGTGCACGGCTTTAATCCCAGCACTTGGAAGGCAGAGGTAGGAGAATTGCCATGAGTTCGAGGCCACCCTGAGACTCCATAGTGAATTCCAGGTAAGCCTGGGCTAGAGTGAGACCCTACCTCGAAAAACAAAACAAAACAACAACAACAACAAAAGCAACCTGTGTCACATGGCTTGCCTATGAAGACTGCCTGGAATATATTTCAGTTTAGCACTTAGCCGAGTGCCTGATGTAGTCAATGAACATTAATTACTGTTGTCATCTTAATGTCCTTTTATGGAGGTGATTACAATGGTCTCCCAACTCTTCCTTCTCCCTCCTGTGGCCATTATTCTCTACCTTGGGAGGAGAACTAACATGGAACATTTATTAACTGCCAAAGGGCAATCTTACATAGTAATATTGGTATTTATTAGAGACACAGAGAGAGGCAGAGAGAGAGAATGGGCACACCAGGGCCTCCAGCCACTGCAAATGAACTCCAGACACATGTGTCACTTTGTGCATCTGACTTACGTGGATTCTGAGGAATTGAACCTGGGACTTTTGGCTTTTTAGGATAACATCTTAACCGCTGAGCCATCCCTCCAGCCTGGTACTTTTTCTTTTTTTTTTTCTTTCTTTTTTTTTTTTTGAGGCAGGATCTCACTCTACCCTAGGTTGACCTGGAGCTCACTTTGTAGCCCAGGCTGGCCTTGAACTAAAGTGATCCTTCTACCTTAAGGTGTGAAGTAACTCTCTCACCCCTTCTCTCTCCCTTTCAAATAAACAAATAGGATGTGAGGACATCTGTCACCCCATTGATCACCAGGGTTGACTGGGCCGATCTGGCTGGCTAGGTGGGTGTGCCCTCCCTCCCTCACCGCACCATGGGCATCCCTCCTGAAGCTGCCTGCTGGCTGAAGAGGGTGACCTTCCCAGAATAGAGCAGGACTGGTCTTCAGTCAGAGGTGTACCAGTAGAGTGACAGCGGGGTGCTCAATGCTGAAACACCTCTACCACACCCTCCAAGGCTCAGGGTCCACCGCGGAAGAGGTGGCAGGAAGAATGTAAGAGCCAAAGGAAAAGTAGGACTCCTTACAACGTGCTCCCCCCAGACACAAAATGGCCCGGATATCCATGACCTCACAGTGCCCGACACTACCTGCATAGGACCATCATAATAGGAGGAAAAGATGATGACATCAAAATAAAAGAGAGATTGATTGAGAGGGGGAGGGATATGATGGAGAGTGGAGTTGCAAAGAGGAAAGTGGGGGGAGGGGTTTACAATGGTTTATTGTCTATAATTATAGAAGCTGTCAATAAAAAGGAAATTAAAAAAAGGTATCCACTAGCTGTGCTCCCCTGCTAGAACCTCCAAGCAAGATCACAAATAAATAATATTTTTGAAAGGACTGGAGAAGCCGGGCATGATGGCACATCCCTTTAATCCCAGCACTTGGGAGGCAGAGGTAGGAGTATCACTGAGACTTCAAGGCCATCCTGAGACTACAGAGTTTCAGGTCAGCCTGGGCTAGAGGGAGACCCTTTCTCAAACCCCCCTCCAAGCCGGGCATGGTGGCGCACGCCTTTAATCCCAGCACTTGGGAGGCAGACGTAGGAGGATTGCCGTGAGTTCGAGGCCACCCTGAGACTACATAGTGAATTCCAGGTCAGCCTGGGCTAGGGTAAGACCCTACCTCAAAAAAAAAAAAAAAATCCTCTTCAGAAGAAAAGGAACTGGAGAGATGGGTCAGTGGTTAAAGGTGCTTGCTAGCAAAGCCTGATAGCCTGGGTTCAAGTCCCCAGTGCCCATGTAAAACCAGATGCACAAAGTTGTGCATGCATCTGGAGTTCATTTGCAGTGGCAAGAGGCCCTTGCACCCCTATATTCACTCATTCTCCTCTCTCAAATGAATAAATATTTTTAAAGCAACAAGCTTTTATTAGAATATTTTTATTTTTATTTATTTATTTGAGAGAGATAGAGAGAAAGAGGTGGACAGAGAGAGAGAGAGAAGGAAAAAAATGGGAGCTCCAGGGCCTTTAGCTGCTGCAAAACCAACTCCATACTACATGCGCCACCTTGTGCATCTGGCTTACATGGGTCCTGGGGAATCAACCCTAGTCCTTTGGCTTTGCAGGCAAGAGCCTTAACCGCTAAGCCATCTCTCCAGCCCAATAATTTTTTTTTTTTTAAGTGAGATAAGCCAAAGTTTGAACATAGGTCTGAATCCATAGCATGTGTGCTTTCCATGCCTCCAAATTACCAGGTGACCATAACAACGCCCCTGCCATCATCATCATCATCCTACTGAGGAAAAAAATGTGTCATTGTTTAATTAGTTACGTGTTATTTCTTTTTGGTCTCTCACAGTCACCAGTCCCTCAGACAAGAACCCAGATGTATGATCCTAGCACTCACCACCGGCAGAAACACTGTAAGGACCTATAGGTGCTCCGTAGAAACAGAGCTACTGCCCTACCCTCACCCTGCCCACCTTCAGCTTTCTAGGGATATGCCCTCTCCACCCCTCTTCCCTTGTCTAATTTCAGGGCGTCATAGGAGTCCCACTTCCTCCCAAATGTCTACCCTGACTACCAATCTCTCTTGACCGCTTGGTTGCTTTCTTGCTTTCATTGGTGTGTGTGTGTGTGTGTGTGTGTGTGTCTAGGCGGAAGCCTCCACGCCTCAGCTTTTTTGTTTCGGTGGGCTTTTTCGTTTTGTTTTGTTTTGTTGCTGTTTGCTTTAGTAGCCCAAATAGCCCTGAGCCTTTCTTACAGAGAGTGCTCGCGGCCAACATAGGTTGTTGGGAACGAAAGCTGATCCTCTAGCTGGGAGATCTCTCATCCCCTGGGTGATGAGGGAGTGCGCTTCCCCTAAGGTTTCCCGGGGATGTGCCCCCCCCCCCCGCCACTTTAAAGTGCTTTCCAGGTCTATCCTTTTAGCATCTCAGCTCCCATCCCTTCCAGGGAAGCCCCTGACACTCCCTTCCTAAGTACCTCCCCCTCTCTCTCTCTTCCAACCTAGCCTCACCCCAGGGCCTCTCCTCCGTCCCCCTCCCCTAGGCTGTCTCTTAGGTCTCCCCCTCCCCGTCCCCTAGGGCCATCCCTCAGACCCCCTCCCGCTTCCCAGACCTGGGCTCGGTTGGCCTCCCCAGAGCCAGGATTATTTTGATTTTTTATTTATTTATTATTTCTTCCCCCCCCCCCCGGGGGGCTGCTTGGCCCCCTTCTCCACACCCCTCTCTAGTTGGACCCTGCCCAGACAGCAGCCTCAAGCTGGTCTGGGCGACCTCTCCTCTTCCTCGGTGCGCCCCCGGCTGGGCCGCTGGTCCCCACCTTCTTCCCCCCGCATCCCGGGGCTTCCGGGAGCCGCCGCCCCGCAGGCCCGGCTCGGGCGCTGTCCGCCCCCCGCGCCCCCAGGCCGAGCCCTCGCCGGGGCGGGGCGGGGCGCGCGGAGGCGGGGGCGCGCTGGCGGCCGGGGAGGCGGCGGCGGCGGCGGCAGGCGGGCCGGGCGCGTGTCCGCGGTGCCCGTGACTCGGCGGCTCCGCAGCGGCTGCAGCGGGGAAGACCCGGCCGGGGCCGCCGGAGCCTCCGCCGCCGCCGCCGCCGCCGCCGCAGCAGCAGCAGCCGGGCGTCCCGGGACCCCCCCCTCCCCTCCGCGGGGATGCCGAAGAACCGGGGCGGCCGCGCTGCACCGAGGCCGGCGTCACCGGTGCAGGCCCCGTGCCGGAGGCGCTGGCGGGCCCCTGGGACGACGACTGCTGCTGCTGCTGCTGCTGCCCGCGCTCTGCTGCCTCCCGGGAGCCGTGCGGGCGGCGGCGGCGGCGGGGACCGGCGGGGCGCGGGCGCGGGCGGCCGGGGCGGAGGCGTCCTTCGCCGGGCAGGTGCGGCTGGCGCGCGCGCGCGGACGGGTCTTTGGGGGGCACCGGGCCGGGTCTCGGGAGATTGGGGGGGAGGGAGGAGCCCTCCGGCTGCCGGGGACGCGGAGGCGGCGTGCCGGGTGTGTGTGTCGGGGGGATGCTGGTGGTCAGCGCTGGACGTCCGTGTGTGCACCCCCTCCTCCCCGCGGCCCGGGGAAGGAGCATCCCTGGCCGCCCGGGCTGCGGGCGCCGTTTCAGCACCGCGGACAGGGGCGGGCGGGGACCGCGGTGGGGAGCGTGGCCTGCATGGCTATGTGTGGAGGGGACGCCTCGGAGGAAAAGAGTAAAGCGCAGCCACACTGGTGTGGGGTGGACGAGAGCAAGGGAGGAGGGGGAGGGGAGAGGGAGTGGGAAGGACTCGATCCCGTCCTCTGAAAGGGCCGGCAGGTCACACTTGACCTGCGTGACCCCAAGGGGCAGCGTGCAGGCCAAACAGGGGTGGGGTTGGGATTTGCAACGAGGCAGATTTCATCTGGATGCGGGAAGTTTGTAACAACTGGAGGTGCTCAGCCAGCCAAGCCAGGCGCTGAGCTCTGGCGTGCGCAAGCAGATTGTGGGTGCATGCATGCAGAAAGCCTGCACGGATACATGCGTTGCAATAATAACAATAATGCCAGGTTGGCAGTGACTGATCAGTCACCGTTGGTTAGGCCTCGTGTTGTGTTTGACACGAATTAGTTCACTGAGTCCTCAAATTTAACTCCTTGAGATAGTTGCACTTATTGTCCCCATTTTGCAGATGAGCTTAAGTAACTTGCCCATGGTCACACAGCTGGTGAGTTATGGAGCTGGACTTTTAGCCTAGGCAGGTTCGTTCTACTCTCCTTGTGTCTGACCATAACATTATTCCATACCGCCTGTGTAGGGTCCGGGGGACAGGTGTACTAATTTCTCTGATCTCTTCAGACCTAGACGTCTACAGTTCTAATAATAAAGAATGCTAAAAAGTGTTATGTTGCTGAGGGAAATTAGTGATTGTCTGAATCTTCCTAAGAGGAGACAGTATTTGGCAAAGCAGGCAGTTTACTCGGAAGTCTGCCACAGCAGCAGTTTTTGATTGGGCACGGGATTCAGGAAATTAGAAATTCTCTGAAATGCTGTACAATGTCGTGTTTATATGTGCAAACACGTGTTTTTCTAGATTTGTTCAGATTCTCAAAAGGCTATATGTCTGTGCAAAAAAAAAAAAAAAATTAGGATGTATGGAGGGATCTTTTACCCCAAATGATAGTTGATAGTTGTCCTAAGATATGCTTGATTCTTAGTGAAAACTTGCACTAGCTTGTTTGTGTTTTTAGCTGTATCATATGTTAAAGTAATGAGTTTCAAAAGTTTACACCCAAATTCAGTGGAAGAGGGACAAGGAAAGGGGGACAAAAGGAAACAATGGGAGGGGATTATGTACATGTATGAAAACTGTCAAAACTTCTTTAAAAGAGTTTATACAGCCAGGCGTGGTGGCGCACGCCTTTAATCCCAGCACTCAGGAGGCAGAGGTAGGAGAATTGCCATGAGTTCTAGGCCACCCTGAGACTACATAGTGAATTTCAGGTCAGCGTGGGCTAGAACGAGACCCTACTTTGAAAAACAAAAACAAAACAAAACAAAAAAGAATTTATATTCTAGTGAAAGTAGGATTTTCTTAAGACTTCATAAGTATATAGGCTGAGATGGAAAGACCCTGGCCTGAGATTTAGGAGGCCTGGGTTCTAAATGGACCTTGGCCCCTGGTAGTCATATGACCTTGATTCATTTCCTGGCCCTCTTTCTCACTATCACTAATGCAAAGAGGTGGGGCAAGATTGTCTCAATTCTCAGACCTTTCTATTCCCGTGGTATTTCAGGTACTGAGAGGAGGTGATTTGATGAAAGGGGTCAGGATTTGAAGAGCAGCTATGCTTGCCCAGCGCTTATTCTTTCCAGCTTGGCAGGTTGTGAGGATTTCATCGCTCCAGCTTTTCCCTTTCAGACTTTTCCCTGTTATGACAGGTCACCTCAGAATAGCCACATCCATCCTCGAGGTCATTTTAGTTGTTCTTTTCAGCTATCTGGGGACCTTATTTTCAACCTGATTATTGTCTCAGGATGTGGGACCCTGTGGTTCTGTATAATGAAAGGAGACTTTCTCCTCCGGGTTTCAGGTCCTGTACCATGTCCACCCATCCCTGTGTAAGACATCCTGACCTCGACATATCAGGTCACTGCCTTTAGGAAACAGTCTGTGAGGGCTCCCCGATCCCTTTCCTGGTTCAGAACTGATAGCCTGGAACACAGCCCTCTGTGTGGATTATTTTTATCAGACTGCATTGCCTTACATGTCCCCATATTGACAGTTGCCATTCTCTCTCTCTCTCTCTCTCTCTCTCTCTCTCTCTCTCTCTGTCTCTCCCTCCCACCCTCCTTCTCCCTTGGCATGGCATTTCCCTCTCTGAAAGGGTTTAATCGTATCTTCCGTTCTGAAATTTTCACTTTGCTCTACTTTTTCTGGATCACTTATAAAAAATTCAAGTCAAGCAGGTCTTGTCAGGGCCTCACGGGGGCCTCTTCCAGTCCTTATCCCCTTCCATTCAGAGAAGTGACTGATTGTTTCCATCTGGTGTTTCCTATCTCTAAGAGCATTCTTAGGCTTTGATGAACACGACCCTGTATTCCACTGTATTTTGAAAACATGTTTATTTATTTATTGTCAAGCAGAGAGAGAGAGAGAGAGAGAGAGAGACTGGGCACACTAGGGTCCCTTGCCACTGCAAATGAACTCCAGATTCATGTGCTACTTCGTGCATCTGGCTTTACTGTAGAACACAGGCCACCGAGCTTTGCAAGCAAACACCTTTCACCACTGAGCCATCTCTCCAGCCCCTCCATTCTATTTTTATTTTACTTATTTACTTATTTTGAGAGAGAAAGAGGCAGATAGAAAGAATGGGTGCGCCACTGCAAACGAACTCCAGATGCATGTGCCACCTTGTGCATCTGGCTTACGTGGGTACAGGGGAATAGAACCTTGATCCTTCAGCTTTATAGGTAAATGCTTTAACTACTAAGCCATCTCTCCAGTGCCCACCCCATTCTATTTTAAATGTCTAATATCCAAAACTTTCAGAAATTGTGGAGATAATTTGTGCCTAATCATCCCTTCACTGAACACTAGTGGCTGGCACAATTGAAGCACAGAAATGCAGTTGATTTTCAGCCAGAAAATAGTGACACTTGCTCATCTTTCGGTCTTAAGGCTCCTGGAGTGTGACTCCACCCTATCTCCCCATTAGCAGGCCATCTTCACCACTGTTCTGAGATAATGCATCCTGACACCAGACAAGCTTATTTCTCCTTTAGCCTAAGACTAGCTGGCTAGCCAGTCCTGGTCATGTGTGGTTCATTGCCCCCTCCCACACACCCCTCAGAAACCTTTCCTTTAAAGTTCCCAGTCACACCCTCCCTTTCCAAGAAAACCCCTCATTTCTCTAGGCAGCAATTATTTCTCTTCCCTTTGTATCACTTAATTTTTTTTTAAATACTTGTATTATTTGAGAAAGAAAAGTTGTGGTTCCTAGGCAAGTTCTTTCCCAAACAAAATCCGACACAATCTCCAATCCTGAATGCTCATCATTAAGGTTCACAGGGAGCACCAGTGACTCCACTCTTTTATTCTTTAAAAAAAAAAAAAGCACTCTAAGCCAGGCATGGTGGCTCACCCCTTTAATCCTAGCACTCAGGAGGCAGAGGGAAGAGGATCACTCTGCGTTCGAGGCCACTCTGAGACCACATAGGTAGACCCTACCTTGAAAAAAATTATGCTTTATTTTTAATATTTTATTTGTTTATTTGAGAGAGAAAAAGAAGCAGAGAGAGAGAGAGAGAGAGAGAATAGGAGTGCCAGGGCCTCCCAGCCACTGCAAATGAACTCCAGATGCATGTATCTGTCACCTTGTGCATCTGGCTTTACATGGGTACTGGTGAATTAATTAATCCTGGGTCCTTTGGCTTTGCTGACAAGCACCTTAACTGTTAAACCATCTCTCCAGCCCTGTTCTTTTATTCTTTTATGAGAGAGAGCATTGGTGTGCCAGGGCCTCCAGCCACTGCAACAAAATTCCAGACATGTGTATCACTTTGTGCACATGTGTGACCTTGCATGCTTGCATGACCTTGTGTGTCTGGCTTATGTGGGACCTGGAGAGTCAAACATGGGTCCTTAGGCTTTGCAGGCAAGGGCCTTAACTGCTAAGCCATCTCTCCAGCTCTGTTTTTGACTTTTGACTTCATATCTCAGATCTTTCATTACCCAGCACCCCCTCAAAAAAGTTGATTTAGTCTGTTTCTTTTTTGCTTTCTTGAGTACTTAAAAAAATACTTTATATTTATTTATTTATTTATTTATTTATTTATTTATTTATTTGAGAGTGAGAGAGAATGGGCATGCCAGGGCCTCCAGCCACTGCAAGTGACCTCCATATGTGTGTGCCCCCTTGTACATCTGGCTTACGTGGGTCCTGGAGAGTCAAACCTGAGTCCTTTGGCTTTGCAGGCAAGCACCTTAACCGCTAAGCCATCCCTCCAGCCCTTGAGTACTTTTATTTTATTTTATTTTTTGTATTTTGCACATGGAAGAAGAGGTGGCCTACCAACTCTCTAATTGGCTTCTTGCCTTCGGTTCATTGAAAGCATCTCTTTCTCTTAATATTAGCTGAGGTGGAGACTTCTCTGTCCTTCTTAGCTTCCAACCTGATTTTGAGGAAAGTGGGGGCACACCGAAAGAGATAAGCCAGTGTTGAACCAAAGCCACTTAAGTCACAGAGTATGACTCTTAGACCCAGGACAAGGTGGATTCCTGAGTGAGACCGGTTCTGGTTTTGAGTGATTTGCTCTGGGAAGATGAAAAGCATTCTTTGGTCTGCATCTGCCATCTAGGAGGTGTAGAGCCCTGGAAGAGTGTGCAGTTGGGATAGGCCTGCTAAGAAGTACTAACTGAACCAGGCATGGTGGCACACACCTTTAGTCCCAGCCCTCTGGAAGCAGAGATAGGGGACTGCTGTGAGTTGGAGGCCAGCCTGGTACTACAGAGTGAGTTCCAGGTCAGCCTAGGTGAGAGAGAGAGAGAGAGAGACCCTGCTTCGAAAAAAAACAAAAAAGTATTAACATATTCCTAATCCCCCAAAATACTTTCAGTGTGATCATAGCCTCTAATGACCACTCATTGTTACTATGGATTTTTTTTTTTTTTTTTTGAGGTAGGGTTTCACTGTAGCCAGGCTGACCTGGAATTCACTATGGAGTCTCAGGGTGACCTCAGACTCACAGTGATCCTCCTACCTCTGCCTCTCAAGTGCTGGGTGTGCCCCCACACCAGGTGGTTTTCTTATTATTTTAACAGTCCCTGGATTCTGTAAGGTGCTTCACACTTTGATGGTGTGTGGTCTTGGCAGCAACCCTGTCAAGTATGTAAGGAAGCCACCCTCGAGTAAACAAGGGCGAGGAGAGATGCCGTGACTTCCCTGTCAGCTGGTCCAGGCACCCACACATGGGAAAGTGGAGATCAGAAGTTGGATGTTCTGTCACTGGGCTTGGTGGCTTCTCCTCTTCACAGAACAGCTCTGGATGAGCAGGACAGCCATTTAGCTAGTCTTTTTCCACTTTCTCTTTAATTTATTTTATTTATGAGAGAGAGGAACAGAAAGAGAGAGAAAATTGGCACACCAGGACCTGTAGCCACTGCATTTGAACTGCAGATGCATGCACCATCTTGTGCATCTGGCTTATGTGGGTTCTGGGGAGCCAAACCTGGGTCCTTAAGCTTTGCAAGCAAGCACCTTAACCACTAAGCCATGTCTCCAGCCCCTTTAAAAAATGTTTATTTATGTATTTGAGAGAGAAGGGGGACAGATAGAGAGAATGGGCATGCCAAGACCTGTAGCTACTGCAGATGAACTTCAGACGCATGCGCCACCTTGTGCATTTGGCTTATGTAGGTACTGGGAAATCAAACCTGGGTCCTTAGGCTTCACGGGCAAGAGCCTTAATCACTGAGCCATCTCTCTGGCCCCATTTTTCCACTTCAAGTAGGTCTCACTACAGGTAGTTTTATAATTAATAGAAATAAATTATAATTATACCATCTTGGCAATTGCCTAGCCTTAGAAGATGGAATCACTTGAACTCCAAAAAGGATGATTAGACTGAAACTATTGTCTCCTCAGTGCTGAGCACAGTGCCTAACACCTTCTAAACATATGATAAGTATTTTTAAAATGTTTCTTTTTAAAAATGTTTTTGTGAGAGAGACAGAAAGCAAGAAAGGGGGTGCAGGCGTGGTGGCACAGGCATTTAATCCCAGCACTCAGCAGGCAGAGGTAGGAGGATCACCATGAGTTCGAGGCTACCCTGAGACTACATAGTGAGTTCCAGGTCAGCCTGGGCTAGAGTGAGACCCTACCTAGGATAACAAAACAAAACAAAAAAGAAAAGAAAAAAAAAAGAAGAAGAAGAAAGAGAGGAGAAAGAAAGAGAATTGATGCTTGAGGGCCCCAACCCCTGCAATTGAACTCCAGATGCATGCACCCCTTTGCCCTTTGTGCATCTGGCTTACGTGGGTCTTGGGGAATCAAACCAGGGTCCTTTGGCTTTGCAGGCAAACGCCTTAACCGCTAAGCCATCCCTGCAGCCTAGCACACAACTTCTTTTGAAGAATAGATGAATGTGTGCCAGAAGTATATTCCCCCAATCCAGTCTTTCCTCCTTCTTTTCTGTTTCATTTGGTTTGTTTTTAGAGACAGGATCTCACAATGTAGCCCAAACTGGCCTCAAACCTTTGCCAGTCCTGCCTCAGCCTCCTGAGTGCTGGGATTCCAAGCATGTTCCACCACACCCAGTTCAGTACTAGGGAGATATATATATATATGAATGAAAGAAATCAGGAAGCCTTGGCTAGGGAGAGGGTGAAAGGACCTAGCTGAGGTAGAAGCAGTCACAGGATGCTTTAGGAGAAAATGGCCACCGCGAGGAATCTCTGTGGAGGAGGATGGCATGTTTAGGAAATAGTGGATAATTGGATATGCCTAGAGCGTCGAGTCATTTGCTTGTTTCTAGTAGGAATGTGTAAGAAGAGGCTGGAAAGGGAGGCTGTGAGCAGATTGTGAAACTGGCTTTTGTCCAGAGTCTGAGGGGAGACATTAAAGGTATCAGAGCCCGGTTGAGGCGGGGAGTTGGGAGAGGCGAGTGGGCTGGACTTGCTCCTGAGTTGTTCGCGCGCTGTCTCTTAACTCTAGGCGTTTTAAGTCCCTTGACGTGACTTAGACCGGAGTGCCCATTTCAGCGAATCATGTACGGATGAAGGTGTGAATTCTGGCTCTGCATTTGTTTGTTTGCTGAGAAGCCCGGCTTGGTGCTGTGCTGGGCATGAGCTGAGCCACTCAGCTGTGCCCCCCCCCCCCACCGCATGGGGATCTTAGAACCAGTCATTTGGTTTTTGATCCCAGCCCTTCTGCAGTGTTACAGCATCCTTACAGTATGCGTTAGTTTTTAGAGGTGACTTTGATCTAGGCTTTAAATATATAAATATATACACATATGACTTTGTGTATCTATGTCCCTATGAATGTATGGATAACATTTTCCCCAAGGTTATACATGTTGTTCTGACAAAGTAAGTAGAGAAAAACAATGCACTGTTAGTAAACTTTTGCTAGAAATAATAATTATAGCTGGGCATGGTGACCCATATCTTTAATCCTAGGACTCATGAGGCAGAGGTAGGAAAATCACCCGGAGTTCGAGGCCACCCTGAGACTAAACGGTGAATTCCAGGTCAGCTTGGGCTATAGTGAAACCCTGCTTTGAAAAAAAAAAAAAAAAAAAGAAAAGAAAAAGAAAGAATTATAAAACTCAATTCTTGCTGGGCGAGGTGGCATACACCTTTAATCCCAGCACTCTGGGAGGCAGGCGTAGGAGGATTCCCATAAATTCAAGGCCACCCTGAGGCTACATAGTGAATCCCAGGTCAGTCTGGGCTAGAGTGAGACCCTACCTGGGGGACAAAAAAAAAAAAAAAAAAAAAAACTCAGTTTTTTGCCACAAACATGTATGTGCCTCCAAAGCAGGAGTCTTCTTTAACCTCCCTCACAATTATGGCCAAGCTCCAGAAATTATGCCCAAGCATGTCTTTACTATGTCCCCTCCATCTCCAGTCTCTTAGACTAAACTTCTGTCATCTCTTATCTAACTTCAGAAACACCCTACTTGGTCACTTCTCTTTCCCACCTCTAATCCTTTATGAAGCAGTCAGAAAGTTCATTTTTAATGTGTCTATTTGTGTTTGTGTGTGTATCCATATTTATTGAGCATGGGTGCATGTGCACATGTGTGCATGTGTGCGGAGACCAGAGGGTGTCATTCTCCAGGCACTATCCACTGTGTGTGTATGTGTGTGTGTAAGGTTTGTGTGTATGGTGTATATACATGTGTGTATGTGTATATACATGTCATGCATGTGTTCCTGAAGGCCAGAGGTAAACTTTGGATGTCCTTTCTTAAAAAAATATTTTGGAGCCGGGTGTGGTGGCGCACGCCTTTAATCCCAGCACTCGGGAGGCAGAGGTAGGAGGATTGTCTTGAGTTCAAGGCCACCCTGAGACTCCATAGTGAATTCCAGGTCAGCCTGGGCTAGAGTGAGATCCTACCTCGAAAAACAAAAACAAAACAAAACAAAAAAATATTTTGGGGTTGGAGGGATGGCTTAGAGATTAAGGCATTTGACTGCAAAGCCAAAGGACTCAGGTTTGATTCCCCGGGGCCCACGTTAGCCAGATGCACAAGGGGGTGCACACATCTGGAGTTTGCATGTGTGGCTGGAGGCCCTGGCATGCCCATTCTCTCTCTCTCTCTCCCTCTTTCTCTGTTAAATAAATAAATAAATAAATAAATGTATATATGTATATGTATGTATGTATGTATTTTGCTGGGCATGGTGGTGTACACCAGCACTCGGGAGGCAGAGGTAGGAGGATAACTATGAGTTTGAGGCCACCCTGAGACTACTGAGTGAATTTCAGGTCACCCTGGGTTACAGCAAGACCCTACCTCCAAAAAAAAAAAAAAATATATATATATATACATACATATATATATATATATATATATATATATTTCATTTAATTGAGAGACAGAGAGGGAGAGAAGTCACACTAGGGCCTTCAGACACTGCAGACGAACTCGTATGTGCCACCTTGTGTGTCTGCTTACATGGGTCCTGGAGAATAGAACCTGGGTCCTTTGACTTTGGAGGCAAGTGCCTTAACTGCTAAGCCATCTCTCCAGCCCACTCTTTTTGAGACAGGATCTTTTATTGGCCTAAAGCCAACCAATTAGGCTAGACTGGCTGACCAGGGAGCCCTAGAAACCCACCTGTTTCTGCCTCCCCAGTGATGGGATTGCAAGTGTGAGCCACCACGCCTGGCATTTTTATGTGTGTTCTGGGGATCGAACTCAGGTCCTCCTGCTTGCACAACAAGCACTTTACCAGCTAAGCTGTCACCCCAGACCCAGAGGTATCTTTTAAAAGTAAATCCACGTGCAGTCTAAACCCTGTGTCTAAAGCCAACATAGCAAAAAATTAAAAATAATAATTTGGAAAAGCCAGGTATGGTGGCACACACCTTTAATCCCAGCACTTGGGAGGCAGAGGTAGGAGGATCACTTTGAGTTCAAGGCCACCCTGAGACTTCATAGTGAATTCCAGGTCAGCCTGGGCTAGAGTGAGACCCTACCTCAAAAAAAAAAAATCTTATTTATTTATTTGAAAGAGAGAGGGCAAGGAGAAAGAGAGAAAGAGAAAAACTGGGCATCCCAGGGTTTCCAGCCACTGCAAATGAACTCCAGACGCATGTGCCACCATGTACATCTGGCTTACGTGGGTATTGAGGAATTGAACCCAGGTCCCTAGACTTCACAAGGCAAGTGCCTTAACCACTAAGCCATCTCTTCAGTACCTTCTCTTCCTTTTTTTCCCCACCCATTTTCCTTATTGGCCAGTAGACTACAACCACCCTGGCCTACTGTCCCTCTCTCTCTCTCTTTTTGAGGTAGGGTCTCGCTCTAGCGAGGGCTGACCTAGAATTCACTATGGAGTCTCAGGGTGGCCTTGAACTCACGGTGATCCTCCCACCTCTGTCCCAAGTTCTGGGATTAAAGGCGTGCGCCACCACACCCAGTTACTTTCTCTTTTGCTAATATACCCTAGCCTCATTTATTCATTCACAGGTCTCAGCTGAAATGATGTATCTGTTTTTCTTTTTAATTTTTATATATTTACTTGAGAGAGAGAGAAAGAGGCAGATAGAGAGATTGGCATACCAGGGCCTTCAGCCATTGCAAACAAACTCCAGATACTTGTGCCACCTTGTGCATCTGGCTTATGTGGGACCTGGAGAGCTGAACATGGGTCCTTAGGCTTTGCAAGCAAGCACCTTAACTGCTAAGCTATCTTTCTGGCCCATGAAATGTCATATCTTGGAGAGGTCATTCCTGATATCACAGCCTATATACACTTTCATAGCACCTTACCCTGTTCTTTCATTCCATTTATCACCATGGCGATGAAAATATTTCATATTTCCATATCTATCTCCCACACCAGGCTGTAAACTCACAAGGAAGAGTTCAGTGGAGATGCAACATGCGAAGCCTTGTTTGCAGTGTAGTAAGGCCACAAATGAGGGATGTGGGAAAGCCACTGGGACACAGAGGAGGTCCTGAACCCAGGGTAGACTCCTCCCCTTGAAGTGACCCTCGGGGTGCATTCTGAAGGAAATCTAGCAGCGAATCAGAACAAGGCCAGGATGCAAGTGGGAACGGTATTCCAGGCAGAGAATGAGGCACAGTTGGCAGGATGTGTTCAGGCAACATGGTAACTCAGTAGGATTAGAGTGTGGGGAGCTTGGTGAGGACAAGAAAGGCTTGGAGCTTATTAAAGGCTATGGACTTTGCAACTGGCAATGAGGAGCTAGAAAATGCGCTTGATACCCAACCCACCTAAGTTCAAATAGTGAAAACATAGAATTACTTAGAGGTTATCTAGTTCAGCCACCTTGACATTAAAGAAATTGAGGGGCTTGGGGCTGGAGAGATGGCTTAGCGGTTAAGCGCTTGCCTGTGAAGCCTAAGGACCCCGGTTCGAGGCTCGGTTCCCCAGGTCCCATGTTAGCCAGATGCACAAGGGGGCGCATGCATCTGGAGTTCATTTGCAGAGGCTGGAAGCCCTGGCACGCCCATTCTCTCTCTCTCCCTCTATCTGTCTTTCTCTCTGTGTCTGTCACTCTCAAATAAATAAATAAATAATTTAAAAAAAAAAAAAGAAATTGAGGGGCTTGGATTGGAGAGATGACTTCGCAGTTAATGTGCTTGCTAGACTGGCTGGAACTGGAGAAGAGAGAGACAGAGAGAGACAACATTTGGAAGCAACTCAGTGCTAAATGTGGGGTGGGGAGTATGATGTGGTAGAAAGAAACTTCCCTGGGAGGCAGGGATATTGGGTTCCATTTATGGCACCCCACAAACTTTCTCTGTGATTTTTTTTTTATAAATTTGGCCAGGCCTGGTGGCACATGCCTTTATTATTATTTTTATTTATTTGAGAGCAACAGAGAGAGAGAAAGAGGCCGAGAGAAAGAGAGAGAATGGGCAAGCCAGGGCTTCCAGCCGCTGCAAACGAACTCCAGACGTGTGCGCCCCCTTGTGCATCCGGCTAACGTGGGTCCTGGGGAATCGAGCCTCGAACCAGGGTCCTTAGGCTTCACAGGCAAGCACTTAACCGCTAAGCCAACTCTTCAGCCCTCTCTGTGATTTTGAATTAGTCATTTCTTCTCCCTGACTTTTATTTCTCTTCTGGAAAGCATACATATTAAATTACATGATATTTAAGTATTATTGACCATTGTGTTTCTTAGATTCCTGAACAGTTGGGCTCAATATGAAGTGGTTAAAAAAAAAAAAACCTTTTATTTATTTGTTTATTTGCAAGCAGAGACAGACAAAGAAGTGAGAGACAGAGACAGATAGAATGGATGTGCCAGGGCATCTAGCCACTACAAACCAATTCCAGATGCATGTGCCACCTGATGCATCTGGCTTTACCTGGGTACTAGCAAATCAAACCTACGTCGTCAGGCTCCACAGGCAAACACCTTAACCACTGAGCCATCTCTCCAGCCCTGAAGTTTTGCTTTTTTTTTTTTTTAACACTTTCGATTATTTGTTTGCATATGTGTGAGGGGAGGGGAATGCCAGGGTCTCTTGCCACTGAAAATGAAGCCAGATGTTTGTGCCACATTTTGTATTGGCGTTATATGGGTGCTAGAGGGTTGAACCCAGGCCTGCAAGTTTTGCAAGCAAGTGCCTTTTAGCCATTGAGTCATCTCCCCAGGCCCCCAGTATTATAACTCAAAATAGGCATGATGGTGCACACCTTTAACCCCAGCACTCAGGAGGCAGAGGTAGGAAGATTGCCATGAGTTTGAGGCCAGCCTGAGACTACATAGTGAATTCCAGGTCAGTCTGGCCTAGAGTGAAACACTACCTTAAAAAAACAAAAACAGGGCTGGAGAGATGGCTTAGCGGTTAAGCGCTTGCCTGTGAAGGCTCAGGACCCCGGTTCGAGGCTCGGTTCCCCAGGTCCCACATTAGCCAGATGCACAAGGGGGCGCACGCGTCTGGAGTTCGTTTGCAGAGGCTGGAAGCCCTGGCGCACCCATTCTCTCTCTCTCTCCATCTGTCTTTCTCTCTGTGTCTGTCACTCTCAAATAAATAAATTAAAAAAAATTAAAAACAAAACAAAACAAAAAATCCAGGCATGGTGGCGCACGCCTTTAATCTCAGCACTTGGGAGGCAGAGATAGGAGGATCACTGTGAATTCAAGGCCACCCTGAGACTACATAGTGAATTCCAGGTCAGCCTGGGCCAGGGTGAGACCCTACCTTGAAAAACAAAAATTAGAACTCAGGTAAGCACCGTAGCAATGGACCTCAGCTGTAGAAGTAAAGGGGGAAAAGGGCTTTCATGGGACAAGAGTTCTAGGAACTAACCCAGTGACAAGACCAAGCCTGGAAGAGTCACCAGAGACACATAGTAATTTGATCTGGCAGCATAACCAACGGTGGTAGTCACTGTATTGCCAAGGAGTATAGGAGCAAGAACATTGTGGCAATACTTACGTTGTCAGAGTCAGCCAAATGCTTGCTGTGCGTGTATTAATTTCCTATTGTTGCTGCAACAAATTGCCACAGACTTAGATTATTAAAGCAAGACAGCTGAGTATGTTGCCCTGTGGTTTAGTGCTGGCCCAGTGTGGAGGTTTGAATGTGAAATGTCTCCCGCGGACTCCAGTGTTTATAATTAAGCCCCTACTGAGTCCTCAGCTGGTGGAGCCTTTGGAAGGTGGAGCCTTGCTGGAGGAGGTGTGTCACTGAGGAAGCCCGTGAAGTTCGTTAGCCCAGCCCACTGGATGTTCAGAGCTAGCTCACTCTTGCTTCTCCCTCCCAGCTGATGTGACAAGGTATGATGCCTCAGCCTTCCGATCTGCCATACTCTCCCTGCCACAATGAAGCTTCCCCTCGAAACTACACACTAAATTGAACCCTTTCCTCCCATAAGCTGCTTCTGGTCAGTTGTTTTGTCACAGCAACCAGAAGGTAACTGGTACACCTGGCATGCACTATACCCTGAGATCAATTCTCAGCACCACACACAGAAAAAGAACAAATTTATCTTACACTTCTGGAGGCCAGAAGTCCAAGATGGACATTGTGGGACAAATGTCAAGGTATGGGCAGGGCTGCATTTCTCTGGCAGGTCCAGAGGAAAGAATCCAGTCCTGGCTTTGTGTAGCTTCATGAGTTTACCCTCATTTCTTGGCCTGGAACCTGCTACTTCTGTGGTCACATCTCTGCCTCCCTGTTACATTTCACTCTTATGATTCCATGACACCCACCAGGATAATCTCCCTACCTGAAGATCCTTAACTTAAACCCATCTGGACAGTCTATTTTTCCATGTAAAGTGTCAGAGACTTTGGGGATTAGGATGCCAATATCTTCAAAGGATCATTCTTTTCTTTTTTTTGTTTTGTTTTGTTTTGTTTTTCGAGGTAGGGTCTCACTCTGGCTCAGGCTGACCTGGAATTCACTATGTAGTCTCAGGGTGGCCTTGAACTTACGGTGATCCTCCTACCTCTGCCTCCCGAGTGCTGGGATTAAAGGCATGTGCCACCATGCCCGGCTTCATTCTTTTTTTAAGTATTTTAAAGAGAGCGAGAGAGAGGGGGAGAGAGAGAGAATTAGCACACCAGGGCCTCAGACATTGTAATTGAACTCCAGATGCTTGTGCCACGTAGTGGACATGTGCGACCTTGTGCTTGCCTCACCTTTGTGCATCTGCCTTACAAGGGATCTGGAGAGTTGAACATGGGTTCTTAGGCTTTGTGGCAAGTGCCTTAAGTGCAAAGCCATCTGCCCAGCTCCAAAGGGCCATTATTTACCCAGCACGGTGCTTCATCTCTCCTAGGCTCCTAGAAACCCTCCTTCTATTGTCCTTTAGCAGACGAGAAACATGATGCTAAGATAAGTGATTTGTTCAAAGGCACACAGCTAGAAAGATTAAAGTTGGGCAATATTTGGTGTGTGGAGTGACCTATCTTTTTAGATAGAACTCTATTCAGTCCATGTGTGTAGAGGGTAACAGCATAATTCTTTGGGAGAGATTTTCTGAGAAGCAGTCAGGGGATCTGAGACCCTGGGAAACAAGATTAGAATCACATTGACCTCAGCTTAGGGCTTGGGTGCCAGAGAGAGAAACTGAAGCAAAAGCCCAGTTATAAAATAATGTAGCAATGTTGTGGGAGAGTGGTCATGGGCCTCCCCATGCCTGTATGTGACAGCACAGTGGAGTCTCATTGTTGGGTCTGATGCTGCAGATCCACTGTTTGCCAAAGTGAGTCACTTGGCCAGACATGGACAGGTGAGGGATCCAGAGGTGACAGTGGAGCAAAGGCAGAGTTCAGAGACTAGACATTGATTGAAGCAATGTAGAAGGCTTTTCTAAATGGGTTCTATACTTCCTGCCTGATTAAGCTATCGGTGATACTGAACACAACATGTCCATTTTTTCTTTATGCCTCTCTTTCTTAAATTTATTTATTTATTTATTTGAGAGAAAGAAAGAGGGAGAGAGAAAGAAAGAACCGGCACTCCAGGGCCTCTAGCTGCTGCAAATGAACTCTAAATGCAAGCACCACCTTGTGCATCTGGCTTACTTGGGTCCTGGGGAATTGAACCTGGGTCCTTTGGCTTCGCAGGCAAGCACCTTAACCACTAAGCCATCTCTCTAGACCCCCCTTTTTTATAATGAGAGAGACAGAGGAAAGAGAGAGAGGCTGAGCATGGTAGCGCACGCCTTTAATCCCAGCACTCGGGAGGCAGAGGTAGGAGGATCACCATGAGTTCGAAGCCATCCTAAGACTAGATAGTGAATTCCAGGTCAGTCTGGACTCGAACTCTACCTCGAAAAAATAAAATAAAAAGAGAGAAAGACAGACAGATAGGCAGACAGACAATTGATGCACCAGGACCTCTTGCCACACAGTCAAACTCCAGACGTGTGCACCACCTTGTCTGCACACCAGACCTTGTACGCATGCGTTACCTTGTGCACCTGGCTTTACAGGAGTACTGGGGAATTGAACCTGGGTCCTTGGGCTTTGCAGACAAGCACCTTAACCACTCAGCCATCTCTCCAGCCCGACCATTAATTATTATAATTAGAACACCTCTGACTGCTAAAGTTGCTTCTTATAAAGGTTCAAGAGGTCTGTGGCCATGGCTCAGTCAGTGAAGTGTTTGCAAGCACAAGGACTTGAATTCAGATGTCAGCACGCATGTAAAAGTGGAACACGATGGCACACACCTGTAATCCAAGGAGGTGATCTGTGATGTAGGGGGCTGAGATAGGAGACCCTTCCTCAACCAATAAGGTGGAGATGCCTGATGTCAACCTCTGGCTTTACACATGTGCACACATAACCACACAGAAAAAGTAACGACTCTGAGCTGTCTCATTCTAGTCTGACTTTACCCTCCGGACCAATAGAACTGACTCCACGTTCACGTTCTCTTTCATGAAGCTTTCCCTCCTCCATCCTCAACATGGCTCCTTTGTCCTTGCAGAACACCATCCCGGCTCCCTTGGTCACCTGGCCACCTTCCCTGGCTCAAGCACCAGTTTGTCACCATTTTTCCACACATGAGCTTCTAGAGCAGGACTTGAATCTCCGGTTTGTTGATGCCCATGCCTTGTCTCCTTTGCGCACATCAGTGCTTGGGTTATGGCCTCGGTTGCCCTAACTTGTTTTTTTTTTAAAGATTTATTTATTTTTATTTATTTATTAGAGACCGGGGGGGGGGTGGAGAGAGTGAGAGAGAATGAGCACGCCAGGGCCTCTAACTACTGCAAACGAACTCCAGACGCATGTGCCACCATGTGCATCTGGCTTATGTGGGACCTAGAGAATCGAACCTAGGTCCTTAGGCTTTGCAGGCATGCGCCTTAACTGCTAAGCCAACACTCCAGCCCCTAACTTGTTTTTTTTATGAGCCATCTCTGTCTTCATACCCCCAGTGACCCTCCACCCCCACTGTCATTTCTAATCTCACCACCGCCTTGCAGTCAGCCACTATCTTTCTTCTTAGGTCTGCATTAAAAATATATATATATTTATGGGCTGGAAGGAACCCAAGTTAGCCAGATGGACAAGGTGGTGCATGTGTCTGGAGTTCATTTGCAGTGGCTGGAGGCCCTGGAGTGCTCATTGTCTCCCTCTCTCTCTCTCCCCCTTTCTCTCTGTCAAATAAGTAAATAAAAATATTTAAATATATTTATTCATTTATTTATTTATTAGCAAGCAGAGAGAGAGAAAGAGAGAATGGGCACATGGAAGCCTCTAGCAACAGCAAATTAACACAAGATGCATGCGTCACTTTGTGCATCTGGCTTTACGTGGGTACTAGGGATCTGAACCCACGTCATTAGGCTTTGCAGCCAAGCACCTTAACTACGGAGCCATCTTTCCAGCCCCACATGTTTTTCTCTCTTTGCTTCTGCTCTCTCCTTTTCCTGCCGCCACAATGCCTGACCATCTCAGCTTTGGCTTCTCAGGGACTAAAATCCCGCCCCATGGGCCAGAGGACCAATCACATGGCTTTGCTTGTGATCTCTACATCTTTGCTTCAGCCCAGCTATTTTGGTCTCGACTGCACTCTGCATTCTTCTCACTTTCCTTGGGGTTTTACACCTCTTTCAGCATTTAGAAGGTGTCAGACATCTTAGAATTGGCTAACTGAGCTGTAAAGGTTAGACTTCTGATGTGGCTGGCAATTGATTAGTGGGTCAAGGTATAAAAAGATGAAAGACAGGTCATTCCATTTAAAATTGAATGAGACTTTCTTTTGTGGATTATTTATCTATTTTTTTTTCAAATGAAACAATGGAGCCTATGGTCTCATCCAGCAAGAAAATCAAACTACAGTAGACAGAATCTCAGCAAAAATCTTTCAATCAGATTCCAGGAATTATGCTTGGTACTTTAAATATATATTTTTTTATTTTATTTATTTATTTTGGAGAGAAAAGAGAGGGAGGGAGAGAATGGGCACATCAGGGTTTCCAGCCACTGCAGATGAACTCTAGATGCATGCGCCCCCTTGTGCGTCTGGCTTATGTGGGTCCTGGGGAATCGAGCCTGGATCCTTTGCAGGCAAGTGCCTTACCTGCTAAGCCATCTCTCTAGCCCCCACCCTTTTTTTTGTCTTTTTAATTTGTTTATTCATTTATTTATTTTTTATTCATTTGAGAGAGACAGAGAGGAAGAGAGAGAATGGATGCATCAGGGTCTCCTCCCACTACAAACTCCAAATACATGGGCCACCTTATGCATTTTTTTTAAAATTTATTTATTTGAGAGTGACAGACACAGAGAGAAAGACAGATAGAGGGGGAGAGAGAGAATGGGCGCGCCAGGGCTTCCAGCAATTCCAGACGCGTGCGCCCCCTTGTGCATCTGGCTAACGTGGGACCTGGGGAACTGAGCCTCGAACCGGGGTCCTTAGGCTTCACAGGCAAGCGCTTAGCCGCTAAGCCATCTCTCCAGCCCTACCTTATGCATTTCGCTTTACATGGGTACTGGGAAATTGAACCCAGGCTGTCAGGCCTTGAATACAAGCACCTTTCCCTGCTGAGCTCTATCCCCCATTTTTAAATGTTTTATGCTGGGTATTTTCATCTGTGTGACTCATTAAACCTTTCCAGTATGAAATTCTGTCCTTAGTGCCCAGACAGTACCTCCCAGAGCAGCTGTTCATTAATTCATTCATTAATTCATTTATTCATTCATGAACCCAGTGACTATTTTATCAGATACTGTGCTAAATCCTGCCAGCACACACACAAAAAAAATAGTCTCTGTTCCCAAGGAACAGCGGGAGGAAACAGACATCATCAATGGACAGATGTGATCCATTGTAACGGTCTTTAGTGTCATGTGTACAAAACATCTTAGGGGTGGAGAGGGTTGTTCAAGATGGCTTAATCAGTGGGATGTGGTGGTGCACACCTTTAATCCCAGCTCTTGGGAGGCAATAGGAGTAGTGCCATGAGTTCGAGGCCACACTGAGACTACAGTGAATTCCAGGTCAGCCTGGGATAGAGTGAGAACCTACCTCAAAAAAAAAAAAAAGGCTTAACGAAAGAGGTGGCATTTGGGCCTTAAAGGATGAGCAGGGAGTAGAGGCTTGCTAACATTCATAAAGGCAAGGAACTTCGTGGGCATCAGGAAGAGCCTAGAAGAATGAAAAGGCAAAGAATGTTTGCTAGCTGGTGTGACTGAGATGTGGAGCGCTTGCTCTAACCTCAGGGTTTCTACCCAGAGAAGTCAGAGGACTGTTCGGGTCACGCAGCAAGTGAGAGGCAGAAATGGGGTTAGCACAGGATGCTGGGATCTCTGGTCCATATTCCTTAGAGAGAATATGGTGCGGGGCCCTGATGCTTTGATGGCATGACTTAACCTGAAAACAGAAGCAGAAGCGCTCAGGTGAACAGGTAGTAAAGACCGTTTTCCTCCCATTTCCACCTGTCAGTGGTTTTTGATGTTGTTTTGGGGTTTTTTTTTTGGGGGGGGAGTTGTTTGTTTGTTTTTCAAGGTAGGATCTTACTCTAGTTCAGGCTGACCTGGAATTCACTCTGTAGTCTCAGGGTGGCCTTGAACTCACAGCGATCCTCCTACCTCTGCCTTCTGAGTGCTGGAATTAAAGGCATGTGCTACTGCGCCCAACTGTCAGAGTTCTAATTGAGCTTTTTGGCTTGTCCTGGACCATCGTGAAGTCACAATTAATTCTCTATAATATACCCACTTTATGAATGTCCTCTCTTCCCTCTCTTCCTTCTCATTGCCACATGCTCTTTTTTTTTTTTTTTTTTTTTTTTGAGGCAAGGTTTCACTGTAGCCCAGGCTGACCTAGAATTTACTCTGTAGCCTACGCTGGCCTCACACTCATGGTGATCCACCTGCCTCAAGGGGTATTCATTCCTCAAGTGCTGGAATTAAGGATGTGCGCCACCATGCCCAGCACTAGTTTTTTTTTTTTTTTTGTTTGTTTTTTTGTTTTTTAATTAATTTATTTATTTGAGAGCGACAGACACAGAGAGAAAGACAGAGGGAGAGAGAGACAATGGGCGCGCCAGGGCTTCCAGCCTCTGCAAACGAACTCCAGACGCATGCACCCCCTTGTGCATCTGGCTAACGTGGGACCTGGGGAACCGAGCCTCGTACCGGGGTCCTTAGGCTTCACAGGCAAGCGCTTAACCGCTAAGCCATCTCTCCAGCCCAGCACTAGTTTTTATTTGCTGCTTGCTTCAAACTGTGGCACTCACACCTGCTATATTGTTTAGGACAGTTCAAATCTCATCTCCACCTGGAAGTCTTCCCTGAGCTCCCCTTCCTCCTCATTACTCCGCTCCATGTGGATAAGACACTTTTTTCTCCTCTATATGCTATCTCTGTAGCACCATTTATATTGTTTTGTTTTGTTTTGTTTTTTGAGGTTGGGTCTTGTTGTAGCCCAGGATGACCTGGAATTCACTATGTAGTCTCAGGCTGGCCTTGAACTCACAGCAATCCTCCTACCTCTGCCTCCCAAAAGTTTGGTGCTACCATGCCTGGCCATATGTATGTATATGTGTATGTGTATATTTGTATAATTTTTAATGTTAGCACACTTTTCAGATAGTGCCCAATAACATTATGATGAATAATCATCCTAGGAAAAATGTCATTTATACTTTAAAAATATTTTTATTTATTTATTTGAAAGCAGAGAGAGACAGAGGCGGGGTTGGAGAGATGGCTCGGCAGTTACAGTTGCCTTCAAGGCCTGAGGAACTAGTTTTGATTTCCCAGTATCCACATTATCCAGATGCACAAAGTGGCACATGCATCTGGAATTTGTTTGTAGTGGCTAGAAGCCCTGGCACACTCATTCTCTCTCTCTCAATAAAAATAAATAAAATTTGAAAAAATACACAGTATGTCTCCTCATCTTACTCTGGTCGAACTCTTGAAAGCTGCCTTTTTAAAAAGACCAAAAAAAAAAAAAAGCCATAAGGCAGGTGTGGTAACACACACCTTTAATCCCAACACTGGGAGGCAGAGGTAGGAAGATCACCATAAATTCGAGGCCACCCTGAGACTATATAGTGAATTCCAGGTCAGCCTGGGCTAGAGCAAAACCCTACCTTGAAAAAAAGAAAAGAAAGAGGTAGAGAGAATGAGAATGGATGTGCCAGGGCCTCTAGCCACTGAAAACAAACCTCAGATGCAAGTGCCACTTTGTGCATCTGGCTTTACATGGGTCCTGGGGAAATGAACCCAGATCATTAGGCTTTGCAGGCAAGTGCTTTAACTGCTGAGCCATCTCTCCAGCCTCTAACACTATCTTTTTTTTTTTTTATCATGGGTTTACCTGCCAGTCAGTCTGTGAGTTCCTTACTTATTGTTGTACCCCCAGAATCTTACACAATGCCTAGCATATAACAAGTGATCCATTTTTGTCAAGTGGGCTTAACAAATGTTACTCGATGTCCAGTACTGTCCTGGGCACTGGACATAGCAACATGTCAGGTAATCTTCTTCTGGGGAGCTAAGAGTCTGGAGCAGACTGATATGTAATGATGGGAACCCAATATTATAAAAGCCATGATAGGGGGTGTGGGGAGCACCAAGGAGAGAGAAAATAGCTTAGCCTGGGAAGTCTTCCAAAGGTAGTAATTTATGGGCTGAACATTAAAATATGGAAGATTTTTGCCAAACAGAATACTAGACAGAGAAGAAAGCATGTACAAAGATATAAAAGAGAGTCGGTGCTGGGGGAACTGCAAGTATTGATATTCTGTGTCATCATTCAGAGAGGAAAACGTGTTTTAGATACCCAATGCGAGAGAAACAAGGTTGTCGCTCTTTTGCAGATGTTTCAAGACTATTATTCTGGCAATTTTATTTTTAAAAATATTTTATTTTATTTATTTGTTTGACAAAGAAAGAGAATGGACACGCCACAACCTCCAGCCACTACAAATGAACTCCAGACACTTGCGCCCCCTTATGCATCTGGCTTATGCGGATCCTGAGGAATTGAACCAGGGTTCTTTGACTTTGAAGGCAAATACCTTAACTGCTAAGCCATCCCTCCAGCCCTGGCAATTTTATTTTTAACCAGTCAGATGGATGTTTTCACAAGCCAGTGGAGATGTTACAGCCATGTGTAGTAGACAGCCTCATGTCAATGGGATGAACCTCCAGACCAGACACAGTTTATGGGAGGAAGAAGGGATTTATTGAAGCTTACAGACCTATGGGAAGCTCCATAATGGCAAAAGTTGGCCCCCTTTCATAGGACCAAGCAAAGAGAGGGAAAAGATATCACCAACAAGCAGGCACACTTCAGAAACTCCAGGCAAAGCTCAGGCACTTTGCATATCTTTAGTCTGGAGTTTTGCATCTATCCCCACACCTTACCGCTGGACTCTAGGATCTGCCCAGTGACGCCAAGTTACAAGTTTGAATAAAACTTCTAAATCAGGCTGGAGAGATGGCTTAGCAGTTAAGGCGTTGGCCTGGAAAACCAAAGGACCGCTGTTCAATTCCCAGGATCCATGTAAGCCAGATACACAAGGAGGCACACATGTCTGGAGTTCCTTTTCAGTGGCTGGAGGCCCTGGTGTGCCCATTCTCTCTCTCTCCTTCTTTCTCTCTTGCTCTCTCAAATTGAAAAAAAAAAAAAAAAAAAAAAAAAACCTTCTGAGTCAATTGGGGGTTATCCATTCAAGCTACCACATTTTGCCCCTGGCCCCCAATAGATTTATAACCATCTCACATTGTATGCTGTGTTCAGTCCATATTCAAAGGTCCCCACAAGTCTTTACCAACTTAAGATAGTTCTAAAGTTGCAGGTCTCATCTGAGATTTAACATTGTCTCTTAGCCAAGACTCCTGTAAAATGAAAACAGGTTACATGTTTTCAACGTATAAAAGCAAAGAGTAAACATTTTCAACTGTTATAAGGCATAGCAAAGAGAGACTAGAACAATGCAAACTCAATAACCATCAAGCAAACATCAAACATCTTCAGTTCAAGTCCGATATCATAATCAATAACTGACAGTCTCCGGATTTTCCAATTCCACCCCTCCAGCTAAGCAAAGTAGCCAGGGAAAAATTTCATCTCTATTCAACAGCTTCCATGGTAGCTCTTGTATAGTCCTGGTATATCTAAACATCCGTGAGTTTCCATGAAAACTACGATCTATCTTCCAATGGCTTTGCGTCTGGAGTTTGTTTGTAGTGGTTAGAGGCCCTGATGCGCCCATTCTCACTCTCTCTCTCTCTCTCTCTCTCTCTCTCTCTCTCTCTCTCTCTCCCTTATCTCCCTCTCTCTTTCTCTAATGAATGAATAAATAAAAATAATATCCATATAAATATTTGAGAGAAGGAGGGAGGGAGGGAGAGAGAGAGAGGAAGAGACAGATAGAGAAAGAATGGCATTCCAGGGCCTACAGCCACTGCAAACAAACTTCAGATGCATGCTCCACCTTGTGCATTTGGCTTATGTGGGTACCCCAAGATACAAGCTTAAATAAAACTCCTGAATCCAGTGTTGGCCATGGTGGCACACACCTTTAATCCCAGCACTCAGGAAGCAGAGGTAGGAGGATCACCATGAGTTCGAGGCCACCCTGTGATTACAGAATGAATTCCAGGTCAGCCTGGGCTAGAGTGAGGCCCTACCTTGAAAAACAAAAACAAACAAACAAAAAAACTCCAGAATCCATCTGGAGCATCCATTCAAAATACTATACCATATTTGGTTTAAAAGAACCCAGGTTTGATTCCCAGTGCCTATATAAAGCCAGATGTACAAAATGGCACATGCATCTGGAGCTCATTTGTAGTCAGTGACTAGAGGCCTGGGCACACTCATTCTCCATCTCTCTTTCTCTCTCTCTCTCTGTTTCTTTTCTTTCTTTCTTTTTCTTCTCTCTCTCTTTTTTTTTTTTCTTTTTTTTTTTTAGGTAGGGTTTCACTCTAGTCCAGGCTGAACTGGAATTCACTATGTAGTCTCAGGGTGGCCTTGAACTCACAGTAATCCTCCTACCTCTGTCTCTCAAGTGCTGGGATTAAAGGCATGCACCACCACACCTGGCTCTATAAAAATACATTTTTTTAAAAGAATAACGTGGGCTGGAGAGATTGCTTAGCAGTTAAGATGCTTGCCTGCAAAGTCTAAGGACCCAGGATCAATTCCCCAGTACCCACGTCAACCAGATGCACGAGGTGGCACATGTGTCTGGAGTCTGTTTCCAGTTGGCTGGAGGCCCTGGCATGCCAATTCTCATTCTCTCTGTCTACCTCTCTTCTCTCTTATCTTTCTGCTTACAAATAAAGAAATAAATATTTAAAAAAAAAAACAAAAAAGAATAACTTGTTTATAATTTTTGGTGGCTACACTCTAAAAATAGTTTGATTTAGAGGCCCCAGTAACCTAGTGGATAAGGCACTGGCCTCCTAAAAATAGTTTGATTTGACTTATAATAAGAGACACAAGCCTGGGCATGGTGGCACCAGTCTTTAATCACTGTACTTGGGAGGCAGAAGTGGGAGGATCACTGAGAGTTCTAGGCTACCCTGAGACTACAGAGTGAATTCCAGGTCAGCCTGGTTTAGAGTGAGACCCTACCTCAAAGAGAGAGAGACATCCAGAGTAAGCTTGTTCATATGGAAACAAGAACCAACTCTGGGGATCTAGCTCAGCTGGTAGAGTGATTGCCTAATATGGACAAAGCCCTGGGTTTGATCCCCAGCATGGTATTAAATGTGACGTTAAGGCCCATGACTGCAATCCCAACACTTGGAAGGTGAAGGCAGGAAGATCCGAAGTTCAAGGTCATCCCAACTATTTAGGCAGTTCCAGGACACTCTGCATACACGGAACACTATTTAAAAAGACAGTTAACTAGGTAGAAAGGGCATAGTACCATTTCCCATGGTGCCTTCCCTTCACTGACTCACCTGGTACTCAGGATGACCCTCTGAGGATGGCAGAAAATAGAGTTTTCTGCTTGTAAGCTTCTTATTCAGTAAGCTCATTTCCCTCATTTTCCAGTGGATGCTACAGATATTTCCCAGTGCTCCCATTTCTTCAGGTTTCTGTTTCCTCTTGCCTTCTGGGGGTGGAATTACATCTTTGCCTTGCTGCCTTTCAGACACATTGTTTGTCTGAGCTTTTTCACTCAGATGTCTTTCAGTCATTTGTCATTTGACCTCTTCAAGTTTTCCTCCTCTTCTTTTTTTTTGAGGAAGGGTCTTGCTCTGTCCCAGGCTGATCTGGAACTAGCCTCAGGCTGGCCTTGAACTCACAGCAATCCTCCTACCACAGCTTCCTGAGTGCTAAGGGATTAAAGGCATGTACCACTATGCCTAGGCTTTAATCCTTTAGCAAATAACTTCATGCATTAAACTTGGAAACCAGCAAACTGTAAAAGAAGTCTTTAGTGATATATTCTAACCAAAGGATATTTCTAGTTAGTTCTTTATAGCGTGTGTATGTTGGTGGGTGGATGGGTATGCATGTAGTATGTGTGGGTTGTATGTACATGTGGTATATGAACGAATATATGTATGTGCATGAACCCCATTCCCATATGTACAGAGGCCAGAGGACATCACTGTCCTCCTCTGTCACTTGTCCACTTGTTTCCTAAAGCCAGGGTCTCTTGCCTAGACTGGCTGACCAGCGAGCCTCAGCAACCCTCCTGTCTCTGTCCTGCTCAGCACTGAGGTTATAGGTGTGTGCAGCCACACCTGTTGTGTTTTTGGTTGTGGTTTATTTGTTTCAATTCATTTATTTTGGTGTTTTCAAGGTAGGGTCTCATTCTAGCTCAGGCTGACCCGGAATTCACTATGGAGTCTCAGGGTGGCTTCGAACTCTGTTTGTTTATGGATACATGCAAATAGATAAATGCTTTTTTAATGGGGCTGGAGAGATGGCTTCACAATTAAAGCACTTGGCCTGCGAAGCCCAAGGACCTATGTTTGACTTTCCAGATCCCACATAAGCCAGACGCACAAGGCAATGCACGTGCACAAGGTGGCACACGTGTCTGGAGTTCGATTTCAGTGGCTGGAGGTCCTGGCACACCAATTTCTTTCTCTCTCTCATAAAAAAAAAAAAAAAAAAACCAGGGCTGGAGAGATGGCTTAGCGGTTAAGGTGCTTGCCTGCAAAAACAAAGAACCTTGGTTCAATTTCCAGGACCCATGTAAGCCAGATGTACAAGGTGGCACATGCATCTGGAGTTTGTTTGCAGTGGCTGGAAACCCTGGCAGGCTCATTCCCTCTCCCTCTCTCTTTCTGCCTCTTTCCCTTTCTAGCATAAATAAATAAAAATAAAATATTTGGGGGCTAAAGAGATGGCTTAGTGGTTAAGGCAGTTGCCTATGAAGCCTAAGGACCCAGGTTTGATTCCCCAGTACCCACATAAGCCAAACGCACAAGGTGGCACATGTGTCTGGAGTTCGTTTGCAGTGGCTAGAGGCCTTTGTGTGCCCATTCTCCCTCTCCGTCTCTCTCAAATAAATAACAATAAAATATTTTAAAATAAACCAAAACTACTTAAAAATAATTACAAAAAAAATTTTTAATGTTTTTGGTTTTTTTGAGGTAGGGTCTCACTTTAGCCCTAGCTGACCTGGAATTCACTATGTAGTCTCAGGGTGGCCTCGAACTCATGGCCATCCTCCTACCTCTGCCTCCCAAGTGCTGGGATTAAAGGCTTGCGCCACCACGGTGGCCTACAAAAAAAATTTTTTTTTCAGTGGAGGGGTGGGGGTGTGGTTCTGTGATACAGTACATACTTAGCATGCAAGAAGCCCTGGGTCCCCACACAAATACAGGTGCACACATGCACATACATACACTACTGCTTTATCTAGCTATCTCTTTCTCCCTCTAAATATATTTTCTGTATTTATTTCTGAATTCATTTGAGCACAAGTTGCAGATGCTATGTACCCTTATGTAAGCCCGAAAGCTTCAATGTGTGTTTCCAAAAGCCAAGGAATTCTCTTACATGATATTGTCCTATGTATCTATTATTTACCCATATTTAGATTTGGGAATATATTGCTTTGCTTATTTACATTTATTTATAATAGCTTGCTTTGTGTTGGAGGCGGTTTAGCAATGGAGACCGTCTATAACCCTCTCCTGGCAATCAGTTCCCCACAACGTGATTCTTCATTGGATTTTAACTTTTAGACACGCCGGGTTCCTGGAGGGCACATTTCTTTTTTTTTGTTTTTGTTTTTGTCTTTTTGTTTTTCGAGGTAGGGTCTCACTTTGGTCCAGGCTGACCTGGAATTAACTCTGTAGTCTCAGGGTGGCCTCGAACTCACAGTGATCCTCCTACCTCTGCCTCTCGAGTGCTGGGATTAAAGGCGTGCGCCACCACGCCCGGTTAAGTTGTTTTTTGGTTTTTGTTGTTTTGTTTTTCGAACATTTCTGTGGACTGTTCCACTGCGGTGAATTAACTGCTCCTGTGCTCTTCATGTTACGCTAGGTCGGTGGGAAACTCTGAATCCAGGAGTGAAGAGCCAGGGCAGGGAAAGCTTTGAATGTGAAGTTATCTTTACTCTGCAACCAGTAACCATCCAGGGAGGGGTTGACAGCAGGGAAGCAAGCCAATCAGAGCTGCCTTTTCTGGCTTTTAACCTGACATTGTCTGCAGGGTGGAGTGAGAGAGGAGGAAATCAGAGCATGAATCTGTAAGTGGCCGAAGTTAAACGGTCCCCAGTTTTAAGGACAGATCTCTGCTAAGGTACTACGGAGCCTTCTCCAGCATAATGCGTCCTTTTCTTTCACGTGTCTTTCAGAACTGGTTGAAATCATACGGCTATCTGCTTCCCTATGATTCACGGGCATCGGCGTTGCATTCAGGGAAGGCCTTACAGTCAGCAGTCTCCACTATGCAGCAGTTTTACGGGATCCCAGTCACCGGTGTCTTGGATCAGACAACAATAGAGTAAGATTGCGTAGGGCGACGCGCCTTTGAACTTTCCGGGCTTACATTTGGGTTCACGTGCGCCACGGCCGCATCATGCTCATTCTACCTTTCTATCTTTTACTCAGTGCCTGCCCTTTCCTGTGTGAGCTGTGCATGTGCCATAAATTTGCTGTGTGGCTGTGGAGACAAGTCAAGTCAACCCTTTTGGACCTCAGTTTCCTTGTCAGTACAATGAGGGGGTGGTTTATAGAAGGTTCCTTAAATCTCTTATGGTTCCCATAACATAGTTCCAAGAGTCACCCCCCGGAGTTCCCCGGAAATGTATTGCATGTCTCACTTGATATAGAAAGCACTCGAATGAACAGTTGGCAACTCTTGTTCCACTTTCCAATTTAACAAACACTTGCTGAGTTCCTGCACGTGCCAGGCACTGTGTTCAGCCCCAGCATACCACCCTGTAAGATGCCAAGTGACAAACACAGTCATCTGGCCATGCCTGCCTAGAGCTCAGAAGGAGGTGGTAACATAAATTCAGCCACAGGACCGTGGTGATTTTCATCACTCAGGAAGAACACGAAGAGGAGGAAGAAAAGAGGGTTAAGAACCAAGTGTGGTGGCACCCGCCTTTAATCCCAGTATTGGGGGGGGGGCAGAGGTAGGAGGTTTGCTGTGAGTTGGAGGCCACCCTGAGAAGACTACATAGTGAATTCCAGGTCAGCCTGGGCTAGAGCGAGCGAGACCCTACCTCAAAAAAAAAAAAAAAAAAAGAAAGAAAGAAAGAAAGAAAGGAGGGTTAGGGATGGAAACCCACAAAGCCAGATCAGAAGGAGCAGTCAGAGAGGTGGAGGAGGCGTGTTCAGCAGCTAAGTGATCAAATAGGACAGTGACTGAAAGGCATTTGCTGAGCTCAGTAACCTCGAGGTTGGTGACCTCAGAAGAATCGCCCCAACCAAGTCAGAGGGAAGGGAGGGGAGGGCAGACTAGAGATGGCAAGCAGAGGGAAACCTTTTCAGAAGTGTGGGAGCAAAGGGAAGGAGAAATGGGCGGTAGCCAGAGAGGGATGACGTTTTACTTAAGACGGTAGAGAGTTGAACATGCCTCTGTTTGTTTAAGAAGCTATTCAGGCTGTTAAGAAAAAAGCCATCAGGCGTGGTGGCACATGCCTTTAATCCCAGCACTCAGGAGGCAGAGGTAGGACGATCACCATGAGTTCGAGGCCAGCCTGAGACTACATAGTGAATTATAGGTCAGCCTGGGACAGAGTGAGACCCTACCTCGAAAAGAAGAAGAAACAGGGAGGGGAGGAAAGAGTCCAGGAAGGCATGGGAAAAAAAAAAAAAGAAAGAAAAGAAAAGAAAAGGGAGTTCTAAAGGGGACAGTAAGAGATAAGGAGCCCATGCCAGGGTGGAAGCAGATGGCAGAGCTAGTTGAGAGCACAGGAGAGCTGGCAGAGGGCAGAACAGGTAATGCACCCACCCAGTCGTAGACTGAGGATCAGCTCATCCCTTGACAAATTGCAGAATCATCTCTGTGGATCTCAGCCAGTTGGTTTACAAAGGGGAGTGTCAAGATTATGGCTCCCAATTCCTAGATTACATTATTCCAAGTTGCTAAGCTTCTAAAACCTAGTGATCTGAACAGTCTGTCCGAACATTTTCCATTCTTTCCTTCCTCTGACTGTGAGCTGGGGGGAATTCTGAGAGTACATTCGAAGGCCCCCGTGATGTGTGAGTGACATTCCTGGCCTTGCGGCCGCACGAGTGAGCTGCTCAGGGCCCGAATGCCTCCCCAAACTGAGGTTATTTTGAGAGATTTGCGCAGGCTTCATGGAAGCGCATCTTGGGCCAGGAGCACTGGTGTCTGCTGAGGTACCACCTGGCCCTGCAGCTCACTCTGCTCCAGAAAGCCCCAGGTCTGTTGGACGAGGTTCAGAGATTGGCAGGTGGATAGAAAAAGAAGAGGCAGAGGCAGAGTCTGAGGGCAGAGGACAGCATTGTCACTGTAGTTCTGTCCTCTACAGAAAGACATGAGCAGTGTTCCAGAAGCGTGGGAAGGAGAAAGCTGCTCATACTGAATCCAAGACCCAAGAAGGGTAGGCGTTTGGGGTAGAATTCAAAGATTTGCAGCTCCAGCTCAGTGACCTTGGGCAATCCCTGCCTTTATCTGTTTCTTTCCAAGGGTTTCTTCCCAGGTCTAAATCGGCCTTGCAGAGCAGAGGTGGCTCTTCGTTCTCTTCCCAGGGACTGTTAGTGAAAAGAAGCTTGATGTGCAGTTTCAGGAACTAGTTTTGAGTGTCTACCTCGAGGAATGTCACACATTTATTCATTCACTCATTCATTCGGTCCTGTAGCTCAACTTTGTGCTAAACACAGGAAAAATAAAATCCCCAGCCTTTGTTTGTTAAATCACATGCATAGTTCACTTACTCATTCAGCTAGGTTCCACTCCTGCCTTGGTTTTTTTCTGTGTTTTACAAGTTACTTGATTTGCCTATCTTTTCCTTCATCTGTAAAAATGGAGATAATAATTTCTGGTTATCCCATAGGATTGTATTAAGAGTCAAAAGATCAAAAATTCTAGGGCTGTGGAGATAGCTCACTGGTTAAGAGTGCTTGCTTGCAAAGCTTACTAGTACAGGTTCAATTTCCCAGTGCCCACATAAAGCCAGATGCACAAAATGGCACAAGCATCTGGAGTTCATTTGCAGCAGCAAGAGGCCCTGGTGCACCCACACTCTCATTGCTCAGAAATAAATAAGTAAATTGTATTTACGTATATTATTTCTAGCCATACATGGTGTCTCAAGTCTTTAATTCAGCACCCAGGAAGTGCTGAGGTAGGAGGATCAAGGCCAACCTAGGCTACACAGTGAGTTTCAGATTAGCTTGGGATAAAGTGAGAACTGGCCTCAAAAAAAAAAAAAAAAAAAATTCTAAAAGTAGCTGGGTGTGGTTGTATTCTCCTGAAATGTCAGCTTGAAGGAAATGGAGGCAGGAAGATTATGAGTTTGAGGACATCCCAGGGTCATAGCAAGATCCTTTCTTAAACAATTCTAAAAGAGTATGAACATGTAAAAACTATAAATATTTACACCAAAGCATGGTGTCCCCATCATTGTGCTGCATTATTGGTGTGTGAGTGTGGGTCACTCTCTGGGCGACCAGGAGCATGCAGAGATGAGTAAAACCTGGTTAATTCCCCGCAGGAGCTTTTAATATTTAGTTAAAATAACCTCTGTCATCTTTGCTCCATATTGCCAATGGCAACTGCTTTTAACAGCTACGAATGAGGCCAGACTGTTTCCCTTCCAGTGATGCCAAGCTGTCGTTTGGGTTCATAAAAAGCAGGATGGCTGGGCTGTAGTCAGCCACAACCTTTTATATCCCCTACCCTGGCACTGCCTTCCTAAATCTCCCTGTGCCACTGTACCACATAAGCAAAAGTTATCAGGATTCCCTGAGTCCCAAGCACTGGACTGACTTTTGGGGACACAATGTGGTAACTATGGCATGGCTCCCATCCTCAAAGATTTCATCATTTATTAGCAGCAATAGACTAGAACTTAAAACTCACAGTACAGAGCAATAAGCGCTGCAGAGAATCGTGTTCCAACTCCTGCTCTTTCGAGGCAGGAACTCCCAATCTACCTTAGCCTCCCAAATGCTGAGGCTACAGGCCTGCGCTACGCCCGGCTGGTTAGCCACTTCTCGGACACCTGTAAGCGCAAGGAAATTTGATATATTTCGTGCTGAGCCATCCTATGGCTGCTAAAAAGTTCAGATTCATTTCAGTCAATAAATCATTATTAAATCCCTTCTGGGTCAGGCCAACCCTGGAGATACAGGCAACTCTCCTGTCTATCCTCACAGAGCTAAAAATGTGGTGAGAGAAATGCAAACTACACAAGGAAACAGATACATGAGTTCGTGGAGTGGTAAATGTTCGTGTTGACATGGGGGCCTATTTCTCAGGGGAGCTTTCTAAAGGGCAGAGACCCTAATGAAGTGAGGCGGGGGGGGGGGGTCCACAAAGAAGACAGTGTTACAGCAAATGCAAAAAGGTGGAACAGGAATTTAGCACGGTCCAGGAAGAGCAAGAAGCTCCCTGTGTAGAGCGCAGCATATGAACGGAGGAAGGTGGCAGGCTGTGGGACTGGTAGGCGGGACGGAATGAGCAGTTAGGATTTCATTGCAGATGAGATGCGGATGAGAAAACAGGTTCATGACCATACGGTCACTTACCTGGGTGAACTCAGTCACCACTTTCGTAGCCCTGGAACTTCTCAAGCTGTGTCTCCTGACTCAAGTCTCTTATTTAGCAATGTGCCTTCATATTCAGTTGTGAGGGAAGGAATTCATGAGTCAGCCAGTCAAGTTCTTGCTAGGGACATTCAGAGCCAGGGTGGCAGAATCGAAGCTGCTGGATGGGCACTGCCACTCAGACCAAGACTGGGGATTGGGTAAGGCAGTCCTGGATTGCCCAGTCCCCACAAAGTGTATGTGAGCGTTTGTGCATTTCCTCTGTCCAGGTGGATGAAGAAACCCCGGTGTGGTGTCCCCGATCACCCCCACTTGAGCCGGAGGCGGAGAAACAAGCGCTATGCCCTGACCGGACAGAAGTGGAGGCAAAAACACATCACCTACAGGTGCTTTGGCTCCCATCTTCTCTGACCTAGGCTCCGCGCTCATGCAGCTTTTCCTGCCCAGGTTGCAGAAGTTCCCATGGGTGGGCAGGACGAGGGCCAGGCATGAGGAGGGCCCGCGCTTGCGTCTCCCTTGTGCTTTCCACAACATGGTGACTTCAGCCCCGGGGTTTCGGGTTCACTTGGTCTTTTGGATTCTTGGATTCCTAGTTTTTAGTGACTGAAAGTGAGGGATGGGTTGTTCAGTCCCATTCAGCTGTGGTCAAGGCCCATGACCTCTGCTGAAATCTCGGTGCCCCCCCAAGTCAGACAGACAGACCGCTGCACTTGAGGTGCCCAGTCAGAATCCCAGCGGCTTCTTAAGGAGTGTAAAGAAGGGAGATGTCAGTCACACTGCTGTCATTCCTTGACTGTCTGGGAAAACCAGGTCAGAGCAGGTTCTGTCTCCAAGTCACACCAGTAGACTGACAAGCAGGGATGGGGTAGCTTATCCCAGTGGACTCAGACACAGTCGAGAGGGGTTGGGGCAAGGGTCCAGAATGGCGCAGGCCCCCGGGTGGGCTCTGGTTGGCACCTCTCAATGCTCTGATTCCATCTGTGGTGAATCTCTTGGGTATAAGTGCAGAACCTAAGACAGAGATTAAACTAGGGGCTCCCCTACTGACAAGCTGTAGAGAGCAGGAGTTTTTTCAGAAAAAGAAAACTTATGAGCCCGACGGACGTGTTGACGCACGCCTTTAACCCCAGCACCCTGGAGGCAGAGGTAGGAGGATCGCCATGAGTTCAAGGCCACCCTGAGACTACGGAGTGAATTCCAGGTCAGCCTGGGCTAGAGTGCCTTGAAGAAGAAAATTTAGGGGCTGGAGAGATGGCTTAGCTGTTAAGCTATTTCCTGTGAAGCCTAAGGTTCGAGGCTCAGTTTCCCAGGTCCCATGTTAGCCAATGCACAAGGGGGCGCATGTGTCTGGAGTTCGTTTGCAGGAGCTGGAGGCCCTGGTGCACCCATTCTCTCTCTCTGCCTCTTTCACTCTCAAATAAATAAATTTTTTAAAAAAAGAAAGAAAATTTAGTAACCTAGCCATATGTGGTGGTGCATGCATTTAATCCTAGCACTCAGAAGGCAGAGGTAAGAGGTTCACCAAGAGTTCAAGGCCACCTTGAGACTACATAATGAATTCCAGCCTGGCAAGACACTACCTTGAAAAACAAAAACAAACAAACAACAAAAAAGAAGTAGGGATTGATCAAGATGAGAAAAACCTCAAAAAAAGGTGGGGGGGACTTGTAGCCTCTCTGTCTGCTTGGTCCTGTGAAAGTGGGCCAGCTTCTTCTGCCATTATGGAACTTTTCCTGGATCTGTAAGCTTCAATAAATCCCTTCCTTCCATTAAAGAAAAAAAAAAAAAAAAAGATGAGAGAAAACTGAGTTCTAACCCAACTCTGACCTTAACTTCCAACACCTATCCTCAGGCTTTTGTTTCTTTACTTGTAGAATGAATAAAATGGTTCATGACCAAGGTATTCATGGAGCAGAACACCCATATAATGTTCCTCTGTGGAGAACTGTGTCATATGAATATTGCAACTTAAATAGCTGAGTCTATCATGGCTTAAATTGGATATTGTTCTATACCATCGTCTAGAATGAGAGACAGTATGGGCATGTCAGGGCCTCCTGGCACTGCAAACTCCAGATGCATGTACCATTTTGGATACGGAGGAATCAAACCCAGGTCATCAGGCTTTACAAGCAAGCACCTTTACCCACTAAGCCATCTCTCTAACCCCTCAATGATGTCTTTTTAACTATTTTTTATTTATTTGAGGGAGAGAGAGAGGCAGATAGAGAATGAGTGTGCCACTACAAATGAACTCCAGACACATGTGCCACTTTACGTGGGTATTAGGAAATCAAATCTGGGTCCTTTGGCTTTGCAGGCAAGTGTGTTAGCCACTAAACTCTCTCTCCAGCCCTGAAATGATGTTTTTAAAGGGTTTATACTACTCTGTGCTAGTTGACTATGTTTATAACTTTTATACATACACATATTTTCTCTGTTGGAAGAAAATTTTAAATTTAGAGGATGCTATCTGTCTAATTTTCATATACATTGGGTAGAATTCTTTATTCAACACAAATCTTGTCAGAATTAAAAACACTACCAGGCATGGTGGCACACGCCTTTAATCCCAGCACTCGGGAGGCAGAGGTAGGAGGATTGCCATGAGTTCAAGGCTACCCTGAGACTACAGAGTGAATTCCAGGCCAGCCTGGGCTAGAGTGAGACCCTACCTTGAAAAACCAAAATAATAATAATAATCAAAGAAAAATAACTGAAAACAGTGGTTAAAATGAAGTTATTCTGACTGAGGCAGGGTAAGGATGCATAGCTGTGCCTATTCAGTTCCTTCTTTAGCCCCTGGGGCAGCTCAGCAGAATTCCAAGATTCTGAATGTGAAGGCCTTCGTGCAGTACTGCGTCTGGTGTCCTTGTCAGCTCCACTAGTCTCTTGCCTTCTATTCCTAACAGTCCTCTCCCCTTTTGCCAGCATTCACAACTATACCCCAAAGGTGGGGGAGCTGGATACACGGAAAGCTATCCGCCAGGCTTTTGACGTGTGGCAGAAGGTGACCCCGCTGACCTTCGAAGAAGTGCCATACCATGAGATCAAAAGTGATCGGAAGGAGGCAGACATCATGATCTTCTTTGCTTCTGGTTTCCATGGTGACAGCTCCCCATTTGATGGAGAAGGGGGATTCCTAGCCCATGCCTACTTTCCTGGCCCAGGAATTGGAGGAGACACTCACTTTGACTCAGATGAACCGTGGACACTAGGAAATGCCAACCATGATGGTAAGGTCATGAGGGGCTGGGGGTACAGGGGATCAGTCTTGGGTTGTTCAACTGTCAGTGAAAGAAATCCCAAAGAAGGCCGGGCGTGGTGGTGCACACCTCTAATCCCAGCACGCGGGAGGCAGAGGTAGGAGCATCATAAGTTCAAGGCTACCCTGAGACTACATAGTGAATTCCAGGTCAGCCTGGGCTAGAGTGAGACCCTATCTTGAAAAACCAAAAAAAAAGAAAGAAAGAAGTCCCAAGAACAGCCCAAAGAAGGCCCTACACCAGCAGCTTTTAACTGCCAGAAATCCTCAGGAAGGGCTGGGGGCTTATGAGCCTCTCCCCATCCACAATTGAATGTTGGTGGAGCCCTTTCTGGACAGGTCTTGTGTAGTAACCACAGCGCCTGTAAGTTCATGAGTGTCCGGAAGACAGAGTTCCACATCTCTCCTCCTGATCCTCTGGCTCTTACATTCTTTTCAACCCCTCTTCTGCCATATTCCCCGAGTCTTTGAAAGGGTGATATAAATGACCTATGTGCACTGAGCACTCAACACTCACTCTGCTTGGTCAGTTATAAGTCTTTCCTTTTTTTTTCTTAGTGAGGTAGGCTCTCACTCTAGCCCAGGCTGACCTGGAATTCACTCTGTAGTCTCAGGGTGGCCTCAGACTCATGGCGATCCTCCTACCTCTGCCTCCTGGGTGCTGGGATTAAAGGTGCGCACCACCATGTCCGACCTAGTTATAAGTCTTTATGGCCATTTTTTGAGAAGAAACACTCAGAGCTCTAATGGGATAGCTGGTAGCTGACAGTACTGGTGCTTAAACCCTAGTTCCACAACTCTGCTGTGTGACTAGGGAAAAACAGTTCAGCCTCACTCCCCTGTGTGTAAGGGACAGATTAGGCGCTCTCTAAGGTCCCTTCCAACTCTAACATGACATGATAAAAAGTCCTGCAAAGACTGACTGAGGTTTGTTTATTTATTTATTTATTTATTTATTTGAGAGAAAAGGGCACACCAGGGCCTCTATAGCCACTGCAAACAAACTCCAGACACATACGCCACCATGTGCTTCTGGTTTACGTGGGTCCTGGGGAATCAAACCTGAGTCCTTAGACTTCAAAGGCAAGCACCTGTTTAACCGCTAAGTCATCGCTCCAGCCCTCAAGGTCCCTTTCCTCAGAAGCCATGCCTGGTGACTTTAGGGAGGGGCCACTCCCTTGAAGACACTTCAAATCATTACGTCGGTCCAGGAGTTGATGACCCTTGGCTTATATATCAAGGGATGATTCAGGAGATGGTTTGGCCAAGGCTCAGCGTAGGCAGAGTATTAAACTGTTCAAGTTCTGTTTTTCATGCCTCATCTTCAGATTCTTTCTTGTGATGCTCCACTTCCTCTGTCCTGGCATCTCTCCCCTGTCTCGGACATGTCTCCTGACTTTGTGTACACCTATTCTCTATCTCATCCTTTTTTTTTTTTTTTTTTTTTTTTTGGTTTTTCGAGGTAGAGTCTCACTCTAGTCTCCTTGGTCAGTTATAAGTCTTTTCTTTTTTTTTCTTATTGAGGTAAGCTCTCACTCTAGTCCAGGCTGACCTGGAATTCACTCTGTAGGCTCAGGGTGGCCTCGAACTCACGGCTATCCTCCTACCTCTCCCTCCCGAGTGCTGGGATTAAAGGCGTGCGCCACCACACCCGGCTCTCATTCTTATTTTTGCATCGGTGTCAACAAATGACCCTGTTGTGTGCCAGGCACTGTTAGCTAATGAGGTTTTAGTTATAGCTCTGAGAGGCACAAGTGAATTTTCAAAGGTTGCTGTCCAATGGAGGGGCTAGGAAGGCATTTCCACCACCACCCCTTCTGCAGAGCTCTCCTGGGGGTTACACTGTCACACCCACTTGTTGGACTCAACCTCCAGTCCCCAGAACTGACAGGGAGTGGGCCCAGGACCCGTGAATGGACACCATTTCGGGAAATCTTTGTTTATTTTTATTTATTTATTTGAGAGCGACAGACAGAGAGAGAAAGAGGCAGAGAGAGAGGAGAGTGGGCACGCCAGGGCTGCTTAGCCACTGCAGACGAACTCCAGACGCTGCGCCCCCTTGTGCATCTATCGTGGGTCCTGGGGAATCGAGCCTCGAACCGGGATCCTTAGGCTTCACAGGCAAGCGCTTAACTGCTAAGCCATCTCACCAGCCCATCGGGAAATCTTTGATAAACAGCTTCCAGTTCTGATAGAAGTTCCAAGATAGCTAATGTCTTCTTTGGACGGGAGTCAGGGCTTTGTTCTGGAAAAACAGACATGAACCAGATGCAGCTCACAAGCACAGCCATAGGTTCCCCGCTGGTGAGCGGCAAGTACTGCTCCAAGACAGGTTTGGGAGACAGGAAAGGACCCAAGATCTATTACCTGGCTGTCAACTCATTTGATTTCTACGTAGACTCAGCAAGGGAGGGAATGAAGCCTCCTGAGAACTTTCTGACTGTTAGCTTTCTTTTTTCTAAGCTTTCATTCTGGGAAATCTCAGGCTCTCCAAAGGAGAGAGAATGACTAGGATCCCTGGGTGTCCGTCACCTACTTCAGTGATCAACACTGTGTCACTCCCAGTTTATCAACTTCCTCCCACTTTTTTGGCAAATGTGGTTTAAAGGAAAATCTAGATATAAGATCCTTTCACATGTGAATATATACCTCTGACAAAGACCTATTTTTGTTGTTGTTGTTTGTTTGCTTACTTGCTTGCTTGCTTTTTCAAGGTAAGGTCTCACTCTAGCCCAGGCTGACCTAGAATTCACTATGTAGTCTCAGGCTGGCCTCGAACTCACAGCATCTCCTACCTCTGCCTCCTTTGTACTGGGATTAAAGGCATGCACCATCACGCCGGGCCTCAAAGACCTAATTTTTTTGTCTTGTTTTGTTTTTGTTTTTCAAGGTAGCGTCCTACTCTAGCCCAGGCTGACCTGTAATTCAGTCTGTACTCTCAGGGTAGCATCAAATTCACAGCAATCCTCCTACCTCTGCCTCCCAAGTACTGGGATTAAAGGCATGTGCCACCACAAAGGCCTGGCCTCATTCATTTATTTGACAGAGAAAGAGGGAGGGAGATGGAGAGAGAGAATGGGCGCACCAAGGCCTCCAGCCACTGTGCAAACAAACTTCAGATGCGTGCGCCCCCTTGTGCATCTGGTTTATATGGGTCCTGAGGAATTGAACCTGAGTCCTTTGGTTTTACAGGGAAACACCTTAACCACTAAGCCATCCCTCCAGCCCTCAAAGACCTAATTTTAACATAACCACAAAACCATCATCTAACCCAACAAAGTTAACAACTTCTTAAAATCTAATATTCTAGCCAGACGTGGTGGCACACATCTTTAATCCCAGCACTCAGGAGGCCAAGGTAGTTGGATCGCTGTGAGTTGGAGGCTAGCCTGGAGCTACAGAGTGAATTCTAGGTCAGCCTGGGATAGAGTGAGACCCACCTTGAAAAAATAAATAAATAAAAGCAAAAGAAAACAAAGGCTAACACCCAGTGTGTTAAGTTTCCTGGATCATCTCAGAAATGTATTCTCCAGCTGTTTGCTTGGATCAGGATCCACAGCTCACACGGCTGACCTTTTTTTTCCTTGCTTTTGGGTTCTCATGCCACTGGAATTTGTGAGGGGGCAATTGGCCCACCACCTCTTTAAGTCATTCTCTAGGTAAAACTTCCTTTGTCCTCATTTCTTTCAAGTGAATCAGCCAGTGAAGTCAGCAGATAGTCACTAAGCTCTGCCGGAAGGGAGCCCAGCCCTGGGCTGCTCCTTCATGGGGGCAAGGTGACAAGGCAGGAAGAGGCTTCGTGACGTACACAGGACAGACCCTTTCCACACTTACATCAGGAGCTCCTCTCCCTGGAAGCAGGAAAGTCGGGGTGGGGGGGGCATAGTCTCCATGTTACAGACGAGAAGAGTCAAGTTCTGCTGAGGGGTTAAGAAATTCACACAGTGAGTGTGACAGAGCCAGATGTGACCTCACAACTTTAACAGCGCCCCCCCCCACCCCCGTCCTGCACAGGGACTTCTGCTGCAGGTGGTCCGAGGACTGCCCTTGGGAAAAATAGTGAAGTTTAGGCTCCATCCTGGGTGTTGACATGTCACATTGTCACGTCAGGCACCTTTAAACCACTTTCTGGAGATACTGCCCCTCAGGAGCTCGTTGTCCTGGGGCAGATGAGAGGGAGCAGCTGGGCTGTCATTAATGCAGGCTGGAAGGTGACCAGTGGCTAAAAGATCCTCCGGTACAATGCTTGGGGAGTAGAGGACACATTCTTGGCCCATCAGGACAACCAGGCTAGCTTCCTGGGAAATGGGCACTGGGTATTCCAGGTGGAAGGTCAGCCCTGGCAAGCGAGCAGAGGTGAAGGCAGATGCCCTTTGGTGGCTGGGGGAGTCAGGGAGCTGGAAATCACCAAAGAAGGAGGCCCTAGGAAAACAGACAAGGGTCACTGGGGTAGCCCAGCCACTGTCATGTACATGAAGGAAACCCGGGAGCTTCTGAGCTTCTGGAACACTCGTTCTGGGGGACACTGGTCCTCACACACACAGCTCACCACCAGCCGCAGTAATTAAGGTGATCCGTCTGTGCCCGCAGCCAGTGTAGCACGTTGCATAGCCGGTCTCATCCACCCTTGGCCCTGTTCTCATGAGGACGGTACCATGATCGCCCTCGTTTCCCAGAGGAAGAGGCTAAAATGTCACAGGAAGAAGACACAGTGGAGCGGTGAAGGAAGGCAGGCCATGGTCTTGACCACTCTGCTTCCTGCTTCTCACTCTCTTGGCGACTGAAGTCCTCAAGAAACACCTCTCGACGAGGCCCTGGGCTCTTGTTCATAGCAGGCTCTTCCTTGTATCCCTGATTCACCTCACAGGTTAAAGGAGGCCTTCCGCCCCTGTCCTTTCCTCTCTGCCCAGACCTGTATAGTAGGGTGCTGGCTCTGCAGCTCTGCTCCTCCTTTGGACCCCTGGAACAAAGCCACAAGTCTCTCTATTTCAAGGGATTTCTCTTAAAAAAAAAAAAAAAAAAAAAAAAAAAAAACTCTATTTTTTTTTTTTTTTTTTTTGAGGTAGGGTCTCACTCTAGCCCAGGCTGACCTGGAATTCACTATGTAGTCTCAGGCTGGCCTGGAACTCACAGCGATCCTCCTAATTCTGCCTCCCTAATCTGCTGGGATTAAAGGCGTGCGCCACCACGCCTGGCAGAGACAGAGAGTTCTCTGTTCTCTTAAGAGCCAGGCACAGGCTGAGGACACAGATGGAAAGGGTCCGGTGGCTCCCTGCTGAGGACCCTGTAGATGGTCCCAAGGGGAGGCCTGATCAGGACTCAGAGGCCCTGAACAGCTTGTCCTAGGCGGAGCAGCAGGCCAGGAGCAGAGCCAAGCTGGGCCCGAGGAAGCCGAGCTGCCTTCTGCTGGCTCCAGCAGCCTCCTTTGTTTGGGATGGAGCTCAGAGATGAGCTCACACCTCCCTGCTGCCAGAGGGACCAGAACCTGAGGGAAGAGCTGGGGGTGACCTGGCCTTCTCCTGCCAGCCGCCCTTCCCAGCAGAAGGCCAGCCCCAAGCTTTTGGCCAACCTTGCAGTGATCTTGCTCACCCACCTGCCCCCACCCTTCCTCTCCTTTGCGCTTCACTGACGACACCCCTAGTGTCAGTGGAGTGGCAGGCCGAAACTTCCCTCGGCCTGCGTCTGCACCCCCCGCCCCAGTGCTCTTTTCTCCGAGATCGTAGGAAGGCCAAAAAATTCTCATACCCCACTACCTGACCCTCATGGGGCCTAGATGGACTAAGACAGGGCAACTCTGGCAGGGATAATGGGGTCAGAGGGGACAGTAGGGTCCCCGAGACTTGGCCTCCCTGTGCTTAGAGATTGCAGAAAAGCGCTGAGAAAAGCCTATGACTGGGAAATAAGGCAGATTTGAAGGGGAAAACAAGCGCCAAAGATGCAAGAAGGGGTCTCACTGAGCAGCTGTGGAGACAATGCCCCCCCCCCACCGATCTCCTTGGCCCTGAAATTTCTTTCCCAACATTGTGGTTACTTAATGCCGACGCAAGATTTCATACAGACGTTCAGGGGAGTTGACTTTTAAGAGAGTCTGGTTTCTGGAACCCCACTGGCCTTTCTGGCCAATGGGTTTGTATTAACCAAGCTTGTGCCGTATGTCCGTGACAACAGAGCCACTATTTCTGGCTGTGCCACATATTCTACACGTCGTCTTCCTCGCTCCTCACTGAAAACCATGAGCTGCATATGGCTCCCCCCTTTGTACACATGAGAGTGCTGAGACTCAAGGCGTTGAAACACTTACTGGGCAAGTTCACAAAGGTGGGTGGGAGGGAGGGATGGCACTGAAAATGAAGGCGATCTCAGGGATGCTCAGATCTACCACACCATGGTAGGGAATGTCACCTCAGTTTCACAGTCAGGATCCTGGCTCCGCTTTCTGCACCTGGACTGCATCTCCACCCGTACTTGACTGCTCGCCTTGACCTGGGCCAGCAGTTCCATTCTTTCAGGACTGCCTCATGCCAAAGGCCCTGCTCACTCTGGATCGGCCGACCACCAGCCACGCCGACCGTCATCTGCACTCATTCCCCCCCATGGCTCCCTTGGCTCTCAGTCTTTTGCATCTCCCCCCAGTGCCCGGATCTCACTTTCTCAGTTGATCCCCTCTGGTGCCCCTGCCCCAGGTCTTGTTCACTTCTAGTCCTCTCTCCGACTGCAACCATGGTGATCTCATAGTGCCCCACCCCTTCTGCTCTCCATCCCCACCCCTCCCCGGCCAAGAAGCTGATCCAAATTCCTTTGTAGGGCATCACAGAGCCCTGCTTGCCAGCCTGGCTGACCTCATCTCTTTCTGGCCCTCCCCCTTGTGCTTTGTTCCAGAGCCAAGTGGAATGAAACTGTCTGTCCCTGGAGCTGGTCTTAAGCACTCCCTCTGCCAGGAAGGCCACCTCATCTCTTCCTCCCCTGCCCTGAATCCACTATGACCAATTTCTTGTTTTGAAAAAAAAAAAAAAATTCATTTGTTTGTGCACGTGTGTGTGTGTCACAGCACCCGTGTGAAGGCCAGAGGACAACTTTGGGGTGTCTGTGCTCTACCTTCTTTGAGACAGGGTGTCTTGCTGCTGCAAAGGAACTGCCAGGCTAAAAATGAATGTCACAAGTTTCAGCTCCTCCTGGCTTTGCCTCCCATTGTCGTAGGCATACTGGGATCACAGATGCGTGCTCCGCTTTGCATCTGACACTTACGCTCTTACCCGGGTGCTGGGGGATTGAGCCCAGGCTGACAGGCTTTGCAAGAAAACACTTTTAACTGCTGAGCCATCTCCCAAACCTCCTGACCAACTTTTTACATTTTATTTATTTTTTTTTAGAGAGAGAGAGAGAGAGAGAGACACCAAGAGGGAACAGTGCCAGGGCCTCCAATCAAACTCCAGATGCTTGCACCACCTAGTGGGCAAGTACGACCTTGCACTTGCTTCACCTTTGTGTGTCTGGCTTATGTGGGATCTGGAGAGTTGAACATGGGTCTTTAGGCTTTGCAGGCAGGCTCCTTAACTGCTAAGCCATCTCTCCAGCCTTTTCTTGCCTTTTAAGATTCAACTTCAGCCGGGTGTGGTGGCTCATGCCTTTAATCCCAGCACTTGGGAGGCAGAGGTAGGAGGATCACTGTGAGTTCAAGGTCACCCTGAGACTACATAGTGAATTCCAGGTCAGCCTGGCTAGAGTGAGACCCTAACTCATAAAAATGAAAAAATAAATTCAACTTCAGTTATGAAGTTTTCCCTCAATGTCTCCCTCCAAGTTTATTTTTTATTTATTTATTTATTTATTTATTTATTTTTTGGTTTTTTGAGGTAGGGTCTCACTCTGGTCCAGGCTGACCTGGAACTAACTCTGTCATCTCAGGGTGGCCTTGAACTCATGGCAATCCTCCTACCTCTGCCTCCCAAGTGCTGGAATTAAAGGCGTGCACCACCACGCCCGGCTCCCTCCAAGTTTAAATGCTATTCCTTCTCAGAATACCCAAAACTTGGCTTGGTGGCACAGACCTATAATTCTAATTACTCGGGAGACTGAAGCAGGAGGATCACAAATTCAAGGTCTGCTTCGACTAACACAGTGAGGTTAAGGCCAGTTAGAGAAATTTAGTGAAACCATGTTTCAGAATAAATAGTAAAAAGAGAGCTGGGGTGATGGCTTTGTCAGTAAGGCACTTGCAAGTTTGAGGACCTGAGTTGGGAGCCCCAGCACCTATGTGGTGACCCACCTGTCCTGGTGCTTGGGAGGGGGAGATGGGAATTCCCAGGGCAACCTAGGAGTTCTGGGTTCAAGTGAGAGACCCTATCTCCATAAACAAGGTGGGGCTGGATGGATGGCTTAGTAGTTGAAGTGCTTGCCTCCAAAGCTAAAGGACCCAGGCTCGACTCCCCAGGACCCACATAAGCCAGATACACAAGGTGGCGCATGTTTCTGGAGTTCATTTGCAGAAGCTAAAGACCCTGATGTGCTCATTCTCTCTCTCTCAAATAAATAAATATACACAAGGTGGAAAGTGATCAAGGATGACACCCAACATTGACTTCTGCCCCCCCACACATGTATGCACACACATGCACACATATATACACACATGAAAAAAAAAAGTAGAATGAGAATTGGGGACATAGCCCAGAAGTAGAGAGCTTGCCTAGCACGTGTAAGGCTTTTGGTTCAATCTCTAGTACCTTTAAAAAATCCCCCCAGTAACCCAGGCCCAGAAAGCCAAGTGCCACATGTTCTCTCTCACATGTGGATCCTAGCTACAGATGACTGGGCTTCTGCGTGAGAAGGAAAATACTTGGTAGCAGAGGCCAGTAAGTTAAAAAGGAGACATAAAGGGAAGAGAAAGGAAGGGAGGAGGATACTTAATAGGTTGATATTGTATATATGTAAGTACAATGATTGTAATGGGGAGGTAATATGATGGAGAATGGAATTTCAAAGGGAAAGTGTGGGGGTGGGGAGGGAGGGAATTACCATGGGATTTTTTTTATAATCATGGAAAATGTTAATAAAAAATTTAAAATTTTAATAAAAAATAAAAAGAAAAAAAATCCCCTCAGGGCTGGAGAGATAGCTCAGTGGTTAAGGGCACTTGCTGCTTCTAAAGACTGATAGTCGGGATTCGATTCCCTAGTACTCATGTAAAGCCAGATGCACAAAGTCGTGCATGTATCTGGAGTTTGTTTGCAGTGGCAGGAGGCCCTGGTGTGCCAATTCTCATTCTTTTCCTCTCTTGCAAGTAAGTAAATAAAAATATTTTTTGGTTCTTCGGTTTTTCGAGGTAGGGTCTCGCTCTAGCCTGGGTTGACCTGGAATTCACTATGGAGTCTCAGGGTGGCCTCGAACTCACAGTGATCCTCCTACCTCTGCCTCCCGAGTGCTGGGATTAAAGGCGTGCATCAACTCGCCCGGCTATCAGAGCATATTTTTAAAAATTCCCTTCACCTTTCATTTATTTATTTATTTTGTTTTTTTGAGGTAGTGTCTCAGTCTAGTCCAAGTTAACCTGGAATTAACTATGGAGTCTCAGGGTAGCCTCAAATTCATGGCGATCCTCCTACCTCTGCCTCCCAAGTGCTGGGATTAAAGGCGTGCGCCACCACGCCCAGCCTCCCTCCACCTTTTAAAGGCACCTGTTAAAGCATCTGGGACGCTGTGTCACCTATGTCATTTTTGTATGTACCCCTTGGTATTAAGAGGTCTCCAAGACAAGGATTGTGTCTGATTTTTCTTTATGTTCCCAATGTCCATCAGAGAGTCTGGCACAAGCCGTATATTGACTGACTGATACCTAAGTGGGTGCCCTGGGCACCGCCCATGCCCCTCTTCACAGGAAACGACCTCTTCCTGGTGGCTGTGCATGAGCTGGGCCACGCGCTGGGACTGGAGCACTCCAATGACCCGAGTGCCATCATGGCGCCCTTCTACCAGTACATGGAGACGCACAACTTCAAGCTGCCCCAGGACGATCTCCAGGGCATCCAGAAGATCTACGGTAGGCCTGGCTGGAAGGAGGGGCCTCTACTGGGCTCGGAGGCTGGCCTGTAGCTGTCTGCAGGCATGGGGTGGGGAAGTTTGCCTTTTGTCAGCATTACTGCAGCATCCCTGGGTATTCATTTTCTTTCTTTTTTTTTTTGCGGGGGGTGGGGAGTTCAAGGTAAGGGTCTCGCTGTCGCCCAGGCTGGCCTGGAATTCGCTGTGTAGTCGCAGGCTGGCCTCGAACTCACAGCAATCCTCCTACCTCTGCCTCCCGAGTACTGGGAGTAAAGGCGTGTGCCACCGTGCCTGGCTTTTGTGTGCTGACTTTGAGGAGGTTTTCTGCTGGGCACACTTGGGAGACCTAGGGGATGTGCTGAGTTATGATTAGGAAGAGCAAAATGGGGTGAACTCTGCCAGTTCCCTCTTCTCTACACCCTCCCTTTCCATATCCTCCCTCCCTCCCTGCACTGCATTTCTTCCTTTCTACCCCAGACTGACTGAGCACTCCCTGGGGTCCCTCCCTCCTCTAGCCAAGGAGAGTCACACATCTGCCTGAGTCATAGTGATATCAGGTGATTTTTCCTTTTTTTTTTTTCATTTATTTATTTGAGAGAGAGAGAGACAGAGGCAGATAGAGAATGGGCACGTCAGGGTCTCCAGTCACTGCGAACTAACTCCAGACACATGTGCCCTCTTGTGCATCTGGCTTACGTGGGTCCTGGGGAGTTGAACCTGGGTTGTTTGACTTTGCAGGCAAATGCCTTAACCACTAAGCCGTCTCTCCAGCCCTCAGGTGATATTTCTTTGTTTCTTTTTCTTTATTTATTTGAGAGAGACAGACAGAGAGTGAACGAGGCAAAAAGAGAATGGGCACACCAGGGCCTCTAGCCACTGCAAACCAACCCCAGATGCATGCCAACTTGTGCATCTGGCTTACGTGGTGCTGGGGACTGAGCCTCAGACCAGGGTCCTTAGGCTTCACAGGCAAGCGCTTAACTGCTAAGCCAACTCTCCAGCCCCCTCAGGTGATATTCCTAATAACCAGAGCTTTGGTCTGAAGAGGAACATGAGAAGATGGGCTGTTGTCTTAGAAGACCTTCCACCATGCGCAGGTCACACTGGCATGGGAGGTTCTTGTTCTGGTCTGGTTAGTTGATACAAGAAGACCAGGTGACCTGAACAAATGCTGGTCAACATAGCACATCCCCCAGGGCATGGACCAGGAAATGGCACTCCTGGTCAGGAGGTGCCCCTGACCACAGCCCTAGACCTTGATGGGTAAAGCAGCAGAGATGGGGAAGGGGGGTGGGTAGCCAGTACTTGTGGAATGGAGGGCTGGAGGGATGGCTTAGCAGTTAAGGAGCTTACCTGCAAAGCCAAAGGACCCAGGTTCAATTCCCCAGGACCCATGTAAGCCAGATGTACAAGGTGGCACATCCATTTGGAGTTTGTTTGCAATGGCTAGAGGCCCTGGTGCGCCCATTCTCTCTCTCTCCCTCTCTTTCCCTCTCTGCCCCCCTCACAGAAGTAAATAAAACTAAAATATTTTTTTAAAGTGGAATGGAGCTGGGTGTGGTGGCACACACCTTTAATCCCAGCACTCCGGAGGCAGAAGTAGGAGGATCACCCTGAGACTACATAGTGAATTCCAGGTCAGCCAGGGCTAGAGTGAGACCCTACCTACCTCAAAGAGACCTAAGGACACACTAGTCTTTAGAAGAGAGTAGCAGCCCCAGAAAAGAAGGCTACAAGGGAACAATCCTGGAAATGGCAGGAAAACCAGGAATAGAGGGCCCTGGAAGAAGGGGAGTGTGGATCATAGTAAGTGTTTTCTGGATCCTGTTGCTGCATACGTGGGCCTCACATCAGCAATATAGGCATCACCAGATAGCTTGAAAACATGCAGAGTCTGAGGTCCACCCCAGGCCCTCTGAGTCACTCTGTGCGTTATCAAGAGCCCTGGATGATTCATGTGCTCAGCAAAGTCGATAACAACTGGATTCCGCAGCATAGTGGTAACTGGTGATCTTGGCAAGTTGTCTGGGTGGAAAGCGGAAAAGAAACTGCATGGAACTCAATTGAAAAATGGAGGGAGGTGAGAAATTAGGGCTCAGCCTGTGCAAAGGGGACCAGCAAAAGAGGGCACAGGACACTGACCTTAAGGAAGGACATGTTTCCTCTGAAAAGAGAGAAAGTTACCAGATGTGAGGGTGGAAAGTGAGGGCTCACATCTAGAGGTTGTTTTCATGTATCACTTTTTAAATTTTATTTTTATTTCAGAGAGAGGTAGAGAGAGAGAGAGAGAGACAGAATATGGGCACTCCAGGGCCTCCAGCCTCTGCAAATTAATTCCAGAGGCATGCACCACCTTGTGCATTTGTCATACGTGGTTCCTGGGGAATCGAACCTGGGTCCTTTGGCTTTGTAGGCAAATGCCTTAACCACTAAGCAATCCCTCCAGCCCTTATGTATCATTTTACAGAGTAGGGAGTTAAAGCTGAGAGAGCGGATGACCTGGAGCTCCCTGGGTGGCGGTGAGACTAGGGGAAGCAGCGAACAGCGGGCCCCTCTCTAATATGCAGCCCCTCTCTCCAGGACCCCCAGCTGAGCCTCTGGAGCCCACAAGGCCTCTCCCTACACTCCCAGTCCGCAGGATCCACTCACCGTCTGAGAGGAAGCATGAGCGCCAGCCCAGGCCCCCTCGGCCACCTCTCGGGGACCGGCCATCCACTCCAGGTGCCAAACCCAACATCTGTGATGGCAACTTCAACACAGTGGCCCTCTTCCGGGGCGAGATGTTTGTGTTTAAGGTAGGGCTGGTGGATCAGTGCCATTCAGGTGTTTCCCTTCTACCCCTCTCCCCTCCCCCCCCCACTACGAGTCTAGGGAGGTTCCTGCTCCGGAACTGGGCTATTAGAGGTCATGGACAGGAGCTTAGTGGCTAGGACTCAGGGTCTCTTTTTGGTGCTCCCAAAACCCAACAACTTGTTTCCAATAGGGAAATATTGATAACCTGATACCTTCCAGGGTGCTAATACTAACTGTATCAGTTACCTTACTATTGCTGAGACAAAATACCTGATAAGAATCAGCTTAAGGGCTGGAGAGATGGCTTAACGGTTAAGGCGTTTGCCTGCAAAGCCAAAGGATCCTGGTTCAACTCTCCAGGACCCACGTTAGCCAGATGCACATGGGATGCTTGCATTTGGAGTTCGTTTGCAGTGGCTGGAGGCCCTGGTGTGCCCATTCTCTCTCTCTCTCTCTCAAATAAATAAATAAAATATTTTTTTAAAAAAGAATCATCTTAAGGGGGTTGGAGAGATGGCTTAGTGGTTAAGGCACTTGCCTGTGAAACCTAAGGACCCAGATTTGGTTCTCCATGTCCCACATAAGCCAGATGTACATGGTGGTGGTGCGTGTGTCTGGAGTTCGTTCACAGTGGCTAGAGACCCTGGTGTGCCCATTCTCACCTTTTCTCTATCTCTCTCTCTTTCCCTCTATCTCAAATATATAAAAATAAATCTTAAAAATAATTTTCAAAAAAAAAATGAGAATCAGTTTAAGGGGGCTGGGGAGATGGCTCAGTGGTTAAAGACACTTATTTGCAAAGCCTGAAGGTGCAGGTTTGATTCCCCAGTACCCATGTGAAGCCAGGTGCACAAAGTGGTGCATGTGTCTGGAGGTTGTTTGCAGCTGCAAGAGGTCTTGGCTCACCCCTCTCCCCAACACACACTCACACATATTCATTCTCTTTCTCCCTCCCTCTCTCTTACAGTAATTTTTTTAAAAAAAATTTAATCACTTTAAGGGAAGAAGGATGTATTTCAGCTTATAGTTCCAGGCTACAGTTCACCGTGACCAGGAAGACATGGAGCTGGTGACAGTCACAGAGTGATGAATGCTGCCACTCTGTCAGCTCTCTGTCTCTCTTTTAATTCTTTTTTAATTTTATTTTTATTTATTTATTGAGAGAGAGAAAGAGAAAGAGGCAGACAGAGAGAGCATGGATGCTCCAGGGCCTCCAGCCATCGGAACAAACTCATGGGCAAGGAGAGTAGGAAACAAACCAGGCAGAGTGACAAGAAAGAAGCCTGTTCCTGACTCAGCCTGAGCTAGAGCCAGACCCTACCTCGATAAAAACAAAACATAAATTAAAAATGTTAGGTTTGGGGCTGGAGAGATGGCTTAGCGGTTAAGCGCTTGCCTGTGAAGCCTAAGGACCCCGGTTCGAGGCTCGGTTCCCCAGGTCCCACGTTAGCCAGATGCACAAGGGGGCGCACGCGTCTGGAGTTCGTTTGCAGTGGCTGGAGGCCCTGGCGCGCCCATTCTCTATCTCACTCTCTGCCTGCCTCCCTCCCCCCCCCTCTCTCTGTCACTCTCAAATAAAAAATAAATAAAAAAATAAAACAAAAAAATTTTTTTAAATGTTGGGTTTTGTACCATGTCTGCAAATCCTATTTGTACTACTGCATTCATATTCTTGATCCTCCCAATAAGGTGTTCACAGGCAAATGTGAAAATTTATCACGCTGGGATCCCCACCACCACCACCACCAACTGGGCCCAACTGGTGTCTGACTTTCTGCTGCCCTCGTGTGGTCACTGAAGGCTCTGGCATCCTTCTTTCTAGCTCCCGCAGCTCCCACACCAGGCCAGTCTGTCTGCTGTCTCATAATCACTAGGCAGCGGGGACGTTTAATTGAAGAGCTGCATCCTATCTCCCCTCTGAGAGCTGGAAGCAGCAGATGGATGGACTCCATGGGGGGTTGAAGGCCGAGTCCAAGGGTCACTGTTAGGTTGTTGGACCTGAGCCTGGGGACTGACATCACTGGATTCAGAGGCAAGGCCTGCCATATCCTGTTCTCTCTTCCCCTAGGATCGCTGGTTCTGGCGCCTGCGCAATAACCGGGTGCAGGAGGGCTACCCCATGCAGATTGAGCAGTTCTGGAAGGGCCTGCCCGCCCGCATCGATGCAGCCTATGAGAGGGCTGATGGGAGATTTGTCTTCTTCAAAGGTAATGTGGCCCATCCAAGACCTGGGAGTTGTTTTTTTTTTTTTTCTTTTTTTTTTTGTTTTTCGAGGTAGGGTCTCACTCTAGCCCAGGCTGACCTGGAATTCACTATGGAGTCTCAGGGTGGCCTTGATCTCACAGCAATCCTCCAACCTCTGCCTCCCGAGGGCTGGGCTTAAAGGCATGCGCCACCACGCCTGGCGACCTGGGAGATTTGCCTACCTTTCTTCAGGCTTCTTCCTGTGTAACCTAGAAAATGTAGGATGGGCAGCGGATACCGTCTCCATGGGCTTAACCGAGACACTGACCTCTGACCGGACAGATAACCCACAGGCAGGAAGCACACGACCTGGGGAAATCAAGTCAAAGAGTTCCAAGGCTGATGGCACAACAGCTTCACCCACACAAGGGACAGGCCACTGAAGACCCCTCAGTATTCCATGGAAGGCCATGCTCTCAGTTCTGCAGGAGCCCAGAGGGATGAGGTGACACAGGCCTGAGGGGAAGGGGAAGAACAGGAAGGGAGACACTGTGCCTGTCCTGGGGCCAGCGTGGCCTTGCTTGTTTTCCATCAACAGTCTTGGCTTGGCCAGGCCTGAGGTGGGTCAGATACAGGGAAGTGGGGAGCGAGAGGCACACTGGAGGGACAGAACAGCACGGGTCAGTGGAAAGCCTGAGGACTCAGAAGTCCACTGGACAGTCGCTGACGCCCCACCACGGAGAGCAGTGGGAAGTGACCTGCAGGTGGCTTCGTGTGACGACAGCTCCTGAACAGCCATGGGTCCCAGGCCGGAACTCAGTTTGGACCCTCTTGGGACGATGCTGGGAACTCTACGTCTGTTTCTGAGCAGCTGGGATCCATAGGGCTGGTGGCAATGTGGTGTGGGGAGACGGGGAGGACATTTCAGAGGCGGTTGTTGGAGGTGAGGAGAGTGTCATTCATGAGACTCAAACCAGGGAGGAGCAGGGCAGCAGGGGACACCTGCAAGGCGACTCAATGGCCGCTGACTACAGAGGGAAAGGAAAGACAAAGGTCAAAGATGATGCCAGAGTTTCTAAGGGACTCTAGGAAGCCGAAAGGTGGTGAAGAGGTAACCCCTCTGGTACAGGTGAGGCGCTCTGGGAAGCCAACTTTGAGCTTCCAGAGGTAATGGTAGATCCCTTTGGGCATCGGGGGTGAGGCTTACCTCAGTTGTTGCTACAGACTCAGAGTTAGATGTCACCTGTAGCAGACAGAGTAGGAGCCATGTGTAACGACACAGAAATGGCTGAAATCAGCAGACATGGTAGCGCGCCCCTTTAATCCCAGCACTTGGAAGGCAGAAGTAGAAGGATCATTGTGTGTTCAAGGCCAGCCTGGGACTACAGAGTGAGTTCCAGATCAACTCAGGCTAGAATAAGACCCTACCTTGAAAGTTCCAAAAAGAAAAGAAATTGCCGAAATCTCCAGAGAGAAGGACACAAGACGAAAGGATAGCTAGTGTGGTGGTGCAAACCTGTAATCCTAGCACTTAAGCAGGATTGCTGCAAGGTCAAGGCCAGCTTGGTCTGCGTAGTGAGTTCCAGGTCAGCTAGGGCTACCAAATGAGTCCCTGTTGTGTGAGAGAATGAGAAAGAAAGAAAGAAAAAAAGAAAGAAAGAAAGAAAGAAAGAAAGAAAGAAAGAAAGGAAGGAAGGAAGGAAGAAGGAAAGAGGGAAAGAAAGGAAGAAAAGAAAGGGGAAAGAAGAAAGACAAGTGGGTGGTTCGGTGTGGTGGCACATGTCTTTTTGATCCCAGCACTCAGGAGATAGAAATAGGATTGCTGAGAGTTCAGGGCCAGCCTGAGACTACATAGTGAATTCCAGGCCAGCCTGGGCTAGAGTGAGATGCTACTTTGAAAAAAGACAAGAAGCTGAAGAATGTGGGGAACACAGTAACATGAGGGACATGGTCCAGAGTCTGTGACTAGCTTCTGACTTCTTACTCCCAAGATCTGCTGGGCCAAGACAACTGGCATCCTGGCTTTAAGAATGAAGATTGGCAAGGGGCACTAGCCACAGTTTCTGTCACTGAGTGGCTGGAGAAAGCTGATCCTGGACTCTCTCTTCCCACAGGTGACAAGTACTGGGTGTTTAAAGAGGTGACGGTGGAGCCTGGCTACCCCCACAGCTTGGGAGAGCTGGGTAGCTGCCTGCCCCGCGAAGGCATCGACACAGCTCTGCGCTGGGAACCTGTGGGCAAGACCTACTTTTTCAAAGGTGAACGGTACTGGCGCTACAGTGAGGAGCGGCGGGCCACAGACCCTGGCTACCCCAAGCCCATCACTGTGTGGAAGGGCATCCCACAGGCTCCCCAGGGGGCCTTCATCAGCAAGGAAGGATGTACGTAAGGGCTGCGCTGGGTTGGGAGTGGGAAGCTGATTTTATGTTTCTCCTCAGGGCCTAAGCATACTCTCAGAGCAGCCAGTGTTAAGAAACACGAACTAGTAGTGCACAGTGTGGTGTGTGTTCACACAGTGAGGTAACTCGCCCTGACGGACAGGAAGGGCTCAAGGGTGCTTCCCCATAGGTCGTGAGGGCCAGGCTGGCAATCGCCCACCACCTCACAGCTTGTCTCCCCACCAGATTAGAGGCTTCTCAAGAGGTGAGGTCAGGCCTTGCTGGAGCAGAACAGGCATCTATGATGGCCTCAGCTGGCCAAAAGCACACACTATGGGACCAGGATGGCTGGTTCACAGGCTCCTCCACTACTCTCTGAGTTTGGACATACGCATTTTCTCAGTCTTCTCATCCATGAGATGGAAATAACAATAACACTTACTTACTTTTTTTTTTTTTTTTTTCCCTGAGGTAGAGCCTCACTCTAGCCCAGGCTGATCTGGAACCCACTCGGTAGTCCCAGGCTGGAGTCGAACTCGCAGTGATCCTCCAACCTGTGCCTCCCGGGTGCTGGGATTAAAGGAGTGCACCACCAAACCTAGGTACTGGCTTGTAATGGCTTTGGAGGCTTTAACAAGATAAATTATAGAGCGCATTAAGCATAAGACCCACCACACAGTCCTGAGCTATATATATATATTTTTTTAGCTGCTAGCATCATCTTGTTGGTGTGTTTCAGCTCATGTAAATTAACGGAATTCATTTACTCCACAATGATTTCTGAGGGCCAGCTTGTGTGTGAGGCGCTAAGGGTGTAGCAGTAAACAAGATGTGCATAGTTACCAGTGTAGTGACAGAAGACGAACAATATGGCAATGAAAGCCAGAAGAGAAATAAATGCTGTAAGAGAGCAGCGAGGCAGAGGATGCCACATTAGAGACCACCGTCACACCTCACTGCTTAGAAATCTGCAAGACAGCTAAGCGTGGTGGGCCACACCTTTAGTGCCAGCACTGGGAAGGCGGAGGTAGGAGGATCGCCATGAGTTCGAGGCCACTCTGAGACTAAACAGTGAATTCCAGGTCGGCCTGAGCTAGAGTGAAACCCTACCTTAAAAAAAAAAAAAAAAACAGAAAAGAAAAGAAAAGAAAAATTCTCAGGACACAGCTGCTGTTTATCGGTTGGCTTGTTTACCTGATGCTGACCCACACCATCTCCCCCTATGGGGAGCCTCAGACACAGGTGACATCAAGATCCTTGACCAATTAAAGTCCCAGCCAGGTTATGGGATCCAGCCAATGAGGAGAGCCTGAGTGTGTGGCTTTGATGTCTGTGGACTGCCTGGGCTGTTGCAGCTCTTGCTGCGCCTCCAGGTGCTGTCCAGGGGGAATGATTGGCCGAGCTGTCCCACTTGACCGCTGCTTTCCAGCCTTCCCCCAAAAGAGTCCCAATGACCTCGTATCGTGTAACAAAGTGGCATGTGCCACCCCCACACAAAAAAGTGTTTTGTTCCCTGCCTCTTTTGGTGAGGGTAGGAACCGAACTGAGGTCCTAGGGCTATGGAGATGGTGCTGTTGGAACCTTTGGTTGGGGGCTTGATCTGACCTTCATAGGGAGCCTGTGGACACGATGTGACAGAACTGTTCCCATGCTGAGAATGGTCCTGTCCGGGTAGCGCAAACGAAACCACTTGCCAGCTCTACTTAAAGCCCCTCGGTGATTTCCCGACCCCTTTGAAGTAGCAAGTGGGGCACTCCACGTCCTCAGTGCCCCTCTCTGCAGATACATCGGTGGCCCGCACTCCATCTCCATGGCCCCAACAGGCCACTCCCTCCACTTAGCGTGTCACTCGTGCGTCAGAGCTTCTCGCTTGCACACTGCCACAGCGCCCTGTGCTCGGCGCTTAGCTCCGAACGGGTGCTGGGAAGTGTCTTGGAGTGGTGATGCTGGACCCTCCCCATCTCTACAGATTACACCTACTTCTATAAGGGCCGGGACTACTGGAAGTTTGACAACCAGAAACTGAGCGTGGAGCCAGGCTACCCACGCAACATCCTGCGTGACTGGATGGGCTGCAACCAGAAGGAGGTAGAGCGGCGCAAGGAGAGGCGATTGCCCCAGGATGATGTGGACATCATGGTGACCATCAACGATGTGCCAGGCTCCGTGAACGCGGTGGCCGTGGTCATCCCCTGCATCCTGTCCCTCTGCATCCTGGTGCTGGTCTACACTATCTTCCAGTTCAAGAACAAGGCAGGCCCTCAGCCTGTCTCCTACTATAAGCGGCCAGTCCAGGAGTGGGTGTGAGCAGCTGAGAGCCCTCTCTGTCTACCCGGCCTGGCCAGCCAGGCCCTGCCTCATCAGGGTCTGAGGAGCAACTCTGGCCATGCCTACCAGGGCCAGCAGGGCCCTAGGCCAGGGTCATATAGCTGAAGTGGTGGATGCATTGGCCTAGGCTGAGAGCGGGGCAGGGAGTGATGGTGGCTGTGCCCTGGGGTGGATGTTTGGTACCCAGCTTCCAGCCTTTCTGTCCTGGGGCAAACTACTGTCTACTCAAGGGAAAAGGCCCAGTCCTATCAGGAGGCAGGGATCATGCCAGGAGCCCCTGTGGTCACTGCGTCCTGTGGTGTTCCTGAGGAACCACAGCTCTAGTCCTGGCTGGAACCCAGCACCCTCTGTGGCAAGCCAGCACTAGCTCTAGCTCCCCTGGGAGATGCCACCAGTCTCAGTCCCCTTCTGCCAACACCTGCTGGTCAGATGTCCCCCTCACCCCGACCCCACTGTCCTCCAAGGCTACAGGACCCCTGTTGTCAACACAGTGGGCATCGAGTCTGGGTTCCCCCTGTTAGCGAACAGCGGAGCCCTCAGGAAACCTGCTCCACTTGCCAGGTCTCCTCTAAGACCCAGGATTTAGGGTCACATGCTGCAGGCAGGGCTGTGGCCCATCTAGGTCTCACAAGGACCCAGCTGTCATGTCGTGATATTTAAATGTCCTGTCACTACTGTTTAAAGTCCCATTTTTGCAAAGGCTGCTTGAGGCTTTAGGTGAATTAGAGGTGACTGTCTTGGTGATGAGGCCAGTGTGGTGGCCCTCCCCCAGGCGATAAGGACCAAGGTGCTGCTAAGGCCACTCTAGCATCCTGACACTAGCTGGGACTCTGTTCTTCATAAGGCTCAAGAGCTGGGGCAGGAGCTGACCCTGGCTCTGGAGGCCAAGCCGAGTTTGTGACCATCCTCCACTCCCCTTCCATTAATCGGGTCCCCAGCCCTGCTCCTGTCCCTTGTGGCCTGGGGGCTCCGCCTCACTAGTTAGGTGAAGCAGAAATCGCTCTCGGGCCACCACTGTCATGGCCTCAGAATACGGGCACCAGAGCAACCTTCTGGAGTGCCCCCAGTGACCCTGAGGCAACTAAATCTCTCAGCCTGGAGAGTGTTTGTGCCCCAGTCCTGGCCCTGGCAGTCCAGCTCACTGGGCGCATTTTCCTTAGGAAAAGGGTTCCGCCATCTGGTAGCAGCCCCAAGCCCAGGCATCTTTATGATGTCCAGACCCCTTCACTTCCGGAAGGAGCTGCTAGGCCTTGGCTTCACTTGCTCCAGTCTAGCAGACATCCCTGCTCATCACTGAGGAACCCTGGGCAAAACCAGTGGGTGCACTGATGCTCACTGGCCTCTGCCAAAGCCCAGAAGTGGTGTCAGGCAGTTTTCAGGGTCCTGGCAGGGACTCAGATGCCACCCATGCCCACTGAGGCTCATGGGCCTTGTTCCCACCCTGTGACCTCTGGGCTTTGTCCCTGCAGCATAGACAGGGACTCCCGCTGCCCTAGGAATGTCTTGTCCCAGAGGCACCTCTAAGGGTCCAGTGTCCTCTGTCGTCACGGTCACCATCCTGTTTTTTCTCATTTTGGCCAAGGGCAGGCTCCCTGGGGCAGGCGGGGAACAACTGCTGAGATATTAGTGACGATTCATAAGTTTGTACAGTGTTTTATACTTTGCAAAGCACTTTATTAGCTCACACCTGTCCACTCACACGAAACCTGCAGTAGGCCCTGGGAGACCAAGGGTGACGCCCATTGTGCTGTGCCCTCAGACAGAGCCCAGAGAGGTTTTCTTAACACGCTCCCGCCATCGTGTGGCCTGGCTGGGTCTTGCTGGGTCCCCATCTGTGGGCCTCTCTAGGGTCTGAGATAAGTGTCTCTTTTTGTTCCTCTCTTCCTGGCCTCCCTCCCCCACTTCCTGGTCCCTCTCCTCAGGTTGGTGCTCTCACTTCTTGAAAGCTCTAGGCTCCCTGTTGGCTCCTGGGACTCCAAGGCCAGCTGAGAAAGAGCAGGAGATGGAGGCAGGCAGCCCAGGCTGCAGACGTGAGGGATGCAGGGCCGGGCCCGGAGAGGGCTCAGCCTAGAGGCTTCCGATCTTGGATTCTCCTGCCTGTGGTCATCTGTTTGTCCATCACCCCCGCCCCCAGGTCAGGGCAGTCAGACAGAGGGGCAAAACCCTGGGGGCCCCAGAGCTCAGCCTCCCCTCAGCCTGGGGGACAATCACTGCATTTCAGTGTCGGTCACATTTTAAACTGATCAGCCTTTGTATAATGTTTTTTAAATCATTTCTAAATAAAACAGAAACACAGTGTGTGTCATTTTCCTGGGGTGTGGGAATGAAGATGGGGTTCCGTGACCTTAAGAAGCTTCATGAAGGGGTGCACTGGAGTTTTCTCATGCATCATCATTCCAGCCAGCAATCAGATGCTTGTCTTCTCCAAAGCCTTGGGAAGCAGCAACCACCTTAGGAGCACTGGGAGGGTCACTGTGGCAGACTTCTTCGGAGTCAGGGCACAGGGAGCCATGACCCTGAGGGTCGGGCAGGAGCCAAGTTCAACAGCCACGCGGCTCAGCAGGCGGCTGGCATGTGCTTCTGGCTAAGGGAGATCGCCCCAGGGCACGCAGCGCTGGAGGGCTCGAAGTCGGAGCTGGGCTTGGGTGCTGGCGGGGGCGGGAACAAGTTCGGGGTTGGGGGAGCCGGTGCCACTGGGCAGCTCCGCCGGACTTCCAGTCCTCGCAACCCTGCCGGATCCGGCCCATCTCCGGGCGCCGGTGTGAAAGACCAGGGCCGCGGGGCCTCTCCGGGTCAGTACCAGGGGGTGCAGGCGATCAGAAAGCGCACGTCGTCCAGCGGCCCCCAGGCGCCGGGCTCCGGTTCGGGCCGAGGCGGCCCTTTCCCTTCGGGCGTCTGGGGCTGCGGCTGCTCCGGCTCGGGGGCGTCCTGGCCGCCGCACAGCTGAGCGCCCATGGTGTGTCCGGAGACGCGTGGGACCCAGCCCACCACCACCCGCCCTCACCTCCACCGCCGAGTCAGTCGCCGCCGGAAGAACCCGCCCGGGGAGGGAGGAGCTGCGAACTGACGCAGGCGCGCAACCGCCAGGGCGGAGACGGCGGCGGCGCACCAGCACCAGCCAATCCCCAGTCCCCGCCCCGCGTGCGGCGCACCCAGCACCCCCACCCAGGCCTGCGGAGGTCAGGCCCCGCCCCGGCAGAGGACAGGGCCGCTGTGAAGCTGGGTGACAAGCAGAGAATGCGTCTTTCTCTTCCTGTGAGAAGTGGTCCCCGGTCCTGATGCTGGGGGAAAGCAGGGTCACTCCCACCCCACTTCCCCATGACCACGAACAGTCGCGGAGGGAGGAGTTGCACGCCGGCGGAGCACAAACAGCACAGAGAACGGTCTGAGGCAGCTGCCCTTTAATGGGGTGGCACAGGTCGTTGAGCTCTCATCCAGGGGCCACAGTAACTGACAGCCAGCAAGCTAGGACTGGCTTGTAAGTAACAACAGATTCAGACGGTGCAGGTGCAGGTGCAGGTGAAGGGCCGGACACCCAGCCACTCAGCTCCAGGGAGCTCTCTGGCACGCCTTCCTGCCACAGCCGACTAGCTCAGGCATGGAAAGAGAGCCAAAGTCTATAGGCAGCAGCCCACAGAACAGCATGGAAGGTGACTCATGTGAGGCTGTAGAGAGAGGAAGGAACATTACTCGTAGCTGTTTCACAGGGTACACCTTGCCCTACCCCTGGACCTTTGTTCTAAGTCATCCCTGGAAAGCCACACTCACAGCCCCGCCCCACCTGGCTCAATGTAGGTTACAGATGTGACTATCCAATGTCAGCCAGTTTGGAACTCTCCATGGTTAAAAAGTAAAAGCAATTCTTTCCCCACTCAGATGGACCACCTTTCTCAACAATTTATCCAGTTACTGAACATACACCGAAGTCTCCAAACATTAAAAAAGAAAGGAAGAAGCAAAGGAAGCTGTGTGGGAGATAGCTAAGTATTTATTTATTATTTAATTTTAAAGATTAGAGGCTCTTAGGTGAGGCATCTGAATCTCTTCACTGGCAGAGCAACAGGTGCTGGGTGCTCCTGCTCTCATACTGTCAAGGACCTTCCTCAAGGCATGCCACACCCAATTAGCACAAGAGCCTCTAATGCAATAAAAATCCTGTAATAGAGGCCAGACATGGTGGTGCACGCCTTTAATCCCAGCACTAGGGAGGCTGAGGTAAGATAATTACTTTGAGTTCCAGGCCAGCTTGAGACTACATAGTGAATTCCAGGTCAGACTGGGCTAGAGACCCTACCTCAAAAAATAAAAAAATAAAAGGGGGGGGGGGCCTAGAGAGGACCCAGGTTTAATTCCCCAGGATCCACGTAAGCCACATGTACAAGGTGGTGCATCCATCTGGAGTTTGTTTGCAGTGGCTGAAGGCCCTGGCATGCCCATTCTACCTGCCTCTTTCTCTCCTCTCTCTCAAATAAGTACATTCTAGACTAGAGCAAGTGCCCAGAAACACCCCGTTTACCATGAATACTTTTTTCATTTATTCTAATTTATTTATATCTGATGTTCATTTATGTCTATGAACACAGCCCCATGGGAGTATAGCTAGGTAGTATTTTTTTGTTTTGAGATAGGGTTTTACTTTTGCCCAGGCTGACCTGGAGTTCATTATATAGTCTCAGGGTGGCCTCAAACTCATTCACTCATGGGGAACCTCTTACCTCTGGGATGAAAAGTGTGCACCACCACACCCAGTTGTTCTTTTGTTTTTAACTCACAAAAATCCAGACTTGTGATGTTGATACAATTCCCACCCCAGCCCATCCAAGCACACCTTTAGGTATCTGGGGTGGTCAGTGTTTCAGAGTAGACTTCCCAGGCTAGAGAAATGGCCTAGCAGTTAAGGCACTTGCCTGCAAAACCTAAGGACCTAGGTTTGATTCCCCAGTACTCACATAAACCAGATGCACAAAGTGGTAGCACAGGCATCTGGAGTTCACCTACAGTGGCTGGAGGCCATGACATACCCCCTTCACCCCATTCTCTATCGGCCTCTTCCTCTCTCTCAAATAAATAATTTTTTGAAGGGTTGGATAGATGGCTTAGCAGTTAAGATGTTTGCCTGAGAAGCCAAAGGACCCAGGTTCAACTCCCGAGGATCCACATAAAAAAGACGCACAAGGTGGCATGTGTCTGGAGTTTGCTTACAGCAGCTGAAAGCCTGAGCACAGCCATTTTCTCTCTCTCTCTCTCAAATAAATAAAACAAAAAAGCTAAAACACACACATATATTCTTTTAAAGAGCAGACTTCCCACCTTCCCTAGCCTTTTCTGTCTTTTCTGTCTCCGGTCCTTGGTCAATAACTGGACACTGACACAGCTAATACAACCTGCACAACCCAGGTGGTGATCAGGTAAGATGGGCCATAGCAAAGGTCTGCCTAGAGACCTTGCTCTTCAAAGATGAGGATGAACAGATGCTTATGAAATGCTGTGACTCTATGGAAGTGTGCCCCAGATACCTGTCAATGAGGGAATCCCGCATGCTGGTGGCAATGGTGCTGGGCTGGGCTTCGTTCAGCTTGAAGACGCTCTCCACAACCGAGAGCTCGGTGCTAGTTGTGTCCAGCCCACAGAAGGCACACCAGTCGTTCACGACCATCCCAGCCGCAATCACCTCACTGCCTCGGTTCACAGTGCCCGCCTGCAAAGGAATGAGCTTGGTATAGGTCAGGGCACCAACAGTCCAATTCTCTTGCCTCCCCATGGAGATTCTACCCGGACATCTGCTCCCTGACTCACAGCCTCGATCCCAAACTAAGAACGACCTCGATTCCCAAGAACTGAGCAAAGGGTCTGCCCCAGCAGGAGATGGGGGTCAGAGGGCAGGAATGCTTACCACAAGGGGGACCTGAAGAAGAGAAGACAGCTCATCCTGGTCTTCGATTGAAGTTTTGGGGTGTACCAGACCTCCTTGATTACTGAAGACACAGTAGCTTCCTACCAGCACCTGGTCAGCAACTGTCTGTCTGAAGACTTCCACCTTGAGCACATCAGCCAGGATTTCTTCTGTCTCCTGCTGACCAAAGGTACCACTCTAGGGCCCGGAGCTAGTGGGCTGAAGATCCAAAGGCTCTCTAAACCAGAAACATCCGGAACTCGACTGCCTGGACCCCTTACTTCCTCTGCCACATGCCTGCATCGGGAACCCTCATTGAGAGAAGAATCTATGCCTGCTCTGTAGCCCCTATGATGTGACAATCCTTGAAGAGCCCGACTCTGGCCTCCACACCACCCTTTCCCTCTAATCCATACTCCAATTCAACTGTCAACCATCCATCCTGGCCCAGGTCCCATTTACAACTACTAGTTAGGCAACTCTTTCAACCCTTAAGGACTAAGGCCTACCCTGGCTTCTACCACTGACACACATAAGGTCTCTATTGCCTCTATTCCTACAAAAGCATGAAATTAAATTGCCCAGATACAAAGAGAAACCAAAAGTGAAACTCCTAATTCCTGCATGGTGCAGGAACTGGCTAACCACACACTAGGATGATCCTATGACTTTTGGAAACTTTCAGACCGCCTCACCCTGTCCAGGTCTGGGTGGACCAAGGCCACATAGTCATTACAGGTGGTAACGTTGCCAAGGGCCGAGAGCCGCTCCTCCACCCGCCGGATCTGCACTGAGTCTGGGAGGCTGTTGCGAATGTGCTGCAGCTCCTGGTCCGTGGTGTTGTTGGGCACCAGAAGCCCATGCCTGTTCCCTAGAGACCCAAATTGGAGGGTGGGGCAAAGATAAACCATGAATATATAAAATGTATCTTGAGCCCTAAGGATGGAGGCTACCAACTAGCCTAGCCCAATTAGCTTTCCCAGGATAGCTGTGGGGCCCTAGATGGTCTAGAAATCTATTCCAACAACCCTTGTCCATCATCATCAATTAAGGGGAGAAGAACTAGCAGGAAAGGTTCTTTTGTTTAAGGTAGGGTCTCACTCTTCTAGCCAAGGCTGACACAGAACTCACTATGTAGTCTCAGGCTGGCTTCAAACTCACAGCAATCCTACCTTGGCCTCCTGAGTGCTAGGATTAAAAGCATGAGCCACTATGCCTGGTCAGGAAAGGTTCTTAGCATTAGTAGTACATTTTATTTCTTGAAAGTTGACACAAGCCGGGCGTGGTAGCGCTGGCCTTTAATCCCAGCACTTGGGAAACAGAGGTAGGAGGATTACCATGAGTTCAAGGCCACCCTGAGACTACATAGTGAATTCCAGTCAGCCTGAGCTTGAGTGAAAAAAACTGAAAGCAAGACAGTTGACACAAGGGGCTGCAGAGATGGCTTAGCGGTTAAGGTGTTTGCCTGCAAAGCCAAAGTATCCAGATTCAATTCTCCAGGACCCACGTAAACAAGATGCACAAGGGGGCGCATGCATCTAGAGTTTGTTTGCAGTAGCTGGAGGCCCTGTTGTGCCCATTCTCTCATTCTCTCTCTCTCTCGCAAGTAAATAAAAATAATTGAAAAACATTAATACAAACTCTCGTGTAGGGCAGTGAGTAGCACTGGCTGACCAGGGACCAAATGGCAGTGCTACTACCCTGACAATCTCCTCCAGGGAGATGGTCGTAGACACTGGAGACTCAAAACTCATCAAAGCAGAAATTCAGAGCAGCCGGGCGTGGTGGCACATGTCTTTAATCCCAGCACTCAGGAGGCAGAGGTAGGAGGATCGCCATGAGTTTGAGGCCACCCTGAGACTACACAGTTAATTCTAGGTCAGCCTGGGCCAATGCAGAGCTGGGTGGGGTGGCACACACCTTTAATCCCAGCATTAAGGAGGCAGAGAGAGGTAGGAGGATCTGAGTTTGAGACCACCCGGAGACTACATAGTGAATTTCAGGTCAGCTTGGCCTAGAGCAAGATTCTGCCTTGAAGAAGAAGAAGAAAAAAAAAAAAAGAGCCAGGTGGGGTAGGGCATGCCTTTAACCCCAGCACTTGGGAGGCAGAAGTAAGAGGATCACCATGAGTTCAAAGACACCCTGAGACTACATAGTTAATTCCAGGTCAGCCTGGACCATTGTGAGGCCCTACCTCAAAACAAAAACAAAACAAAAAAAAAAAAACACAAAAGAGGGGGCTGGACAGATGGCTTAGCAGTTAAGTGCTTGCCTGTGAAGCCTAAGGACCCCAGTTCGAGGCTCAATTCCCCAGAGCCCACGTAAGCCAGATGCACAAGGGGGCATACGCATCTGGAATTTGTTTGCAGTGGCTGTAGGCCTGGTGCACCCATTCTCTCTCGCTGGCTGACTGTTGCTCTCAACTTTTTAAAAAAAAAAAGGAAAAAAAAAAAGAGAGAGAGACACTCACTAGTGCATTTATGACTTCAGTAAATACCAATAACCCCACTAAGGCTCTCAGTGGAATGGAGGTACGAGAGAGGGGATATAAAAGTATAACTAGTCAGGCATGGTGGTGCATGCCTTTAATCCCTGCACTCAGGAGACAGAAGTTAGGAAGATCAACCAGCCTGGGTCTACAGAGAGAGTTCCAGTTCAGCCTGGGATAGAGTGAAACCCTGCCTCAAGAAACAAACTTGGAGGCTGCAGAGATGGCTCAGCAATTAAGGAACTTGCTTGCAAAACCTAATGACTTGGGTTGGATTACCCAGAAGCCAGACACACAAAGTGGCACAAGCATCTGGAGTTTGTATACAGTATAGAACGATAGAGACCTTGGCACACCCATTCTTTCTCCATGTGTGTCTATCTCTGCTTGCAAAGAAATAAATTTAGCCAAGCATGGTGGTACACGCTTTTCACTCAGGAGGCAGAGGTAGGAGGATCGCCATAAATTCAAGGCCATTCTGGGACTACAAAATGAGACCCTGATTTGGGGGAGGGGGGACACATAGAAATGAATGAGAAAATTGTATTATGACAACTATGGCTAAACTTCTGTCTACCCGAGACACACAATTCTGAACCTCAAACTCTAGAGTTACTTTTATTAAAATATGTCAAGAGTGGGCTGGCGAGTTGGTTTAGTGGTTAAAGCACTTGCCTGTGAAACCTAAGGACCCAGGTTTGATTCCCCAAAACCCATGTTACACAGATGTACAAGTTGGCGCATGCATCTGGAATTCATCTACAGTAGCTAGTGCCCTGGTATGCCCAGTCACTCTCTCTCTCTCATAAATAAATAAAAAAATTTTAAGAATAGGCCAAGGATGAGGCTAAAATCTCCCTCGTCATGTCAGAATGTGCTTCAAGACCTAAGAAGATAGTTAGATAGCAGAATGTTTTTTTTATTTATTTATTTTTCTTTTTCAAGATAGAGTCTCACTGTAGCTCAGGTTGACCTAGAAATCACTCTGTAGTCTCAGGTGGCCTTGAACTCACGACAATCCTCCTACCTCTGCCTGCGTACACCACCATTTCCAGCGAGAATGTTTTATTTTGAACTCACAGTATTTTAAGCAAATCAGGAGACAGTCACCACACATGCTGTACTTTTGTTTTGTTTTTCGAGGTAGGGTCTCGCTCTAGCCCAGGCGGACCTGGAATTCACTGGACCTGGAATTCACTATATAGTCTCAGGGTGACCTCGAGCTCACTACAAAGGTGGCAGTAAGTGGTACACAGAGCCGGGTTAAAGAAATGACTGGCCAGACATGGGTGGCTGGCACCTGTTAATCCCAGCACTTGGGAGGTGGAGGCAAGACAGACATCTTCAGCTTAAAGCAAGTCTGAGGCTAGTTTGGGGGAAAAAAAAAAAACAAAAACACTGAAGGCCAGAAAGTTAGCAAGGCTGAATGGCCAAGGAGTAAGGCACCACTCAAAGGCATCTTTAGAGAATTTAAGATTGAAGCATAGGCCGGGCATGTTGATGCACACCTTTAATCCCAGCACTTGGGAGGCAGAGGTAGGAGGATCACCATGAGTTCAAGGCCACCCTGAGACTATATAGTGAGTTCCAGGTGAGCCTGAGCTAGAATGAGAACCCAAAATAAATAAATAATTGAAGTGTAGCTTAACACAACCAACCAGAATCGTAGGCAATCATGTTACTGAGGCAGAAACTGATGCTCAGAAAAAGCAACTAACTTGTCCAAGGAAGAATGGCAGGAAAGATGAGATTCTAATCCTCCTCCACCCTAGGTGTGGAACTTGGTGAGTCACACCAGGTTCTGAGTCTCAGTCTCCTCAATAGTCAATTTAGTGACTTCTATTGTCATTGTCAAGAAGAAATGACAACTTACAGTTATTTTGTTCCAGAAACAAATATGAATATATATATATACACATACACGTTTGAGAGAGATGGACAGAAAGGGGCAGACAGAGAGTGGGTATGGACACACTAGGGCCTCCTGCCACTTTGGGCATCTGGCTTTACGTGGGTACCGAGGAGTTGAGTCCCGGGCTGTCTGGTATTTATTGCAAACCAAGTGCCTTTACCCGCTGATCCATTTCTCCAGCCCTCCAGAAACCTCTTAAGAGAGGTTGTCTCGATCCGCTGACAGCTAAGACTGGGTCCCACTCAGCCCTGGAAGGTTGCAGTCTACAGGGATGAGGAAAACCTGGAAGTCCCCAGGCGGCTGAGTTCTCTCTAGGAACCTTCCTTACCCACACACATGCGGCCGATGATGCGGCAGCCGGCGATGGACGCGTGCACCACAGGGATGGTTTCGGAGAGCTCGCCCTCGAACACACTGTCGGGACATGGTTCTCGATGGGTCACGGGGCTGGGGGACCTCTCGAACCCCAGCGTCCCTCCTCCCCGCCGCCGCAGGCCTCACCTGTAGAAGTTCTCCGACCCTCCGATGGCCACCAGGCAGTAGGTGTTGGTGAGTTTGGCAAAGCAACCGATCTCACAGTTGTTCTCGAACGACGCTCGCACCGCCATGGGGGAGTCCTCAGGGCTGCGCGACCGAGAGTTCGGGGCCCACAGATCCTCTCCGGAGCCGGGGGTGTCTTCCGGACACAACTCCTCTCACCGCGCCCTTCTTGGGCCTCGCCGACCTCGAGCGCCGCCCAACTACACCCCACCAGGCTCACGAAGGGGGGCCCGGTCCTCTCTCCCGTCCCTGCCTCTCCCGACCCGGGCGCTGGAACCGAACCCTGCCTTCCAAGCAGCTCACCAAACGACAGCACTCTCTCCCCACGCGGCCACAACTCCGCTCCCTAATTCACCTTTCCGTTTCCGCCTCCGCCCAGGCCGACTTCCGGGAGAGCGAGGGCGTGGAGCCAACGGTGCGACCTCTCTAGCGCCCCCTCTGGAGGACTCTGTGGTCGCAAGTGGGCTGCCGTGGCCCCGCCCCCAGCTCCTCGCCCCGCCCCGCCCCCTCACCTTTGCTTATTCTCATTCGCCAGCCTTTCTTTCTTTCTTTCTTTCTTTCTTTCTTTCTTTCTTTCTTTCTTTCTTTCTTTCTTTCTTTCTTTCCTTCCTTCCTTCCTTCCTTCCTTCCTTCCTTCCTTCCTTCCTTCCTTCCTTCCTTCCTTCCTTCCTTCCTTCCTTCCTTCCTTCCTTCTTTCTTTCTCTCTCTTTCTTTCTTTCTCTCTTTCTTTCTTCTTTCCTTCATTTCTTTCTTTCCTTCTTTGTTTCTCTCTTTTTCTTCTTCTTTTTTTTTCCGAGTTTGAGTCTCACTCTAGCACAGGCTAACTTGGAACGCACTATGCAGTCTCAGGGTTGCCTCGAACTCATGGCGATCCTCCTACCTCTGCCTCCAGAGTGCTGGGATTAAAAGCATGCACCACCACGCCTGGCCGCTCTTGATTTTTTTTTTTTTTTGGTTAAGTTTTATTTATTATACTCAGAGAGAGAAAATGGGCCACCAGGGCCTCTAACCACTGCAAAAGAGCTCCAGATTCATGTGCCACCTTGCACAGCTGACTTATGTGGGTCCTGGGGAATCAAACCTGGGTCTTTAGGCTTCGCAGGCAAGCACCTTAACTGCTAAGCCATCTCTCCATCCACTCATTCGCTCTTTCTGAAGCTTTTAATTTAGGAAGTAAAACACCAGACCTGGGTGGAAGTGGTGGCGCACGCCTTTAATCCCAGCACTGGGGAGGCAGAGGTGGGAGGATCACAATGAGTTCAAGGCCAGCCTAAAACTAAACAGTAAATTTCAGGTCAGCTGGGGTTAGAGAAAGAACCTGCCTCAAAAAAAAAAAAAAAAAGAAAGAAAGAAAGAAAGGAAGGAAGGAAGGAAGGAAGGAAGGAAGGAAGGAAGGAAGGAAGGAAGGAAGGAAGGAAGGAAGGAAGGAAGGAAGGAAGGAAGGAAGGAAGGAAGGAAGGAAGGAAGGAAGGAAGGAAGGAAGGAAGGAAGGAAGGAAGGAAGGAAGGAAGGGCTGGAGAGATGGCTTAGCGGTTAAGCGCTTGCCTATGAAGCCTATGGACCGCAGTTCGAGGCTTGGTTCCCCAGGTCCCACGTTAGCCAGATGCACAAGGGGGCGCACGCGTCTGGAGTTCGTTTGCAGAGGCTGGAAGCCCTGGCGCGCCCATTCTCTCTCTCTCCCTCTATCTGTCTTTCTGTCTGTGTCTGTTGCTCTCAAATAAATAAATAAATAATGAACCAAAAAATATTAAAAAAAAAAAAAAACAGGGCTGGAGAGATGGTTCAGAGGTTAAGGCACTTGCCTGAAAAGCTTGACAATTTGAGTTTGAGTCCCCAATACCCATGTAAAGCCAAATGCACAAAGTGGTGCATGTGTATGGAGTTCCTTTGCAGTGGCTGGAGGCCGTCATGCCCATCCTGTCTCTCTTCTCTCTACCTCTCTCTGCTTGTGAATAAAAAAAAAAAGAAAGAAAGAAACTTTAAAGTGTTTCGCAGGACTGGAGAGATGGCTTAGTGGTTAAGCGCTTGCCTGTGAAGCCTAAGGATCCCATTTGAGGTTCAACTCCCCAAGACCCACGTTAGCCCGATGCACAAGGGGGGCACGCGTCTGGAGTTCATTTGCAGTGGCTGGAAGCTCTGGTGCGCCCATTCTCTCTCTGTGTCGGTGGCTCTCAAATAAATAAATAAAAAGTAAAGTGTTGCTTAAAAAAAGTGTCTCGCAGTAGTGGATAGATGATGGATAGAGATGCTTGCTGAAAGGAAGCCGGAGGAGGGGCAGGTTTAGAAAGGGAATGAGTGCCAGCTTGGCCATGCTGACAGGAGTGTGAATCTGAGGCAGAAGCCAGAGTGAAGGGTTGAGGAGTGAGGTTTGGGGCTGAAGCCCTGGACAGATGAGGTCGCCCAGGAAAGAGTGCCCAATGGTGAGACCAGATAAAGAGGCCAGATAGAAGGAGGCACTGCTGGGGATGGGGGGAGGGGAATGACTGAAGAAGATATTGGAGAAAAGAGAGAATGTGACACAGTGTTTTAGGGAAAGGTTGGAGGAGGAAAGAGGCAGGCTGGGTGAGGACGTGAAGGCTGACTGGTTTCCACCATGTGCTTTCTCACACACACTCCATCATTTATTCCACAACCACTTATACCCTGGGATCGTGGTGCTGGCCAAGACCTCTGCTCTCTTGGACAGGGTGAACTTGGCTCACATTTTGCAGAATCTACAAAAGTCCCAGGATGCCTCAGAATGTCAGATGGAGCATAGACCTGTTTGCCTCAAGCCTTCGAGGCATTCCCTCTTCTCCCTTCTCTGTTAATCAGCTTGGATAGCTCTCTTTTCCCAACCCCAACCTTCAGTTCCATAACTTGTCACTCCTCAGAATATACCAGGCTGCTACTAGGTCTGGCCATCTCTGCCTTTATTGATTTGTATCATGTATCCCATCCCAGGCAGGTGGGCTCAGGACAAAGGCCCACGACCAGCTGCAGCTAGTGCTTGAAGAGACATTTGTCAGTGACACGTATATGTGTGTCTGGGTATCCAGTGCTCTAGCTGTCGTCCCCAGTTCACCTCAGACCTGCTCACCGGGCCCTCTCTTAGATCTCTTTATCTGGATTGCTCTTCCAAGAGTTCACTCTCCTCCATCGGCCTCCCTCCCCAGCCCATCTTCCGGGGCCTGCTCTAATGGCTGCCTGCTCTCAGAAACTTTCCTGGCTACTATGTCACCTCAGTAACCTATCCCTCTCTGTCCATAGTCAACCTTCCATTTCATACAACTCTATTTTGTTCTCCAGCGGCTTATCCTCACTCACCCCCACCCCCAGGATCTGAGTTTAATCTGTCAACCCTATAGCATGTCCGGGGCAAGGCCGGGGACACAGCTTAGGTGCAGATAGTGGGGGTAAAGAGTGATGTGCATATTTATGATCTGTGAATCCCAAGGAGTGGGGGGTGCACTGAACACTTGCATTTTGTATAGCCCTTCATTAGCCCAGATGACATTTGTTGAGTACCTGCAACTAAAGCTCTGAGTGTTTGGGTTAATCATCTGGACCTATGTGTACTTACTGTCTGCATCTTCGGCTGTACCCAGTCATTGTTCTGTAACTACTATGCAGGCATTTGGGGCATCTCTGTAAGGCTTTCATTTTGTCTGCATAGGGATTGTGTGTCATATCAAATAAAACAATACATACAGCCAGAAGACACAAGACTAGCTGAGTTCTCTACTCTGCCATTTACTTGGACCTACCTCTAAATTAGCCATCCAAATTCTCCGGGCTTCAGTTTCCATACTTATAAAAAAAGGGGGGGGGCACACTGGACAGATGGCTCAGCAGCTAAGGTGTGCAAAGCCTAACGACCTGGGCTCATTTCCCCAATGCCCACATAAAGCCAGATGCACAAAGTGGCACATGTGTCTGAAGTTCATTCTCAGTGGCTAGAGGACCTGGCATGCCCACTCTGTCTTTAGCTGAGTGCAAATAAATATTTTTTTTTAAGCCAGGAGTGGTGGTGCATACCTTTAATCCCAGTACTCTGGAGGCAGAAGTAGGAGGATTGCTATGAGTTCGAGGCCACTCTGAGACGACATAGTGAACTCCAGGTCAACCTAGGCTAGAGTGAGACCCTACCTCAAAAAGGGGGGAGGGAGCTGGAGAGATAGCTTAGTAGTTAAGGTGCTTGGCCTGCAAAACCTAACAACCCATGTTCAACTCTCCAGATCCTACATTAGCTAGATGCACAAATGTGAGGCAAGTGCAAGGTTGCACATGCTCAATAGGTGGTGCAAGTGTCTAGAGTTTGATTTCTGTGGCTGAAGCCCTGACACACCAATTCTCTCTCTCTCTCTCTTCCTCACTCGCTCTCTCTCCTGCTCTCTCTAAAAATAAAAAATAAAAACATTTAAAGGGTGGGAGATAAGCCAGGCATGGTAGCCCATGTCTATTCAGAAGGCCAAGGTGGGAGGATCCTTGTGAGTTCCAAGTCAACCTGGGCTAGAGTGAGACCCTGCTTCAAAAAAGAGGGGCGTAAGTTGGACGTGGTGGCACATGCCTTTAATCCCAGCACTTGAGAGTCAGAGGTAGGACGCAGTGAGTTTGAGGCCAGCCTGAGACTACATAGTGAATTCCAGGTCAGCCTGAGCTACACTGAGACCCTACCTCAAAAGAACAAAAAACCAAAAGAAAAAGAAAAAAAAAAAGAGGGCTGAGGATAATATTTATTATAACTATGTGAAAAGGGGTCGGGCTGGAGAGGTAGCTTAGTGGTTAGGGCGCATGCCTGCGAAGCCTAAGGACCCAGGTTTGAGTCTCCAGATCCCACTTAAGCCAGATAAGCATGGTGGCACATGTGTCTGGAGTTCATTTTCAGTGGCTACAGGCCCTGGCACACCCATTCTCACTCCCTCTCTCTTCCTCTCTGTCTCTAATAAATAAAAATAAATCTTTTTAAAAAAGCCAAGAGGTACATCTTTTGAAGATGAAGGGTGAGAAGAATAACTGGTGTGAAATGCTTCCCTCAGTGGTATACAGTGAACACTCAGTAACCTAGGTCTCATTCCTCATGTGTGTGTGTGTGTGTGTGTGTGTGTGTGTGTGTGTGTGTATGTGTGTGTGTTTTGAACTCAGTGAGTATGTGACTTGGGCCTCCAGCTGTCTCCTCTCCCCTTACAGCCCCAATGTCATACTCCTATGCCAGCAGAGCCTGTGAGCTGAGCAAGTTAGGTCTCTGTGGACAGAGGAAGGATCTGTTGCTGCCGGGAACAGAGCTAAGACTCAAAGCGACTTCGGAGCAGCTTGAACTTCGACTTGTTGTTCTTGGTGATGAGGTCCAGTTTGCTGTGGCCCAAGGTCAACCGTTTTTCAGGTGTATACAGCTCATTGCTACTACCATTGTGATGGCCACCTGTGGGGCCTCCAGGAAGGCCAGGTTCAGGTCCCTGCTTGGCACTGGGCAGTTGATGGTACTTGGTGATGAGGTCCAGTTTGCTGTGGCCCAGAGTCAGCCGCTTCTCATCTCCAGAGCCCACTGCAGCCACACGAACAGGACTTGGTCCCGGGAGACAACTGGGCCCAGGCCCCTCACTGCGGAATGGGCCAAACTTGGTGATAAGGTCCAGCTGGCTGTGGCCTAGGGTCTGCCGTCTTTCTTCTAGACCCTGCTTGCCAGGCCTGGCTGAGGGGTTGGCTTCAGAAGGCATTTTAGAGCCCTGGGTCTTGGGGTATTGGGCCAACAGGTCCAATTGGCTGTGGTTATAATTTGGGGGCAGGTTCCTGTCCTCTGGTCCTGGATCACCAAGTCTGAGGAAACCTGGCTCCGGCGCACCCCCAGCACCCTGGCCCTGATCCAGGAGATCCAACTGGCAGTAGCTGTGACTCAAGGACAACCTCCTGTCATCGGGGGGCTGCTCACTACGCTGAAGGGAACCTGAGTTGGAGGTAGGCCCGGAGTCAGGACCTCCTGCTTCTCGGGCTTTAGGGAAGGGAACAAGGAGGTCCAGCTGACCTTGGTTCTGACTCAGAGATGCCTTCTTCTCCTCTACCATCTCCAGGGCTGTGCCAGGTACCCAGCGAGCTCGTGGGGGGCTGGGCTCCTGGCTTCCTGGTATCCCATCTTCTGGGAGCCGGGGCAGACCCGGGATCACCCGGGGGAAGTGAAGGCGGGGACATGGGAGCAAAGGTGACCCCACTGTCAGGGTTAAGGGACTCACACCACTTTGGTTGAGGGCAGGAGAGGACTGGGACCATGGAGATGCCCCCAGCTTGCTCAAGTTGGCCCTGTAGGGCCCAGGAGGGGTGCCATGGTTAGGATCTGAAAGCTGGCGATACAGAGAGGGCGGGCCACCAGCTTCGTGGCGGGCAGGGCCGGGGGATGAGGCTCCTACGCCCTTGTCACTGCAGCCACCGCCCCCCGGCAGAGCGAGGTAGGGAGAGCGGCCCGGGAGAGGGGAGCGCTTGACGCTGCTCAGGCTGGCACTGGAGGGCGAGGAGTGTGTAGCACTTGGGATGCCAGGCCCAAAGGCCAGGGCCACTGGGGGAGGACGCGATACCTGCGGGGACAGTGGGTCCTCGCTGCCACAGAAGCCCTCCACAGGCTGTGACTCTGCATACAGACAGCGGAACTCCCTGTCAAAGTCTTCCACGATGCGGCCCCTCAGCTGCAGCACCATGCTCGTGTGGGCTTGACTGCAAAGCCACGTGAAGCTGGGGAGCAGAGGGGTAGCGGTCAGGCGTCCAGGGCTCAGCAGGAGCCATGCCCAAGGGAGCATGCCCAGAGCGGGGCCACGCGTGAGGTTCCCCAGAGTCCCTCCTTTTGCTGTGTGCAGTAATGGCTTTCTATGCCAAGGGTTTTAAAGTCATCATTCCAGGAGCGTGGGCTCGACTGGTTCCCACGGTAGCCCTTCCCCTTGCATAGTGCCTAGCATGCCCCAGATGCTCGGTACATGCTTGAAGGGAGGGATGGAGGAAATCTGGAGTGGGCAGACCTGAAGAACCCTCACGAGCCCATGTCCCGGCCCCAGGCCCGTCCTCTGTTTGCTGGCTCACCTGTAGCTGCCTGCCACCACCTGCTCACAGTCGATGATGACGAATTTCTCCAGGGCCTGCCCAGTGAAGCGGCGACCTGACTTGCTGCAGTACGTGTCCCCACATGTGCTCCTCACACGCATGTTCTGAGTCAAGGATAGAGGAAGATTGGGAGTTGACCTTAAGAAGGTGGAGCTCGCCAGGCGTGGTGGCGCACGCCTTTAATCCCAGCACTCGGGAGGCAGAGGTAGGAGGATCGCTGTGAGTTCGAGACCACCCTGAGACTCCATAGTGAATTCCAGGTTAGCCTGGGCTAGAGTGAGACCATACCTTGAAAAACAAAAACAATGCAAAACAAACAAACAAAAAAAAACCTATGTCTGTGCTCAGACAGCTAAGGGAACCCTATGCCCACCCCTGTTGACTCCCCCAATTGCTCACTGACCACCAGGTGGTCCTTAAACCCTCTTGACTCCCCACCCCCACCTGTTTGCAAGCTGTGACCCACACTGACCGACAGGTGCCCCCCGTTGAGGTCCATCTTATAGCACATCTCCAGGAAGTGCTTCAGGTGCTCCTGGGCTAGGAGGAGGTAGACAGGGACGCCACGTCGGCTTGAGGCCTCCATGAGGTCACACAGGAGCTCCATGTCAGTGAACACGTCCATCACCACAGCCACCACCTGGGGAAAGGGAGGGGAAGTTCAACCCCATGCAGAGAACTGCCCACATCTAGCCAAGCCCGGATTCCCAGGGTGAATGTGGATTGGAACCTAGAAGCCTAAAATCTGCAAAAACATATTATTATTATTATTATTATTATTATTATTATTTAATACTATAATTATTTTCGGTTTTTTGAGATAGGGTCTCACTCTGGCCCAGGGCTGACCTGAAATTCACTATGTAGTCTCAGGGTGGCCTCAAACTCATGGCGATTCTCCTATCTCTGCCTCCCTATTAAGACCCTACCTTGAAAAACCAATAAGAACAAGAAGCTGGGTGTGGTGGCGCTAAGGAGGGCCAGAGTGAGACCCTATCTCGAGGAACAAAAAGGAAAGAAAAAGAAAAAGCCAACAAAAAGGGCTGGAGAGATAGCTTAGCGGTTAAGGCATATGCCTGCAAAGCCAAAGGATCCAGGTTCAACTCTCCAGGACCCACGTAAGCCAGATGCACAAGGGGGTGCATGCATCTGGAGTTCATTTGCAGTGGCTAGAGGCTCTGGCACACCCATTCCCTCCCTCTCTCTCTCTCTTTCTCTCAAATAAATAAATAAAATATTTTTAAAAAATCTACTCTTATGCTGGGCGTGGTGGTGCACACCTTTAATTCCAGCACTCAGGAGGCAGAGGTAGGAGGATCACCGTGAGTTCGAAGCCACCCTGAGAGAGAATACATAGTGAATTCCAGGCCAGCCTGGGCTAGAAGGAGACCCTACCTCAAAAAACAAAACAAAACAAAAAAGCCATTCTTGGGGTGGGGACATAGCTCAGTAGCTTGCAAAGCCTAATGGCCCAGGTTTGATTCCCCAGTACCCACATGAGCCAAATGTGGCGCAGGCACCTGGAGTTCATGTGCAGTGGCAAGAGGTCCTTGCATGTCCATTTCCCCCACCCCCTCTCTCTGTCTTCTTACAGATAAAAATAAATAAATAAACTCCACTCTTGGGCTGGGGAGATGGCTTGCTAGCAAAGTTTCTGCTGGCCTGGGTTCGATTCCCCAGTATCCATGTCAAGCTAGATACACAAAGTGGCACATGTATCTGGAGTGTGTTTACAATGCCAAAAGGCCTTGGTGTGGCTTTCCTCTCTCTCTCTTTCTCCTCACAAATAAATAAAAATAATTTTTTAAAGCTTCACTTTTCTGTTCTTTTTTTTTGTTTTGTTTTGTCTTTTGGTTTTTCGGGGTAGGATTTCACTCTAGTGTAGGCTGACCTGGAATTCACTCTGAATTCTCAGGGTGGCTTCAAACTCACAGCGATCCTCCTACCTCTGCCTCCCGAGTGTCAGGATTAAAGTTGTGCGCCACCACGCCCGGCTCTTCACGTTTGGTGGAACACACCTTTAATCCCAGCATTCAGGAGGCAGAGGAAGGAGGATCTCTGTGAGTTCAAGGCCAGACTGGAACTACAGAGTGATTTCCAGGTCAGCCTGGACTAAAGTAAGACCCTACCTTGAACAAAAACAAAGAAACAAAGAATAAATAAGCTCCAGTCTTACTATGCGGCTCAGAGAGAGCAGGAGTCAGATGCAAACCCTAGACCCCAGTTCCCAGTCTGGTTCTGTATTCCTATCTCTCCCCCCCCACCCCACCCCCCGCCCACACTAGCTCCAGCCCTGCTCTGGTGCAGGGATTGTCTATCTGAGGCTCCCTGTTCAGGATCTCCCTGTAAGCCAGTGCTGGGGTCCTCAGTGCTTTGTCCAGCCTCCTCTGTAAAGCTGTCCCCTTCCACCCAGGCCAAGTGGAACCAGGTTTTCCACCCAGTTGAGGACTGAGGTTTGTGCACTCACCATTCCCCAAAAAGGGCTATTTCAGAGAGGCCCCTAAACTCCCTGGTATCCCCAGTCCCCCAGCTGCCCCTTCCTTCCCCTGTACATATCTGCGGTGAGATTCAGCTCTCCAGCAGAACCTCAAGGCAGGAGGGACAGAGCTCACCACCAGTTCTGCGGCCAAAAGGAACTGGCCTCAAACCCAGACTCTGCTACTTCCTGGCAGTAGAGTCTTGGGTGAGTCACTTTATCTAGGAAGCCTCGGCTTTCTTGTTTGCTAAATGAAGATGATAATAGCTGCATCTCAGAGTTACAAGAAATTAAATGTAAAAATGCTTGCCATACAACGGAAGCTCAACAAATGTGTATTTCCTGCTGCCTTTTGAACAGAGGGGAACATAGAGGCTGCAGGGACAGGAAGCACTTCTAAAGTCCACCCCCCCTCCGAACCTGTGACAGCCCCGCGCAGCAGCAGCCTGACTCTGAGCCCAGAGACCAAAGGGTCCTCATTGGGGGGTGAGCAGGCAAGGCACTTGGGATGCCCGAGCACATGTCCAGGGGTGGGCAAGTGCTAAGAAAGATCAAAGGGGAACAGGGATGACAACAGCAACAACCTCGCTTAATAACCCTGTTCACGATGCCAATCAAGCCCAGCCCTCCTGTGCCTGGGGCACAGGCAAGTTTGCCAGCAAGGCTCTGGGGGTACTGGTGGGATTCGAGTTGTGATCTCTGTAGCAGGAAGGAGCTTGGACCCGACCTGAAATCCTGCCAGGGGGCATCGTGCCTCTTCCCCTGTCTTCTGAGTGAAAACTAGGACTCCTCCGGGAGGGAAACGACATTACTGTGGGGACAGAGCTTTCTCAGGCATGGCCCCTTGGCCTGCTGTCCTGATTAGCTTTCCTCAGAGCCCAGCAGCGTCCACTCTTCATTCTTCTTGGTACTGAGCTAAAGTCCCAGCCCTTGTCAAAGCATGCTGACAGTGAGCCATGGCCTGCTTCAGGCTCAGCTGTCAACGCAGCACAGGACAAGGGCCAGCAAGCAAGGCCATATCTAGGACCCAGGGCCTGAGCCAGAGGCCCCTTTTCTCTCCAGGGCCTGACAACCTTTCCGGGTAATTTCCTTCCAGCCCCTCTCTGGCCTCAGTTTCTTCTGTAAATCAAGGGGGTGGTTCAGATGTTCTTGAAGGTTGAGTTCTTAGCTTAGGAGATCAGAAAACTTTTCTTTTTAAATTTTATTTATTTATTTATTTATTTATTTATTTGAGAGCGACAGACACAGAGAGAAAGACAGATAGAGGGAGAGAGAGAGAATGGGCACGCCAGGGCTTCCAGCCTCTGCAAACGAACTCCAGACGTGTGCACCCCCTTGTGCATCTGGCTAACGTGGGACCTGGGGAACCGAGCCTCGAACTGGGGTCCTTAGGCTTCACAGGCAAGCGCTTAACCGCTAAGCCATCTCTCCAGCCCCAGAAAACTTTTAATAGGTGTGCACCACTACACCCAGCTATTTTTTTTTTTTTTATTTTAGAGAGAGAGACAGAGGTAGAGAGACAGAATGGGCACGCCAGGACCTTCAGCCTGCAGTGAACGAACTGATGCATGTGGCACATGTGCAACATTGCAAGCTTGCATCACTGTGCTTCTGGCTATGTGGGACCTGGAGATTTGAACATGAGTTCTTAGGTTTCGCAGGCAAGCACCTTAACTGCTAAGCCATCTCTCTAGCCCCAGAAAACTTTCTGAGGTCAAGCACTCAGGAGGCAGAGGTAGGAGGATCGTTGTGAATTCAAGGCCAGCATGAGACTACATAGTAAATTCCAGGTCAGCCTGGATTAGAGTGAGACCCTAGCTCAAAAAACAAAAACAAAAAAAAAAAAAAAACCCCAAAACAAAAAATAAAAATAGAAATAAAACCTTTTTGAGAATCTGATGAAGACTATGAACTGCTTTCCAAGAAAGACAACTTCATGTGCATTTTCAGGAGCAGTGTAAAGTTTCAAGAGGCTTCTGCTTTGCTTTGTTTATCTGCCATGTATGTGAGTACCAAAGGGTTACCACAGAGAATAAAGTACCCTCCCACCCTCTAGGAGCTTGGGCTCTAATAGAGGCCAGAGGTTCTAGTCTCAATTCTGCGGGGCCTGGAGCTGGTTCCCTTGCAGCTCCTGTCTGCGGAATGAATGAAGAGGAGGGGCCCTTACCGTGCGAGCCTGGCTGAAGAGAAAACGCAGCAGGTCCTTGATGTTCTTGGCCTTGTCCCTCTGGAAGTGAACCACGGCCTGCGTGGGGCTGAAGCCAGTGGCCTGAGGGACCTCGGGCCAGCCCAGGTCCAGGTCTGGGGGGTCTAAGTCTGAGGCCATGGGGAAGTAGGAGCCTGAGGTAGCTTCGGAGAGCAGGCTGAGGCGGTCAGGCCCTGACACCTCTGGCCTCTGGGTGTCCCTGAGCTCAGGACCCCCGCGCACATGGCCGATCATGTAGTCCACATCCAGAGCGCTCAGGAAAGGCAGCTCCCGCTCTTCGGAGATGACCCGTAGGTAAGCAGCCTCGCCCCGCTCCAAGAGGGCATCTGCTGCCAGCCGAGCCGCCTCGCTGTGCTGCAGCACCAGGGGCGAGCTCTCCCGCCACCAAGGCCGCTTCAGCTCCTCCACCCGGCCCCGCAGGGGTCCCGCCATGCCCTGGGTCCTTCCCCAGCCCCCCACCACCAGGCCCTGGGCCTCTGAATGTGCCTGTCCACCTAGCGGCTCACCCACCAGCGAGCTCCATAGCCTGCACCTGGCTTGGCTGCAGCAGGAAGGTACTAGCAGAACCACCTCCTGCCCCGCCTGCCAGTGTGCGTGGCATGGGCCCTCAACCTGTTACCACCCTAAGTCAGAACCATGCCACGCCCCATCGCCCCTGGCCTCTGGAACCTGTCGGGTCAGCCCCGCCTGTCTGCCCGCTGTTAGGACTCGCCTGCCAGGGAGGCAGCAGTGCCAGGCCCTTAGTGCATGCTGCTGCCTCCCTCCCCTCCGCTTCGCTCATGCCAGGGCAGCACAGCCCATCCCACCAGGGTCTGCCACCCTGACCTTCCAGTGACCTGTAGAGGTTGGATTACAGTGTGTGTGTGTTGCGGGGGAGGTAGCTAGGGACACAGACACACATACATGCACATACATACACACTCTGTGGTGAATAACTCAAGATACTCCGGATAAAGTCATGACCGCATGAGCAGATACGCTGACATGCTCACTGACCAGCGTGCAGATGTGGACGACAGGCTGACACACACATACCACACATTTAAAAATATATATTATTTATTTATTTGAGAGAAAGAGAGAGAGAGAGAGAGAAGCAGATAGAATGGACGCACTAGGGCCTCTGGCCACTGCAAACAAACCCCAAACGAATCTACCACATAGTGCATCTGGTTTTATGCGGGTACTGGGGAAATCAAACCTGGGTCCTTAGGCATTGAGGGCATTGGTTGCTGAGCCATTCCTCCAGCCCGAACCCTTTTTTCATTTTTATTTTTATTTGCATTTGGTTTTTCGAGGTAGGGTCTCACTCTAGCCCAGGCTGATCTGGAATGCACTATGTAGTCTTAGGGTGGCCTTGAACTCTCAGTGATCTTCCTATCTGCCTCCAAAGTACTGGGATTAAAGGCATGAGCCACCATGCCCAGCTCATTAAAAAAATTTTTTTGTGTGTTTTTATTTTAATTTATTTATTTGAGAGTGACAAACAGAGAGAGAGAAAGAGAGAGAGAGAGAGAGAGAGAGAGAGAGAGAGAGAAAGGGGGATGGGAGAAGATGAGCACATCAGGACCTCCAATCACTGCAAACAAACTCCAGACACGTGCTACCTTGTGCATCTGGCTTACGTGGGTACTGGGGGGGAATCCAGCCTTGAACCGGGGTCATTAGGCTTCACAGGCAAGCACTTAACTGCTAAGCCATCTCTCCAGCCCCTTTTTAAAAATTTTTTTCTAGGTAGGGTCTTGCTCTAGCCCAGGCCAACCTGGGATTCGCTATGTAGTCTCAGGCTAGCCTCAAACTCACAGTGATCCTCCTACCTTGGGCTCCCAAGTGCTGGGATTAAAGGCAGGCTCCAGTACATCTGGTCAGACCACACATTTTTATCAAACACATGTAATCTGACTCAAAAACACTGATGATGACCATAACCCATAACCCCAAATATTACACCATGGGTGGAATGCCTTGGCCCGGATGACTTGTCCCACATGCACATAGGATCCAAATAAAGGCTGAACAGAGTATCACACAGAACTGCCAAGGACTTAATATGTGTCTGTCTGTCCCCCAGGCCTCCACTCCCGTAATCATCCTGTTTCTGTCCACCACTATAACCATGGTGCTCAAAGCACCTTCACTCCACCTCAGCTCCCAAGAGTGGCCAGAAAGTGTTAAGACATTTGCCCTCCTGGGCTGGAGAGATAAAGGTGCTTGTTTGTAAGGCCTGACAGTCTGGGATCAATTCTCCAGTATCTATGTGAAGCCAAATGCACAAAGTGACGCATGTGTCTGGAGTTCATTTGCAGTGGCAGGAGGCCCTGGAGCACCCATTTTCTTTCTTTCTTTCTCTCTCTCTCTGCTCTACCACTCAAATAAATAAATAAATAATAAAGAAAAAAGAAGGGCTGGAGAGATGACTTAGTGGTTAAGGCACTTGCCTGCAAACCCCCAGGTTCGTTTCCCCAGTACCCAAGTAAAGTCATATGCACAAAGTGGCACATGAATCTGGAGTTTGTTTGCAGCAGCTGGAGGCCGTGGTGTGCCCATTCTCTCTGTCTCTCCTCTCTTCTCTCTCTCTGTTTGCAAAGAAATAAATAAAAATATTGATAAAGAAAAAGTTAAGAAAGCATATACCCTCCAGACTCTACCCACATTGAGCATACCAGAAGGTCTGAGAGCCTAATAATGTCTGTAGTTTGCCTTTTTTCCCCTCAATTTTATCTAATTAATAATATTATTTAGGGGGCTGCAGAGAGCCTAATAATGTCTGTAGTGTGCCTTTTTTCCCCTCAATTTTATCTAATTAATAACATTGGGCTGGAGAGATGGCTTAGCGGTTAAGCGCTTGCCTGTGAAGCCTAAGGACCCCGGTTCGAGGCTCGATTCCCCAGGACCCACGTTAGCCAGATGCACAAAGGGGCGCACGCATCTGGAGTTCATTTGCAGTGGCTGGAGGCCCTGGTGCGCCCATTCTCTCTCTCTCTCTATGTCTGCCTATTTGTCTCTCTGTCGCTCTCAAATAAATAAATTAAAATTAAAAAATAATATTATTTAGGGGGCTGCAGAGATAGTAGATAAAACACTTGCTGTGGGGCAGGAGGTCTAGCATTTAGACCCCCAGCACCCACATACATGTTGGGTGGGCGTGGCAGCCTGGAGCCCCAGTGCTTAGGAGTCAGAGACAAAAGCTCCTGGGGTAAGCTGGTTACCTAGACTAGTCAAATCAGCAAGTCGTGGATTCAAGTGAGACCCTGCCTCAGAAAAGAAGGTGGAGAATAATTGAGGAAGACACCTCACATCAACCTTAGGCCTCTATATGCACACCCACGTGCACATGTACACCACACACACAGACATACGTGCATATGTGTGTGCACATACATATATGCACCCAGACACATACGCCAAAAATTAACAATAGCATTTATTTATTTGTGTTTTGTTTTTAAATACAGTGTCTCATGTAGCTCTGATTGGCCTCAAACTCAATATGTAGCCAAGGGTGACCTTGAACTCCTGATTGTCCTGCTTCTGCTTCCCAAGTGCTGGGATTACAGGTATACAACATCAGACGTTTTTGGGGGGTGGGGTAGGGTCTTGCTGTAGCCCAGGCTGACCTGGAATTTGGTAAGTAGTCTCAGGCGGGCCTTGAACTCACAGCAATCCTCCTACCTCTGCCTCCTGAATGCTGGATTAAAGGCATGTGCCACCACACCTGACAATGTTTTTTTTTTAATTATATTTATTCATTTGCAAACAGAGAGAGAGAGAGAGAGAGAGGGAGTTCTGAATATGGGTGTACCAGGGCCTTCAGCCCCTGCAAATGAACTCCATGTACATGTGCCACTTTGTACAACTGGCTTACGTGGGTACTGGGGAGTCAAACCTAGATCATTAGGTTTTGCAGGGAAGTGTCTTAACCACTGACTCTCTCTGCAGGTCCACACTTGGTTTTATTCAGTGATGGGACTCAAATCCAGGACTTTGTGCATGCTAGGCAAGCCCTCTTCCAACTGAGCTACATCTCCAGCCCTAATGATGTATATTTGTTAATCAAAATATACACACACACATCTCATACATAGTACTGGGTTTCATAAGGGTATTTATTTATTTATTTTGTTTTGTATTTTTGAGGTAGGGTCTCCCTCTAGCCCAGGCTGATCTGGAATTCACTATGTAGTCTCAGGCTGGCCTCCAACTCACAGGATCTCCTACCTGTGCCTCTTGAGTGCTGGGATTTAAAGGTGTGCACCATCATTCCCAGCTCATGAGGACATTTCCATACAAGTTGGAGCTTGCTGTTAACCAGTGTTCCACTGGAGCAGTGAGCCAAGGCGGATAGCTGGAAAGCTGCATTTCCAGGACACTCAACTCCATCCAGGGATGCTCTCAGCCTTGTGGAAACCACACTGTGGCCTTTCTTCCTCCCTCACTCAGGGCTGAATGTTCACACGTTGTTTCATAGGGTGGGCAGACACACAAAGGTCAGAAAGAAAACAAGCAGAGTGGGTATCCCTACCTCAACAAAGGTCAGCATCCCAGAGCGTGTGGGGGTCTGTCCTCAAGAGGATGAGGAAGAGGGTTTGATCTGAAGAAAAGGTCAGCAGCTGGCAGCAAGGGTGGGTACAGGCTGATCACCACCTTCCTGGGGAAGGGTGAGGTCTGATGAGGACATTAGCAAAGGCAGGAGGATCTACAGCCACATCTTCATATACGCTACCCCGTATGACTGCACGTGGTTTGTCTGCCCTGTGCTCATGGCCAGAACACAGGTCCCGAGAGAGCACAGCTTTGCGGACATGTAAGTGTGGCTGGAGTAGGTGGGAAGCAGGACGCCAGGGTGAGGACTCCAGGGACAACACAGGAGAGCATAGACGGAGAACTGGAATGCGCTGGGCATGGTGGCTGTTGCAGTCAGGTTAGCATTGCTGGCAGAAATCACCCAACCAAGAGCAACTTTTGGGAAAGAAGGTTTATTTTGGCTTACAGGCTCGAGGGGAAGCTCCATGATGGCAGGAGAAAACAATGGCATGAGCAAAGGGTGGACATCACCTCCTGGCCAACATCAGGTGGACAATAGCAACAGGAGAGTGTGCCAAACACTGGCAAGGGGTCACTGGCTATAATAACCATAAGCCTGCCCCCAACAATACACTGCCTCCAGGAAGCTTTAATTTCCAGTTGCCATCAGCTGGGGAGACTAGCATTCAGAATACCGAAGTTTATGGGGGACACCTGAATCAAACCCAAACCACCACAGTGGCATATGCCTTTAATCCCAGCACTTCGGAGGCAGAGGTTGGAGTATCGCTGTGAGTTCAAGGCCAGCCTAAGACCTCATAGTGAATTCCAGGTCAGCTTGGGCTATAGCAGGCCACTACCTCAAAAACAAAAAACAAAACAAAAAAAAAAACACCTGACTGATTCCATCCTAGAAAGTAGAGCACCTGGTCGTCTATTGGGGCCCTTCTCTCAGGGGTGGCAGGAAGTTAAGTAAACAAAGTCAGACTGTGGGAGGATGATGTGTTGTGGGGGCAGGAAAGATGACAGGGCCCTCATTAGGGACTTATCTCTAAATTTGTTTGAAGGGGAGAACCAGGCCCTTATCTGGGTTGAAGTAGGGCTCTTAGAAGGAGTCGGGCATGTTTGTTTACTTGCTATCAAGTTACTTGTGTTTAATCCCTGCTACATGTTCAGATCATCAGGCATTTTTGGCCCTGGAGCTTGCTTACTCCTTTATATTTTTTATGAGACAGGAGAGAGAGAGAGAGAGAGAGAGAGAGAGAAAGAGAGAGAGAGAGAGAGAGAGAGAGAGGGACTGACGATGGGCACACCAGGTCCTTCTGCCTCCTGCCACTGCAAATGAACTCTAGACACATGTGCCACTTTGTTCATCTGGCTTTATGTGGGCCCTGGGGAATCAAACTTGGGCTAACCAAGGCCAGCCAGTTCTGCAAACAGGAGACCTAACTACTGAACCATCTTCCCAGTCCCTTGCTTATAGCTTTAAATTGTGGTAAAATGCACATGAACTTTTCCATCTTAACCAGCGTAGTTCATATTGTTGTGTAGCCACTAGCATCCAACTCCAGAACGCTTCATCTTGAAGTTTGTACCCATGAAACAATAAATCATCCTTCCCCCTCCACCCAGCCATTGGCAATCAGTGGGCCTCAGGCGCCCTCAGGACTTCCTGCTTCTGGCAAGTGCTTCTTACCCACTGAGCCAGCTCCCTAGCCCTAGTCATTATACTTGTTTTCCTACTTAAAAAAAAAAAAATACAGGGCTGAAGAGATGGATTGGTGGCTAAGGCACTTGCCTGCAAAGCCAAAGGACCCAGGTTCGATTTCCAAGGACCCATATAAGCCAAATACACGAAGTGATGCATGCGGCTGGAGTTTATTTGAAGCAGCTAGAGGCCTTGGCGTGCCCATTCTCTCTCTTTCTCTTTCTCTGTCTCTTTCTTTCTCTTTATATCTCTCTCTCAAATAAATAAATAAAAGTTTAAAAAAAAAAAGGGCTGGAGAGATAGCTTAATGGTTAAGGCAATTGTTGGCAAAGCCAAAGAACCCAGATTCGATTCCCCAGTACCCACGTCAAGTCAGATACAGAAGATGGCACATACGTCTGGAGTTTCATTTACAGAGGCTAGAGGGCCTGGTGCGCCCATTCTCTCTACCTGCCTGTTTCTTGCTCTTTCTCTCTGTGTATGTCAAATAAATTATATAAATAAAAATTAATTAAAATTGTTTTTTGGTTTTTCGAGGCAGAATTTCACTTTAGCCCAGGCTGACCTGGAATTCACACTGTAGTCTCAGGGTGGCCTCTGACTCACAGTGATCCTCCTACCTCTGCCTCCCAAGTGCTGGGATTAAAGGCATGTGCCACCATGCCCAGCTAAAGATTAAATATTTTTATTTATTTGCAAAAAGAAAGAAAAAGGGAATGAGTGCCAAGACAT